>NC_091118.1:36033968-36671468 GCF_040183065.1 Periplaneta americana | reverse complement strand
AACGTGATAATGAAATTCCGGTATTAGCCTACACGGTAGGCGCTCTATATCGAAATAACAGGAAATATGAACAGGCAAGTCACGTCTCCGAAAATTTCATTCACTCCTTTTGCAAATATTTTAACACGAAACGTTTAAGCGGGTCCCTATACGAAGAAAATTGTCCCGTATTCTTGTAATATGATTACGTTGTGATTCCAGTTGCTTAGCAACGGCAACTCTATTTTGAAAGTAAATCCTGACCTAGGTTATTTTGATTTTAATACATTTAACAAACAAATTAAGCAAATTATTTAGTATTCATATCCCCTTTTCCTTGTTTCTTTTTCTTAATTTCAATATACTATTAATTCATTCCAACATAGTCTGCTCTTGACTTAATTCTCTACTTTTATCTTCGTAATTATCCCAGTTTTGTAATAATTGTATTGGTTTTGTAATTTTATGGAATCTTTGTTATGTTCCATTCAGTATCAAATAGTTATTTATAGGACCACCCCGAACACGACCTTGCTCAAACGCCAACGGGTGTGCGCTACGTAAATAATATGTAGGCCTATTTATTTTGTATTTTATGTACCAGTATATCCTAAATAATAATAATAATAATAATAATAATAATAATAATAATAATAATAATAATAATACTCGTAATAAGAATTGAAGTGAGTACCGTTTATGACTTTGTCCTGACCGACTATGTATATGTAAATAACAGAAAAGAGACAGTAAACTACAAACTACGGGATATACCGTATTCCTGCAAGGGTCCGGAGTAGACCTACTCCAGAAATAAATATAGGCTCTACTAATCCTTTGCCCGCTTTATTTACTTCGGTGTTCACTTAAATATTTTGGAAGGAAAGCCGAAAATAGAACCGAAAGCCGAAAATAGAACCTAACATATTAGCACATAATCTCCACCATGCTATTCCTGTTCTTCCTTCTCTTGAATTTATTCTAACATATTCTCCCTATTCCAAATCGTTTTACTCTCCCTACAGTACTGCAGTTATCTTTCGTAAGATATCCTATTTCCCTACAATACTTTAGTGATCATAGGTCCTTAATATTACGAAATATATTCTATCTCTCTACAATACTTTACTGATCCTAGGTCCTTAATATTACGAAAGATATCATATCTCCCTACAGTTCTTTACTGATCCTAGGTCCTTAATATTACGAAAGATATCATATCTTCCTACAGTTCTTTACTGATCCTAGGTCCTTAATATTACGAAATATATCCTATCTCCCTACAGTACTTTACTGATCCTATGTCCTTAATATTACGAAATATATTCTATCTCTCTACAGTACTTTAGTGATCCTAGATCCTTAATATTACGAAATATATTCTATCTCTCTACAATACTTTACTGATCCTAGGTCCTTAATATTACGAAAGATATATCTCCCTACAGTACTTTAGTGATCCTAGATCCTTAATATTACGAAATATATTCTATCTCTCTACAATACTTTACTGATCCTATGTCCTTAATATTACGAAATATATCCTATCTCTCTACAGTACTTTAGTGATCCTAGATCCTTAATATTACGAAATATATTCTATCTCTCTACAATACTTTACTGATCCTAGGTCCTTAATATTAGGAAATATATCCTATCTCTCTACAGTACTTTAGTAATCTAGGTCCTTAATATTACGAAATATATCATATCTCCCTACAGCACTTAAGTGATCCTAGATCCTTAATATTACGAAAGATATCCTATCTCCCTACAGTAGTTTAGCGAAACAGATCCTTAATATTACGAAATATATTCTATCTCTCTACAGTAGTTTAGTGATCCAGGTCCTTAATATTACGCAATATATCCTATCTCCCTACAGTAGTTTAGTTATCCTAGGTCCTTAATATTACGAAATATATTCTATCTCTCTACAATACTTTACTGATCCTATGTCCTTAATATTACGAAATATATCCTATCTCTCTACAGTAGTTTAGTGATCCAGGTCCTTAATATTACGAAATATATCCTATCTCCCTACAGTAGTTTAGTGATCCTAGGTCCTTAATATTACGAAAGATATCCTATCTCTAAATTTCGTTTATCCTCTCTTTTACCATTCTAACAATAGTCCTTGTGTTTAATGTCCCTAGTTCTCTCCATCAATCGCCTTTTCAAGCCCAGTTACCGAAAATGCTCCAATCATCTGCAAGAAATAGGCCCGGAGTTGGAATGTTCTCGAACACTGAGCAATGGGAATTAACATTTACAATATTATCTAGCTAGAATATCATTAATAAATATGTTAAATAAATAAGGGCTCAGATCTCACTCCTCCCGTTTGCTCAATCAGTTTATATAGATTTTCATCTGTTAGCCAAATTCTAAATCTAATATTTCTAAACAATGATATTATATTAATTCGTATATCTTGGTATGATCCAAAGGAGGAGTGTATGCCGATAGATGGAATGCCAGAAACATCTTTTTCGCTACTACGAATTCACGAAGCGTTTAACTGTGGAAAATTGATAAAATCACTGTTTCGTAGCATCCCAACATTTTCTTTATAATTCCATTAAAGAGAAAGTAGGCCTAACCAATTGTTCTGCATCACCTTCAGTCAGACCCGGAACAGGCACACGTAGTTCTGTCTTGACTGAGACACTAGAAGACCTGTGTTCCAGAACTGGAGATGTTTCCAACGATTTCTTCAAACTTGGTTCCACAAAAACGGTGAACGCTGAGGCAAGGACGCAAACAGGCAGACGCATGCACGAGGCCTCTGCATAAGGTTTACCACTTTTTACTTTGCACAGAGATCGTCTAAGAGTGACGTAAGGAAATGAAAATCCAAGGCTTGTGTGCGGCACCCATAACCAATTAACGACAAAATCACGAGTTTTTGGTACAGATTTCTCTGTTCCGCTTCAGATTCAGGAAGTGGAGTTCGCAGGTAAATAAACAACCGACTTACGACTAATAGATCGAGATGATGACGTCATCAATCATAACACGGCAACTGGCAGTTGCACGTCAAAAATAAACATCAATATAATGTGAAAGCTATGGTCGTGAGTGCGAATCCCATCTACAGTATTAATGTTTATCCGTTGTTAATGTGATTTGGTCTGTTGACTCAAAGAACTCGAACTCGTAGACACCTAGGTTTGTATGTAACATGTAGAAAGGTAGGCAGATATCTGGAATGACAGATGGCTATGTAGAAAAGAAGTTAGCTATGTAGAAAGATAATTAAATATGTACAAAATATGTAAATGAAAAAGTAATTAGGTTTATAGACAAGTAGGCATGTAGAAAAATAGCTAGCTACGTGGAAAAATAGGTGGGTAAATAGGAAAGTATTTAGGCATGAGGAAAA
The DNA here is from genome assembly GCF_040183065.1 of Periplaneta americana. Lineage (NCBI taxonomy): Eukaryota > Metazoa > Arthropoda > Insecta > Blattodea > Blattidae > Periplaneta > Periplaneta americana. The sequence goes on along the minus strand of NC_091118.1, from coordinate 36,668,101 downwards.
GTAGGTGAGCATGTAAACACAGTAGGTACATGAGTAGAAAAATTGGTAGATAGGCCTAAATACAAAAATAGGCATGCGGAATGGTAGCCAGGCATGTACGAAATTAGTTTGATATGTAGAAATGTATTTAGGTACGCCTATGTAGAAAAATGAATGGGTATGTGTAAAAGTTGCTAGGTACGTATAAAAGTAGATAGACACGTAGAAAAGTAGCTAGGTATGTAGAAAAATAGTTAGTTATGTAGAAAAGTAGATAGACACGTAGGAAAGCAGCTAGGTATGTAGAAAAATAGTTAGTTATGTAGAAAAGTAGACAGACACGTAGAAAAGTAGCTAGGTATGTAGAAAAATAGTTAGTTATGTAGAAAAGTAGATAGACACGTAGAAAAGTAGCTAGGTATGTAGAAAAATAGTTATGTAGAAAAGTAGATATATGTGAAGAAAAGTAAATAGACATGTAGAAAATAATTAAGCATGTAGAAGAGTAGCTAGACATGTAGAAAAGTAGCTAGGCATGTAGAAAAGTAGCTAGGCATATAGAAAAGTAGTTAGGTACGTAGAAAAGTAGCTGGGCATGTAGGAAATAATTAGGCATGTAGAAGAGTAGCTAGACATGTAGAAAAGTAGCTAGGCATGTAGAAAAGTAGCTAGGCATATAGAAAAGTAGTTAGGTACGTAGAAAAGTAGCTGGGCATGTAGGAAATAATTAGGCATGTAGAAGAGTAGCTAGACATATAGAAAAGTAGCTAGGCATGTAGAAAAGTAGCTAGGCATATAGAAAAGTAGTTAGGTACGTAGAAAAGTAGCTAGGCATATAGAAAATTAGGCATGTAGAAAAGTAATTAGACATCTAGAAAAGCAATTAGGCATATAGAAAAGTAGTTATGCATGTAGAAAAGTAATTAGGCATGTAGAAAAGTATTTAGGCATTTAGAAATGTAATTAGGCATATAGAAAAAGTTAGGTATGTGGAAAAAGATAGATAGATATGTAAAACATATGTGGGTATGTAAGAAATTAATTAGGCATGTAGAAATGTACCTAAAGATGTGTAAAGAAAAAAGTAGAAGAGTATGTAAAAAGTAAGTAGGTATGTGAAAATGTATTCACGTATGCAGAAAAGTAACTAGGTACGTAGAAATAAAGTTAGACATGTAGAAAAGCAGACAGGTATGTAGAAAAGTTGCCGGTTATGGAGAAAAGTAATTAGGTATATATAAATGTAGTTATACATGTAGAAAGGTAACTAGGTATGTATAAATATAGTTAGACATGTAGAAAATTAGGTAGCTATTATTTATAAGTGTAGTTAGGCATGTAGAAAATTACACGTGTATGTGCAAAAAGATGGTAGATAGAGAAGTATATGGATGAGTAGAAAAAAGTTAGGTGTGTAGAGTACATACATACATAATGTTCTGCCTATGGGCAGGTCTTTCACTGCAAACCCGCATTCTCCAATCTTTCCTATTTTCTGCCTTCCTCTTAGTCTCGCATATGATCCACATAATATCTTAATTTCGTCTATCTTATCACGGTTATGTAAAAAGCTAGGTGGATATGCAGAAAGTAGATCGTTATGTACAGACCCAGAAACAAAATTTGGGCCATCTGAATTTTCCAAGTTTCAGTTAAAACATAGTGCGCATGGAGAATTCAGGTGGCCCAAATTTTGTTTCTGGGTCTGTATAAAAATAGGTAAATAAGAAAAAAAAAAAAAGAAAAAGAAAACAGAAAATATATATATATATATATATATATATATATATAGTTAAGCCTACGTGGTTAGTTATTACAATTATAATCGCTTAATTCCGAAGAACTAAACTCCATATATCCCTATTAAAGAACCTTAATTCAGATACACTAAAAAAAAAAACAATAGACGTCACTAGCCTAGTATTACACTAGCATGAACAAATCTGTTCCAAGACAGGCCGTATGGTGATGTACGTCATAACTGCACAGAATGTGCGTAATCAATGACGCGTCTGATGCAACACCAACCAATTTACGTAGGTACACAATTATCTACTACTTTCCTCTAACTTTTTCTTTATAGTAGGTACAATATGTTTTGAAATGCATCCAATTTCATATTTAATTTTGCTTACTTTTATGTGGTGTGTGGATATTTTGTTTAATAAAATATTATTATTATTATTAGAAGCAATACTAGCAGTATTAGTTGTACTATGAATAATAACAATAATAATAATAATAATAATAATAATAATAATAATAATAATAATAATAATAATAATAAAAATAATAATCATTTAATAAAGTTATGGAACTTTTTAAGGTGATGGCCATACTCATAGTGCTCTTTGGATTGTAACTCTAACAAAAGAAAGACTACGTAAAAATGTGAATAGCATTATGCCCATATTCACTAATGAAATATTAATAAAAAACTTTTTTTTACATAAACATTATAAACAGTTTTATCGTTAGTCAAAATCGTGCATAATGCCACATTTTTAAACTATAAATGTCGTAAAAATATTACTATGCCAACTAAAACGTCAAAGTTATTATGGAATGATTTGCCATACTATAATATTAAAATACATCACTGTTGTCATAGCAACCTCTTTCTTCATAGACCATTATGTCAAACTACCCATCACTACAAACCTGATGTTATTTCTTTATTAATCTATACTATTAATAAATCTGTAATCAAACTTCTCCTGGTAATTTTTTATTTTCAAGAATAATTGGTGTAATCGTGTATAATTAACCATCCTAAGATCAAAAATTGAGTTTTTGAAATTTTTGTTTGTATGTCTGTCTGGATGGCTGTTACCTTTTCACGCGATAATGGTTGAACCGATTTATATGAAAATTTGAATATAAATTAAGTTTGTTCTAAGTTAAATTTTAGGCTATATGACATTCAAAATACTTTATTTAAAAGGGGGCTTATAAGAGGGCCTGAATTAAATCGAAATATCTCGCTTATTATTGATTTTGGTGGAAAATGTTAAATAACAAAAATTTCTTTAAAAATGGTTTTCGATAATTTTTATTTTATATAACAATTTTGATAGGACTGATATTTAACGATATACACGAGTTCTAAGATAACAATACGTTTCATCATTGCCGCCTCAGACTAATAGGCTATAAAGAAATGAAAATAAATGACTCCGTGTATTTAAGGCGGCCTTGCACATAACAAACGGAGAATATTATATTATTTTTATACCGATGTAATTATTGTATTCTGTGACTAGCCGTACCCGTGCGCTCCGCCGCACCCGTTAGAAATAAATATCAAGTAATTACATAATTAAAATAGGACATTTGATCCAGGGAACATTCGTGTTTGATAGAAGGATAAATCGTTTAATATGTTACTTAATTTAAATTGCATCCAAATAATTAAAATGCGATCATTTTGGTCCAGAGACACTCATGCGGTGCAATGACAATTCCTTTAACCTGTTTCTTAATTTTTATTACATGCAACCATAGTTTAATGGAGATTGACATCATTTAGATTTAATGTGTATATTTTATTTTACTTGTTAACCCTTGTTTTCTACGTATTCAGTAAATGTCGCTTGGCCCACTATGGTTATGAACCCTTCAAATAACTTAAATTGTATAATATAATATTACATATTATATATTATATTATATTATATCAGAAGTTACTGTAATGACATTATAGCATTATGTCCATCTAGAGAAACTACACTTTCCATGGTGAAATAATAATTAACTATACAAATCGGTTAATTTAGTTTCCGATATTATTCATACAAACACAGAAACATTCTCTGTAGGCTATCTTTCATAGCTTTCGATTGTTGCTGTCCAAGGCCCCTTATAGACGAAGTCATTTGTTTTTTAATTCACTACACGGCCTTAGATGGCAGTTATTTTAATTTTAAAACTCATTTATCTCATCAAATATCAGTCCTATCAACATTTTTCAAGGAATAAAACTTATCGCAAATTATGTTTAAAGAAACTATTGTTATGTAACATTTTTCACAAAAATTAATAATAAGCGAGATATTTCGATTTATTTAATTCAGGCCCCCTTACAACCCCCCCTTTTAAATAATGTATTTTGAATTCCATATAGCCTAAAATCTAAGTTACAACGAACTTAATTTATAGGCCTATTCCAATTTTCATCGAAATCCGTTCAGCCATTATCGCGTGAAAAGGTAACAAACATACAGACAGACAGACAGACATACAAACAAAAATAAAAAAAAAGCGATTTTCGGTTTCAGGGTGGTTAATTATATATGTTAGGACCAATTATTTTTGGAAAATCGAAAATTACCAGAAAAATTTCGGCTACAGATTTATTATTAGTATAGATGAAACTATATAAATGTAAAAATGTTTATCAATATTGATATACAGAGAATGTTTGTGTGTTTGTATGAAGTAATCGATTTGGATAATTTCTTCACTATTTGAAAGTGCAGTTTCTCTAGATGGACATAATGCTGTAATGCCATTACGGTAAATCCTGAGTGAATCGAGGACTGAGGTAAGATTAAAATAGAAGAAAACTTGATAGAGTATTCTGTCGCAATATTGTAGTCTATTACTTGATTATTTAAACTTTATTTGGTTCACATAAACTACTCTAATTTTATACACTTCAGTTTCTTTTTGTTCACAGAACATAGTAGTATTTTTAAAAGTTTTGTAGTAAAGATGAGTACATATGAGTAAAAATTAGTATTTTACCGTTGAGCTCACTGGAGCTGAGTTATTTTACAAAGTGTCACGAAATGGCGTTCTTGCGCTCTTAATTTACCCATATTCGTTTCCTGTGTTTCTTATAATATTTATGTACCACATTCATTTTCATTTTTTATTTAAATAAACAATTATGCATAACCGAACGAGTTGGCTCAGGCGGTAGTGTTTGAGACTCTCATTCTGGAGGTCACGGGTTCAAACTCTGTGGGCGACCAGTCTGACTGAGGTTTTTCATGGTTTCCCTTAGTCATAAAGGCAAATGCAAGATTGGAAATTTACATGCCATGATTCATCACCGCTTCAATTACCAATACGATAAACATTAATTCAAAATCTATAATCAGTTACATGAACACAAGCCATCTACAACACATTATAGAAACAGGAACTCAACAAGAGTAAAAACGCATATTATTAAGATGTACCGAAGTACATATGATATTTCCGTGCAGATATTTTGCGTCATCATATGATGAAAGATAAGTGGAACAGAGAAAAATTCTCTCCTGCACCGGGATTTGAACCCGGGTTTTCAGCTCTACGCGCTGATGCTCTATCCACTAAGTCACACCGGATTTCCTTCCTGATGTCGGATCGAATCTTCTCATCATATGATGACGCAGACTATCTACACGGAAATATCATATGTACTTCGGTACATCTTAATAATATATGAAATGCGAAAAATAATAATAAGTAATTTAAGACGGCGCTTATTCCGTCGGATCCCGGCCACATCGTAATTATATGTAGTTCGGTTACTTATTTCTAGACCAGGCTTGCAGAAGTGGGCGCCAGTTGTGACGTACTTCATAAGGCGGGAAACTTCACTCATCCTTTCCTTCCACCCCCGCGTCATTGACTTGGTAGGGGAGGGGATTTGTAGTCAGTGTCTGTGTTATGTGATTCCGTACGGGTCACAGCGACATCATTCAACGCCGGTGGACTGTGGACGGGGAACCAACGCTTTCCCCATGTTTCCACCCCTCTCTAGCCAGTTCTGCATCCCTGTTCTAGACTATACGGGCGAGGTTCAGTTCTCTCCTCCCCCAGCCTACTGTTTTCTATCATCCCTTGTCTTGCAAGGCGGGCTGCGTTCTATACGACGTTCTGCTAACGACTGACGTATAATATTATGAACTTTTTTCATAATATACTATATATACAAACAATAATTAAAATAACCCTCACTCGCACTTCAGTTACAATAGACGTATTTAATCTTTATTTTGATTAAGAATTGTTTAGGTTCTGCTAATCTAACTTCAGCCATTGATATTAGAGGATAAAAATTCGCTCCGGAGCCGGGGATCGAATCGCGTCCTTGATTCTACGCATCTAGCGCTCTAACCATTAAGCTACACCATTTTTCTCCCTAATATTATTGTTACAATAACAGACGTATTCTGTAGGACCAAAAAATTAATCTTTACGTAGATAAGTTCAGCCAGTTTCAGTTCAGGATAATCGCCAGTTAGATATGATCTTAAATCAAGACGGAATGGTCTTGGATTAGTTTTTATACAACCAAAAATCTAAGTTCAACTTGACTGAAAGTTAAATTCATTGTCTGAGTTCAGGCGAAGTAATGGCCCATAATAACGCAAAAGCAGCTGGGCTTACCTCCATCGTATGTTGTGCGGGATGTCTGCATGTACGGCGCAGTCTGATTCATAGCCTGCCATTGCTCCTGTTACTATTCATTAGTCAAACTGAACATTCTCTCAACTGGAAAGAACACGCAGTGGAACATCCCTTGATGTAGGTTCGGTACGACGATAAGCTTCTACCTAAAGGTGCGTACACACTTAGCGAACGAACGACAAACGAATGCATTCGCTGATTGAAATCGGTATGTGTGTACGTTGCAGCAAAGGCAAACCGATCGTTTGGTTTGCCTTCGGAAGGGATCCGTCGCTTGTCGGTACATCAAAGAAAGTTGGTATTCGTTGTGGAGGGGATTTGCCACTAGTTTGTAGTGCGTAGCAGAACGCAGCGCTTAGTTCAATTTCACCCACAGGATGTCGAAACTGGAGTGGACGGAAGACGCTGTTATAAATCTTATTAATGCATATAGGGAGCAGGAAACTTTATGGAAAGTCAAGCATCCTACTTACCACAATAAAGTAAGAAAACATGATGTTTGGGAAGCTATTGGAAAGATGTTCAGCTTTAAAGTAGACGAGTCAAACACGTGCAAAATTTGAAAATTATTTTTGTTTATTTATTTTCAGTGGATACATATTTTTTATTTATTGTAGGGAGCAGAAGTAAAAAAAAAAAACTGAGTCCCTACTGACATCATTCCGGAGAGAAAGACAAAAGTCCACAAAAAGATCTGGAATGGGGAGTGATGAAGTGTACGAGTCAACTTGGTTCACGTATAAACATATGCCGTTCCTTTTGGACAAATTGGAGCCCAGAAAAAAACAAAGCTCTAACCTTGTGCACACAAAATAAATTATTGGCACTGAAAAGTGCCTTTTCGTAAGCATGATGCGCATTCGACAAACACAGATAAATCTCTATTTTTTGTATTTTAAGATAATTATTGTCAGTGAGGTATCCGTATATTGAAACTTTCCCCTGTCTTGCAGTCGTATCTTAATAAAATCTTCCAGTTCCTCAATTATAGCTGTACATACTTCTGGAACAATCCTGGTAATCAGCTGTTTCGACACTTTGAATAAATACATTAAACTTGTATGCGAATCTTCTGTAGCAAGATATCGAAGTGTTAATGCTATTCTTTCCTGAATAGGTATTGTTTCTCGTCAGCCTGTGTCTTTCTTGGAAATTTTTGGCCCTATTTTGCACAGTAATATTTCGAAGTCTGTCTCTGAAATGCGAGAGAACTTGTGAAACTGTCCCGATTCCATTCGACGTAAATCATGAAGCAAGTCAGTGTCTCTATATTGATTGTGACTTTCGTAGAGTGGCGTCTGCCACCATCGCCTTTTGGTTTTTAACGTTCTTTTTGTTAAACTGCCTATAATAACAACGGCTGCACTTGCTATAATTATATTTTCGTCTGCCTTTATTGCAGATAATCAGCGAACGTGAATGTTTTCTGACCATTTGCTGATGATTTGTACGTTGCTCCAAACAGCGAACGAACAACGAAGTTTCGCTTCATTATTCGTTCGTTGTTAGTTCGCTAAGTGTGTACGCACCTTAAGATAACACAAGGCATCATATCAGTTACTATAAGCAACTGATAAGCCCGCCTTTCTATATTAGTTCGAACAGGAGGTCAGTATGCACTATTTTATTTCTCAGGAGAATACTTCAGATATACTGAAATGAATTCCCCTTTATGCTCCATTCGCTAAGTCACGTAAGAAAGTAATTTTCCATATTCCTAGATGAAGGACAGTCATAAAAATTCACCCCTAATCAGAATGTTGTTCCTTTATAATATGTTAAATAATCCCAATGATTCTGATTTATTTTCAGGAACAGATGATATATTTAAGAAACACATTTATGCAAATTCGGTTAATTGAGAAACTACTTCTCTCTCTCTCTCTTTCTCTCTCATTATATTCAGTATATTCAGATTATTTAGTTTATTCATTGCATTATAGGCCTATGTTATAATACTCTGCTGCAAATATACATTTGTTTTACATTACTAACCATTTTATTCTTTTTTCTTGTAAAATAAAAATGTTGAGAAGGTGCTTTTATGGGTAGTAATGCCAGTGTACTTATAAATACATAAATAAATAAATAAATACATACACAAATAAAATAAAAAATAAATAAAATAAATTAATTAAATAGATAAAATAAAAAGAATGAATGAATGTATGTATGAATGAATGAATGAATAAATAAATAATCAAACTAAATAAAATAAATACATACGATAAATAAATAAAATAAATTAATTAAATTAATTAATAAAATAAATCAAATAAAAAATAAAATAAACATCAAATAAAATAAATAAACTAAATAAAATAAAATAAACTAAATAAAATGAAATTAATAAATAGATAAATAAATAAATGAATAAATATAAAATAAAATGAAATTAAATAAATAAATAAAATAAGTAAACATATATAAACAAACAAAGGAATAAATGAATAAAGGAATAAATAATATAAATAATGAAATAAACATATATAAATAAACAAACAAACAAATGAATGAATAAATAAATAAGTAAATAATAAATAAATAAAATTAATTAAATAAAATAGATAAAATAAATCGAATAAATGAATGAATAAATGAATCAATAAATAAATAAACTTAATAAAGTAAATGAATAAGATAAGTAAATAAAATAAAATGAATAAATGAAATAAAATAAAATAACGTAAATAAATAGATAGATAAAAATAAATAAAATAGATAAAATAAATAGAATGAATGTATGTAAGAATAAATAAATGGATGAAAAATAAATAAATAAATAAATAAATAAACTAAATAAAGTAAATAAATAAGATAAATAAATAAAATAAAATGAATACATAAAATAAATTAATCAATAAAATAAATAAAATAAATAAATTACTTAATTAAATAAAATAGATAAAATAAATAGAATGAATGAATGAATGAATGAATGCATAAATAAACTAAAATAAGATAAATAAATAAGATAAAATAAAATGAATAAATAAAATAAATTAATAATAAAATAAATGAAATAAATAAAATAAAATAAATAAAGTAAATAAATATATAAACATATATATAAACAAACAAATAAATTAATTAATAAAGAAATAAATAAAATAAATAAATAAACAAATATTGGAAATCCGTATTACCTCCAAGACTTCATCCAGCCTATTTTTGCTATTGCAGATAATAGAAGATATAAGGAGAGGTGGAAAGTGTTGGTGGAATAAAGTGGAGAAGGGGAGAAACCTTCTGCACGGCCTGTTTTGTGCACCACAAATTCCGTCACGAACAAACTGGGGATCGAAGCCGGCGCCTAGTCATTAACGCGGCCTGCCATGCCTCAGGCACACATCCACACTCTGTGCACCTAAATATTTACACAAGTTCGTATTATCATAGTCCACAGAGCTACGCTGTCCTTCGGTGTATTGAAACCGCTCGGGATTTTCAGAGCTTTGGGATTTACGCATGGGCGGACAAAACGATCCGGCTTCTAGACAAAGAGACGTCAAGAGTGGAGCTATCAGGATCGGGTTACGGCCTGTGCACAACGATGTAGCTTGTATCCATCCGTGACGTCAACATCGCATTACGCCTCTCCTGAAGAGGATTGGATTGCGTTCCAAGGATAAAACAAATTAAAAGGAAATTCATAAACCGGATAAGGACTTCAAAATAGTGCTTTGCTGCACACAGCACGCTTTTTCACATCTTGTCACAAACAAGAGTCAAATTCAGCGAATCAGTAGGGAAAAGCATAGAATAATAAAGCGACATTATGCTTCATTTAAATCGAGAACCTGTGCTGTAATCCTTGAGATGTACTAAACATGACCTTATAAGAGAATTTCTATGACACAATAATTTGTAAATAGTATTCTTATGATATTCCCTGCAGCAGTGGCGGCTCGTAGCTAAGATGAAAGCTCTCAATCTCAATCTTAACTTAAAAATTACTGTGACAAAGATCGACACACACCTTTTCATTATACGTTTTGACGTGAATTGTTTACGTTCAAGGGAGATACAAAGGAGAAGAATTGTAACGTTTTGAGATGAAAAATCTACTTTAACATCATTTGACCAAGGATAAACAAATTAAAAGGAAGTGGTTTCATTATTTATTAAATTTAATGAGCAGGCATAGAGGACTTGGCTTTGTGGCGGCTGGGGATGCAGAGGTAGTAGCTGTCTATGCTCTTTCGGGTGCACGTGTACGGGTAGCTTAACTGCCCACCCACTTAATGTTCTACTAGTTTACGGCTTTTCCCTCTTACTTACTTAAAAAATGGCTTTTAAGAAACCCGGAGGTTCATTGCCGTCCTCACATAAACCCGCCATCGGTCCCTATCCTGAGCAAGTTCAATCCAGTCTCTACCATCATATCTCACCTCCCTCAAATCCATTTTTATATTATCCTCCCATCTACGTCTCGGCTTGCCCAAAGATCTTTTTTCCTTCGGCCTTCCAACTAACAATTTTCTGCACATTTAAAGGACAAAACTAAAATTATTTCAATAATTTATTATCACAATACACTCCTGTCTTAAATTGACTTATTATATTGCGAATTCAATCAATAATTTTCTCAAAACATGTTATGAAATAGTTCATATGAAATAATTTTTATCTGGAAAAGGAGAAAAAAAAAGAGCAAAATTGTATTAAACTTTTTTGTTTGCCATATCTCAAAGAATAACACCCTGAAATTAATGGCATTACTTACGGTTCACAAGGATATGAAATCATTAGAAGCAGAACGAAGATCCAGGAAGCAGAGTCTCAAATGGAGAAAAGCAGGACATGTATGCTGAGACTTCAACGGGTGGACTCCTCGATTGACTGCTGGGATCTAAGAATCGACCAGAGGACTGTATGAAGACAAGCGACCAGTTGGGAAGATGACCGTAAGAAGGCATTCGTAAACAGATGTTGATGTTTATTGACTTTACTGGCTTTGAGCCAGAGGCCGTTTTAGGGTCTTATACTCGCAGGATGCCCTCTCCAGCCATTGTACATAAATAATAATAATAATAATAATAATAATAATAATAATAATAATAATAATAATAATAATAAATATGTATTTACATAATGTATATGACACTATTTTTGACATAAGTGCCAGTAGGTGTGTGAGTGCGGTGATTGGCTTTTTATTTATTTTATTTTATTTTTTACCTTTTTTTTGTTTTAATTATTTTGGTGTAAGCCTAATTTATTAATTTGCGATGCTTAAGGAATGGTGAACGGGACAAGAGTTCGGGGTGAAAGATATCAGTTGATAGACAGCATTAAGGTATTATATGGGGAGATTAAGAGGAAAGCAAGAATGGGAAATGCTGACCTGCTCTTGGGCAGAACACTGTGCATACATACATTTTTTTATGTTTTTAAGTTTCCCCTTCCGGTGGCAGAAGCGCCTGAATCGTTATGGTGACTTTCATGGTGTGGTGTTATTTTATTGATCTGCCTCTCTGTTGCTGTCGTGTGTCCTCTCAGACAGTATTCAAATTTCCAACAGTGTTTGCGGTTTTGTTTGTGTGTTTTAGTTTGGTGGTGGGGCTGGTGGTAGTTGTAGAGGAGTTTCTCCAGTGTTGTTCTGTTGTTTGTGTTCGGGGGATTTGCGAAGATGTGTTGTGTATATACGCGATTTACTGCCGAATGTGTGTATTTCCTGTTTATGTTGTTTACGTATGTGAAGAGTGGCTTTGTTTTTAAACAGATGGACAACGAAGAACAAAGTGACAATCTGGGAAAGGCAGATCAAGGTGGAAATATTCAAATTTGTGTGAACTTTTCCTGAGTGCTTACCCGGAATCGCATAATCTAGCTACAGTACACACTCGATTATCCGTGCGTGGTTTATCCGTGCATGGCTTATGCTCGAAAAAAAAAAAATAAAATAACAAGGAATTATGAAAAAACAATGCGAATTGCAATAAGAAAACAAATGATCAGAAGCAGAAAAATATCAAAGACTACTTCAGGGCATAAATGGTGTAAGTAGGTACTGTAAACAACATATTTATTTTTGTTTTTTAGAAACTTAAATAGTAAGTGTATTTTAATCTTCTGTGTAAAATGACATAAACCTACTGTGCATATTACAGTACATATGAAGTTAAATATAAATTTAAAAGTAATATACGTAGTACAGTCATTAAGTTTTAATACTGAGCGCATAGTGGCGTTGTGGTACACTATAGCGCATAGGTGGCGCCATGGTATGATACCTTGCCAGTTAGTCTCTCGACCCAACAAGAGAGAGTTGAGTGCATGCACTGTAAGCAGAACTACGGTCTTTGTTGTGACGGTGATTTGAATGTGCACGTCGGAACCCGAGATGTCACAGTTTGAGCAACGGGCAAACATCAAGTTCTGCCAGAAATTAGGCAAAACTGCTGCCGAAACGTTTCAAATGATGCAGCAAGTTTACGGTGAGGACGCAGTGAGTCGCAGTGTTGTGTTTAGGTGGCACCGACGTTTTTTTGCAAGGAAGAGACAGTTTGGAAGATGATGTGCGTACTGTTCGGCCACAAACAATTCGAACTGAACGCAAGATCCAAGAAGTTGCAACGTTGGTGCGTGCTAACCGCTCCCAATCGGTAGACGATATCGCAGCAACAGTAAGGGTCAGCCATGGTACTTGCTACAAAATTCTGTCTGATGACCTGAACATGTCTCGTGTTACCCAGCACAGTGTGCCACGAATCCTGTCGCAAGACCAATGTGATGATCGCATGACGATTTGTGGTGAGCTCATCAGCAGTGCTGACGATGATCCGACGTTTCTCAACCGGATAATAACTGGAGACGAAACTTGGTGTTTCCTTTACGATCCGCAACTGAAACGACAATCCGCCACCTGGAAAACGCCGTTATCACCACGACAGAAAAAAGGCAAGGTGATGCTTGAACTGTTTTTTGATTCAAATGGAATTGTTCACATGGAATTCATCCCAGAAGGTGCAACTGTGAATAAAACCCGCTGCAAAGAGATCCTTGGTCATTTACGAGATTCAATTCGCCGTAAGCGACCTGAGCTATGGCGTACAAAGAATTGGCTGTTGCTACATGACAACGCCCCTGCACATCGCTCTGTCCTTGTCCAAGAGGAACTTGCAAGACAACAGGTGAAGTTATTCCACACCCTCCGTATTCACCTGATCTCGCACCATGCGCTTTTTTTCTCTTTCCTCGCATGAAAGTAACCCTACGTGGGTGTAGATTTCATTCTTCCGAAGAGGTCATGACTGCCACAAGAGAAGCCATACGGGACCTTCCTGCCAACATCTTTCAACGGTGCTTCCAGCAGCTATACCAACGTTGGCAAAAGTGCATAACAGCCAACGGAGACTATTTTGAGGGAGGATGTGGTTCTGTTTAAATGTACGCCGTGTTATGCGGCATCTTGTGATACATCCAGATTCTTGTGGGAGCCTACCCTCCAGGCGTCAAGTCTTAGAACTTAATGACTGTACCACGTATGAATCCTCTAGATTGAAAACCGCATAAAGGCCATTTTGTTCAGAACTGAGTTACACCTACATATTGCTTGCTAAGAATTAATTCTAATGATTTATATAGTTTGAATTCAAAAAGCCACTGACTTTAAAGCAAAAGGTTTGTTAAAAGTCACTGTTATGTTGAAAATTCTATTTGTCACCATTACTATTAAAAACCTTTAATTTGTGAAAGTGGGTATAGGGGATTTTGAATCTATAAAATTCATACGTTCAACTACATGGTACCGGTACATGCAAAATAAAACTTTCGTGTTATATGTTTTTTCGCATTATTCGGGTGTATCTTCCCATGTAACCGAGAGTATGCTGTATCTTCCTATCAGGGATGATCTGGGCTATTTTTTCTTTAATTATATTTACTGTTTCCATATATGGTATATTAATGTTTGACATGATTCACATAAATCATCACTATTTGTGGCGGTTGCTAAGTGTATTCCTTAGATGAATAGGCCTATATATGACGATGCAATTTTCTTTTTTAAATTTCCGCAGAATATTTTAAAACAGAAGAATTACCAGCCTTATTTACAAGAACATTATTAATGGTTGTTATTAAAGTATAATACTCGTATTGGCGTTTTTCTGACGCTTAATGATGAAAATATTGTTCATTCTGAATACTGATTACAACAGAAAAACAAATAATAAAACTAAATGAACCTAGAGTGTGCTTGAGTAATTTCCAAAGTGCACATTACCACAACGTAAAGTAAAAAGCGGTTGGCCTTAGCAAGAATTGCTAGTGCAATGCAAATATTAGAAGACGATGTTTTTTTACTTGGTTATTTAACGGCGCTGTAGCAACTATGAGGCTATTTAGCGTCGATGAGATTTGTGATAGTGAGATGATATTTGGCGAGAGATTTCGCCATAGATTACCTGACATTTGTCTTATGGTTGGGGAAAACCTCGGAAAAAAAACTCAACCAGATAATCAGCCCAAGCGGGAATGGAACCCGCGCCCAAGCGTAACTCCGGATTGGTAGGCAAGCGCCTTAGCAGACAGAGCTACACCGGTGGCTAAGACGATGTTAAAATAGACTAAACTAGCATACTTACTAATTTTAGTGTCAGCAGCATAATTTTGAACAGGAGTGTTTCCAAAGCTGTTTAGATAAATATTGCTGTTGACATTTTTTGGAATATACTGCCACTATTTTGTCAACTTTGTAATAAAAAAAAATGCCAACCTTGAACACTGATTGCAACATAAAACCTATTACTAGAACTAGTTCAACTAGAAACAGCTTGTGGAATTTTGCGAAGTACCCATTTTCATCGAAGAAATATGAATGTCAGAAGATATCGAAACTAAATTGGACACTCTTCGAGTCCAATACACTGTCCACTGCGCTGTCTGTACTACGTGCCCCATGTCACATAACCGCTGATGTCGCCACTGTCGTTGTATACTAGACATCGTAGGCGATTACGAAGCGCGGGGCATTGAGGAGCTCAAATCATTCGTGGAGAACTATGACGCAATCGGCTAGTTCGTGTAATCAACACCGGTCAATACAGTATAAGAGACGGGTAGTAGGATTTTCATGAGGGCTGCATACATTTAGTTAGTTGTTTAGACCATTTGTCTAAAAAAACATAGGTATATTTAAATCAAATTGCCTCTGGCATAGAAAGTAAAAATATATATTTTTTAATTCCAAATCTTGTTCACAGCTGTGGAGTAACGGTTAGCACGTCTGACCGTGCAACGAGCGGGCTCGGGTTCAAATCTTGCTTGGAAAAGTTAACTAGTTGAGGTTATTTTCCGAGGTTTTCCCTCAACCAATTGAAGGAGAATTTCTCGATAATTTTCGGCGTTGGATCTTGAATTCATTCCGTTATCATAATCACTTCCCCTCTTTCATCATCATCTCCGTTTCTTTCCTAGGTTTCGGGCTTGCTCCGATGTATAGTCGGCTGTCGGTCGCCACTGAACTTGGACCCAGTGGATATGTGGTCATTCGTTATTGGTGGTAGCGCTATCCATCGTGGACTCTCTACTGGACCCATGGTAACTGGTGCGACCGCGGTGAGGCCTACACGAAAAGGTAAAGTGATCATGCAGGCTGTAGGGGAGTTCGGAGGTGGTGCGGAGGGAAAACTGTAGCGCTAGGGCCTTAGGGCATGTACACCATTCCATCCCGGATAGTACAATGGGCCCACCAGAGTGGCCTGCGTGCGAGGACTGTCCCAGTCCGTGCCCTTCTCTGAAAAGGGACTAATCATATGTATATAGCAGCCGTGGCGAAAATGCGACTCACGAGCACATTGTGGCTCGCAATGGCAGCTGTGCATTTCCTTTGCTTCCTACCTCCCCCAACCCCCACCCTCTCGCTCACTGGAGTCAAACTCCGTTCCATTTGTATTTGTCTCTGACCTGCGAGTGGCGTATCGTCGCAATGTCTCTCTCAAAACCATGTACCTCTGTAAAAACGAAAGTTCCAAGTAGGATGGGAGAACGCATTTTTTGCTGCCAATATGATGAGAATATTAAATGTATGACTTGTTCACAAGTATTACGAGGAAAACGGTTGTATAACATAAAACGGCATTATACTACATGTTACTTATGAAACTTTAAAATGTTAAGTGTTATCATCATCATCATCATCATTATCTCTGTACGTTGATCCTTTTTCAGCAATGTACGAATAATGCGGTTAGATCTTCAATTTAAACTCACAGATTTACAATATGATGTTAAATGAAAGCTAGATGTAAGGACTTGACAAATGTTGAACTTTTCAAATCCTTGCCAAAAAATAAATATCCGAAGCTTCGTTCTTTCGCTTGTTCTGTTGAAGCCATGTTCGCTACAACTTACGTTTGTGAAAATTATTTTCAACAATGAAAATAGTAAAAACCAAATTTAGATCACGACTGACAGACAAATATCTTTGTGATCAACTACGACTGGCAGTAAGTGATATAATTCCTGATTTTAAAACTCTGTCGCAGAGACATTCTGAAGACAATTTTAGGTTGTGATAATGTGCCCTATGTTTTCCTGCTCATTTCTTTCTTCGTTACACGTACTAAACATTAGTTTGTAGCCTTGTACTGTATAAAATTTTATTTAAGTGCTTGACGTAAGGAAAATGAAAATCCGTTAATAAGTCAGACAGTTGCTTCACTTCCCCTTCGGGTGTCCGCCTCCTTCCATAGGTGCTATGGATGTTGCAGGTTACACAGTGGCTCGGCGCACGATTGCATTTTCGCCACGGCTGGTATATAGAATTGGAAATCTTTGATAATTTTATTTTCTTATGGTCCCTTCAACTTTTCATTAACATAGTTCCACTCTAATAGCTATTTTTCTAAACTTCTGACGTCTCATCATGATTTGTTTAAGCAGCTGGTCAATAGACTGCTTTAGTAGATGCTCAGATACATGTAAATTAATTAACCAATTAGTAAGTAACGCTGATCTCAGAAGAAGCCGCGCGGTCTCCTGGTTCTTCGTTATGTAACTATACCGCATTTCTCAGCGTGCCTCTACCAAGGCGAGCCCCTTCCATTTCTACAAACTTAACAAACTGCGGGAGTCCCCACCTGGCGAGATAAAGCCCTTTCTTCCTCTCACCTGGTTGAATAACACTGCGACTTACGCCGTTCTTGCATGCCAAATGCGAGCTTCGTTTTATTGGGAATTTGTTTTGAAATTCAGATGTCGACGTTCCAAGATCTGAACACGCTGTTTCTCCTTGTACGGCTGGATCTGTCTGCTTTATACCGCGCAGGTGTTTTCAATTCGGTCCGCTTCCAGGAATTAACTGCGAATTATAGCTACAGTATTCTTTGTTGGTCTTTGTTAGTTAATGGTTCCTGATTGTTTTACATAGGTCTGTTTCGTGCAATCAAACTTCTCTGTACAGTTATATTCACTCTTCGACTTTACCCTCCAGCAAATTTCTTCCTAGTTCGTCGGATGGAGCGCATTTATTCTTTTTTTATCTTAATCTACGTTTACCGAATATATAGAATCCGAAAAAAGTTCTTAGGTTAAATTCAGTTCCTTACGAATGGTTTTGGTTTCTTTAGTATCTTTAAGTTACTTTTCATTTGTTTGGGTTAGTTTTGATTTGCTTTGGTTAGTTTTAGATTATTTAGAGTAACTTCGATTTTTTCTGGTTAGTTTTGATTTTATGAAGTCAATTTCAGTTATTTTAGATCAGTTTTGTTTTGTTTACGTTAATTTCAATTTCATTAGGGTAAAAACTAACATAAAAACAAAAACAATTTATCTAACAAGTAAACTAAAGGAAACCTAATTAATATTTAATATTTGGGAAGAAAAATTCGCTCCGATGCCGGGGATCGAACCCGGGTCCTTGGTTCTACTTAGCCTACCAAGCGCTCTGACCACTGAGCTACGCCGACTTCAATCCACAGCACCGGATCGGAACTTCCTCCTTCAGTGTTTCCCTTTGTGGCCTGACTCCAAGTTAGGCATATATGTTGACGTATATGTCTAGTGTCAACTGCCATTATACTAGGAGCGCACTCAGTTGAGTGACTTATTTGGCCGGGATTCCGCAGTTATGATGCACTGCTAGCTATGAGAATATTCTGTAGGACAAATTAATAAATCTATAATAAAGGAAACCTGTCAGGTGTCTGTCGGTTAGGCTGCTCGGAAGCAGCCGAAACTGATCGAACTGTGCTCCTGGCATCGTCAAGATCGACTACCGTTCGTCAAGTACTCAGTTGAGTTTCTGTGTGGTGCTAATTTAACACCTATAGCTCTATGAGGTCCACACCTGTGGAGTAACAGTCAGCACGTCTAGCCGCGAAACCAGGTGGCCCGGGTTCGATTCCTGGTAGGCGAAAGTTACCTGCTTGAGGTTTTTTCCGGGGTTTTCCTCTCAATCCAATATGAGCAAATACTGGGTAACTTTCGGTGCTGGACCCCGGACTCATTTCACCGGCATTATCACCTACATCTCATTCAGACGCTAAATAACCTAAGTTGTTGATAAAGCGTCGTAAAATAACCCACTAAATTAAAAAAAAATAGCTCTATGCGTGGTTTCTTGTACAATATAATGAGGTGTTATATTATTTGTAACAAAGAATACTCATTAGGAGAGTTATATAAGAAAACATTTTTACAAATCCTGCAGTAGGAAATTTCGTTCATTACCCGAAATGTTCGAAGATAGATCAATTAGCATTGGTTTGTGATTTCACTGATCCCCGAATCTATATCATTGTGACTTTATTTGTGGGCTACCCTTAAACAAAAAGAGTAATCTGAGCGATTTAAAGGAAAATATACAAGGGATTTTTGCAATAAAACAAAATGAGATTAACTCAATCGTTTCAACTGGATTAGCCCATGTTTAATAAGGTGAACACATCGACCGTCTAATGGTGAGTACCATTTGATTACACTGGGCAACAAAAAAAAAAAGTTTTTGAATGTTTCCTGCACTTCATGAGTCAATTCCTACTAATTTTGGGTTGAGAAAAACGAATATGACAATGAAAAATTTTTCTTAGCTGTAGTTTCTGTGATACACAATAGGTGGAAGTATTTCAGTTTAACCGATTAAGAGAAAACGATACATTTTAATTACATATGCCAACAACATTGAAAGTGCATTTGATTTTTTTTAAATGGCAGTTACATTCTATGAGTTCTAAATCGATGGAAGAATACCTGGCAGATGGTTGGGTCTAAAGAGAATCATATGTGGCTTCATGAGATCGTCGTCTTTTAGCTTGCCTCTTGTGAGTTCCGGAGCATCCCTACGCAAAGACAGCAGTAATCCGCAAGCATTGTTTCATTCCAACGGCCCTGATATCTTTGTTCCATAACAGAAATATCCTGATTGAATCTTTCTCCGTATTCATCACTGGCACTTGCACAACTAGGAGGGAAAAAGTCTAGGTGGGAGTGGAGAAAATGGATTTTAAGGGACATGTTGCATCCGAATTGATGGTATTTTTTCAGGAGCACTGTCACCAACTGAGTGTAGTTATCATCTCTTTTGTTGCCCAAAAATCCGTGAATAACTCCCTTGAAGGCTTCCCAAACTTCCTTTCCTTTCCCCTCCAAAACTTGGTCAAATGCACGATCATTTACAAGTTTTCGAATTTGTGGCCTGACAAAAATACCTTCCTTAACTTTGGCATCACTTAATTTCGGAAATTTCTCTCTTACATACTTAAAAGCCTATCCTTCTTGGTTCATACCTGTGACAAAAGTTTTTTATCAAACCCAGCTTAATATGCAGGGGTGGAAGAAGAACATCTTTTGGGTCCACGAGAGGGTCGGCAACAACATTTTTCTCGCTAGGGTTATGATTTCTTGCAGGTCAGTCTGCATGAATATAATGTGATTTTCTATCCCTGCTGTCCCACATACATAGAAAGAAGCAATATTTTGTGTACCCCAGTTGCATTCCTAAGAGCACAGCAATGACTTTTAGATCACCACAGATTTTCCACTTGTGTTCATGATATTTGATGTCGAAGAGGGCTGTCATATTTGCATAAGTCTCCTTCATGTGAACTCCATGACCAACAGGAATAAAAGGAAGACGGTTGCCATTGTGATGTAATACAGCTTTCAAACTAAGCTTGGAGGGGTCTATGAATAGCCTCCATTCAGATGGATCATGGTTCAAATTCAAACATTTCATCAAGCCATTAATGTCGCAGCAAACAAGATTGTTTTTCTTCTAAAAAAAAAAGGAAAGCAGATCCCTGTGACGTTGTCTGTACTGTGAGATCCTGACATCGCGTTCGAGAAGATTCCATTGCTGTAGTCTAGACCCTAGAATTTCTGCCTTCTCCTTTGACAGGTCAAGGTCTTTAATGAGATCACACAATTCCGCTTGACTCAATCTGTGCGGCTTATCATCTTTTTTTCCTCAAAATCAGGATCATGGGATGTGGAAGGCTTGTTGGGCACTTCTTCTTGTTCCACACTGTCTTCATTTCCTACTTCAAACACAGAATTTTCATGGCATTTTTACAAATTTTACACTTTAAAAAATGTTGACTGTAAAAACTGAAATGTCACTTTATCTCCAAAGCAAGAGCTAATCTATCATTTTTACGGTGATTTTTGAATTCAGCAGGTGGAAATACATAAGAATTAGCTATTTTTGAGCCCGAAACATTTTCAATGTTGACCAGTGTTATTTATACATACATACATAGGATACATACATACATACATACATACATAATGATCTGCCAAATGACAAGTCTTTCACTGCAAACCCAGTATTATCCAATCTTCCCTAATTTCTGCCTTCCACCTAGTCTCCGCATATGATCCATTTATTTTAATGTCATCTATCATCTGTTAGCTTCTTCTGCCCCGAACTCTTCTCCCATTCACCATTCCTTCCAGTGCATCCTCCAGTAGGCAGTTTCTTTTCAGCCAGTGACCCAACCAATTCCTTTTTCCCTTCTTGATCAGTTTCAGGATCATTCTTTCTTCACCCACTCTTTCTAGCACAGCTTCATTTCTTATTCTGTCTGTCCATTTCACACGGTCCATTCTCCTCCATACGCGCATCTGAAATGCGTCTAGTCGCTTCTCTTCACTTCGTCGTAATGTCCATGTTTCTGCCCCATACTATGCCACATTCCACCGTCGTAATACCCATGTTTCTGCCCCATACTATGCCATACTCCACATAAAGCACTTCACTAATCTCTTAATTCTTATCCCAGAGGTCCGCATAAGATGCTCCATTTTCTATAAAAGTTTCCTAGTTCTTTTGTCGTTGCTATTATTTATAAAAATAATTAAATAAGTATGTCGGTATAGTAAGTTATTAAAACACTAACAATCAAGCGGAAAAACATTTGCTGGAACAATGTTGATGCTTAACATGGAGGAACAGAAGAATCTCGAAAAAATCCGTAACCTTCCTAACCTTGTCGGAACTCGAACCCGGTACACCTGCGTGACGACTGATGGTCTAGACCAGTGATCATCAGTACTCGCTGAAATGGGTAACGGGTAAGCGGTGCATCGTAATATACTTAGACCCCGTCGTGCAGCAGAAGAGGGAGAGAGCATACCACTAGCAGCCACGGATACATCATAGTGCAGTCTCTTATCCCCCCGTAATTGACGCTAGTCCGAGGGTGCACTGTGCTGATGACCGCTGGTCTAGACCATGCAGCCACTTCAGCCGTCGGAATTTAACGTGATCGACAAATTTCTCCTGGGACCCTGTATCAGGGACAGGTTTATTTTACACGCTGTATATCGACGAGATAGAAACATTACAGCCCTTTATAATCATAAGATCTCGACCGGATTTGAACAGGCGAACCTTGGAGTCAACAGTATAGCCACTTAGGACAACTGTACACTGAGGCATTGGGGACAAGAATATTTTCAGAAAATTTCAATTATGTCGCCATCTTCAAAAGGACTTTGATAAGTAGGATTATAAGGAAGAAAACGTATGGTAGCCAGCCTGTTTAGATAAAACAAGCGGAAACCGTGACGTTGTGTGCTAATACGAGAGAGGTAACAAAAAACTGGAAATCCTTCTCCCGATTTCTGGTCGTAATATTTGTACACTTGGGGAAATTTGAAGAACAGAGTGTAGTGTGTAGGTACAATTCCCACACGTAACAAGACCTGAAAGACAATATCAGAAAGAACTACGTCGTGGAAATAACACTTTTTGATATGCCAGTTATACAGTGTTAATGAATAATGCCGCAATATGTCCACTGATTATAAAGGAGTCCTAGACAGGCAACTTGAGATAAGAAATAAATTGTCTATGAATTCAAATTTCCATGTTACTGTATAAAATAAAATATTAATTAAATTAATTATTCTGACATTAAGGAATACAACAACTGAAGTTAAAATAAAAAATAAATGCAGTGAAGACTTTAAAGTAGGAGGAGCCAAACGAGATGATCCTCTATCATCAACATTATTCAGCCTTGTATAGATACAATAATAAAACAATTGGAGGGTTCAGAACCATAGTGGGCCAAGCGCCATTTACTAAAACCGTAGCAAGTAACATAAAGTATGCACATTAAAACTAAATGATATGTCAATCTTCATGTTGAAATAAACTGAAACAAGGAACGTATATTTTCTAAAGCTAACAAATACTACCAACATTATCGCACAACTTATAAAATGTCCCTAACACTAACAATGACATAATATCCGAAGGCACTGAAACTGTCCTTAAAAAAGGACGGTGGGAAAATCTGGGTTAAACTATGGCATTCACTTAACTTTAACCCTTGCTGTCTCCGTTTTTAATAAATGGCGCTTGGCCCACTATGGCTCTGAATCCTTCAATTAAACCTAATAGGTAACATAAGTACAAGATTGAAGCAGTGTATAGCTTATGCAGATGATTTATTGTTAACAGTAAGAACAAAACAAGCACTAATTGAAACATTCCAGGATCTTAAAGAACAATCCATATAATATGAATTAGTAATAAACAGCTACAAAACAAAATATCTAAAATGTATCGGCAAGAACAATGAAATAACTAATATGAACATAGGTAATACAACACCAGAGGGTGTGAAGTCTTATAAATATCTTGGATCCAAAATAAATAGCAACAACAGCATAGAAAAAGAAATATAAGAGAGAATTGCCTTAGGTAACAAAACCTATTTAAAAAAAAAATCTATTTATAAGGAAACTTGCATATAAACAAGCAAACTTAATTATTATGATGTACCGAAGTACGTATGATATTTCCATGCAGGAATTCTGCATAATATGATGAAGGAAATATGCACGGAAATATCATACGTACTTCGGTACATCACAATAATATGATATGCGTAAATAATCACTTAGGGTGCTATGCATAGACATTTCCCTAGCCCGCGCTACGAGCGTGCTAGACTATCCCCGGCTATCGACTGATAACTTGTACGGGATTCATATAATACCATATCGCTAACACCGGTTTATGAATACGAAAAACGTTAGTTCGCTGATCATCCACCGGAAGCCCGCGCTAAGAATGTCTATGAATACGGCCCTTCGTGATTTAAGATGGCACTCGGACCCCGGCCACTTAGTCACTCGTAATGAGTGCAACTCTGCACAAAGTGTGTTGGACATTGTGCCACTGTCAAATATCTGTGATACAGTGCATGAGGGTTGACACTAAAGGAAAATAAGAGGTGGGAGTTAAACTGAAAGAGTTCAATCCGGCATCGAAACTGGAATCAGGTGTGGCTTAGTGGATAAAGCGTCAGCACGTAGAGCTGAAAACCCGGGTTCGAGTTCCGATGCCGGAGAGAATTTTTCTCCGCTCCACCCATCATCCTTCAACCAAAATTAAGACAACACAACAGCAAGACCTGTTGTAACATAGGCCTATGCAAGTAAAACATGAGTTCTTAAAGAAGAATCAATACGAAAACTATTAAACTGTATATTTATTGTCATCAAAATTTTTATTCTTTTAGAGATGCAGTTGTTTCTACTTTGTTTTCTTAGGGTAGGACGGATTACGAACATCAAATTCTCTCTGGTATGCCCTTTGAGTAGCCTAATTGAATTCGTAATCCAGTATTACTTCACAAGGAAGAGCCGTTGATTTAATGTGTACTGCATTTTCAGTGACTAAAACAAAATGTCGAAAACAGCTGCCAACAATAAAGAATAAACATCTACGCATCTCGTGACAGGGAATCAAAACTCCTGCTTAATTTGACGATAAAACTGGTCATTAAGTGAATTTCCAGCCGAACAAATAAAGAATTTTCAACATTTGCTATAGAAGTTACTATTCTTCCAAAGATACTCTACATTTAAGGCATAACAAATTGTGGTTAGCATCATTCGTTTTGGAATAAAGAAATGTGTTAGTTTTATATACAGTCAACTCTGGATATAGTCAACTCGGTTATAGTGAAAATTCGGTTATAGTGAACCTAAATCGTTGGTCCCGATCCGCATACATTATAAAGTACATTAATATTTCCGTTTATAGTGAACCCTATCTTCGGTTATAGTGAACCTTGTATCTTGAGAAATTCTTATTTGAACTTAGACCTTAGTGTACAAAATTGAAAGAATGTGTTGAGACAAACATTCTAAATTTCTCACTCCTTTAGTCAAAGGACAAAGGTAGGATTAGTAATTCCTAGACAATGGGCTCTATTGTAAATCCAGGCAACGCGTGACAAACTTGCCTCACCCAACCGTTGAAGGGTTGCAATTTTGTTCTCAGGCACACTACTCTACTGTTATTTCTAATTCTCCACAGTCAAAGGGTTGCCTTTTGTTCTCAGAAACATTTCCATTACTACGGATAGCATCGAAACAACGAAAAATGAAATTGCTTTCTTTTATTAAAAGGGGACGGACATTATATCCAGAGCATAAATGAAGGTAAGATTCCGATAGTTTTCAAACTCCATCAATCCCCTCCCAGTTTCCATTAAGTGATTCGGGAAATTCCAAGGCTGAGTACGCAGTCACACCTTAACAGCGT
This sequence comes from Periplaneta americana, assembly GCF_040183065.1. Lineage (NCBI taxonomy): Eukaryota > Metazoa > Arthropoda > Insecta > Blattodea > Blattidae > Periplaneta > Periplaneta americana. The sequence continues at coordinate 36,642,705 of NC_091118.1, read as the reverse complement.
TTGTCATTTCTATCTGATCAGTCTGTTTCTAGTGTTCTGCGATCGTCTCTTAGGTCGCACTGTTTGCTAACCGGATGGCTACTGCGTTCGACTTCTGCTCCTACTTATCAGGATTTCTGACACCACCATTTTACTCAACAATGGAAACGACTTTACTGGAAGAGCTGGAGCTCTCGGATTACTGTAGGAAAACTATATGGTTACTAAACTTAGTCTGAATTGATTACAATGAAAACTCTACTTGATTTACTATGAATTTACAAAATGTACATGAAAGTTACAAGATGTTTCATGGGCTGACGCTGACGCCATAACGCTACCGTCTTTTCTTCTTCACTTCAAATACCCGATTAACACTCTCCGTCAGTCTCAACTAACCGCCCAAATCTCCTCACCAACACTTTTTATGTTTCCTTATCGGTTTCCCGCCTGGGGCATCAACCACGCCGTCCAACAGGTGAGATGGGCTTAAAACCCCTTTTGATTTTACATGCTTAAAGATGTCGTCTTAATCAAACATCTATTACATTTAATTCGATTCAATGCAATATAGTGATAAGTCGCTTTAATGAGACTACGCTTAAGAAAAGAGTTCAAACAATGCGTGATTTAATTTGACCAATTGAAATGCATGCTTTGTTCTACTGGACCAATGCGATTAGTCCAGCAACGATCTGTGGCGTAAGAATACTTTTATCGTAGCCAGTGATTTACCACACGCGCGACAAACTCTATAACGCTGGCTAAGCATCTATTTACTTCGCAAGCTGGGATTGCATTGCGCGTCTTAACCATGTATTCCGCTGACACTGTTCCTGTTTCAAATTTAATACTCCACAGGAAATCATGCTGCAGGGCGCTCTTTAGCCCTGGGGCGTAGGAATGCCCCCTTCTTTTCAAAAATACGATGCCTCAATGGCACGTGCTTTTTCATTGAACTTGTAAGGCCTAGGCTAGTGATCGTGGGTTAGATTCTGTAATACATTCACACACACACACAAGCAACAGAGAAAGTTTACAGAGAGTTATCTCATGTCAGGGACTCTCTCTCTGCTCAGGCAGGCTTAAGGGGTATTTACTCCTCGCCATTGGCCTTCAAATACACACCATTTATACTACGAATCTGTTGATCACTAAATTGCAAGGCAGAGCAGAATCACTAATAATGTCCCTTTTTTTTAACATAGTTTATACATTCTAATTGGTTTTTAATTTTCGGTGTCAAATGTTGAGATATTCTATAATTTCGTGTTGATTCGGTTCGGTTCATTGCATGGCGTCAGCTATAACAGTTATTAGCCCTTGGTACAACAGTAGATTTTGGGTACTACACTTTCCCCTTTTACAGTAAAATTTCACAATATTGGGTATTATTGAGTTAACACAATATTTATCTCTCTCTCACTCACTTTTGGTTCTGTCGGGGCCTCGATATACACTCTTTTCTCCTCACGCATACCGCACACACACATTTTTCAATGTAATTCACTCCATTCTCAAGCTAAATGTTTGTCTTAAAAGCATTCAAGTCTTAACTCTGCGTTCTGTGTTGGACGCCTTTTCGTACATACAGCACTTCCTTATGTTGTTCTGCTGACACTTGCAGACTCAGTGGCGGCTCGTGAACTTGTGGATTGGGAGAGCTGCAGTAGATTTCGGTACATACAAATTTCACTTCTTGATACCATTACTAATAAGTGTAGGACAAAAATAAATGAACTACATATAGAAAAACTTCCTGACTTAGTTGGGAGTTGTCTGTGGGACCATTTGCTAATCCCTAAGAAAAACTAATACCATCGATTTCAGTCTGAATTTCAGATCGGCAGACACTCAACTTACAATCTACCAGTTCATTCTGAATTGTCTTAGAGTAACCTTAAACAGTGGCATGTTCCAAATGATTTTTGAGAGGCTCGTTTAGATTACTCACGAACTGTAGCAACCCACGAAACACATCAGGGTTCTTCAAATCGTTTTTTCATCACTTCCCCTAAGGGGAAGTTCATATTGGCCACAAAATTTGATACAATCAGTATTTTTTAAAATAATTTCACGATTTTTTCTCACTTCTTGATTATGTCTGAGAATGTTTGTTCTGTTCGTTTCACTTAATTGCACAGCAGTATGAGTTGCGTAACATAGCCAATGAAACAACATTTTTCAGGCGAGACTGCGAAGATTCGCGCATTTTGCTTTTTAGGGGAGAATGTCCTAAATCTGTCACACCACTCCTAGTCCATGCAGCATCACCACAGAAGAGGAGGCAAGGAAAACAAAATACAGATTTTTTTTGTTCACATCCACGTAACCACAAATGCTTAGCGTAAGTTTCATTGTTATACTTCCTTATATAAACGCACTATTTCCACTGGATGAAGCTTAAGTAAGATTTAAGTCGGGTAACGGACGACCCTTTAATTTCACTTCATTACATCAATATTCTCCGCAAGGGAAAGTTGAGAAAAATAAAATTAATATTCTGTACTTCACACACACTCATGCTTGCAAATTTGCACTGGTTAAGTTACGGTATTAAGACGTCACACCAAAGCAACACTCAGATATACTGATGGTCAACAATTTTCTAAAACTGGACAAGAAGTCTCTTTCGTATTTTACGTGCTATATCAAAAGGATTCTACTCGTGCAATCATTTTGAGTTAAGGCAAATATTAGGTTCTGCTGGAGGCTGGATATATACGTAATAATAAGGCAAAAGAGAATATTAATTTCGTTATATTAACTCGATAAGATTCTAAAACAATAAGTATGTGAAAAGAAAATAAAAATTTTGTCATTAAGTTTCAAGGGAATAGAGAATCCATTACAATAGCGGTGTAGGAGGAGAGGAAAGATCCCTTGTGGCCTGGCTCTGCAAGCCACTGCAGCAGGATATGAGTTTTAAGCAGCGGCAGTTTACCTCTGCTACCCTTCACCTCTCTACCCCCTGACCATGCAAGACACACTCTCTATGAGCTGACCACCCTGCAGATCCCAGGACGACTTTGAATGCAGTGTCAATTCTAATACAGTCGACGCGCAAAAAGATTATGCATAAGATAATAGTACATATTCCCGGCCAGATGAAATATAAAGCAATTTACCAATAAAAGCTGTAACAATTCTTCTACAAATTAAAATAAATATTATTTTTATTTTTCTGTCAAAGCAGGGAGTGCTGCAGCTCTTATGGACGCTCGAGCCGCCCCTTCTTGCAGTTGAGTTCCGTGCTGAGCGCTGATAGCGTTCCAGCTGGCGCGTGACGTCACCTGTCCGTCGTGGCTCCTGTTGCTTATGCTGCAGTTCATGTTACGCCACCGGAGGATGTCTTGCATTCTCGAAGCCTAGAACACATACAGTACACAAGTTCGAGTAGCACAATTATTAAATTAAGATGATTGTTTACGCACTCACGAAAGAGTTTCAGTTATGACATCTCTAACTTCAATTTTCACATCAACTATGCTTTCCTTTTAAATCATCACTTGAGATACGTTTGAATTTGAATATTTACATATATGTATTAGGCAGAGTAACCTTCAAAACTGCACTAATTGCTATTATATATCTGTGTCAAATTAACCCTAAGCTTAAGAACATATCTTATCTCATTGTTCAAAATGTTTCAAAATCTATATACATGTTCATAGCATTTAACTCGAGCAAAAGAATTATTTATGATAGTTATTTCATGTTAAAAAAAATAGGACTAAATTTTACAAGTGCCATTTTCAGCTTTGGCATCTTCAGGTGAGCTCCATGCTCTACTTAATATTATACAATATACTTTGAGTTTTTCCTGGAATGAGCGATATCACGTCGAAGGTCGCTCAGATCCGATGACACAAGCTTCCTCAGTTTCCTCTGGCTAGACAGTGCGGCTGAGTAGCTGAAAATATTATTACATGTGGGGAACAGAAAGTGTAAATCTCATCCCCATATTGTATTAGACCACTTACTTACGACAACTACTAGACAATATGCAATCAAATATGTTAATAAATATTTCTAGTTCGCAATTCATAGCCAGCTGAAGTTGGTTGGTCTCTCTGTTCGACTATTTCATTACTCACACTGGGAGCATTGACTGAGTTTGGGTCGAACTCGTGGTTTGGTTCAGTAGAACCGTGTGCCTGAGGAGGATCATGTGATCTCGCTTTCCACGAGACAAGAGGGATTTCGTCCTCGGACTCAAAATCTTCGTCTCTTCCTACTCTATCTCTTAATTCGCTTAGTGGAATCTCATCTTCCGATGCCCACGCGTTTTCTGTCGCCGTTCCTGGCGTTTCGCTGTTCGATTCCGTTCCCAGGGATCCTTCATCGTTCTCCCAATAGTACGTGTACATACTTTCAGTATTACTTTCGGTAGGGTTAATGTCATCATCCTGATCATCGACTCTACCGGGGCACAACTTTAACCTATTCACATGAACTAATTGTGTTCTACAGTCTCTGTAGCGAAGGCGGTAATTGACTTCATTTATTAGTCTTTCTACTATCTCAACGGGATCTGTCCATGGTTTAGCTACTTTCTTTGTTAATCCTTTTTTCAACACTGTGCTGTGTATGAATACTTTGTCTCCTATCTTGAATTTTTGTAGTTTCACATTTCGCCTCTTGTTGTACTGCCTCGCTTGCCTCGTCTTACTCTGCTTTAATCGATCTCTAACCACTTTATAGGTCGTGTCTAGCTTCTTAGCTAGGCCAACTACAGAGTCGGATTCTGTAGTTTCTCTTGGAAACTTTGGACTGAAACGACCGGGAATGGCAGAGGGATTTCTTTGCCATACAAGAGAAAGAAAGGGGAGTAGCCGTCACTGAGTGGGGTGTACTTCTATACGCCATTTGTACAATGGCTATCCATTTATCCGAATCCCTTTGGTCTTTACGCACAAAGTGAGACATCACTGCAGTGAACGTTTGATGACTACGTTCAACTAGGCCATTTGCCATAGGATGATACGGACTTGTCTGTATTTTCTTTATGCGTACCAATTTGCAAACTTCCTTAAACAATGTGGATACAAAATTTCTGCCTTGATCAGTTAATACTTGTTTAGGGGTTCCATGACGAGCAATTATTTTTGTGACAAATTCCCTAGCTACAGTTTCTGCAGATTGGTCGGGTATCGGAATAGCTTCACTCCAATTCGTGAAGGCATCCATGAAAGTCAATAGATAGACGTTTCCGGAAATGGTTTTTGGAAATGGACCAAGGATGTCCATGCTAATTCAAAGGGTTTCACCACTTCACCAAACTCCTGAAGAGGGGCTACAGGATGTTTTCCTGTTTTTCTTTCGCAACATGACATACAATTCACAACATAATTTTCCACGTCTGATCTCATACCTGGTCAATAGAAACGTCGACTTAATAAGTCATAGGTCCGCCTTTGACCTTGGTGTGCACCAATTGGTGAATCATATGTCTTTAGTACAGTTAGTCTCAATGGTTTAGGTACTATTGTAGGGCCGCGATAAGTAGTGAGCTGAGCTCCCAAGTCTGAGTATGACCCCTGATCACATATGTATGACATAATCGCGATAACAGAGACGCCTTGACAGCGTTCTACAATAGTACTATCGTACAAAAAACATTCGCTCTGCAGATGAAGTGAATTTCCGCAAATGATAACAAGACAACTCTCTATGTCTATAGTGGCGAACTTGTATTTATGCTCATAAGCTCATTACTGAAACTAGTGTGTACTGCACAAATTCCTTATGACGTTATTAAAATTAAGCAATAAGTAAGTAAAATACAAATATATATACATACACTGGCCACCTTGAATATTTTAAAATGGCACTTTCTTACTGAAAGTACAAGGGTAGAAAAGGAATGCGAAAGATGGAAACAAATGTTGGAGTACTGTAGGGGCGGTCAAGCTCTGCAATAGGCTGTGGTACCAATGTCGTTGTTGATATAATTATGGTTTATTTAACGACGCTCGCAACTGCAGAGATTATATCAGCGTCGCCGGTGTGCCGGAATTTTGTCCAGCAAATTTTCTCATCAGAAGTAATTGCTAAATTACTATAATTTGGTTTAAGAGACCATTACTTGCTTTCAGTCATCTGATGAGTTCTTTTACATGCCAGTAAATCTACTGACATGAGCCTGTCGCATTTAAACACACTTAAATGCCATCGACTCGGCCGGGATCGAACCCGCAACCTCGAGCATAGAAGGCCAGCGCTATACCAACTGCGCTACCGAGGGCGACGTTGTTGTTGATGATTATGATGATGATAACTTAGTTCATTATTTATTCGAAATTTTCAAATATAAATCTGCAGTTGGATGGTTCACTTTTGCAGATAATTTGACAGGTGTTATTTGTTTTTAAAACCATCTACAGTGTTCACTATATAGCTAATTTACCAAATTAATTCAATGAAAAATAGCTTGTAAATCAACTCTGAAATTTCTGAAGTACGAGTAATTAGGCGTACTATCATTGTAAAATTTCCTTACAGGAAAAAGTAAATAATCGACTTAAAATTTATTTTTAAATAATGCGAATTATCGATGAAACAGCGATAAGCTGTAATGACAGTAGAAATAAAGTCTTAACTCTTTTTACCTGGAGTTGTTTCAATGTCATCTGGTCGCTCGCTAGCCATTTTCCGGATTCTCATGACATTTGCATTACTAACGCCGGCGTATTTAGCAGCTCTGGACGTAGCCTGCCTTAGGGGAGCGATTAGCCTATTGTTTCGAGCCTCTTCGTCGCAAATTCTATTATTTTCTTTCTAATCTTCCTCTCTCTACTGTGTATTACTTGGCCACGCCGTCGAGTTGATCTTAGTTGCTCCATTGCTAAATACAAACTCTGAGGAGGTAATGTTTTCGTACTGGTGATACTCAGTGTTATCTGAAGTCCGCAGAATGCACACAGAGGTGACGAGGTTGTCATCTCTTTTCCCCACTTCCCCGCTCTCAGAAGTCGCTACTTATCGCGGCCCTACAAAACCAAACAAGGTTCAAGGTCGTTTTGGATTCGAAACAAAACCCCATTGTCATCTAATTTAAACTGATTGCGCGTATTGTGATTCGGCAATCTGTAGCTTTCGAACGGATTGAGGTTCCATCTTGTCGATCTTAACAAAGGGCACTTCATGGATTCTAGACAGAGCATCTGCGTTCTGATGTTTCTTTCCTGGTTTGTACTGGACCTGAAAATTAAATTCAGACAATCTGAGAGTCCATCGGAGCAGTCTCGAACTCGGCTCCTTGAGACTCATTAACCAACGAAGAGATGCATGATCGGTCACTGCTGTGAACTCGTGACCGTATAGGTAACACCTAAAGTACTTTGTAGCCTATATTAGAGCTAACAGCTCACGTTCTGTGGTGGAGTAGTTCCTTTCAGATTTTTGTAGTACTCGTGAGGCATATGCAATTGGGTGCTCTTCCCCTCCTATCTTATGAGATAAAACGGCTCCTAGCGCAGTTCCTGATGCGTCTGTCACTAGTATAAATGATTTACTGAAATCGGGATATTTCAGGATCGGTTCACTACACAGTGCTCCTTTTAACGTCCTAAATTCATTTTCCTATGTTTTGGTCCAAACAAATGTAGCGTCCTTTCTTGTGAGATCTGATAAGGGTTTAGCAATTTCAGCAAAGTTAGCAACATGTCTACGGTAATAGCCTGCTAGACCAAGGAATTATCGTATTTGTTTTGCGTTTTTCGGAACTGGAAATGTTTTTACTGCTTGAATTTTCTGTGGGTCGGGACGTACGCCTCTAGAGTTCACTACATGACCTAAGTACTCGATTTCGGGTAATGCAAAAGTACATTTTAGGGGATGTGCTCTCAGATTCGCGTCTCTTAAACGCTGCAAAATCTCTTTCAGCTTCTCTGCGTGTTCCTCTATTGTTGAACTGTAGACAATGACGTCATCAATATAAACAAATACCGATTCGCCTTTTAAGCCTGCTAGGACTCCATCCATTAGTCTTTGAAAAGTACTCGGGGCTCCTACTAGCCCAAACGCCATTCGGTTGTATTCAAACGTTCCCATGGGTGTACCGAAGGCAGTTTTCTCTTTATCTTTTTCCTCAATTTCAACTTGCCAAAAGCCACTAAAGAGATCAATTTTGCTGAAGTACTTCGTACCAGATAAACTTTCGAGTGTTTCTACGATGTTAGGGAGTGGATATGAATCGCCATTGGGTAACAGAATTTAGACCTCTGAAATCCGTACAGAATCGCATTTGCTCGCTTCCATCAGGTGATTTCTATGGGTGCGCTCCACGGGCTGGCAGACGGCCTGATTATGTTCTTATCTAGCATATCCTGAAACATGTCCTTGACTACCTCTTTGTACACTCTTAGACAAAAAAAAAATGACCGGACTCTTGAAGCGTAAATTTTTATAAGTTCCGTTCGGCTGTGCGCCTGATACACAAGACTAAAATCAGAGTAGTAAGGACGAAACCAGCGAGATCCAAGAACGTACTCTTATATCGGCAAACAACGGTTTGAACTGTGTATGTGTTATAGCTCCGTGGTAAAACTCTGACTTCCCACGCAGAAAACCCGTGTTCGTATCCGCCTTCGTATAAGTATATATATTTGCTTCGTTTTATTTTTTCTCTAGCTAGAAACAAAGGATACATTTATTAACGTGCACAGGAGTTTGGATTAGTTGAACAATTAAACAAAAACATTCAATAATATCGGAGACTTTTTCCTAATTACCCTTGAATTAAAACAGATGTTCAGTTCTTGGATCTTCTCCCCTTTTCATAAGGAATATTGATCAGTTACTATAATTTGTATAAGTAGTAGTAGTAGTAGTAGTAGTAGTAGTAGTAGTAATAATAATAATAATAATAATAATAATAATAATAATAATAGTAGTAGTAGTCGTCTAATAATAATAATAATCAGGGAACGGATTTATATGGACTAAAAATATATGAAATATGTAAATATATATGTAGTTATTTTTACCAAAATATGGAATTAAATATGGATTTTTACCAAAATATGGAATTAAATATGGACTTAAAATTATAAAAAAATGACTATGTACGTTAAATATTGGTACATTTTAATCAAACTAAACAAAAAATATAATGGACGTACCTTATCTTCCAATGTAGTTTCAACAAAACACAATTTTTATTGTCTGTTACCATAACAATAGGTTACAAACATTTCTTTCAAGTGCTGAAAAGTGAATCTTCTTCTATTGTCTCTGAGGATAGATTTATACTGACTAAAAGAGCGTTCGACGTCACAAGAAGTAACTGGTACATAATTCAATTTCACAATGTCTGCTGGGGATAAGTCCAAGTTAATCTTCACTGTTGATTCACCACTCATCACAGCAACAACCTTTTGTAGTTCTTCATATCCAGGGTTTTTTGAAAGTACAGTGTCCACCTTAGCTCTTACTGCATCTGCAACTTTACCTCTACCACGATTCAGTTGTTCCACAGTACTATTTATAATTTCAAAACTTTCAGATAGTGAAAGGTGCCTATTTTGGAGACTTTTGAGCGTTTTTATGATGCATGAAAATGTATGCTGAATGTGAGCTAAGTCATTCTTCACACTTATGTCACAGGTAACTGTTTTCGCAGTATCAATTGAGACTGCATCTTCAGAGTCCAATGCAAGGAGAACATTGTTAATAGAGTCTATATGTTCGGCATAATATTCAACTGCTTCTAGCCATGTACCCCATCTAGTTAAAATTGGCTTTGGTGGCAATGGAATTTCAGGGTACATTTCTTTCAACACGTTAACTCTACTGGGAGCTTTGAGAAATACTTTTTTCACTGATGAAATCAACAAATCTACTTTAGGGAAATTGTCTCTGACCACTTCTGCCACACGATGAAATGCATGCGCCACACAAGTAAAATGAGTCAATTTAGGATATACAACAGATAATGCTTGTCCAGCTTTGACCATATAAGGGGCAGCATCGCTAATAAAGAATAACACATTATCGTACATAATACCCTTTGGCCACAGGATACCCATAGCTTCGTTGAACAGTTTAACTATAGTTTTGTTATTGCACTTTTCTAGAACATCACAATGTAAAAGAATTCGTTCAGAATATTGTTCACTTAACAAACCGATAACTACATTACGAACAAGTCTACCTTCTTTGTCGGGAGTCTCATCAATGGAAACCCAAATTGAACTATCTTTAATTTCATCTCTTATCTTCTGTATTGTCTCATCGTAGATGGATGGAGCATACGTCTTCCTAAGTGTTGACTCATCCGGGATTGTATGTTGAGTATATTTTTCAAGGAATTCCCTGAAGACCTTATTCTTTAGTTTGTAGAGAGGAATATCAGCAGAGATGAGAGAACGGCACAGGTCGATGTTAAACTCAGATCTTACATTCGATGTTGTTGGTTGTGTTAAAAACAATTGTCTCTGCTTGGAATTTAGTTGTTTGTTGGCCTGATGTTTACTAGTTGTAATGTGTTGTTGCACCAGGAACTTTTGTGTAGATGATACTGCACACTGACACAAATTACAAAATAATATTTTATTGTCAGTTGATAAACCATCTTCTTTAAATTCTGAAATGTAACTTGTTAGTTTTGATTTTAAATTGACTGAATGACGTACTTTTGGCATATTTACCGTCTTTATAGTATGATTTACAAAACTGAACCTATGTGTACTCTGACTGGCATTTAACTGTTGAGCTGCACAACTGAAGTCTGTTAAAAATTTTAAATTAAATTAATACAGTTTTGTAACTTACTTTCCCATTGTTGATAGGACTGCTAATTTTCAAATAACTCTGATGTTAAAGGGATTACTGAACATGTGTTTAAATCTCTATTGTTGAAATGTATTTTTAAAAGTTAATGGAATTTTGTTTTGTTTTATTGTTAAACCTAATATAATATGGACTGTTTTATATGAAATATGGAAAATATATGGAAATTAACGAAAATATGTACTAAACTCTAAAATATGGAAAAATATGGAAAATAAAAGTAGGATTTTTCAACCCTACACATTGTGAAACATAAAGATAATGCAAAATATAAATTATATTAGCTTTATAAGTAAATATGTATTTACATATAAATCCTTTCCCTGATAATAATAATAATAATAATAATAATAATAATAATAATAATAATAATAATAATAATAATGCAACAACCAGAACATAGTATTACAAACACAATAATAATAATAATAATAATAATAATAATAATAATAATAATAATAATAATAATAATAATAATGACCACAGATTATTCCGCCTTGCATTTTCAGAGGAAAATGTTAATTTCGATTGGAATAAGGTAATATTTTCTGACGAAGTTACTTTTTTCTCTGACAATTACGGGAGGCAAATAGTCTACCGTTCACGGGGATCCCGATAGATCCTACGCATATGGCAACTCGCTTTCGCAGTGGCCGTGTATCTGTTCCATATTGGGGCTGGATGTCCAGTGACGGTCTGGGTGTTCTGTGGCGGCTCGACGGAAATCTTAATGCCCAGCATTACAAGGTTTTATTGGAAAATGTTATGCTTCTCTCTGTACGGATGATACATCCTGATGATGATGAGATCATATTTCAACAGGTTAATCATCGTGTTCGCACATGTGCCGAGGTCATGAGATGGTTTTCAGAGAGGCCATATATCAGACTGATAGAATGGCCTCCCTGTTCACCAGATCTCAATGTCGTAGAAAATGTGTGGTCGGAGGTGAACGCGATGATAAATACAATACCACGTCGGCCGACCACAAAAGATGCACTCTGGAACATTATCGAGGACGCTTGGGATCTTGTATCTTCACGTCGACAGTACCTGAGACACCTGATCGCATCCATAACCCGTAGGATGCAGGCGATTATAGATGCGGAGAGATTACATACCCGGTACTGAGTCTATTTTGATTTTTGTTTATTGGTCTCAGAGATATATTTCTTTATTTTGTTTAATACAAAGAAAAGGATAATGTCTGTTTATTCCTATCCGAGAAGGATTTCTTTTACTTAAGGTTTATTATTGTTTATTTCTATCCGAGAAGATTTCGTTTAGTCTCTTTAAATACAAGATACAAGGGGAAAGATTGCTATTATGTATCTAACTTATTCTTTGTAAATATTAACTTTCTGTTAAATATTTCACAATACTGGTTATTATCATTATACAAGAAGTAAAAAATGAGAATGAAAAAAAAAGTATAGCCTGAGATTCGAACTCGAAACTTTTCGAATACAAGGCCACAATGCTACCGACTACGCTATGCGAGAGAAACGATGACTCTTTAAGAAGCATGTTGTATAATCATCATATAATGATGGCTAGGGAGTATCGGAAACATTTACGACCGAAGAAATTCATCCACGTGCGTATCATGCTCTGACGAATGCACCCGAAGTCTTCCGAATCGGACATAGAATCTGGAGCCCGGTCATTTTTTTTGTCTAAGGGTGTACTTGTGCGGCAACCTATAGGGTGTTTTCTTGATCGGTAGGGCATCTCCTACGTTAATCCTGTGTTTCACCTTACTGGTGCACCCTAATTCATTTGTGTAGGATCCTGGAAAACATCTCGGTATTCGTGAAGAACTTCTCTTATTATTACTTGATCTGCTTCGCTCACATGGTCTAAGCTGATAGATTCTACAATACTGTCTGAACTTTCGCTTATTGCACTTACAACATTACGATGGGGACTTTTCGTCTGTTCTTGTGATGAGGCATCACTATACGGGTATTCAATTTCTCCTAATATTCGTCTCTTATATACTCGTATTTCTTCTCTCGTACAATTTATGATTTTCACAGGGACTAACTGACTCTTACTGGCTCGATTTCATTGAGGGTTCTATACATATACACCATTTATTCTGAAACTCGCCGGCTCGAGAATAATCGAAATTTTGTCTTGAGACGTCTGCGCATTTTTCTTATTGGAACCTACCCCTTCTCTGGTAGTTTTTCCATTGACTCGTCCTAAGAGCACTATTTCGCTTCTTGGCGGTATAATACTGTAGCTTCCTTGCTATTTCGAACAACCACGCCTCGGGATTTAGATTTAGAAGATGTGGGTCTGTCCTAAGACATTTTGACTTTTCCCTCTCACTGTGTCCTACTTGATGCGACGGACTCAAATTCTGCGTCTGCTGCGCTCGAGTTATTGACCTATTTTGGGCGGCCATCCCAACGTCAATTACGCCTACTTTTTCGTGACATATGGATTCGTTTGTCAAATTTATAACCCAGCCTTCCTTCGTCTTCAACCTTCGGCTTCCTACATCGAGAATACAACTATGTTTCTGTAGAAAATCTAAACCTAGCAATCCACCTACTTCCGGGCCTGCATTTACTGGATATACTATAAAACTATGTGGGATCCTTACCGCATTTGTAAATTCTAATTCAAGATCCTGGGTTCCCTTTACCGCAAGACTCTTCCCGGTAATACTTATCGCCCTTTTATCGGTATCATTAATTGGATTCCTTGCTAGCCCTGGTCGGACGATTGATATGGTTGCCCCTGTATCTACTAACCACTAGTTATAGTCGGACCATCGGATCTGAGTCCCCGTAAGATATGCGAACTGAACCCTAAGTCCTTCTCAGCCTCGGTAATTCATTTCTCTCCCTGCATTCCTATCTCTCTCCCTTTCTGTACCCCACTATTTACAATTTTGGCCTTCTTGCGGGACAATTTATTTGCACTTGCAATTCAGTGTTGTCAACTCAACATGAATACTGTAGCACGGAGTGGCGAAAGAAATGAAGAGTTCGCGGGAAAAACGATGAATGTCACATTTCTGTTAAGGATTAAACAATGATCTAATTGAGTCTATAACTGCAAGATGTAGTGCTGTTTTTATAGAAAATGAAGGAAAGGATTACTGTATTCGTGGTATAATTCTCCTTTTTACCATTTTTCATAAGAACAACATTACATTTCGCAGTGATCGATTGAATTAGATAATGACATCAACCTTAAGAAAACTGTGACATTCATTGTTTTTCCCGCGAACTCTTCAAATATTATTAAGCAAGTACGTAATAGCATTTTGCGATGAAGAGAAACAAAAGGTCAGTATCTGTTTCCTATAAATCAGGCAACGAAAAGAGCAACTGATATCACAGGTGAGGCTTATTTTATTTCAATTGATTAAGTATTAAAATTACTTACTTAACTAATACTAATAATGCAACATTTTATGTAATTTATATATACAGGTCAGAACTACTAATAAAGAAAATCAGGAGAGAGGGGGCCTGTGTAGGAGATGAAAAGCTAGAATCACCAGGGAAGAACAGACCAAGGGAACTTTTAATTAGCTATTGTAGATGATATGAACCGATGTATTTTAAGAAGAAAGATACAAGAATTTTATACCGTTCAGAAAGAATTTTCAATATTGAAGAAATTACTGAAAAACTATTGAAAGTGATTCGAGACATGGGATTTAGGTTTAAAAAATGTAGAAATACAAGATATATTTTGATTGAAAGAAATAATATTGTAGCATGGAGGACCAGTTATTTATGACACCGTTTGACGGAAGTTTGGCAACATCCCTATTCGGCAAGGCTCGTGGCTTGCTGTTTAACGTGGTGGGAGGAAAGCGGGTGGAATGGAGTAAGTACAGGCGTTAACTTTTCCAAGAACGACGACAGCGCTGAAGGGGCACAGATCCGATGGTCCGACAATACCTTCCCGTTTACCCTTGCTAAGGCTAGGAGTCCTGCCACGCATGAACTGGTAACGGGGGGAATGCAAGAGGTGGTTTATTTATTGCCTTGACGTTACGGGGTTTGGAGCCAAGGCACTCCCGTTTTTGTTCTGTTGCTACGAATACATCGCGATGACTTGTTTCCTGTCTCGCTTCGTTCGTCGCGGTGACGGCTAAGGGTACGTACACGTTGGAGCGACGATAAACGATAAAAGAAGCAGCGATGCTACATCAGAGAGAATTGAAACATGCATTGTTATTGAGGTGTGCATACTGGAGTAACGATAAAAGCGAAGATGCACGATAAAAGCGACGAAAAAGAAAAGTACCATTTTCTTCGTTCTTGTCGTTTATATGATTTCTGATTAAGATAATATAGATGTGTATAATTACCGGTGGTTATCAATATATCCGAATATTAATCGATTTATTATTATTTCGGCATATTAAATTAATTATTGTAGATATTGGCAAATTGATCAGTTGTGTATTTATTCGTCATATTGTGACAGCGACGTGAGATTCGAACTCACGACCAGCGTCCCGCAAGAAAGCAGATCGCGCGGGGACGGCGCGCGGCGGAGAGAAGTAAGGGGGAAGGGCCTACGCGGCGAGAGAGTGGAGAGAGAGTTAGCGCGCGCATCTTCTGCTTGCCTAGAGAGGCCGAGAAATCCGTCGAAGTGGAAGACTCGCGAATTCGAACTTTCGAGGCTACGTCGCTGTGGTTATAAATTACGGTCGCGAAGGAACGAGACAGAGTTTTCAGTTATTCAGTAAGCCAGAGCAAGCAAGCCAGACTTGTGTGCCGGAGTTCGACTCGAGTGTGCGTCCGCATCTGCGTCAGCATCCGAAGGCCTGAGTTCGAGTGCAGTGGACCGCAGTTGGAGGGACCTGACTTCGAGTGCAGTGGACCGCAGCTGGAGGGACCTGCGTTCGAGTACAGTGAACTGTCTCTGAAGGTCTCTGGTTCGAGATACTGTGAACTCGAGTGACTGAGATAGAAGAACTGTGAACTGAGAACTGATAGTTCTGATTTGTAAATAGTGCTTTGTAAATATTAGTTAAGATTAACAGTTCATTGTTGTTCGTACTAGTCCAAGTAAATTGTCATTGTCATCAGTGGAGTGCTATAACGAATACTGTGTTGAGTGAAAATCCAATTGTTGACGAGAGCGTTTAAGGCGAATTGTAGAAAGGAATTATTGTTGGAAGAATAAATCCTATTGTTGAGTTGAAATAAATTCACAATATGTTATGTGATCACAAGAACCAATCAGAACACAACGAATTTATACTATCTTTGGGATGAGAAACGGGTTCAATTTTGTACGTATTTAAGTTATATTTACCTTGAAGTTAGCAGCTGATATTTCCTATAATCTTCTTTCATTAAGTGGATGCATAGAATATCTTCTACTGATAAATCAAAATGTTCGCTTCCCGCGTCCTCGTTGCTCCGATATGAACACTTGATTCTTTGATAATACCAAAGCGTCACTAGGTCATTTCTTTTAATGTTTATCGTTGCTCCAACATGTACGTACCCTAACTCTACAGCGTCTTTCAAATTCTTCGGCCTTCCTAACCGAACATATTCGCCTATTACCCCTCTTAAACCTGCTACGTATGCGGCTAACAATCGACGTTCCGTCTCTTCTGTGAGGATGCGTCGTTCTAACGGATCCCTTGTCTCTTTCAAGGTTTTTAAGCTAAGAGCTTTAACCCTATCCGCAAATGCTTCTGGACTTTCCTTTTCCTTTTGTGTGGCTGTTTGTAGCTCTACATAATAGAAATGATCAGGCATTTTCCCCATAAATCTCTCCTCAAACGCGGCTCTAATATCTGCGAAGTTGGCGCCATCTTGAGTGAGATCCGGTCTACTTTGCAAAAATTCGAATGCGGGTCCTCCATTTTAAGTCTGAGTATGTTTTTCTTGTTTTCGTCACTTAAATTTCCTAATCGCGCAGCAGCGTCAATATTGTTGAAAAATTCATAAACCGGTAAGCTGCCTGGTAAGCCTGTCCTTTCTTTCAACGCGGTAGCTGGAGATAGATCTTCAGTTCTCCGCTGTGTTCGCAAAGCCTCTACTTCGCTTTGTAATCTAACAACGGCTTGTTCGAGATTGTGCCCATTTTGTTTCACTAGAGGGAATCAGTCACTATCCGCCACACGCAAATTATTACGTAGCATCATATTACACACTATACATTATAGCACACACTTCTTATAAAATAACTTAACTACTAAACACATTATTATCAGCCTGAAATAAATAGACATTATTCAGTAGTTTCCCTTGTATCCTGGTAGACAGCTGCATATTAAATAGAACGAGTCTATAAGCAATTCGCGTCGCATCCCGCATTTGGACACCATTTTTGTTGTGCGACCGTCACGTAGGTCGCACTGTTTGCTAACCGGATGGCTACTGCGTTCGACTTCTGCTCCTACTTATCAGGATTTCTGACACCACCATTTCACTCAACAATGGAAACGACTTTACTGGAAGAGCTGGAGCTCTCAGATTACTATAGGAAAACTTCATGGTTACTAAACTTAGTCTGAATTGATTACAATGAAAACTCTACTTGATTTATTATGAACTAGCCGTACCCATGCGCTCCGCTGCACCCGTTAGAAACAAATATAAAGTAATTACATAATTAAAATAGGACATCTGGTCCAGGGAACATTCGTGTTTAATAGAAGGATAAATCGTTTATTATGTTACTTAATTTAAATTGTATTAAAGAAATTAAAATGCGATCATTTTGATCCAGAGACCACTCATTTGGTCATAAAAATTATTTTAGGAAATACAGGAAACGAATGTTTTCTGTGCATAAGAAGCTATTTTAATCTTACCTGTCCTCGATTCACTCAGAAATTACTGTAATAACATTATAGCATAAAGTCCATCTAGAGAAACTACATTTTCCAATGGTGAATTAATAATTAATTGTATAAATCGGTTAATTTAGCTTCCGATATTACTTCATACAAACACAGAAACATTCTCTGTAGGCTACCGTATGTTTCATAGCTTTCGATTGTTGTTGTCCAAGGCCCCTTATAGACGAAGTCATTTGTTTTTTAGTTCATTACACCGCCTTAGATGGCGTTGTTATTATAATTTTGAAACTCATTTATGTCATTAAATATCAGTCCTATCAAAATTTTGCATGGAATAAAACTTATCGGAAATTATTTTTAAAGAAACTTTTGTTATGTAATATTTTTCATGAAAATTAATAATAAGGGAGATATTTCGATTTACTTAATTCAAGCCCTCTTATAACCCCCCTTTTAAATAAAATATTTTGAATGCCATATAGGTCGCGACCCTGTAAGGCTCGGGTAGCGTGGGTCGTGTAAATGTACCTAGAAGGGAGAGGTTAAACTGAAAGAAAGAAAGAAAGAAAGAAAGAAAGAAAGAAAGAAAGAAAGAAAGAAAGAAAGAAAGAAAGCCATATAGCCTAACTTATAAGTTACAACGAACTTAATTTATATTCCAATTTTCATATAAATCGGTTCAGCCATTATCGCGTAAAAAGGTAACAAACATCCAGACAGACAGACATACAAATAAAAATTTCAAAAAAAGCGATTTTTGGTTTCAGGGCGGTTAATTATATAATGTTAGGACCAATTATTTTTGGAAAAACGAAAATTACCAGAAAAATTTCGGCTACACATTTATTATTAGTATAGATTTACAAAATGTACATGAAAGTTACAAGATATTTCATGGGCTGACGCTGACGCCATAACGCTACCATCTTTTCTTCTTCACTTCAAAGACCCGATTAACACTCTCCGTCAGTCTCAACTAACCGCCCGAATCTCCTCACCAACACTTTTTATGTTTCCTTATCGGTTTCCCGCCTGGGGCATCAACCACGCCATCCACCAGATGAGATGGGCTTAAAACCCCTTTTGATTTTACATGCTTAAAGATGTCGTCTTAATCAAACATCTATTACATTTAATTCGATTCAATGCAATATAGTGATAAGTCGCTTTACTGAGACAACACGTAATAAAAGAGTTCAAACAATGCGTGATTTAATTTGACCAATTAAAATGCATGCTTTGTTCTACTGGACCAATATGATTAGTCCAGCAATGATCTGTGGCGTAAGAATACTTTTATCGTAGCCAGTGATTTACCACACGCGCGACAAACTCTATAACGCTGGCTAAGCATCTATTTACTTCGCAAGCTGGGATTGGATTGCGTGTCTTAACCATGTATTCCGCTCACACTGTTCCTGTTTCAAATTTAATACTCCACAGGAAATCATGCTGCAGGGCGCTCTTTAGCCAGGGGCATAACACTAGTGTTCGAAAAATGATTGTACTGTATAAAAATGTAGAAGGGCGAAGTGTTTTCTTTGGAAGATAAGGTGAATATTATAAGTGACAGTGATCGTGGTTTTTCGCAAGCGGATGTGGGGCGACAGCATAGTTTAAGTAAATCAACGGTGAGTAACGGTATACAGTGAAATCCATTCAACATTTTCTTGTTCAAAATTTCATTCATTCCTGTCATTTAAGGTCAGGGAAGAGACACTTCGGATTTAATGAACCATCCTTCATGCACGTAGCGATGGTAGGTGACGTCATTGGGCGTGGTCATACAAGTTACATTGCTTCATGGCCTAACTACTAACAACATTAGCATTCGGCTGTGGTTCTTAATGTTGTTACAGTAAGCATTTGAAATTCTGAAATTCGGATCCCGAGGGGTGCCATATCGGTGCGGAAAAAACATATTCTGCGTCAAAAATGAGTGACTAATATCAGGTATGTCCCTGCAGTGGCTTCGTAGTCTAGGCCATCAGCCTATCATGCAGAAGTCCGGGTTCGAATGCTAATGAGGTCTGGGAGTTATAATTAAAAATCCACAGTGGCAGACAAAGTAACAGTTGTTGTCTTTCTCGGGATTTAAACGTTTCCCCACATTAAGCATCTAATCATTCCGTCATCGTTTCATAACATTCTGCGGTCTCTGTCTGGGGGCTAGCCTAGGACGTGGAGGATTGCCTGCCCGACACCTGAATACTCAGCGAACCTTAGTGTAGTCAGCCGGTGTGGGTTCGGGAATGCGCCTAGCTTGGGCTCAACGTAACACTTGTTTGATGAACGAAGCACTAGGGTCTTCTCTCCTCCTATTATTATTATTATTATTATTATTATTATTATTATTATTATTATTATTATTATTAAGGGTGTTTGAGAATAAGGTTCTTAGGAAAATATTTGGTGCTAAGAGGGATGAAGTTACAGAAAAATGGAGAAAGTTACACAACGCAGAACTGCACGCATTGTATTCTTCACCTGACATAATTAGGAACATTAAATCCAGACGTTTGAAATGGGCAGGGCATGTAGCACGTATGGACGAATCCAGAAATGCATATAGAGTGTTAGCTAGGAGGCCAGAGGGGAAAAAGACCTTTGGGGAGGCCGAGACGTAGATGGGAGGATAATATTAAAATGGATTTGAGGGATATGGGATATGATGATAGAGACTGGCGGGCTTATGTGAGCGCGGCAATGAATCTGCGGGTTCCTCAAAAGCCATTTGTAAGTATTATTATTATTATTATTATTATCATTACCTACTACTTTAATCATTATCATAGTTATCTTATTATTATTATTCTTATTATTATTAGTATCGTTATCATTATTACTCAAATATTTATACAATCCTCAAATATCAGTATAAAATTACGACATTTTCCAGCAAAAATTTAACAGATTGGCATTTGCACATTTCCTCCCGCTGATGAGGTTACCGGTATGTCGAGACAAGAGCAATGAGCGGCACGCGGGATGTCCAGACATATTCTGCGACGTCTGGATTGTTCCAGGAAGTGACGTCAGCATATCGGGTAGCAGAAACAACGGCGACTCGAGTTGCGCTATGGTGCACTTTACTCAGGGGTGTACGCATCGTCACGCCTGCTTCCCTGCTCCATACTATGTCATAATTTCTGACGTTGAGAAAAAAATTATTCAGTGTAATATCACTCACTCACTCACTCACTCACTCACTCACTCACTCACTCACTCACTCTATAGTTCCAAAGTCTGGACATAGGTACCCGTAGCTGAGGTTTCAATAGGGTCTATATACCTACAAGGAATTTAATAATTATTACACTTATCTGTCTACCAAAAGAATGCTATGATCACCGACAGATGGAAATTGTACTTATTGAAACCGCTTGAAGAGGTGAGTTTTCATAGGCTTTCCCGATTTTGAGGGCAATGCATAAACATTTGGAGCGTTAAACTTTTTATTCTTCTTGAGACTTATATGAGTGTCAAGCGATTATTTTGAAAAATCATATCTCGAAGGCCAAGCCTTCTCCGGATGTAGAAATTTATAGGAAGATATGTTACTTTAAATGGAACGTATGAGGGAAAAATCGTTGTAAAAATCCATTATTACTTGGTGAGCTTTCCTTGTGAGTGTAATATTCTCATGGGAAATTGCATTGTAAAATAATAATAATAATATATTGTTGTTAATGGTGATAATGATGATGGCAATGTCAATAATGACGTGGTAAGTTGAGTAATGTAATTACTGATGGTGATGACATTGAGAATAACAATGATGAAGTAGTTGAGTTCAAGGTGGTGATATAATACGAATAATGGTGATAGTTTATAGTGGGGATATGATTACAACAGTGTGAACGATGACAGTAATGATGACTAGCTTCATGTTGCTATTGATATTTCTGGTCCTTCTAACGGAGAGAAAGAATTATTATGCCTTGTAACGTGTAAGTGTCCTCAAGTGGGAAATCTCTTCCTCCCTCCCACTAGAACTAGACGAATAAAGGCCGGGAAGGTCGTTACAGAGACATCTGGAGGAGTCAGTCAATAACAAGGTTTCAGGGATTTAACACGTATTTGAAGATGTTTGGAAACAAGACTCCGCAGTACTACCTACGTTGTACTGTCATTGCAAGTTATCTTGAACCTTACATCCCCTAAGTCTGTCTTTGGAACTGCTCGGTACGGCGTGTACTCATCAACGTAACGGCACGGCAAGGATGCCCCTCTCTCGGGTAACGTGACTCTTTTCAGAAAACGTTGGTTCTATTACCTTACGGCTCTCTACTGTAAAAGAACTTGGTTCAATACAGACATCATCTTCTCTCGATACTCCGGTTTTGAGAGAAGAACATAGTTTCCTAGCAAGCTTTAATTAACCTGTAATGAATAAGTATTTAAATATAATCGTGTGTACACTCCTCTCTCATCCGGGCTGGGGACCGGCAATGGAGGAGTTACTACAGCTACTTCTGTACATTATATAGGCCTGCATGACTTACACCTTCAGTTAATATGTACATATTCTTATAACAATGTTTTACAGGCTTATTATTTGAATTTACATTAATTTACAATTATACACAATCCATATCCCTATCATTGCTGCCATCATCGCTTGTTCCAAAATTAATTATTTCGCCAATGGCATCATCCAGTCGGAATTATCTTCTTAATCGTAGACTATGTACTACTTTCTGAACGCGATAGAATTCTTCGATTGTATCCCGAATAACGTGTTGATCGAAGTTGTCCACTTCAACTTTACACAAGTCCTAATTCTGGAATGAAATAATATGTTTAGTAGAACTGTAAGAAAATAATAACTTATAATAGTAATTCATTATGTCGTTCACAGTACACACACTATTGTACATAACTATTATAGCAATAATTTCTAAACATTACATAACTATTCTTTCCCGAGTAGTGTGAGGTTCATTCGGTTGTAATTCAATATTATTCTTAATTCTCTTCACGGAACTAATACTTTTGCCAAAGTATTTAGCCGCTCTCTCATATTCCTTAGCAAGAGGTTCCAGCAAATATTTGTTTAATTTTTCCTCCTCGCAACGCTTAATTTTATTATATTTGCGATAATTTCTCTTTCTCGGCTATGGATAACAGCGTTACTTTTTCTCCGCGGTGGTGTGATTTCACCATAATTACTACCCTGTGGTTGCTGCTCCATGGTAACACTACTGGTACGCAGTGAAGGAAATAGCTCTATGTTTCTTGACAAGAGATTATGCTGCGCAGCATGCGCAAACAACTCAGTTGGCTCCACCCGCGTTACGCGCTTCCTTCCCTCTGCCCCTCTTCCCCGCTCAGAAGGTTCAAGATAACTTGCATTAACAATACGACATGATGAACTAAGGACAATTTTTTACTCTACAGTTTTAATGTATTTAGTAAACTGTTTTTGTTAATGTTATGTTATATTATTGTACAGGGATATCATTTTATTTTACTTCAATTTTTATTGTACCTGAGTTTTTTTAATGTACTTCACTCCCACCCCTTCTACTAATAAAGTTCGACCGTCCTCCACACAGATCCAAGACAGCCTATACATTCATAGTAGCCTTACGGTCATAGTAAACAGTACGTTCCAAAAATATGTTCGCGTTTTCCAGTGACGAAAGAGCTTTCAATATTGAATCATTTTCGGACAGGTACTGTCGTCCATTTGCCTATGTCGCATCCCGGTTTCCCCCACCAGCTTTTATTCGCCAGCTAGTGCCTGGGATGTTTTAGCTCTTTTCTGAAAACATTAATTTCTGTTAGGAATTGGACGTCTACGTAAACTATTTAAAATAATTTAAATGAAAGTGCCTCGTTACGTAATTAACTGTCACGTGATTTCCCCCCTTTCTACGACAAAACCCCTTGGACGGACAGTAGATAGTATGTCTGTGTAATTTTATCTTTTCGGATCGGGCAGAAGTGAAGATTGAATTTACAGTACGTAAGGTACTCTTTTATAAAGTAGGTACAGGATTATTTCAACATGAGTTACTAGTACGAAGGACGAAACTGGTACTTGAAATTAGGTGCAATAGTCTATAGTGCGATAACATGCACAAAAGAACTGAAGACTGTGTCGAAATAAACGTCCACCATTTTAAAAAATGTGTTTAAATATCCATATTATGATTATTTTTTAATTTAACTTCGTTCTCTACATTGTACGCTAGTGTGCTGTAGATAGTATAATATACACTGCATAATGAATACGTTCACATGGACAGCTCACTTCGTGAGTAAAAACACTCATTGTTAATACAGTACCGTATTTTGATTAAACAAAAACCTAATGAAAATGATCAAACTCAAAAGCGCGATATTTTCTAGTTTACGTAAATGGATGAACTACTTTTCTTCCCTCCTATAGGCCTACCTAGTAAAGTGATTTGTTTGTATATTACGCCAATATCATCGAACTCCAGTCGTGGAAGGGGGTACCAAACGGCGTTGATCCAGAGGTGTAGAGTAGTTAATATTAAAAATGTTAGTAAAAATAAAATGATGTCCCTGTATAAGCCCACACCGTACACGAGCCTGGTTCTTACGGTAGTGGCTAGAAACATTTTTGTTGTATACTTTCGAATAAATACAAATACGCTTTTTATCCTCTGAAATTATTCGCAGCGATGAGTGTTGGAACTACTTTTTATACCTGTACAAGCCTGATATCTATACTTGACTATTTTTCATTTATTTTTATTTGGTATTTTTCATTTATAGGCCTATCTATATCTGTGTTTTTTTATTTAGGTAGTATCTATTTATTTTTATTTCATTTTAAATTTGTAATTACACTTGTATCTTGCATTTGTATCTGTTTTATCCCCTTTTTCATGTTATATGCAATTCTATGTTTCTTTAAACAAATATCTGCACTGTCTACTGTAATTGGGGCTTTGCCCTGTTATAGACATAAATAAATAAATAAATAAATACAAAATAATATAACATTAATATAACATATCCCTTTTTTCATGTTACAATTCTATGTTTCTTTAAACAAATATCTGCACTGTCTATTGGAATTGGGGCTTTGCCCTGTTATAGACATAAATAAATAGAAAATAAATAAATACAAAATAATATAACATTAATATACAGAATAGCTACCTAAAATAAAAAAGACTAATATTGTCAGTCCCTAGCGTCAGATACCATATCCTTATGGATATCAAAAATGGGACTCAAAACATAAGACTATTTAGGGCCAAATTAAAGAAGTACCCAATTTCTCACGCTTTGTAGGTGAATTTGTGACAACATTCAACAACGCTGCATGAATATTTCCGTCTTGTATTAAGCATCAATAAATCCACTGCTGTGGAGTAATGGTCAGCGCGTCTGACTGTGAAACGAGCGGGCCCGGGTTCAAATCCTGATTGGCACAAGTTACATGGCTGGGATTTTTTCCGAGGATTTCTCTCAACCAATTGATGCAGAATTGCTGGATAACTTTCGGCGTTGGACCTCGGACTCATTTCGCCATCAGTAATTCACATATCATCATCCATACCATAGCCCGGGTTCAGTTCACGGTGCATCGTGCTGTACTTGTGCAAGAGCGCGGCCGTTCGGGTACCCAATCATTCATAGAATAGGGGTAGTAAGCACAATAAGGTTGCAATGCGCCCTTTTCCTCCGTACAAAGAGGAAAAAAAAAGTATCGATAATAACCCCTTGTGTTGTACTAATACCCAGTCTACTATATACAGCCACGAAGCTTGAGTTTTGAGAGTGCTAGAAACAATAGACTGTGACGGTACTATTTTGCATTGCCTATAATGAGGCGATATTAGCGATCCTAGTGGTGAGCAACTATCTAATGTTTACATATTTACTACGTATAGAGCTTCGCGATTGTATATACTAGACTGTGCTAATACAATGTTATAAAATATTCTCTATACTTTTCAACTAGTCTGTGACTATGAATTAATGGCAAAGTGCATCAACATCGGTTAAAAACGCAGTAATCATAGATTATGAAACGGCGGTTAAATAGTACGACGTAACCGTGGTCAAAATATAATTTCTGTGCACCATTCATAATCAGCGATTACTTACCGATGGCTAGGTGACACCTTATTTAACCAGTATATGATGGTACATTGTTTGTACAAAATGACGAAAGGAAAGCATCCGTACCGCTGCAAAGATAATAGTCAACGTCTAAAAACGACTGCGCTCCTCCGTTCTACATCGAAATGAACGTGTCCTACAATTTTTTCGCGTTGCATTTGTTTGCCTTTGGGCGCTGTTATATTTGTGAGTTGCATTTCTTTGTTTTTCAGTGCTGTTAGGTTAAAATCGTACAAAATGGAAAACTGAATGCAAAAATGATTCTATCCCAATGTGAGGTTGAAATATCGATAGACTTAATTACTAGATTTAAATATAACTTATTATATTAAAAAGATGGAATATCCATCAAGGAAAAGAATGCAGAAGATTAGTAGGAATGTGTGTACGATCCAGAACCCCATTTATACCAGGGAACTGTGCATTATCTTAAGATCCATCCATAACCTCCCTTCGTTCAGCCAGTGACAAAGATTTTTTTTTCAGTTGGTTATTTAACGACGCTGTCTCAACTACTAGGTTATTTAGCGTCGATGAGATTGGTGATAGCGAGATGGTATTTGGCGAGATGAGGCCGAGGATTCGCCATTGATTACCTGGCATTCACCTTGCGGTTGGGGAAAACCTCGGAAAAAACGCAATCAGGTAATCAGCCCAAGCGGGGATCGAACCCACGCCCGAGCGCAACTTCAGACCGGCAGGCAAGCGCCTTAACCGACTGAGCCACGCCGGTGGCTGTGACAAAGATAAATAGATGGATGGATGGGTAGGTAGGTAGATAGATTGGATAGATAAGATAAGATAGATAGGAGCATTGTAATCCTTTTGCAAAATATTCACTTCTTGAATAAATCAAGACTGTGTCGATAAATTTCTGATGTGTTGGTGTAGATTCATGTGGCAGACGTATTAAGTTCTCAAGAAATAAAAGGGCCTTTTTAAATTTAATATAAAATAGCAATTTTTTCTGTAATAATATGCATGACTGTTATTGGTGTTGATTTAACAGTTCCAGTGGTTCTTTTTATTGAAAATAAAAGTACATTTTCTGAGTTAACTGAAGTTAAAAATTTTTCAACAAAATTGTGTGTTCACTTATTTGTTATCACCTACGTCATATTAACAGTAAGTGCATATAAATTACGTACTATGTAGGTAGGATAAGTTAAAATTAAGCCTATGTGTAAAAACTGAAAATGTATTGTAAAATGCGGTGAACTTGCCATAGCACTATTTGTGAGTCAAAATAATAAAGGAAATGCCGGTTTTTAAGAAATAGAAAAAATAACTAACTTTATAAATCAGTTTCTATCATATTAAGGTTTAAATCCTCCCCTTTTTATTTTCATGTTTACCTCAGCAGTCGACTTTACCCCAGTTTGCATATGGAATGTAGTTAATTTCTCAGGATATATGGGGAGGAGTTCACCACGCGATGTACCCTACGAGATATGCCTACAATTTTGAAGCTACTAATTTTGACTCTTCTCACAGGATATATACCATTAGATTTTCAAAATTAGTTCGGTACGTAAGACAAAATCTTCACGAAGAAAATATGTCCATCCATAAAGAAGAAGTTCGTGACATCAGTAAATCAGTAATGCAAGAAGAAGAAAAAAAAGGGAAGACTCACTAAAAGAGGAAAATATTACTATTTCGTCAATTAGTTTTAATATTCATTCATTAATGATATAAAGAAATCTATCGACTTCATGTCAACGAAGTTTGACTCTTCATTAAGTGAAATTAGAGTTGAGCTCAACCGATATTTTCAAGTATCTGTGACAACTGTGACTTTGACAATTAAATATCTGTGACTTTTATCTGTGATTTTGTCACACCGATATTTTATACGCAGAAAAAACACTCCACTTAAATTTAGGCGAAAAAAAATATTTAGTAATATATTTGTGCTAGTCCATAAAATTAAAAATGAACACTTACAGAATCAAATATAACAAAATCAAACAAATAGTATATCGAATTTTGAGGCGGTACAGAAGAGAAAGAAATAGAATCAGAGTTTGCACGTTAATACGCTACGTGAGAAAGATCCTCAGGAACGAAAATATCTCAATCGAACGAAGAGAGGTGCGACAAATTACAGAAGAGATTATGTATGAAGAAGAACAAATTGGTACGGTTACCAAACGTGGTAACTATTACTATTTCAATTATTAATTTTTAATAAGGTATGTAAACCTGTGTCAGTCTGGCCTGTTTCACAATATTTACAGGCTTTTTAAATTGTAAACTTTGCTTGTAGATTGTACACTTCTGTTTCACAATCTTTGTTTGTAATGTTGAACTTTACAAAGGAAATCAAATCTTTACAAATTAAATTTTGCTCACTTTACAAGCATTGTTTCACAATGAAGGGTAAGTTTACAAACGTGTAAACTTTACTTGTAAAGCTTGATATTGCAACAAATTCTGAATAAATACAATAAATATATATTTATTAAATTAATTTTTGAGTAACTGGGTAATATTGAGAATTAAACTAGTGCAGTTTTAATGTTATTAAGTAGTTCTAATGACTCAGACGAAGATATTGAATTTAGGCCTAATCAAACAAAGACGTATACGTAAAATTTTCCGGTCAAGAATTAATAATACGTTCGTATCATTGTATGAATTTAATGAAAGATTTCGAATGAGTCCCGCGCTATACTTCAGTATATCACATGAGTATTTATATACGAAGACTGTATTTAATAAATAATCGCACTTAAGAAAGAAGTTCCCTACACCAAAAATAAATTAATTCAATAATACAATAACGGCACTACTACGCGGTATTCCGAAGTCGTTTCGAGTTCCGTTTCGCTGGAATATCTCCTTCAAGATATGGGACATCACATCCAACATGGAAAAGTGGTGTCCTAACCTCAAAGCGAGAACTGTATTGTTTTGCATTGGTTTAATATAGTAGCTAAAAAGGCCATGTTTTTGGTTTTTTCGGTTGATATTTCCATATTAAATTTTGAAGCAGTTATTTGTAAGTTGTGGACGGCTCGTTGCAGTTCATCTTCTGTTGTTATAACATTTTTCAATTCAGTATGAAATAAACCGATAAAAAAATAAAGAACGGCACTGTCAGTACCGGATACTGCTTTATTCTATTATAGCATTCGTATAAGTTAATGTATAAGCTAACACTTTTGCTGCATACCTTTCAAAGGCTGTGTTTTATTCTGCAATGAGTATCGTTGAGGTTTTGAATAATGGAATTAAAAGGACCAAGACTCAGCAACACTTTATCACTCCACATAGAGCTAATGATCATATGTCATAGGCTTCTGATAGGCGGAGTGTTGAATTTATCATTGTTTAAACTGCGACCTGAGTATTCTTTAAAAGGCTTTGAGGAATAAAGTTTCCAGTCATAAGACGTGTAGGGCCGAAAATCATTCTCTTTCGCTAGTAAATACACGTCTAAGAATTATTAAAGATGTCTGCATTTTATTCATTATGTATGTATGTGTATAGTATATAGAGTGAACCGTAAGTAATGCCATTCATTTCAGGAGGTTATTCTTTGGGCTATTTCAAACAAAAAACAATTAAATACAATTTTGCTCGTTTTTGCCTTCTTTTCGAGATAAAATTTTCTTTACATGAAACATTTCATAGCATGTTTTGGGAAAGTCATTGATTTAATTCCCAATACGTTCGGTCAATTATTATGTATTATGTGTATTGTAATAAATGATCGAAAGAATTTTAGTTTTGTTGTTTTATTGTGCAGAAATTTGATCTGGACAAGTGTAACTTTTCGTTCTGCAAAGGAATTTTAAGATGTTACATTGGTTCGGATCAAATTTCTGCACATTTAAAGAACAAAACAAATTATTTCAATCATTTGTTATCATATTGCACTGACCTCTTAAATTGATTGAGTGGGCCATTGTAGTGAGTGGAGGCATTGTTTGGCTGCTGCAGCTATTTGAATTACAAGTAAGTAAACTAACTTTAACGAAATGAGTAAAAGAAAGAACTCAAGCAAAAACAATAATGATAAACAATATGAGTCTAGAAATGACAAAAATAGCGTATATCTATAGACAGAAGAGAAGTTAAAGACATTACATATTCAGTCATGGAAGAACTGGAAACAGAAGGTCGTGTCGTCAGAGATGAAGACTATTTTTACTTTACCAGCAGTACATTTTAATAAGGTATGTATTACCTGATTCAACTCAACTTTGCATTAATCTTGATTTGCATTAATACAATTTTGTTAACAGAAAGCCACAATATAAGTCACACAGAGTTAGTGCAAGGTAGAGTTGAGCTTAAACGATAATTTCAAGTATCTGTGACAACTGTGACTTCGACAATTAAATATCTGTGACTTTTATCTGTGATTTTGTCACACCGATATTTTATACCGATAAGTAAGCACAATATGCATGAATTACACCGATATTTTGTATATAGCGTATATCTATAGACAGAAGAGAAGTTAAAGACATTACATATTCAGTCATGGAAGAACTGGAAACACAAGGTCGTGTCGTCCGAGATGAAGATTATTTTTACTTTACGAGCAGTACATTTTAATAAGGTATGTATTACCTGATTCAAATCAACTTTGCATTAATCTTGATTTGCATTAATACACGTTTGTTAACAGAAAGCCACAATATAAGTCACACAGAGTTAGTGCAAGGTAGAGTGGAGCTTAAACGATAATTTCAAGTATCTGTGACAACTGTGACTTCGACAATTAAATATCTGTGACTTTGTCACACCGATATTTTATACCGATAAGTAAGCACAATATGCATGAATTACACCGATATTTTGTCACACCGATAAAAATTAACAGGAAATATTGAAGAGCAGTGCAATGTGAATACGATTTCATTATACACGCCACACATCAGTGGTTTATATGGGAAAATCCAACAAATAAATTATGTACATGTAGGCCTACCATTAACAAATAAATACTAACCTAACTGAACAGTAACATGTAAAAAGTTAACCTCATATACCAAGAGGTTATATCGTAGTTGATTGTAGATATGAAATCACTTAATAATTTCGTAATGTAGTTGGTTATTGAGAAATTGAGGTTATGTGATTATCCTAATCGTTTTAAAAATTGATCCTTTTTATTGTATATAATATAATTGATAAATATTTTAAGTCGTGTATTAACATTATAATACTGAGTCAGAATAAAAATTAACGAAACATAAGTATTCGGAAAAACAATGGAAAATAATTATAAAACAAAGCAGTTGTTCAGACAGGATTTTACACAAGATAAAGTATTGGTAACCAATGGTATTATTATTATTTAAATCGTGTAATCACTGTATCATTTATAATAAGATGGTGAAACTA
This sequence comes from Periplaneta americana, assembly GCF_040183065.1. NCBI lineage: Eukaryota > Metazoa > Arthropoda > Insecta > Blattodea > Blattidae > Periplaneta > Periplaneta americana. The sequence goes on along the minus strand of NC_091118.1, from coordinate 36,611,660 downwards.
GCGCTGAAGTAGTTTCGGCGATTTCGGATGTGAAATTCGTTGCATTTATAAGGAATTTTTTGTGGAGAGACTGTTGCTTGGTTAAACTAGCGCTGAGGTAGTTTCGGTGATTTCGGAAGTGAAAATCGTTTAATTTGATTTTTTTGTGGAGATGCAGTTGATCGTATATACAAGGCATAACAAAGCCTAAACAAACCAAACCTAACCTGTCACATTCGTATATGCAAGGTGTATATGCGGAGTACGAAGGGAACTACCTCAACGCTAGTTTAGTCGTTGATCGTATATGTCTAGGCATAATAAAAGCTTAAACCAACCAAACCTGACCTGTCACAAATTCGTGTATGCAAGGTGTATAAGGGAAATGCGAAGAAAACTACCTCAAGGTTAGTTTAGCCAAATAAGTTGCCCATCGTATTAGCCAGTTTTGTCTCGTTCGGTTTTAATTCTATAGGTACTGTTGGCGGCTTGTGAGAAATGCTTCGAAAGTTCGGAAGAGCATAACGTTCAGTGGCACGGAGTGAATTAACATGATTTACGTTTGATACCCCTTATTTTTAAATGTAGGCTAATTAATTATCCCATTTATGTGTAAGTGTAGGCCAATTTTAAAAGTGTGCAAGGGTAATGAGAACGATTCGATGGAGCAGTGTCTGCTAGATGTCAGATCTTTTTGGAATTTATAAAATTGACAATTTTTGCTAACTACCCCATATTATTACATTTAAAATTTGAAAATTACTTGCAAGTTGATGATTTTAACAACACCTAGATAAATATCACTAAATATCAAGTTTAGAACATTGATTAGGCCTATTAATTGGGGTGAAATAACACCCCACACGAGTACCAAAGTCAGGAAGCACTGAGATTTCCTAAGAGTTAATAACCATAAACAACATACCGGTAATGAACTTATTACAAATAATTTTATTTTAAGTTTAATTATTTTAATTAATACTATCCTGCACTGTTCGTGTTAGAGCTATACATTAAAACTGGACCATTCATAAATTAGAGAAGTACAGGTAAAGTTATTAAAATAATGTTGCAGGCTCCTCTAACTATTCTGTTTGTAATTAATAGTATAACTAAAAAAAATATTGTTACTGCGTAAAAATTGGGTGTAAAATACTTATACATTAATATAAATTCATAGTAATATGAAAATGTGAAGATCTTGAGGAATACATAAAATACTTATAAAACATATATACAGACTAAATATGAAAACAAAATGTCAGATTCACGATTATATTATTATAATGCCGCTAATAACTTTGCAACATATCATCACTTTGAAAAAAAATAATGTTGAACAAAATATCACAAAAAATAATCAAATACCACCGCCCGATTGCTGTTATTGTATCATGCGCATGCGCAAACCCACGACGTAGAGGAGAAAATATCAGTCACAGTCGTTGCAACGGTCGCAGAGTACTGAATACGGAGCAGATTTCGTTAGCGATATTTTGTCACAGATATTTCGCGTCTCAGTCACAGGTTTATCTGTGACAAAATATCGGTTTGTGAAATATCGGCCATCTCTAAGTGAAATAAATAATGTAAAAGATGAGTTAAAAGAAGTGCGAAAAGAAAACGACTTCTTGAAACGTGAAATCAACGAACTAGGTGTTCGACTTCAGGATTTGGAACAGTACAACCGCAGGGACAATATTGCGTTATATGGTGTTCCCTCTACTAATAATGAATCAGTGAATGAAATCGTAAAGACCGTTTCTACAATTATTGATACAGATGGTTGTTTTGAAGACTACCGACACGCCCTGGAAAACCAAGACCAATTGTTGTGCGGTTTGCTAAACGTTCAAGTCGCTATCTATGGCTAAGCCCTTTCCGAGAAGAGGCTAAAAATAACAAAGAAGGGTTCGGCCTTCCAACTCAAACAATTTGTCTGCAATTCCAGCCTGGTTTGGTCACAGCTTCGGATCATCTTACGCCGTTCATGAAAAATCTGTTCAACAAGACAAAACTTACTGCCAGAGAAAAAGGTTACAAATTCACTTGGGTTAAAGACTGCAAAATTTTTGTTAGGAAAAATGAAAATTCCCAAGTGAATACAGTGTTTGATTACTATGATCTTGTGTACGAGATGACCAGAGAAACTTTCTACGTAGAAGACATCAGACTCCAAATACTACTGCAATCGACACAACCCTACAAAGACCTCCTAGAGAGAAGAGAAGATAAACGCCGTACGATAGACCCCGACTTCTACGCCACAGGTGCTATGGTAGACAGGAACTGGACTAAAGAAAATCAGACCTAAAGACGTGCAACAACCCGCTTCGCGATACATGGTTTTCACCATAAATTGTGCAAGACAAAAAGTTATCACCAGGGAACAGATTTATATGGACTAAAAATATATGAAATATGTAAATATATATGTAGTTATTTTTACCAAAATATGGAATTAAATATGGATTTTTACCAAAATATGGAATTAAATATGGACTTAAAATTATAAAAAAATGACTATGTACGTTAAATATTGGTACATTTTAATCAAACTAAACAAAAAATATAATGGACGTACCTTATCTTCCAATGTAGTTTCAACAAAACACAATTTTTATTGTCTGTTACCATAACAATAGGTTACAAATATTTCTTTCAAGTGCTGAAAAGTGAATCTTCTTCTATTGTCTCTGAGGATAGATTTATACTGACTAAAAGAGCGTTCGACGTCACAAGAAGTAACTGGTACATAATTCAATTTCACAATGTCTGCTGGGGATAAGTCCAAGTTAATCTTCACTGTTGATTCACCACTCATCACAGCAACAACCTTTTGTAGTTCTTCATATCCAGGGTTTTTTGAAAGTACAGTGTCCACCTTAGCTCTTACTGCATCTGCAACTTTACCTCTACCACGATTCAGTTGTTCCACAGTACTATTTATAATTTCAAAACTTTCAGATAGTGAAAGGTGCCTATTTTGGAGACTTTTGAGCGTTTTTATGATGCATGAAAATGTATGCTGAATGTGAGCTAAGTCATTCTTCACACTTATGTCACAGGTAACTGTTTTCGCAGTATCAATTGAGACTGCATCTTCAGAGTCCAATGCAAGGAGAACATTGTTAATAGAGTCTATATGTTCGGCATAATATTCAACTGCTTCTAGCCATGTACCCCATCTAGTTAAAATTGGCTTTGGTGGCAATGGAATTTCAGGGTACATTTCTTTCAACACGTTAACTCTACTGGGAGCTTTGAGAAATACTTTTTTCACTGATGAAATCAACAAATCTACTTTAGGGAAATTGTCTCTGACCACTTCTGCCACACGATGAAATGCATGCGCCACACAAGTAAAATGAGTCAATTTAGGATATACAACAGATAATGCTTGTCCAGCTTTGACCATATAAGGGGCAGCATCGCTAATAAAGAATAACACATTATCGTACATAATACCCTTTGGCCACAGGATACCCATAGCTTCGTTGAACAGTTTAACTATAGTTTTGTTATTGCACTTTTCTAGAACATCACAATGTAAAAGAATTCGTTCAGAATATTGTTCACTTAACAAACCGATAACTACATTACCAACAAGTCTACCTTCTTTGTCGGGAGTCTCATCAATGGAAACCCAAATTGAACTATCTTTAATTTCATCTCTTATCTTCTGTATTGTCTCATCGTAGATGGATGGAGCATACGTCTTCCTAAGTGTTGACTCATCCGGGATTGTATGTTGAGTATATTTTTCAAGGAATTCCCTGAAGACCTTATTCTTTAGTTTGTAGAGAGGAATATCAGCAGAGATGAGAGAACGGCACAGGTCGATGTTAAACTCAGATCTTACATTCGATGTTGTTGGTTGTGTTAAAAACAATTGTCTCTGCTTGGAATTTAGTTGTTTGTTGGCCTGATGTTTACTAGTTGTAATGTGTTGTTGCACCAGGAACTTTTGTGTAGATGATACTGCACACTGACACAAATTACAAAATAATATTTTATTGTCAGTTGATAAACCATCTTCTTTAAATTCTGAAATGTAACTTGTTAGTTTTGATTTTAAATTGACTGAATGACGTACTTTTGGCATATTTACCGTCTTTATAGTATGATTTACAAAACTGAACCTATGTGTACTCTGACTGGCATTTAACTGTTGAGCTGCACAACTGAAGTCTGTTAAAAATTTTAAATTAAATTAATACAGTTTTGTAACTTACTTTCCCATTGTTGATAGGACTGCTAATTTTCAAATAACTCTGATGTTAAAGGGATTACTGAACATGTGTTTAAATCTCTATTGTTGAAATGTATTTTTAAAAGTTAATGGAATTTTGTTTTGTTTTATTGTTAAACCTAATATAATATGGACTGTTTTATATGAAATATGGAAAATATATGGAAATTAACGAAAATATGTACTGAACTCTAAAATATGGAAAAATATGGAAAATAAAAGTAGGATTTTTCAACCCTACACATTGTGAAACATAAAGATAATGCAAAATATAAATTATATTAGCTTTATAAGTAAATATGTATTTACATATAAATCCTTTCCCTGGTTATCACGAACCGTGTGAAAGTTGTGTGTGTGAGCTGTGCGACTTAAAATGTGAACGATATCATCTAACGAAGTGCAAGAATAACGATAAGACGCTAAACGAATACGCTAAGAAATGACCTAACAAGATCTCAAATGCCTTATCGGGCGCACCTTTATTATTATTATTATTATTATTATTATTATTATTATTATTATTATTATTATTATTATTATTACTATGATCTTGAAAAATTGTAATTGTTAGGCAATTACACCTCTTGATTATTTTCATTGTATTATTTATATTTAACTGTCATCATTGATAACAACAATAATAAGCTATATAACAATGTAGATAATTATTATATCAAGTGTAACCCAACAAAAATAATTAATGACATACTTAACTTTGATAATTATATTGCTAACTGTAAACATCTTAATTTAAAACTGATTCATTTAAACATTCGTAGTATAAAAAAGAATTTCTCTGAATTTTGTGCCTTCTTACAATACTTTTCTTTCAATTTTGACATAATAATACTTACTGAAACTTGCTTCGTTATGATATAGGTTTTGACATACCAAATTATAATAAGTTTATTAAACCTTGTAAATACAATAAATGTGCTGGCATTGTAGTGTATTTTAGAAATGATATTGAAGTGTCAGCTTCAGATATTGAAATTTTAAATCCAAATTGCATACATTTAAAATTTAATTTCAACAATACTATTATTGAGTTAACGGCAATATATAGATCCCCCAATTTAAACAAAGCTGAATTTATAAATGATGTGGAAAGCTTTCTAATAAACAAGAAAAATGTTAATAACCACATTATAGTTGGAGATATTAACATTCAAATTCTAGATGACTCTATGGATGTACCACAGTGACTGTACCACAGTCTAATACATAGTCACGCAACTCATACGTATAAAATATGCCAACATTTGACAGCTGGCGCGACAGTAGCCCTCTAGCGACAGGCAAGTTAAAAGTGTGCACACGACATATGATAACACATCAGAAAACGGGCTTTGCGTAATTTATTGGTCGATGTTACTTATGTCCCGCCCACTATAGAGACATAGGCCAATTTTACACATATTTAGTATAACTTGTTGCTTCTTTGACAGGTTAGGTTTGGTTCGTTTAGGTTTTTGTTATAGCCTACCTTGCATATACGATTATAGCAAAACATTGGCAGTGATAAAAGTGAAATATTCGTTCAGTGGGCGTTGGATACTCTACATTCACCATGCAATCTGTTACGATCTATTGCGCCAACACTCAAGTGCATTCCCAAACCCACGTTCTTTCCCCTCTCGCACAGCTCACATGCCAGGTCTTCCCTCCTCATCTATACATACATACATGCGTACAGTCCACACCTATGGAGTAACGGTTAGTGCGTCTGGCCGCGAAACCAGGAGACCTGGGTTCGATTCCTGGTCGGGGCAAGTTACTTGGTTGAGGTTTTTTTTCCCGGGTTTTCCTTCAACCCAATATGAGCAAATACTGTGTAACTTTTGGTGCTGGACTCCAGACTCATTTCACTGGTATCACTAGAGCCTGGAACTTTAGGTGCTAAAAGTTAAACTATAAAATGTCATTGCTCGTAGCCAAACCGTAGCTTAGCAACGATTATTGAAAACAATTTTTAGTTTCCTTGGTATTCTTTAATGGTTTTACTAAATAACCGGTTTTTTATCATATAAAAAATTAACACAAGAAATATAAAAAAGGCAATCATTAACAAGAGTATTAGAACAATTTTAAGTAAACACAAGAAAGTAAACTCTAAATTTACATTTTCATTTCTTATTTACCATATATGTCAGGATTGAAAAAAACAATCAATTAGCTGTGACATAGTTTACGTAATTTTTGTACACGGAGCGCACCGACCAGTTGCATTCTGCCTCCAGTGAACTCAAGAACACATCCTCATTCATCATAGTAAGTTACAGTTTATACAGTTTTCAATCTAAGACACAGTCATTTACGTTTCTCTCATTAATTTTGTATAAATTTGCCCTCTTAACAATTAATAGTTCAAACTTTTAACTAATAAACAACTGTTCCGTGCGCTTACGTACATATAAAATCTCTACACGAGATATTCTGTAATAGATTCATGTGAATTATTAAGATCTTGGCATTAATAGCATTGAGATATGTATATACTTTGTTCTGGAAACGAGCATCATTGAAATTTTTGAGTATAGATATTACATTTGATACTTTCTTCCCCACAGCTGTTGCCCCAGCTCCCACCAAACATGGAAAGCTACATAACCATCAAACTGGACGACTATTAATTCTGATCTTAACAATTTTGAAGTATTTTAGTTAATTTTATGATCAGCAATTGTAACATTTTATTACGGCCCATAAAGCCGCCTTGTATTTATATTGCATTTCTGCCTTACAATTATTGATTTTATATAGAAACATGTCATTTTAATTTTAACATTGAGTTTACTTGTACGGCAACATATAGTGTACTCACACCATACATATGGGCTTACTTGTTTCTGATGATGGCTCCATAGAGCCGAAAACGTTCAAATAAATATATTATGTAACAAAATATTGTATAACCAATATTTGTTAAATAAGGATAAGCATAGACGGCACATGTAATAAATTGTCATTTATAGTAATTAGCTTATCGGCCCCATCATGCCTCTTAAATCAATTAGGATTTCATTTGCTGAAATTGAGGTATTCACCATTGAAATTTTACAACAAGACATTCAAGATAGGAAACTCAAGAAGAGAGGGATTCATTACTATGTTTTGTGAACTAGGTATTCTAGGAAGAAGTCATGAGACCTTGACATTAGTTTGACGGAATACGTTAATAAGCATATAATTTTGTGATATAATTAATATTCTCGGAACTTATACATTTCTATAATGGCTTCAAGAGTTAGAACAAACGCTTATCTACCTGTGTTAGTGTTGGTATAAGGAAATTTAATATCTTTATCGGAATTTACAACAGGAATAATAGTTCTTATCAGGACTAGTTGTTTGTTTACTTAGTTACCACATATTCAATTATATAAATCAAGATTTGCGTACTTATCAAGATTCTGAAAGTGAAATTTTGTAGTGTTACATGCTTTCTTAATAACTTAGTTCATTAATGATATCTTCAATTTATTTGTGAGCAATTTACGTTTGTTTGTTTTTTTACCAGCCATGTAAATTATACTAATGAATAATAGTCAAAATACCCAACGGTGTGAATATTGTGGTAAAAACTCTTCAAAAGTGTAACCATTCATATAAGTAAAGCGCACCCTGATGTTCATCGCAAGGTCATTATATCTAAATATGATGTGAACAAAGCACTTAACCAGTTGAAGGGACATTCCTATGCATCTAGTCCTGGGAGAGAGGAAAATGGAAATGATCTTCGGGATACTGAGTTACAGTCTTCACACACACAAGCCCACCAAACGGTAAATCTCAAGGTATTGTAGATTTTGAAAATAAGTTTACGGCTGTTATTAATAATGGTGACGTGGAAGATTTTGAGAAAATCGTCGTTGATTTCATTCAATATTTGGCAAATGCTATTAACAACTTGCCAGGTCCTAGACATCCTGCAGTACATTATAACAAACGTAAAGCCCATGAAGAAACAAGGCATATTTCCCACGTATCTACGAAAAATCCTGGTAGATTAGCTGCAAGAAAACGAAAACAACATAAAGGACGATATCAATATGAAGTGGCCCAGTATCAGTATTTTAATCAACGGCGTAAAGTAGTGAGAAACATAATGAATAGTCAAAATAATAAAATGTGTAAAATACCTATTAGTAATATTTCTGAATATTTTACAAATAGGTTTGGTAAAACAAATGATTTAAGACCACTAGAGCTTATTGATCCTATATCTTCAGAAGAGGATATTCAGATATCTGAACATGATATAAATATGGCAATCTCAAAAATTAAAGTTGACACATCTTCTGGTCCGGATCGTGTAATCATGAGAACAATCAAGGAACTAAAGACGAGTAAAGTACTTTGTTTACTTGCTAATGCCATGTTGAAGTTTAAAATATGTCCTCGTGTTCTTAAGACAGCTAGGACAATTTTACTATTTAAAGGTAGTGAAGAAGACCAGTTGACGAACTGGAGGCCGATATCAATATTTTCAGTAGTGAGAAGAATAATAGAGAAGGTTCTTGATAAATTTCTCCGAAATTTTGTTAACTTGACAAATCAGCAACGGGGGTTCATATCTATACCTGGCACTCATATAAATTCATCAGTTATCAACGGGTGTCTTCAGGATGCAAAATTGGAGAAGAAGAACTGTTGCGTAACTTTCCTTGATATAAGTAAAGCCTACGATAATATAGGACATGAGCATTTAAAACGATCTCTCTACCATGTGGATATGCCAAACAATCTCAGAGACTTAATTATTAATTTAATGAAAGATAACATTATCAAAATAGAAACAGGCTTAAATAAAAGTGGTGACATACACCTTAATAAAGGAGTAGCTCAGGGTTCTCCTTTATCCCCGGTTCTCTTCAACTTGGCTATTGATAATATTCTTAAATAATTAACTGAACCTGAAATAGCCCAAGAATACGGTTACAAGTTATCTCCTACTGTTAGCCCCGTCTCAATTCTTGCCTTCGCCGATGATTTGGCCCTCATTAGTAAGGACCTCGAGTCAGTTTCTATATTAACGGATTTGACGATTCAAAATTTATCAAAAATTGGTTTGAATATTAACACCTAAAAATGTAGTCTCATTAACATTAAAAATGGTAAACTTAGCCAAGACACTATCACTTTGAATTGTGGAAATATAATTAACTCTATTGGACCGGGCGAAATCGTCAAATATTTGGGAATTACATTTTCTGCAGAAATTGTATTTGATAAACCAAGTATTATTCGAACTTTTGGTAAAGATATTGACAAGTTAACCACCACCAATTTACTAAAACCTGATCAAAAACTGAATATTATGAATCAGTATATATGGCCTAAGATCATTTATTCGCTCCAAAGTACACCACTGAATAAGATTCCAAAATCTTTCTTACACGATATTGATAAAATTGTCAGGACAGGTGCTAAGGAAATTGCGGGTTTACCGCACGATTGTCCGAATGACATGCTATATGCTCCGAAGAATCTTCGTGGCCTTGGTTTATTTAATGCTGAATGGGAAGTACACATCCAACACTATAACATTGCCAAGAAGTCTTTTAAAAATAAATGACAAACATCTCCATTTCTGCAGGAATCTTGAAACTGAAAAACAAGAAGCTCTTTCACAATTAAACCTTCCCAACAACGCAGAAGCACATTCGATGACAGGCCGAAGTTTAAGATCCGAGTTACGGCGGAGGTCGTTTAATAACACTAGGGAACAACTGTTCTGCGGTAAAAAAGAAAGTTGGTAATTCGTATGGAAATCGATGCCCTGAGTCCGAAAATGATTTCGTTTTTTATGTATCACGTCTAGTTTTGTCGCAATTTCATTTTTTCGATATGCATCGCCGCGCAGTATTCACTAGGTGCCCCCTCGCTGATGGCACTAAAATCCACAACTAAATATTTTTGCTCCAATATTTATCTCAGAATGATGTTTCGTCATCCCATGCTCTATCACCCCATCCCCTTTCTCACTTTGCCGGGAAGTTGTTCTTTACAGAAACCCTAATATATAGTTCTTAGATCTTGTCAGTTGAGCAGCTGGCTTACTTCTGTGAACACGTGCGAATTTTGTTACAGTGGAGTCCCTAGAATCGTAATGCAAAAGCGTGGTTTTAAAAACTGAATATGGCGAGTACATCAGGATTGCGTAGGAGACAGTGTATATAAATTCATCAGAACTTGTGCTATATTTGTGGGTGTTATATGTTCGATGAAAAAATACGTAAAATAGATTCGTTTATAAAGAAGCTATATTTTGCTTACTTCAAAGTAAAATTTGGTGACATGGATAAATCATTTGCACCTCACAGTGCGTGTAACAGTTGTGTAGAAGGATTGCGTTACTGGTATGTAGGAAAACGGAAAGTAATGCCATTTGCTATACCAATGGTATGGGGTGAGGAGAGAAAACACTATGATGACTGCTATTTTTGTATGTTACTGTTTACAACAAGGAAAACAAGAAATCAATTAAGTGTCCATATCTTCAATCAGCTTAAAGGCCTGTTTCTCATGGGTCCAACGTACCTGTACCTACACCACCAGCAAACTTGGGTGACAGTGAATCAGAAAGCAATTCCCCGAATGCAGATACTGAGATGTCTTCTGACAGACGAATTTGACAATTCACCAAAAAATTTACCCGACCCTAGCTGAATGATTAGGACTCACCAAAAAGAAAAGTGAATTACTAGGCTCTAGACTGCATGAGAAGAAGATGTTGGCGCCTGAAGTTATATTTATGTGGTACAGGAATCGTAAATACTTTTCCGGAAATACTATACACAGGAAGATAGATGGTATATTGTACAGTTGTGAGAAATCTACTAAAACAGTAGGGAGAGGAGGTATATGAGCCCAAAATTTGGAGGGTTTTATTGATTCTTCGAAAAATAGCCTAAGGCAGTATTGCTTCTTAACTGCAATAAATTAGCGTCCACACCATTTGCACATTCTACAGTCCTATCGGAATCATATGAAACATTAAGGTTGGTTCTCGAAAAAAATAAATATCATGAACATGAGTGGCAAATATGCAGTGACCTGAAGGTTGTTGGTTTACTATTGGGACAACAGGGAGGATACACAAAATTTCCGTGCTTCCTGTGCGAGTGGATAGCAGGGCCAGGAACAAACATTGCAACATTGTATACTGACCTGAAAGAAAGCAACTAACGCCAGCAGACAAAAATATTAACAATATAAGTATCGTTGCTCGTAAGAAAATAAATACTCCCCCTGTTAACTTACATATACAACTGGAGTTATGAAGCCGTTTGTCAAGGCACTAGACAAAAATCTTCCCTGCTTTCAGTATTTATGTACGAACTTTTCTTCATTGTCACAAGCTGAAATCAGGGAGGTAATATTTGATGGCCCGCATATTCGAAAGCTAATGATGGACCACAATTTCACCACTCCTTACAATGAAAAAACAGAAGAGAGTGCCTGGAACGCATTCAAAGAAGTTGTGAAGAAATTTCTTAGTAACGTGGAAGGATCCACGGTACAAAGAAATTGTAGAAAACATGTTGAAGTGCTCGATTGTAACATGAACCTAAAGCTTCACTTTCTAATGGACCGTATAGATTGCTTTCCTGCGAATTTAGGAGCCCTCAGCGAAGAGCGAGGTCCAGTGAATAGAATGAAAAGTAGACTATTGACGAAATGATATCGATGCCTATATTGCGGGGGGGGGGGGAACCAATTGTAACCTTGTCCGCGAGAAGTGTTCAAAGAAAAATCCTACCCAGTACTGGCCTGGACTATAACCTGAATCTCTCGCGGGATAGACTCACGCTAGCCACCTCATACAAATACATCCTTCGCTTAAGGCAGCATATAAGTACAGTCAACCATCGAACTGTTTACAAGGTTGTGATTACAGCAATTGTTTGGTGTGTCGTGTGCGATATGTGGAAAAGTAAACCGTGGAAAAGTTTAGTAATTAAATTATAGAGGCAATGACAGGGAAACATTTGAAGAGCGCGAGGCGAGTCATAAAACAAATGATGGTGCAACACAAGCCAGCCGACACTCACGCCTTAGTTTCGTTCCCCTCGCCTGCCAGCACGCCGTGGTACAAATGTCTCCAGTTCCGCCTACCACAAATGTTCAAAATCCGAGAACATGATCCTTAAAAACAGATTATAATATAGAATAACATCAACTGTTTTATTCCTCATTACCATCAGCCCAGGTTTATAGATTTCTACGAATATTACAATTTATACTCCAAGACAAATAAATAGACTAACAGACGCATAAATAGACAAACAGACAAATAAATATACAAGTAGACAAATAAATAGATAACCAGACAAATAAATAAACAGAGAAATAAATAGAAAAATAAAAAGACAAACATAGAAATAAATAGACAAAATGAGAAATCAATAGACAAACAGACAAGTAAATAGACAGCAGACAAATAAATAGACAAGCAAACAAATAAGTAGACAAACAGACAAATAAATAAACAGGCAAATAGATAAACAAATAAATAGACAGAAATATATAAACAAACAAATAGATAGACAAACAGGAAAATAGACAAACAGGCAAATAAATAGACAAACAGATAAATAAATAGACAAAGACAAATAGATAGACAAACAGGAAAATTGATAGACAAAACAGACAAATAGATAGACAAACATACAAATAAATAGACAAACAGACAAATAAATAGACAAACAGACAAATAAATAGACAAACAGACAAATAAATAGACAAACAGATAAATAAATAGACAAAGACAAATAGATAGACAAACAGGAAAATAGATAGACAAACAGACAAATAAATAGACAAACAGACAAATAAATAGACAAACAGACAAATAAATAGACAAACAGACAAATAAATAGACAAACAGATAAATAAATAGACAAAGACAAATAGATAGACAAACAGGAAAATAGATAGACAAACAGACAAATAAATAGACAAACAGACAAATAAATAGACAAACAGATAAATAAATAGACAAAGACAAATAGATAGACAAACAGGAAAATAGATAGACAAACAGACAAATAAATAGACAAACAGACAAATAAATAGACAAACAGATAAATAAATAGACAAACAGATAAATAAATAGACAAACAGACAAATAAATAGACAAACAGGCAAATAGATAGATAAACAGACAACTAAATAAACAAACAGGGAAATAAATGGAGGAACAGATAAATAAATAGAGAAACAGACAAATAAATAGGCAAACGGATAAATAAATAGAAAAACAGACAAATATAAATAGACAAACAGGCAAATAGACAAGTAAGTGGACAAACAGGCAAATAAATAGACAGATACATAAATAAATAAATAGTCCACTGCTGTGAAGTAACTTTAGTATGCCTGATCATAAAACGAGCGGGTCCGGGTTCAAGTCCTAGTTGGGGCAAGCTACCTGGTTGAAGTTTTTTTCGGGGTTTTCTCTCAACACATTAAGAGGAAATGTTGGGTAACTTTCAGCGATGGACTCTGGACTCATTTCGCTGGCATTATCACCTTCATTTCGTTTAGACGCTAGAGGACCATAAAATAAAGTATTAAAAAAGTAAACAAATAGACAATAAATAAATAAATTTAATAGATAAATAAATAAATAAACAAATAAATAAATAGCTGGCTGGCGGGATAAATAAATAAATAAATATACAGTGGAACCTCTCATTTACGGACATCGAAGGGACGTAACAATCTGTCCACATCTGGGAGGTGTCCTTTATTGGGAGGGAGGCTCCCCAATCTAACAATAAATTTATAGTATGCATTATGTATCCCTTCACGCTTTAAATGAAATGTATTACTGTAGTTTAATTATAAATACGGTATACTACAGTAAATTCTTTGCAACTTTGAACTGCACTAAATACAGCAAGACCAAAAAAGGAAAATACATTACTGTGCCATGCAATTTTATTCTAGGTCTACAGTTATGCAGTACTGTAATTTACAGTTTTCAACTTAACCTTTATGTTCAGGTGCCACGTCTCTCGAAACAGAACAACTGATTGAAGTGAAGGGAATAATCCTACTAACCCTATCATGTGTCGAATACAATTTCACGATCTCCGAAACCTTGGACCCATCAGGCAGGTCAAATTTGATGACTTTGTTTATCCACCCGCTTCCAGCTAACAAGGGGTAGCCGGCTGTCTGGTGGTAGCCTACGAGACTCTTATTTTCTTCTTTCGTGTTAAGGAATTTCTGTACTAAATTTTCCATTTTTGTAACACATTAGGTCTTGAAAACCAAGTTTGTCCACAGTTAGGAGGTAAAGCAAGCTTTAGGACTCTGAACAGCTGTCCATGTCCGTGTCTGAGATTGTCCGTAAACGAGAGTTAAATTTATCATTTTTTCTATATTATTTCAGTTGGGACATAAAAATCTGTCCGTATGTGAGGAGTGTCCGTAAGGGGAGGTTTCACTGTATATGTATATATATATATATAGCTGGCTGGCTAGCTGACTGAATAAATAAATAAATAATAGTACATTATGCAATGAGCCTATAATGATAGTAATTAAGAATCGAGTATGGATATTTATGAAACGAGCGCAAGCGAGTTTCATAATTTTCATACGAGCTTCTTAATTACCATTATAGGCGAGTTTCATACGACTTTTTATGCTCGACCATATTTCTAACTTGAAATTACCGGTATTCAGATGTATACATTTTATTTGTATCTGATAAGATCGGAAGTGACCTTGTTCTAGGTCGTGAATTGTGAGATGTGTGCAGACGCGTTAGTATTGATTTTTTCCGAGGAACAATAATGTCATTGACCTTGACGTAGTCCCGTTAAACTTGATAATATTATAATATTATAACCTTGATTATTGAATTCGACATTGAAAAACGAGATGACAAATTGAATTTATTTGAATATTATTTACAATTAACGCTAATTATTATAGTAACAGAACATAACCTTCTGCGACAGTATTGGATTTCCAGCCTCCGTGACTTTTCGCTAATTCTCTTTCGATTGCATATCCGAGAATAATCGATACTTGCGGTTTTATAACGGTACGAAGCTGACTTGTCATTGGCTGAACACCTGTAAGCTGAGTTATCTATCATTGGCTGAAGACCTGTACTTTAATGAGTAGGTGTACTTTAATGACATGCATTAAAGGACTGCTACCAGATGTATAATTAGTACATTTCGGCATGGTCGAGCATAAATAAATAAAGGCAATCTATTGTCAATGTACAATAATTATATATCTTGAGAGAAGTAATCATGTAACTATGACAATGGAAATAATATAGCCTATGCAACAACCAAGTGATGAAGACAATACTTGTAAAGTATAACTTCAAGAATGAGGGTATATCCATCTAACAGTTTCCGCGGAATAATTTGTTAATAAATAATAAATATAATGCGTGGTGAAAAATGATACGTCATTCAACATTAAGGGATTGTGCAACAAGAAATCGGTTAAAATAATATTTACGAATAATATAACAATCTCTTGAATACACCAAACGGAATAATACGGTAACCATATTATTCAATTTTATCATATAAAGCGAAATTTTCATAAAATCAAAATTTATGTGAAAACAACATGGAGTAGACCAAGGTTCATCCCAGGAAGTAGAATCAGAAAAGAAAAATAACAGAGGGAAACTTACGCCGACTCATGAATTACTGTACTGTATTTATTCTTATAAACGCACTTTATGGTAAATTACAAATAGTTCTGTGAGACATAAGAGCTTCACTGAACACGTACGTACGCGACATTCACGGAGTCCTTCAGACGGAGAAACCATTAAACATTTAATAGGAAGTCTACTGATAATTCTCAGCCAGAAATAGCAACTATTTCGTGCTCAAAATATTGTTCATTTGAATAACAAAGGACGCAAATTATATTTAGAACAAAATACAATACTAACTTTAAACATGAAGTTACGAACAAAGAGCAGACAGATATAAAACAGAAAATCTTGAACAGTTAAACATAAAATAGAAATTCGGAGTAAGTTAGTAGTGAAATTGTTCGAATTTACATACATGATTTAAAGAACTTTAGTTTTGTCCTTTAAATATGCAGAAATAAGGTCCTAAAAATGTAACTTTTCGTTCTGCACAGAAATGTTACAATGTTACATTTGTTCGGATCAAATTTCTCCACATTTGAAGGCCAAAACTGAAATTCTATCAATAATTTATTATAATAATACACTGCTCTCTTATATTGACTAGCGCGTTTGACCGTGAAACCAGGAGACCCGGTTCGAATCCCGGTCGGGGCAAGTTATCTGGTTGAGGTTTTTTCCGGGATTTTCCCTCAACCCAATATAAGCAAATGCTGGATAACTATCGGTGCTCGACCCCGGATTCATTTCACCGGCATTATTACCTTCATTTCATTCAGACGCTAAATAACCTGAAATGTTGGTACAGCGTCATAAAATAACTCACTAAAAAAAAGAACAAAATTGAATGAGCATATTTGGAGATTAATTCAATGGCTTTCCCAAAACACACTATGAAATGTTTCATATAAAATAATTTCTTTCTCAAAAAGGAAGCAAAAACGAGCAAAATTGTTAAAAACTTTTTGTTTGAAATACCTCTGAGAATAATTACCCCTTGAAATTAATGACATTACTTACGCTTCACTGTGTATATAAATGTATCTATAGATAATAGATTATACAGTATATACAGTGCGTTCGTAGCTCGGCCGGACCGTTATAACCAGGCTTCGAGACTTTGTACCCGATACAATAAGTTTACTGTGCATGCACTATAAGTTGTTGACTCGCTGCAGGTAGATGGAGATGTGTTGAGGTAACAACGTTGCTATTTAGAGTAGAGTACGGTAGTATGGGGAAACACACATATGTACATTCTGAAAGTAAATATACATTACACAATGATAATGTCAAAAGAATGTGAAAAGCATTTATTCTCCTGTCTTTTATAAGCATTTCTGTTTAATTATACACAGTGTTAATGGTGGAAATAAACATGTAGCAATTTTAATTTTTTAATTTATCCTATTGGTCGTCTTTAGGAAGTGCAGTTACAGTACCAAATTGTAATGTACTACAAGATACATTTTCAGTGTCTCAAACGTAAATCTTTTTCGGTTATCTGCCAAAGTTTGTACTGTAGAAAGCTGCGCTCTACGTCGCATGACGTGATATGAGCAAAACGGAAAAACCTAACATCATTGCAGTCTCTAAGAGACAGTTCTTTATTCTCGGGTGACTCTGTCCAGTAATTTGCTGTTTATGTTACATAATGTTCCATATCCGTTATTTTTACATAAAATTGATTTCCACTTCTGTTTTACACGTTCAGTAACCGGTGTACTTGATGTCTCATTAATTCTCTGCATCATTTTCTAAATTAATTTGAGGGCTTCCGGCATCTCTTGCTCTGACTTTTCTAACCGTGTAATAGTTTCAGACACAGTTTGTATGAAAACCAAATTATTCATCAGAACCTTCAAATCCAGAGCGTTTTCCTTTGTGTATTTGTTGGCATCCATTCTACAGTACCCCCACCCACTGTAAGCTTTACCACTATACTCAGTACGCCGTTATGCGGATTTCCCACTGAACTGCTCTATCGGGTCCGAAGTCTCGAAGCCTGGTTATAACATAACCTAAATAATATAAACAAGTGTTAGAAAACTTTTAATTAAGGATGATGAAATAAAAAATGAACATGAATAATTTTAAAAGGAACAATTATTGAAAGTACAATTTTTAAATTTGAATGTTTTAGTGGACCGGCCGAGCTACGAACGCATTGTATATACACAACACACACACACACGGCCAGATTTTGTATTCATTTCTGTAGTTCACACATCGTTAACCTACTTTTGTCCCCAACAACGACCTGATTAAGGTCTTAATAACCTTGTTTATAAAAATAGAATCTGATTTATGTCTTTGTGATTCGACCATCAAAGGTCCCTTTAAAGTTACCCGCAAGTATGCAAGTTAATTATGTATGTTGACAGTTCCCTTCTCATTCTGTGTTTGTAGAGAAACTACCAGCAAAGAATTTCGGAGGCCAAGTTATCTTTAATAGAAGAGATAGGAGTGCCAAATTTATAGAGGTATGAGAAAATACTTTGGTAACTAAAAATAGCGAGAGGATCAAATTTCACAATAATTTCATAACCACGATTTGTAATATTATTACACAGAAGGCTTCTTAACTAATATTTTTGTCTTTTAAAATGTTTGAATTGTTTTCGCAACAAGGCAATGACTGTATACACACGTCAACACGGTGCTGCCTTGCATCACCACCATGCGGATGACCTCCAGACCTGCCACTGTGCTACCGCTTCTCTTAAAATATCCACAATCTCGTCTGCACATAGCCTACAAGAAGAATTACTACCACGTTCTGATAATCGATAAGATTCTCACTGAATTCAGAGTCTCAAGATGGAAAGGAAGGAAGAATAATGGAAAACAGATAGGAAAAGAAACAAAGAAGAAATAGAGCAAGATGGAAAAGAAGGAACAGAATGGAAGAAAAATAATAATAATAATAATAATAATAATAATAATAATAATAATAATAATAATAATAATAATGATTTATTTTAGCTGGCAGAGTTAAGGCCGTAAGGCCTTCTCTTCCACTCAACCAGCAAAAAGTGTATATACATATGCATGAACTTACAAAGAATTCAACAATTTGATTTAGATGAGAGTTACATGTATACGAGTACAAGAGTTATTTACGAATTAAACAACAAAATACTATGAACTATTAATTAAACACTGAAATAAACTGTGTAGCAGAATTAAACTAAAATACATAGAATGTTAATATATTTCAAATGATATTAGATAATAGAAAGAGGTTATTATGAGACAATTTTGAAAATACAGCACAATCAGGATGATATCTAAAGAAAAAAGTAACAGTGTAGTCAGTGATAGTTAAAATCAGTATGATTGGAGTGAAATGCTAATAAGGTTATCTTTTAAGCTGTTCTTAAAGGTGTTTGTTGTCTTGCAGCCCCTAATACTTTGTGACAAGGAATTCCATTGACGCGAGGTGGATATTGTAAAAGATGAGGAATAACAAGATGTTCTATGAAGAGGTATATTTAGCGTGCCACAGATAAGCGATCTGGTATTTACGTCGTGGTTAGAGTATAGATAAGAGAAACGAGACGAAAGGTAATTTGGAAATGAGGAAAGAAAAATGAAGACAGGAAAAGAGTGAAAGGAAATTATAAATAAGAAATAAACGAAGATAGAGAGAGAGAAAAGGGAATAAATGGAAAAAATCAAATTAATGAACGAGAGATAAAACATCACAACACACAAACAGCCAGCCCTCACCATAGGAGCAACACACCCCCACCCCTACCATCGACAAATGCACATCGCAGAATCAAGATCACCAGTAGTTCAGGAGAAGAAGACGTGACATAACGTCGAAACGGTATATAACTTTTTAACACTCTTTAACGTATGACTAAGTAAATTTTATGTTTTAACAAAGTGTTAACGAGAACTTTAATCAATGAGAGATAAAGAACAGAAAACAAAATGTAAGAAAGGAATAAAGAAGAAAAAGATAAGCGAAAAAGGAAATGATATGAAAAAGAAAAGGAAAAAAATAAGTAAAGAGGAAGAACGAAACAACTGCATAAATAAAATAACAAATATATTGTGTTTGCCATTGACCTGACTTGGGGTCGAACCCGCAACCTTGGACATAGGAGGCCAGCGCTATACCAACTCGCCAACCAGGTCGAATGTATGTATGTATACATCGGAACATTATTTATTAATGTATAAAAATAAATATACGAGTATATAATATGTGTATCAATATACAAGGTGCGACAAAGGAGTTGAACGGTTTTAGAAGGCCGTTTACTGCGCAACATGAGGGGTTATGGATATCGATCGACCGTCGTTTGTTAGCATTTTTTATCCATTTTGTGTAATCACGGAGGCGTGGAGTGCGGAGTATCGTGCTTTTATTGTCGAAACATTTTTCGGGAATGGTGGTTCAGATGTGAAAACACAGCGTGTCTTTCGTCTCAATTTTAATGTTGGCCGTCACGGACCCGTTCCTAGTCGCAATAGCATATTGGGATGGGTAAAAAAGTTTCTATTAATAACATAAAATGCCAATAAGAAACCACCTGGTCATGTTCGAAGTGTACAGACGCCAGAAAACAATATTGAGCGAGTAAGAGAGGCATTTATGAGGAGTCCACATCGATCAGCTAGACGGCAGGATACAGCGCTGCGACTTGCAGATCGTTCTGTGCGCTGAATCTTACATTCAGATCTCAGGTTTCATCCTTATAAGCTCATAAAAGAGAGAGATTATGCCCAACGTAAGACATTCGCCGAGATAATGCTTAACATTTTGGCAGACGAAATGGTTGTGTTTATGAGTGACGAGACGCATTTCCATTTGAATAGTTATGTAAATAAGCAAAACTTTAGATACTGGGAGCCCGAAAATCCTAAAGAATTACACGAGCAGCCGCTTCACAGCGCAAAAGTTACACTGACGAGATTTCTTCAACCACAACTGCGCATGCGTCTTTGTGGCATTAATAGACAGATATGGTTTCAGCAAGATGGTGTCACGGCTTATACGGCAGGAAATTCCATGACAGTTCTACGCCGCATGTTCCCAGGGCACATAGGCTAATTTCTCGGCGCGGCGATATTTCCTTACCTACCCGTTCGCCTGACCTTACCATCTGCGACTATTTTTGTGGGGTTACCTGAAGTCCAAAGTGTACGTAAATAGGCTCCGAACAATCGATCATCTGAAGATTGCCATTGCCCAGGAAATCGCCAACACTGATGGCGAAATGTTGGAAAGAACGATACGTAACTTCATGGAAAGACTTGAAGAGTGTACGGAGAGGGACGGACAACATTTGAGGAACATAATTTTCAAGGCAGCCTAAATGTATGTAAGTTACAAATATCCAAATGGCACACGTAGCCAGAATTTTCGGCATTAATAAATTTGTTCTCATATACATAACCACTGTGTTATTTCCATTTCAAAACCGCCCCAACTACTTTGCTGCGCCTTGTATAAAATATAGAGATATATCAATATTAAATAAATAAATAAACACTTGCACCTCATGATTAATAACTTTTACCTATAGTTAGGCTCATCTCACCTGCCACTCAATGATATAAATTATAATTTGTGCGAGATCGTGCGTATTTGCTTGTTTTCCGCACAGAACCAATATGCGGTAAGTGTGAAATACCACATTCAATATTCCCAACCTAACACACATAATAATTTCCCTCTTCTTACCGCTTAAGCGCGACATTCATTTTACTGCTTTAGGCTTTTAACATATTATTTTTAGAGACGTTTAACATAGTAATAATTATAAATTGGAAACTTACCACTGCAATTTCACCTAAATTGCAATGTTAATTATTGTTTTTAAATATTTGCAAAAATTAAGTAAAGTCTACTACTCCACGAAACTTATTGCATTCCTGATACAAGTAACATTAAGGAAGCCATGAAAAAATCAACAAGATTCCAGATGCCGATGTCATTACTACAATATGTTATATAAATAATATTGTTAAAATATTAAAATGAAAAATAAATCATTACATAACCTTACCGTTTGTTTTAAGTTCGCATTTATAGACTGGGGGGGGGGGAAGACAGACATATATCACGGCCTGCTGGAGTATAGTAAACACAGAAAACATTTTATAGCAACAATGTTGAAGAAAGATATTTTGGTTTTCCGAAGTTGCCGTCATTAAACAGAAACCAAGATGGAGATTTCATTGCAACTAATTAGAAATTCGTCTTTCAGGTATGTAATAAACGATCTTCGCACAAAATAATGTACGATACACGAGCGGTATGTTTGTTTTCATGTTCTCGGAAATTAAAAAAGCTCAACTGCGTTTCGCATTTTCAATCTTTTCCTCGAACATGAAAACGTTAACATACCGCTCTTGTAACGTATATTATTATTATTACTAACCATGCCTATTAATTTCTTGATATTGTATTTATTTGTAATTATGTACTAGATTTATTCTATATTATCAAGAGAAAGAAGAGAAACTAATAAAGAAGGATGTGCAGGTTATTTCGATTTGTTTAAATTGTAAAAATTTGAACAGAAAGGAATCCGATGGAAGTTATCTTTAAAAATTCATTGTGCAACAATTTAAGTAAAATTATTGCTTTTTGTTAGTCTGTAAACGTTTTAATTAGAAAATATGCGTCATTTGAATGACGCAGTCCATATGTGAATATAACAAACATATAAGGCTTTTTATTACCTACATCACAACTTTTTATAACAGCTACATTTTTACATGTACGTACGTTTATACTTACAAGAACTCAGATTACTATACAAGTTCGCAAGGCCGACGAAATAGAACGGCGTGAGGTAGTTAATTAAAGAGAGTGACGTACAAATAGCCTCTAAACGTCTGACACATCACGCCACGATCGATTACTTTAGAAATCGATGTACTGGTTAAGACCACCTATCACTGTTTCCTTGAAGCTAGAAGCTGGGACATTTGCAGCGAACTATTTTTAAAGTATGATAGAACTTTATGTAGTGAATCAAATACATTATATTTAAACAACCTAATATACCTTACTGGTACTTTTAGACTTTGTTTATTTTAGCAATTGAAGCCATTTTTAAAAACCACATCCTTCAGGTGACCATCTCCACTTGCAATGCACTGATAAAGTCGTTTGTGAAAACTTATCATGACATGAACACGTAAGTACTGGCCAACGAGTTCAAATTTAATGTCAAATCATATTCTTCAGCTTTTGAATAATGTAATGTATATATGAGAAAACTCATACTTTTGCAGTCTTTCCATAGGTTCTTCCCCGACATATCTCCCGATCTCTTGATATTCCGTGGCCTTCGCTTTCACCCGATTTGACAGCTCCAGATTTTTTCGTACGGGGGTGTTTGAAACAGATGTGTTCTACTATACACCGTGTTCCACTTATAAGTATAATAAAAGAAATAGTTATAATTTCATAACAATGCATGCAAATGGGTTAAGATTGGTACCATTGTAAAGAGGAAATTGGGAAGTTTTAATCCATTGTTGTTACTTATTTTTAGAAGACTCACGCATGCGCAGATCATTAAATAAGAGAATTCGTATTGTATCTTTAGTCAGTCAGCATGTGGACGCCACAGCAGAAAGCCTTTTGTGTGCTGTCATTAGCAGAACATAGATCCATAATTCGTGTACAGCGCTTGTTTCGCCGTCAGTACAATCTTAGACCGAGGGAAGCTGTACCGACGTACGTCTCAATAATGAAATGGGATAGGCAGCTCAGAGAAACAGGAAGTTTGTTGTCTAATGCAGGTAAACATTCCAAGCGTAAAGTGTCTGACGAAAATGTCGAACGCATTCGCGAGGCATTTCAGAGAAGCCCGCGGAAATCCATTCGACAGGCTAGTGTGCAGTTGAACATCCCACCAACAACAGTGCATACAGTGCTCCATAAAAGATTGCGTTTGCGAGCGTACAAGCTGCAACTTCATCAGATGATTACGCCGAATGATAAACTGGAACGAAAACGCTTTGCAGAAACAATGTTGGATAAAGTGGACGATGACGACACATTTCTAACTCGAGTCTGTTTCTCAGATGAGGCAACCTTCCACGTCAGTGGAAAAGTAAACCGACACAATTGTCGCATCTGGGGGTCGGAAAATCCAAGTGTCGTAATTGAACACCAACGGGATTCCCCTAAATGGAATGTTTGGTGTGGGATCATGCGTGACAGAATCATTGGTCCCTATTTCTTTGCTGAAAAGACAGTCACTGCAATCACGTACCTGGATATGTTGCAACTGTATGCTGTGCCACAACTCCCAGATGGAGCAATTTTCCAGCAAGATGGGGCTCCACCACACTTTGCCAACATGGTTCGCACATTCTTAGACGAACAATTCCCTGCAAGATGGATCGGAAGAGGATCACCGTACATCACATGGCCTGCCAGATCACCAGATCTAACACCACCTGATTTTTTCCTGTGGGGGTTTGTTAAGGACCAGGTCTACAGGACGCCAGTACGTGATTTGGCAGACTTACAAGAAAGAATTTATGCTGCTGTCAACAATGTTACACCACAGATGCTTCATAACACTTGGGTCGAGGTTGAATACCGGTTGGATATTTCCCGTGCCATCAATGGAAGCCATGTTGAGGTTTATGGAACATAAGGTAACAAAAATTCCCAGTTTTCATTCTTTGTAGCAGTTGGTTTCAACTATATACTTGTATTAATTCAGAAGTTATAGCTATTTCTTTTGTTATACTTATAAGCGGAACACTCTGTATTAGTAAACTTTAAATCTAAATATCTTGTAGATTAGAGTAAATAAGTTATATAGAGGACGTTTCGGAAAGGATTCTACAACTTTAGAAGTCTATAGAAATTTATTGATGTATCTTACAGAAATGGTTAAGGTGTCCTATTAAAGAACAATACATCAAGTTTGCCACTATTTTGAATTTCATATGGAACTCGACTATGAACAAAGAAAGCAGTGACAGTTACCATGACAACATGGAGGACTTCAACACCGCAGCGAACAGCTACAGAGCATAAGGTTCTCTGATTCGCTCTAATCTTCATAATTTTGATTTAATATTACAATCTTTGGAAATAACATGGTAAAATTAAATTGTTTATGTCCTGAACTCTCTTTTAAAAAGCTATAATAGATATTTCTGGTATGTTCTATATAGGTCTAATTTAATTTTATTGAGCACATGCATTTGATATAGAAATGAGAGAGTATAAGTTTGAAAGAGTATATTATAAGTTTAAATATTTTGGATCACTCATAACAGAAAAGAGTATAGCCTAATAGCAGATGAAATAAATGAAAGATTAAAAGAAGCTACTAGATGTTATTGGACATTGCAAAAGACCTTTCCGGTTTCGAACACATGTAATTTACATTCTATGAATTGAGGTGCATGAAAAAGTACCAATGGAAAGAGAAACTCAAGAAGTTTACAATGATTATTAGAGAAGAAAAATTAGCTCCGGCGCCGGGGATCGAACTCGGGTCCATGGTTCTACGTACCAAGCGCTCTAACCACTGAGCTACGCGAAGTTCAATCCACAGCACCGGATCGAATCTCCTTTTTCTAGTGTTTTTCCCTTTGTGGCCGTAATTCATGTACGACATAATACTATGTTAACACATATTAAAACAATTGTCATGATACAAGGAGCACGCTCAATTGAGTGACTTCGTGGTCGGGATTCCACAATATATATGCACTGTTGGTCGAAAAATCTACTTAAAGATTAATTTTTTAGTCCTACAGAATTAATCTGTTATGGTAACAATGATTATCATGACTTATAACACGTCTGTGGTTATTGAGTTTAAACTTACAACTTTACCATGGATAAATGTACAATTATATTCTTCCATGGCCTTAGTTTAACAATATCAACTGAACGAATTTATAAGTTCTACCAACAAAGGCCAGTGCGCTTCTGACATAGTTGTTAGATAAAAAAAGAATAAAAATTCTTCTGCAGGTATAATCGTGGAATTAGTTTTGGGGACCCTCGAGGATCCCCAAGGATCCGTGGAACTCATTTTGAGAACCACTGCTCTAAGCCACTCTTTACCGACCGATGGTCGGTCTTCCGAGTCTACTGTAACCGCAAGAACCATTCACCAATGCAGTGTGTAATGAATACAGAATTTGCTGACTGGCGTCTAGGAAGAAACTGCTTACAAATGCGAATTTTTTCGTATAACACGTGGAAGTAACGTTAGACGGACGCAAGGAAAACTTGAGGTAGCCTATGTGAAAAAAAGCAAATGCGTGTTATTACATTATATTCCGCTCTAATTATGAGTTAGCTAATTTTGGGGCACTGTACTACCAGATTCTCAAGGTCATTCCTGTAACATTTTTAACAGGCATTTGATAATTCTTTATCAACTGCGGAATGGGATTGGTGACAACAAAATAGGATTTTGGCAGGAAAAGTCCAAGAATTCGCAGTAAAATTTCCTCATATTCGTCTTAAAGTTTCG
This sequence comes from Periplaneta americana, assembly GCF_040183065.1. NCBI lineage: Eukaryota > Metazoa > Arthropoda > Insecta > Blattodea > Blattidae > Periplaneta > Periplaneta americana. Next base: position 36,585,286 of record NC_091118.1, on the reverse strand, counting down.
AGAAAAAAATCTGAAAAATGTAACAAGAGATTCATAGGATCCCTGCAATCACGGGAAGCGTTTATGCTCTTTTTTGGGTTTTATTGTTGTGGTACTTATTTATAAGGATTGTGAATATAATTGAGAGTGATATAAATTTAATGAAATTTTTGAGCTGTATTATTGACCATTGTTACTTTATTTATTGAATATAGCCTATATCATATACAGGCGGATTTACAGGAAATAGCGTGAATCACATATTCACCTTGGGACAAATTTTACAGGCCTGCCAGTAGCCAGTAGAGCTAAGAATGTATGAATGATATTTGTTGATATTGAAAACGCATATGACAGTGTTCCAAGAAAATTATTATAGCAGGCTCTGCAACAGGCTTCAATACAAGAAGAATGCGTAGATATCCTGCTCTTAATTTATTCAGAAAATATATTCCAAGTCAAAGTGGATTCATTTTTATCTAAGGAATTCTATACTTCTAAAGAACTAAGTTTTAACCTCCTGAGTCCTGAGATATTTGTTGTTTCATTTTTAAAATTGAATATAATTCTATACTTAAAAAAAAAAAAGTCACTGACATGAGGCAAAATGCTGAAAAAATTCCGCAGGTTACAGTTAGAGCACAAATGCAGATATATTATACTATACTTCGGGTCTCTGCACATAATTACATCTTATATCATATTCATGTATGAAATATAGTATAGTATAGTATAGTATAGTATTGAATGTGATAGAAGAGAGAAGACTGGGATGGTATGGACATGTTGTCAGAATATCGGAGAAGAGAATACCAAGGAAAATTTTAAATTGGTATCCAGAAGATAACAGACGAAAAGGAAGACCAAAAAAAAAAAAATGAATTGATGGGTTAAAGAGAAGCATGTACAATTCTGGGCTTGCAGGCCAAGATACGGCAGACAGAGAATTATGGAGAACTGAAATTAAGTTTGGCTGAAGGAAAACCATTATTTATTGAAAAAAAAAAGACACACGCACGCACGCACACACACAAAAAACACGAACTCAAAAAACACATACACACAAAAAACACATAGGCTACACACCAAAAAACACATACACACACAAAACATACAACACAAAACACACACATAAGACGCACACAAAAAACACACAAACACAAAAACACACACATACAAAAAACACACACACACATAAAATACACACAACAAAGAAACACACACACACAAAAGAACACACACAACAAAAACACACAGACACAAAACACACACACACACACACACAACAAAAACACACAGACACAAAACGTCACACAAAAAACACATACAAAAAAACACACACACACACACACAAATACTCACAGAGTGAACCGTAAGTAATGTCACTAATTTTTGGTGGTTATTGTTTGAGATATTTCAAACAAACAAAGTTACATGACTCTCGAGCATAAACGTTTCATGCTGATCCATTGCTAAGCAAGTGACGCCAGAATGGTGTGAAATATTAAGTCGTTGCTCTTGCTAAGCAACTGACATTAGGTGTTGAAATTTTCTTATAAATTTGATACTCAAGCATAAACATTTCACATTATAACTGAACATCTGTATCAGTACAAGCGGGAATCGACCAATCGTACGAACTACGCTCGCTACAACGCTGAATGAGTCATTTTTTTCTAATAACTTATACATTTTCCTAAACATCCGGTCTTTGGTAATAAATTATGTCTTACAATATGGTCTCGCCTCGGAAATGAAATTTTGGCATTGCCAGGCTTATGGAGGTCGGGAAGGTCAAAGTTACCCTGAACCTTAGTTTAGGGCCTAAAGTAAGGTCGAAGGGGAGGAGCGAAGTTTAGAATAAGCAGGGGTGGGTGGGACTCCTAACCTACATAAGAGGAAAGAAACTCTGAAATAGAATTCATCAATCTTTAAACTAGTATACAAGCTTTTGATGTAGATTTCAAACGCTAAGAATCAGCAGACCTGACAAGAAAATGAGCTTAAAATACCAAATATCTATTTAAACTTTAAGATCTCGTGAAAGAGGCTGGAAATAACCAAAACTCATCGTAAAGAAGTGGAGCATGAACGAACTCTTTTGAAATCTAATTTTACCTCAACCACATCCTTATTTGATGATTATTTGTTTTCCCAAAACAAACAAATTCAAGAGTCGTGGGTGCAATATAGAAGAGAAAGTGGCGTTGAAAATAAACTGTCTAAACTCCGAAATGTAACTAAAGAGACGGAAAGAGAATTTCTCATCCCATCATAACTTTTAAAAAGATTCCGGTATGCACTTGCAAAGAGAAATTACAGACTTTGATGAATGTTCTGGATGCAGATTTTGATGAATGCTCTGGATGCATCTTTATAATGAAAACAATGTACTAGTAGTGAAGTCAAATTATACAGGGACATCACTTTATTTTTACCAACATTTTTAACATTAACCTGGCTATACTCGGAAACACTGTTGCCCCCTTCCATTACAGGAGTTTGATATTACTAGTGCAATATGTAAACAAATCATTTTACTAGGTATAGGAGGAGAGAAAAGTAGTGTATCCATTTAGTAGTAGAGTAGGGTTTAAGAAGGGCGCGACAGCTACTATGGCTATTTGCGCCCTTATCTAAAATTCTTAATATAACAAATACATAAATAATATAATAATCAGAGTGCTAAAAGAACTAAACAGCGTTGTCACCATAAAACGAGGCACACAAATGCAGTATACATAAGGTGATTTCTACAGAATCATAAAAGTGAGTAATTCTACCACACTAGGTGGTATTCAAAACGAACAAATAAAACAATAAAACTAAGGCCACCAGAGATAACTTGTGAATCATATTTTAAAACCATAAAATTTCATAAAATATTCGGATGTATAAAGTCCGAAATGTCAACAATGTAAAACCAAATATAAAACAAATGTAACCTCCGGATGTAAAGGGTCCGGAGGATAAGTAAAACGGATCAATAAAAACTAAATCACCTTATCCAAACCTGTATTTGATAAAAATCTCAGAACTGCATTTGTACAATTAAAATCATTTCCAAGAGCGTCACGTAATGTCGGCCGAATTCCATATTGCCTCCGTGCATGGTCATATTTCCTGCAACGCAATAAAAAGTGTTCCACCGTAAGTGGAACATGGCACATATCGCACTCCGGCTGAGGTTCGCCACGTAGGAGATGGCCGTGTATCAGATGACAATGGCCAATCCTCAACCGGATGAGTAAAACCTCCTCGTGTCGCGACGCTCTTGTAGACGAATCCCAAACTCGAACAGTATTCTTTATATTTTGTAATTTGTTTCCCTCTTGTGCAGACTATTCCCCTTCCCATTGCCACCATATTTTATATTTCAAGTAGTTTCGAATGTCCTGCCACCTCTCGCGCCAATATACCAGAGAGCCATTCAGTGCGCCAGCCCTGGCTGCAGCATCCGCGGCCTCATTTCCTGGAATCCCTACATGACCAGGAATCCACACTACTCCAATCTCATAATCAGAGCAAAGGAGAGTATGGAACAGCTGCTGAGTTCTTAAGACAAGCGGATCATCACAATTAAAAGACTGCAAGGACTGGATGGCACTTAAAGAGTCGGAACAGATAAGGAATCTGCCCCGAGGTTGCCTAATTAAAAACAATAAAACTCGGTAAAAAGCATACAGTTCAGCAGTAAAAACACTAGTATATTGGCTTAGTCTGTATTTAAATATCTCTCCATTTGTAACGAAGGAACAACCAACACATTATCCATTTATGTTGTAGGGAAATACGACATTACGATTTTCAGTTTGATCATCACTTTTACGGAATTTATCAAAATACAGTAGAGTAGTTACATTTGTTTTTCAAAAACTCAACTTTTCAGGCGGCTATGTTCGTTATGTAATGTCTACTTTATTTAGCATATTAATTATTGGTGTTAACATATAATATAGAGAGTGCATTTAAATTGAGGGGGTCATAAGTAAAGGACTGTAAGTGCACTTAAGTTACTTTTGAGAAAATGGGGTTTACATATTTAAGCTTTCGTAAAATCGGTGAAATTTTTATTTAAATTTTAATGAGTGATGCGATTAAAATATCCTTTTGCCACTAAAATTTGAGATACTTTAGCTTACACTGGATGCACTTAACTCATGTTATTACAAATGTCACTAGCATTCCTTTGCTTCTAGCCACCTCAATTCAAAATAAAGTAAGCTAATCTGAAGTTTCAAACAAGTTGCTGAAAATGGTTGCCGTTCATTACAATGCAGGCTTCAATTCTTTACGCATATTATTAAAAACATTTTGAAGCATATACTCTGAAATTTAATTTATCGTTTCTTCAATATAATTTTTAGTACGATATTATTAATATAGGTTCTTTCTTCTATAGAAAACGCAACCATATTTCTGAAACACACTATACACTGCAGTGTTTACTTCACTGCTTGAAGACTTCGAATGCAACAGCGGCCATAAGTTTGTGTGTCTGACGGGAGCAAGGACATTAGTGAAGGGGTGGGAGTGAAGTACATTCAGAAATACAGGTACAATAAAAATGCAAGTAAAAATAAAATGATGTCCCTGTACAACTTTCGAAAATTGCAGAGTTATTAGTACCGAATGATACTATCTGCCACCCATTCAGTTGATGTCATTGCCTCCTCACTAATCTCGCAATAGACCTATAGTAGTAGTAGTTCTGTGCTAATTAAGTTTCAATTCCGAAAGCAGTTCACTTTAAAATTGTGTATTATTAAGTTATTCCACGTAATTTACTAAATGCAAATGTCTCATATTTAATTAAACAAATTAAATAAGTAAATAAAAACATAAATAAATAACTGAATAAATAAATAAACAAATAAATAAATAAATGACGGACTGCCATGCGTTAGGTCCCCTTCGGATGACTTAGGATATTTTCATGCGAGCTTAGGTTAACGAGTGAATGAATTTCTTATGGAAGACTCTATTTTGCTTTTTCTTTGTTTTGTTTGCTTGTTACTTTTTATGCCTATTTGTAGATCAATAATCTATGACAAAGATATGAGGCGTTCAGAGCTAAAGTGAATCAAGTTACGAATTTTCATAAATTGAGTTTAATTCGTTTTCTGATTATCTGAAGTTGGATCTTTTCCGAGCAGTAATGGATCAAGTCTTAATTCCAAGCATTCGCCGGTAGGTGACACCAGTCACTTCTGTCTCATTATTTGTTCACGATATTCTGAGCCATAGTGGATCAAGTCACCAAAGCGTTGCATCAATTAATATCACAATTGAAGGGCTTAGTGGAAGAAGGGGGTATCCCTCAAAAGTATGTTTTTGAGATATTTAGCATTTTGTTAGATTCTCTATAACTTAAGGAAAATAATAAGAATCACAAAGTCTTTTGGGTAATGTGTTAGGTAGGTATTGAACTAACTTTCTGCAAATGTAGAGCATAATATCTTGATTATTATTGTTATTATAGGAAAATTTCACTTATGATATACTATATTTTACAACAAAGAAAGAAACTAACTTTGAAAGGTATTAATCAAAAGACACCTAAATAAGATTCATTTGTTTGTCTGTTGAGTCAACTGTCCGAAGACAGGTCTGAACTTCATAAGTGATACCAACAAGGCACCACTTATGAGGCAACTAGACCAGGAGGTAATGGGTTATGATCATTGTTTTCTACTTCACATCCATTATCTGATTTCAAATTTAAATAAAAGTTGTGATGAATTGGAGGTATGAACTTTAATATGGACAGTATGTCAGGACGCTAAGCAGCTTTGATGAGCATTCCATCGGGGTGCTTTGGTTTCATAACTGCGCTTGCTATACAGGGTGTTAAAAATATCCAATATTTTAGGAGGTGCAAGTATGCATCAAAACAAGAAAATAATGTCTAATAAACATCGGTCCTACAACACATACTTTCTGAACACTTCTTCATAGGAGGTGCCTAATCTAATGTCCACTCATCGCAATGCATTTCTCTGCCCTTTGGAATAAGGAATCACGCATTCTTTGAAATTGACCTGATTCCTTTATGTGTCCCCATAACAAAAGTCTAGGAGATTTAGGTTTGGGGAACGAGCAGGCCAAGGTGTGGGGCTTCCCCGACCATTGCAGTGGTGTGCGTCATCGTGTATGAACCACATCTGTGTTCCCGTAACCAAAAGGCTAGGGGATTTAGGTTTGGGGAACGAGCAGGCCAAGGTGTGGGGCTTCCCCGACCATTGCAGTGGTCTTGAAATGTCAACATCAGGTGTTCACGGACATTGTGGTGAAAATGTGCTGGTGCGCCTTCGTGTATGAACCGCATCTGTAGTCCTGCTGACATGACACATTCTCCAGCAAGGCAGGCAATACGCTAATAAGAAAGTCCTAAAGTCTCTGTGGTAGCACATATGGCCCTATTAATCTTTCACCAAGAATGCCTGCCCATACGTTGATTGAGAATGGTGCTGATGCCTCGTTTCTTCAACTGCATGGGAATTTTCATGAGCCCACACATGCTGATTACGAAAATTCACAACACCATCTCTGCTGAACCCCGCTCATATCCGCAACCAGACTTTTGTTTTCAGTATTCCTTGCGACGTATCATTATTCCATGCCAAAGGTGTCAACTACGGTATGATTTTCTGGTAGTGTATTGTAGGGCAGAGAAATGCATTGCCATGAATGGACGTCACATTGAGCACCTCTTATGAACAAGTGTGTGTTGTAGGACCCATGTTTATTAGACATTATTTTCTTATTTTGATGCATACTATCACCTCCTAAAATAGTGGATACTTTTTAACATCCTATATTTGGTGGCTTTTCTTTTCCTGTATGTTAGTGAACCCTTTAGCAGACATTACTTTGTCTGTGCGTGTAATATATTCTTGTCCACTGTTTCGTGCCTTCTGTCTGCTGTTGTCTTTCCATTTTATGGATTTCTTTTCCTCTTTTTGCTATTATTTGTCTTATTTTCACCATTTCGTCACTTACAAAAACATTAGTACGGTCAACATCCGCCATGTTGCTTGGAAACTTATTGTATCAAAGCAGTATTCTCCCATTGGTCAGTTAGGTAAACAGCTGGCCAATCAGAACCAAGGTTTCAAGGAACTGTGGGATACCTCCTTATTCCATTCAGAATTTTGATACAACTTACAAAGCCCTTTCATATGTTCATATTTACTTTAAAAATGGGACTATCCCTTACTTAAAAAGCACATTAAACTAACAGTAGATGGACTCAGCTTTCATAATATGGAATTAGTTCATTTTTTACCAAAATGTGGAATACCCCCTTATTCCACTAACCCCTTCAATTGTTTATATTTTATAAATCTAGAATTTGAGAGTGGAGCAATGAAATTATTACTAGTGAAATTAGATAATCCTCTAGAGCAAATTAACTTTAAGTCCTATTATCTCAAAACTACGTCTCATGGACTTGATCCACTTTATCTCTGAACGCCTCATTATTCAAGGGATAAATTAGATGCAAAATAAACATCCTTCCCCTAGTCATGTGAACCAGGGGCTACTCAAAGTGAACTCAGACAGGAGATCGGTCATATTTTGTGTCTAAGATTGTACAACTTACAAGCTATATGAGATGACGTATATACAAGAAACCTAAAAAGTTCACGAGATTCTTGAGAAGTGTACAAGAGACCCGAAAAGTGTACGAGGTGCTTGAAAAATATACGAGGATCCTGGAAAGTGTACAAGATGTCCCAAAAGTGTACAAGCTATACGAAAAGTGTACAAGGTAGCCGAAAAGTATACAACGAGCCATAAAATTATGCAAGGTGACTCAAAAACTATGTGCGACCTATCTAAAATGCGAATGTCAGCAAAATGAAGCCTTACAACAGTAGGACTCTTCATCTGTATTCTTGAATGATAATGAATGCAAGAATTTTGGAATGATGGCACAGAGTATGAGATTAATTTGGGAGAACCTTCTTTAATAACTTCCTCTTCCACCCTGAGTTCCAATTGTACTCACCAGAATGGAAACTTGAGTCTCTCGCTTGAAAAGCTAACATTCGTTCGGTTAACTTAGATTAAATTTGTTGATTAAGTGGATGGTCAAATATGAAGCCTTTACGAGTATTATGCGTCGGAGGATATTTATAGTTTTGACTATCAACACTTGGTATATTTTTCTCAGGCGAAGAGAATTTGTACTAGACTTTACGTACCTCAATGTTATCGCTTATGGGACCGCACACTATCTTCTAGAAATAGAGAGAAGGGATATTATAGCCGCTATAAATTATTACAAGCACATCTAAAATAATAAACGAGTACCGCAGTTTCCTTACGTTGGAGAACCAGGAAAGAACTGAAGGCTGCCTGCTAGTTATGTATCAGTTTTGAGGGCAATGCACTTTCCCAACTTCGTTTCTTTTTTTCCTCTCTCTATCTCTCCCGATTTAAAAGTCACAATTTCCTGTAGGTTACCATGGTTACACTCCAACTTATAATTAGTAAAAGGCTGGGAGGAGCAACGGAGAACCAGTAACAAGACACACCAAGAGCTCCGGGTACGCCACGTTTCTTTAGTTTGGAAAAAGATTTAGGTATACACAAACTAACGGAGAATGAAGGAAACTACTTACAGAAGCGGAATTTGGGGATTTCGACAGCGTACCGAGAATCAACATCTCCGAAGTTTCAGGTTACAGTTACAGTAATCATTTATTATCATAATACTCTGCTCTCTTAAATTGACTGAACATATCTGGAATTAAATCAATGACTTTCCCAAAACACGCTATGAAATATTTCATACAAAACAATTTTTGTTTCGGAAAGGAAGCAAAAATGAGAAAAATTATATTACAGCTTTTTGTTTGAAATATCTCAAAGAATAACCCTATGAAATTAACGACATTACTTACGTTTCAATCTGTATACAATCTTTTGGAATTCAGGTTTTGCGAAACAGAATCCATACCTCAGTGGTAGAAATGGGAACCAATCCGACGTTCTTCTAGTTCTACGACTAGATAAAACAACGTAACTATCAGCAATAATGAAATGGAGAAGCCAATAATAATAATAATAATAATAATAATAATAATAATAATAATAATAATAATAATGGTTTTATTTAACCTAGCAGAGTCTTCTCTAACAATCAATCAGCAAAATAACACACAACTGTATATTCTAATATTAATGATAAACGAATAAATTAGATTAGAGATCTGGTACTGAAATTACATGCAGGAAGCGAGTGAGTAAAAGCAAATTCTGTTAAGGATGAGATAATAAGCTAATTCAGAATATTTACAAATCTTATTGTTGTTCCGATTGAAAATTAAGAAAGGGATGGCTGTATCATTGATGATAATTCTCCTTTTTATCAGTTTTGATAAGAACAACACTAAAGGTTGTAGTAATCTATTAAGTTAGATGACACAATCACCCTTAACATAATTGTGACATTCATCTTTTTCTCCCGTGAACTATTCAATTTTTAGTTATAACAACATGGTCACTTTTACCAAGGTAACGGGTTACGCTCGCATAGCAATAGTCAGCTGTTTAAGTGATGCTAAGGCTCCTGTTAATTCCCAACTGTACTTCTAAAAAGTTTTAATGATGGAAATCTTAGTGATTTGGAAAAGTCAAATATGCTGCATCTCAACACAAGGCAGGAAATCCAGATTCTTGTCAACTAAAATCACCTTGAAAGAGTGAATTTTCAAAAGGTACTTACGTCTATAGGCCTAAACAGCTTACAAGATGTCGGGGATGTCTTCATACGCCCACAAGTGACAGATGGAATTACCATATCGAATGCAGCCAGGCGTGAATCCTTTCCTGCAACAATTAAAGGAAGTTCTGCAATTTAGTCCAGGAAATATTACAAGCACGCCCTAGTTATTGATGCAGTTCTATGGGAGTTCTACTGCCAAAGTACTGCCAGTAATAACGTACGGGCTGGATTAAATTTGGGAAAAATTAACAGTATCCGATCTGAACGGCATCGAAAATGTCAAAGCCAGGTTTCTAAAAAGGACACTAGGCGTTTCATAAATGTCACCGTCTAGAGTGGCCTATGAACTAGTACGAGAGACTTTCCTTATGGAGGATTTAAGAGTCAGACTACAGCTTCCATCTATCCAGCAAGAAGCAGAAGTTTCACGTAAATCGTAGTATACTTAGAGCGTATTCCGAATCTCACCGGTGAGCAATCCGATGGCATCACGGTGTTCCGAATTCCACCGATGACGTCATTGATGCTCCACCGGTGTCGCACCGGTGCCATCAACTTGCAGAGGTGGTGGCAGTCTCCATCAGCCGCCATCAGTGTATCTGATTGGTTCTTGTATAGGGCGGGAATTAGCAGACGAATAACATCGTGCACTGTTGTGTCATGGCGGTGTGTTCTGCTGTATTGTTTGTAATGAGCACAACGTAAAAACAATATGTTAATGGCTTATGAGCGAACATGTCAACGGACCAGTTATTACTACCGGTTCAAGAAATGAATTGTTTATGCTATCTTTTCTTTGAACGAGATGGGAGCACGAAAATTTCGCAAAATTTTGCTAGCGTAGCACAGACAACAACTTGTACAGTCGCCATGACAGCCATCGATCCTTCCAGCAGTTTTGTTCCTTATTTCGCTGCAACGTGACGTCATTGATGCCACCGGATCGGTGAGATTCGGAATACACTGTTACTTACTGGCTTTTAAGGAACCCCCTGTTTCATTGCCGCCCTCACATAAGCCCGCCATCGGTCCCTATCCTGTGCAAGATTAATCCAATCCCTATCATCATATCCCACCTCCCACAAATACATTTTAATATTATCCTCCCATCTACGTCTCGCCCTCCCCAAAGGTCTTTTTCCCTCCGGCCTCCCAACTAACACTCTATATGCATTTCTGGATTCGCCCATACGTGCTACATGCCCTGCCCATCTCAAACGTCTGGATTTAATGTTCCTAATTATGTCAGGTGAAGAATATAATGTGTGCAGTTCTGCGTTGTGTAACTTTCTCCATTCTCCTGTAACTTCATCGCCGTTAGTCCCAAAAACTGTAAAATATATTTGGGGTCTACCAAAATCCAGTCACACCCGATATACGAACGTTTTCCTTCATAATGGTATCAGAAATCAGTTACTAAAATATTGCACGATATTCGTGAAATGTTTATGAAATGAAAGATGGGGGAGATTTTAAGAGGTAAACGGTAGTACACTGAGAAAAAAATCTCTTTGTCTCTGTCCTTAAAAAATTTCACCAGGACAAGGCTGGGATAAAATTAGGGCCGCTTGGATAGAAGGCCAAAGTACAAAGCCTTAATCCACAGATGCGCGTCTCGTTCCAAAATACTATTTTACAGCGTTAAAATATAATTTCAGTACGCCAACAAGGAAGAACAAAACAATGTAATCTAAAGGCTGCACGCCAAAACTTCAACGCCCGCTGTCCCATGCTTCAGAGATCAATTCTTTTATTGCGAATCAGTCGCGTGGGAGTGGGACGGAGGATAATCGCGTTTTTAATAACAGGACTGACCTTGAGTAGCGTTTCCCGTCCGCCCACGCATTTGCCATTACTTTGGCTACTAATACTTATTATTAGCTTTGACGCTGAATGGAAGGCGGGGTTGTGGGTTCGAACTACGCCTCGAGTTTGAGAGTTTTTCTGTTTTTAATAAGACTTCGCGTGTTGTCTCAAGCCCTCGCGTCTGCTTTTAGAACAGAGACGGAAAAACTATGACATCTCTTACAACATGGTAAAACTTCAACGGGAGAGTATTATTATCTTTTTTTTTAAGATTTATTTTAGGTCGCATAACTGCTGTGTCTTTTTACGACCACAGAATTCATATACAGAACAATACAAGACAAGCAGTGATGATTACAAAGTACACAATTTATTACAATGTATCTAGAGGTAAAAAAATAAATAAACAAAAAATTAATAAACAGAGTATATGAACAATATAAATTTTACAATTAAATCATATTATACAAGGAAATTTCTTTAAAGAATTGAATTACTTGTAGAAGAACATCTGTATTGTTGAGTGCTGTAGATATATCATTTGGTATGTTGTACTTTTTCCTTGAGGTGTGGTATTTTCGACGTGTTTGATTGTCAGGAAGCAATGACAGGTTTCACAGATTGGTGGTTCATTTCTTGAGATTAAGTATGTCCAATTCTTAATCTTGATAACAAAACCTGGTCTTTTCTATTAAGCTTGTGGATCGGTATATTAATGGAGCATTTTGATTTGACTTCGAAAAGATTTCTGGAGGGATTGAGAGTCCAAAGTGTAATCCACGATTCTTTACATTTATTGTCTATGAGGAAAATGAAATCTCGATGTGGTAAGAAGGTATAGTCAGGGTTGGTGGAATCTTTGGTGCTTTGTTTGGCTTCTCTATCAGCTGCAGCGTTGCCTGCAATGCCACAATGAGAGGGTATCCAGATGAAAATAACTTATTTTCCTTTTGCTATAAGTTTATGGTACAAGATCGGAATGTCTTGTGTTAATTTATCAGTTGTCCATACATTACTCAGCGCCTTTAATGAGCTTAAAGAATCTGAAAATATGATGGAATTATTATGGTCTTCATTTAGAATATACTGTAGTGATTCTCTAATTGTATATAATTTACATGAAAAAATTGAAAAGGATTGTGGTTACTTGACAGATGAAGGGTACACGGGAAAAACGATCAAGGTCCATCAAAAATCGAAATAGAGTTAAAATGCTATCTTATAGTGGAAAAGAAGTACTATCATGTGGTCTAGCTAGTAATAAGAAATTATAGTTCTTGACATTCCACTACGTCAATTTCTATTAAATACACACATAACAAAGTATTAAGTGCTTAAACTTTAAATTCGTTTTTCTCGAAACTTTCTAAAATGGACCTTGATCGTTATTCCCGTGTACCCTTCAGATATTATTTCATTTTCAGATATCACTGCACATCCACTTCTATCACTTGATTTAGAACCATCAGTATAAATTACGATGTGATTAGTGTATGAATTTCTAATCTCATTATACAAACATCTGTATTCAATTTGGCTGGTTTCACTTTTAGTACGTTGGGTTAAATCTAAATTTATATGGGGTTTCGATAATGTCCATGGTGGAATACTGTGGAATCCAATAGTTTTTCTTGTAGGAAAAACAATGTTAAATTCTCTACAATATTTGGAGACTCTCAAATGTGGTGGTACTTGATTAATTCTGTTTTTCTGATATTTGTCATGGTTTCTATTAGAAAAAAATACTTGTATAAGCAGGTGAACAACCAGTGGCAGCTACTTTCAGTGCGTATCGAAGAGTTACCAGCTTTCGTCTTGATTGTAATGGCATTTCAAAGGATTCAAATTGAAGGCTGGAGACTGGACTTGTATGAAATGCTCCAAGAGCTATCCTTAGTGCTGAACTTTGAATAATATCTAACATTTTAAGAGCAGATGGTGAAGCTGAATTATATACTATTGCTCCATAATCTAGTTTAGATCGTATCATAGCCTTATAAGTACGCATTAGAACTGAAAGATCAGCTCCCCAGTTATTAGAAGAAAGAGTCAAAGGTAAGACCAAGTACTTTCAATTCTTCCACAATTTATAGTTTTTTCCCTTCGACATGTAGATATGGCTGACTATTATTAAGCCTATGCTTAAGTTTACTGAAGGAGATACATTTAGATTTTGACTTGGAAACTTTAAATCCTATTTCATGAAGCCTCGTTACAATTAAGTTAAGAGTTGTTTGTAGCAAGTGATTGACAATTGTTTGATCTACACCTCTGCAATACAGCATCAAGTCATCCGAAAATAAATTAACTTTTATAGGAGAGGTGATATTTTCTACAACACCATTAATTGAAATTACAAAGACAGTCACGCTTAAAACACTGCCTTGTGGTAACCCATTTCGAATTGGAACTATCTTGGAGAGAATATCATTGGCTCTGACTTGTGTTACTCTTTCTTGAAGAAAATTATAAATGAGACTTATCATGTTTCCTTTTATATTGTTGTTCAATAAAATCTTAATGACGTTTTCTTTCCATACCATGTCATATGCTTTTTCTATATCTAAACGTACGACTTTAACTGCTGGGCATTAGTAAAAGCTTCCCATATTTCGGATTCTAATAAGATGAGATTGTCAACTGTAGAGTGGAAATGGCGAAAACCACATTGCGTTTCAGCAAAGAAGCCGTTGTTTTCAAGAGTCCACATCAGTCTGTTATTGATGATTTTTTCAATTAATTTACATAACGTGCACGTCAAGGAGATTGGTCGATAATTCAGTGGATCGGTACTGTCTCTATTAGGTTTGAGAATAGGTACAGTGATTGCTCTTCGCCATTGGTCAGGGAAAGTTTTACTGATCCATATATGATTGTATATATGAAGCAGGTAGATGTTTCAGTAGATCATAGGAGATATTATCTAGACCGGGACTGCGACTATTACATTTGTCTAAAGATGTGATCAATTCATCAATTGTGAGTAATTTATTATAATCTTGATTGCTGTCAGCATTTATTTCATTCATATCTATTTTAGTATCACATTTAACTTTTAAGAAGACAGAATCATAATTTTTATCATTAGAGGTTTCTGAAAAAGTGTTTGCAAGTAAGTCAGCTATCTCTTGAGGATCGGTTGTGTTACGTCGATCATTTTTGAGGGTGAGTTGGTTATTGTGGCCCCACGTTGGGCGCCATTTGAGTGTGGGTTGGTTATTGTGGCCCCACGTTGGAGACCATTTGAGGGTGGGTGGTTATTGGTGTTGCGTGAGATTCACTCAGGTTGTGGTGTAGGATGATGTCGGGAATAAGACCAAGCCGGCTACTTATATAAAAGGCAGTGTAAACTCCAAAACTATAAGTTTATTGTCGTATTCACTTGGTAAACCCTAGAGTATGTATTTCCGGCTGACTTATAATTCAATCGTTGGTCGCACTTCTGTATCGAATCTATGGCAGCTCTAAATAAGCTCTATCCGATACTATAAATTCAATACTATGCCCAGTACACTATGATCGACTCTCCTAAACGTTGACGAGTAGTCTCGCCGATAACAACGTTCTATCTATCGAGTCTTCGCCGGAAGGAAGACTATTAAGTTGGGCCGCCGACACCAAAAAAAACTCAGTGTGTCGTGCCGTCGACACGAAAAGAAGTCGTAGTCCTGTCGACACAAAACGAAGTAGTTATTGTGCCCTGTATGTAGGGCCGCCGACACGATGAGAAGTTGTGATTGTGCCCTGTATGTAGGGCCGCCGACACGATGAGATGTTGTGATCGTGCCCTGTATGTAGGGCCGCCGACACGATGAGATGTTGTGATCCTCTCCGCTCCCCGTCACCCTTATTTATAAAAACCTATCCTACGCTAAAACTAACTATCCTATTGGCTATACTTTATTTTTTTTCATGGAGTGCAGTTTCATAGAAAGGACTTTGCCGACAGATCTTCTACTGCCCTCTACTAATTGGTTGTCATAAATAAATGTCTTCCTTACTATGACGGAAATATTGTCTTCTCCTGTTAGTAACCAATCACAACCTTCGTTCAGAAGAATTGACAGGTGCCCGTTAAATCCACGTGGAGGCAGAGTTGCCGTATCTTTTCCGAATTTCAAGAATCCCGTCAGTTTCACTGCATAATTTCGAAGGTCACCAGGATTGCGGCAACTGTGCAATGTTGGGACGAGGTGACAGGATGGAATTGTCAGGGTTGTTTGTGTAGGAAGTCATAAATCTGTAAGTGGGTGTTCAAAGGAGCCACCGAACTGCACTCCTTGAAATAAAATAAGGTATAACAACTGCGTCACTTAACCGGCCTAAAATCTATTCCCTATTGGTCCCAAGTGACCTCATAAGCTGGACCAAGATCTCTTCTTATTGGGCGCGAAATATGTCATCTCTAAATTTAGACTTTGGATTTCCCATAACATCTAATTAGTTTGTCGATTTTGGAGAACCCCGTTCTTTGGAAAACCCACGCTTGCAATTACTTTCCCACGGGTCTAGTCCAACTTTGGCTTTTACGCTTCGACGAGTGTCAATGCAATCCCGCACAAGGTGGCCCTAAATCTGTCCGATGCTGACAAGTGACGCAGACGATGTGAACCATCTGCGTGGGAAGCTAATTCTAACCAAGTCGCCAGAACATCCCCGCGAATACATGTAACAAAAAAAAAATATGGAGATATCATTTCGCTAATAAATCGGTCTCTCCCTCTCCTAATTACTGCTTCATTTTTAATAACTTTAATTTGCATGTTGTTACTAATTCCTCTAATTATTCTGATACCATTCCAAACTTCGTGTGGTGATGTTTGGTTATTTAGAGTGGAAACAAAGTTAAGCCAGGATTCACGCTTAGTTTGAGTCTCCGTGCCACAGCTCGAAATTTTAAAAACATTATTTTATTTGGTAAGGTAGGATGTCTCTTATAATTATTGAGTGCAACATTTTTGTTTTTAATTGCAATTTTACAATTATCATTCCACCAGGGCACTGCTCTCTTATGTTGACTTAGAAGAATTTTTGGTATAGTTATTTCTGCTGCTTCCAATAATAAATTTGAAAAGAGTTCAACTATACTATTGATATCTTTTTTTGTGAAAATCCCAAGGTGGTGGTAGTTTTTTCAAGTTCTCGTTTAAGTATGACTGAAACTTTTCCCAGTCAGCTCTTTTGTAGTTAAATTTAGGCGTTGTGGTTCTCATAACAGAATCATAGCTTTTTATAATAATTGGGAAATGGTCACTTCCGTTGAGTTCTTTGAAAGCTCTCCATTCAAAATTATGAGCTATATCTGGACTACACAGTGTTATGTCTATAGCACTAAATGATTCATTGGATAAACTGAAGTGAGTTGGATCACCGTTATTTAAAAATACAAGATTATTCTGAATAATTTCAAGGGAAAAATTGTTCCGGGGCCGGGTATCGATCCCGGGACCTCTGGTTGAACGTACCAGCGCTCTACCACTGAGCTACCCGGGAACTCCACCCGACACCGTCTCAACTTTTCCCTTTATATCCACACAACTCGCGTGGGCTGACGAAACGCCAGAGACCCACAACGAGTACACACAATCTCTGTGTGACTTGAAATTGTGGTTTTCTGTTAACGTACACAGTAACGTATATATTATGCAAATCTAGTCTTTCAGGTGAAGCTCCCTGTAAAGCAGATTTGATACCCGGCCCCGGAACAATTTTTCCCTTGAAATTATTCAAATCTGCTTTACAGGGAGCTTTACCTGAAAGACTAGATTTGCACAAGATTATTCTGTTCAATAAAGCTGTTTAATATTTGACCTCTTGAATTATTACATTTACACCCCCCAAATTGTATTGTTACTATTAAAATCACCAAGGAGGATGAATGGTTTTATCAATTGATTTATCAGGTGAGTCAGTGAGTCAATATTGAAATCGACACTGTTCGGTATATAAACATTACAGATGCAGATTAATGTGGAACACAGGATAGTAATTGCGACTGCTTCAAGTGTCGTATTTAAATTAACTTGTCTGCTCATTGTTGATTTCTTAACATACGTGGCTACTAGAAATGGAGGAAATAATTTAAATACCGATATATTGATATTGCAATATATTGCAAACCTAATTTCGATAAACGATATATATTGCAAAAAATATATCGGTATATCGAAACGATTAACGATATATCGCCATTCCGTTAGCAAATTAATAGATTCTAATGCAATTACATTTCCAGGTGTACATTTATTACAATAAACGTACTTAAATTTGAATAGCCTATTCCTTATTAGCATTGACATTAACATAACAGTCAAAAGATTAAATGTAAAACTGCAACGATAAACAATACATATTCAGTACCTTATTATTATTGTTATAGTTATTGTTATAATTATTATTATTGTGCTGAACTGTTATTGGCCCCAGGCTGTTGTACAGCACAATAAATATTAGTAAATAGGCTATATTATTATTATTATTATTATTATTATTATTATTATTATTGAGTTCCTAACCTAATCAAAATTATGGTGGAGGTGAGATTAAATGATACAATGGGAAAGTGTTAAGTGAACTCTATATGGGTCAGTATTTGATACTGAAACATTCATTCACTCATAGTGTTCTGCCCAAGGGCAGATCTTTGACTGCAAACCCAGCATTCTCCAGTCTTTCCTACTTTCTGCCTTCCTCTTTGTCTCCGCATATGATCCATATATCTTAATGTCGTCTATCATCTGATATCTTCTTCTGCCCCAAACTCTTCTCCCGTTCACCACTGCTTCTAGTGCATCCTCCTACTATCACTCTTAGCATGTTCTGTCAACAGTTCTTCACTGAATCCTCCAAGTAGATGTTGAACAGGGTAGGTGATAAAGGGCATCCTTGTCTTACTTTTCTCCCTATTTCACTTGCTTCTAACATTAAATTTCTTCTCCTTTAACTCGTTTCATTTATAGGTTACTGAAAAGCCTTCTCTCTTTCCAATCCACGCCAATTTTCTTTAGGATTCCCATCAGTTTATTCCAATCCACGATTCAATTATTCTAATGTTATATAGGATTCAATCCAGGACATGCTCTTTTCTAGATAACAACGTAATCATTTTTAAATGTAAGTGAACAGTTCTAGTATTCATCTTTAAATGTAAGTAAACAGTACTTAGAATATTACAAGTTTTAACAAACTTCACAATTGATTTAATACAATCCTTCTATAGTAAGTTCCCATTGCAAATTATTCTTACACTCAAACATTCCAAACATCGATGATAATGATGATGATGATGATGATAGGGTAGGGTTGCCAGGTTGAACTATCGCAAAACCCGGAGATTTACGAAGTCTATAAAATTAATTGTTAGGACTATTTTACTATTATTGGGCGTATTATTATTATTATTATTATTATTATTATTATTATTATTCCTATTATAATTAATTTATTAGGCCTATATTTTATTTTATATTGCAAGTTAAAGGATCGGTTAAAAATTCAAGAATGTCGGATTTGATTTGACGAATAAATTAATATTTGAAATCCTGAAAAAAAAAAAAAAATACGTTTTCAACAAGTTCCTTAATTTTAATGCCAGTTTTGCAGAATTTAGGAATTTATTTCTACGTCAAATAAAATTCAATCATGATGAAATTTTTAGGCATGGCACAGAAATAAATGCCTACCGGTATTAATTTTTTCAGAGCCTCACATAAAAAAGTTGTAAAATTGTTAAAAATTCAGCAATAATCAAATATTTACTGTATTAAGATAGACGTAGGCGTACCTTCAAATTTGTATTTCTTGGAGCTCCTTGCAGATTCTAGATGTCTCTTGTTTTCCAAGGCTATTTTGTAGAATTCCTCACAGCTTACACTCAAGTTCATTTTAATACAAATTTCCGCTCTCACTAGTTCTGTTGACATTTTGTTCCTGTTATCTGTCCACAAACCATTCATAATACTGAACACCCTTTCCATATGCGCGTTACTTAATGGAATTTCTAGAACATGTCGCATCATTATTAACATATTAGGGGCCGTAACTTTTTCGAACAGAAAATTGGAAGTGTAGAAGTAACAAAATACAGAAAACGTTCTGCCACTGACAATGAATGTTCATTTACTTCATCTTCTTGGGAACATACAAATTTCCAATCACTTTTTGCCAAATAAAGGCCTACATTTTCAAAGCGCGCCACATTTTAACAAGGCGTTCAACAGCTAATTGAAGGGACAATCATCAAACTGGAATATGATGCAAAATGAGAAAATAGTCCTGTTGAGCAAATTCACTCTCACAAAATCCAGCACTTCGCATAACAGACTGCACTGCACTAAGCTGTAATAACTGACTTGTGGAGGAACAAGGAAATGAATATTGAGCTTTAAATTTGAAATTGTTCCATTGTCACGCATTCAGATTTCGTTAAAATACTGCTACAAAACTTTATTAACAACAAAAGTTAATTTAAAATGGTCTTAATTCTGAAATATATTATCACCATAGTAACATTATCTGTTTTAATTTTATATTTACTTCATCTTTCATTGTTGGTGATTGTTGGCATAGTGTGAGAGACTAGTGTCTGATTGGCGAAGCGCGCTAAAACTTCAACACTACCACAGACGCTCACTTTTAAAGTTATATGCTTGCGTCATTGTCATTGCAACCTTGACTCTTTATTAATGACAAAAGTTCATTTTAAACTTATTTTATAGACAGTGAATTTTTACTACAACATTGCTAATTATTAGCATTTCAAACGCAATTTCCCCGGGCAAAGGTTTCTTGTCGGCAGGAGATGGATTCATAAAACCGGGCACTCCGGGCGGCGCCCGGAGATCTGGCAACCCTATGATAGGGATAGAATTTTTATGTACTAAAATATATACTGAGTAAACAATGTCAATACTAAGTTGTGCATAGAAATCCTAGCCGTAAACAAATCTCAAACCAGTAGGCTATTGTATCCTTGTTTCTCTTTCCATTTCAAAACATAGAAATAAAAGTTTTGAAGTCAGACGGTTCATTTTCAAAGTGGCAGTTGCTCCTGCCTTGGAGAACATTAATACTAAAACAGTAGTACAAAAACCTCCCGTCTGTCTCATGTTCGCATACGTTGCATTTTGAATTTAGTACTGCATATTAAACAGTTTGAATTCGAATTCCAGCCCAGCCAATCAGAGAAAAGTATTGATTGGATTGGATATTTCAAGGTTGCACAATTATGTAACTGCTCACTTTCATTAACGCCATCTCTCAGGGAATTATCGGAGTTAATTAATGTGGATTTTATTGTTCATAATAATTAAAAAAAAAAAAAACAAATACAGAAAAAACCGATAAATTTGTGAGAAAACCGATATATTATACGATATATTGAATCAAAATTTCGATATCAATATACCGATATATCGAAACGAAAATAACGGTATTTCGTAAAAACCGATATATCGTTCTCATCTCTAGTGGCTATTCCTCCACTAGCACAGCCTGCGTTTAGTCGGTTTTTATTGTAACAATCATATTGTTTAAATTGATAATTATTATTTTTTAAATTTGTCCCTTGTAAGCAAATTATATTTGGACAATTGCTATGAATAAGCATTTGAAGGTACTAAAACTGCATACTGAAGCTATTTAAATTCCATTGCAATATTGTTAAATCCATTATTATGATTATGGGATATGATATGAGATTCTTATTTGCTAGTCGGTAAATTGTCAAACAGTACGTTACTTAGTGGTGCTTTGAAGATCAACGCTAATTTAAGCTGTTTCTGGATGGTTGTGGTTCTGTTTTTAATACTACGATCCTCAAAATGTGTATGCAGTTTCCTAAGTGTGTCGTACAAGCCTTGAAGATCTTTTGTGAAATTTAATGCCTCTGATACTATATCATGGGCACCTACAGTATTTTGGACAAAATATGAGAACTGGGTAAAATTAAGAGCATATTCTTGTGGGTTGTCTTCCATAATTTTCTTGGCTGGAAGCAAAGTTTCCAGTATTTGTGAATTCCTATCGATAGGTTTTGATTTCTTATTGACAAGTTTGGGCGCTGTCTTGTTTTCCTCTTTATCAGAAAGTTCGTCTACTGTAGCATCAGAGCATGAACTATCCTCAATATCATCTCTTATTATTGTAGAGTTGCTGCTTGTTGGATGTGATCTTTTTAGGTTAGATACCGGTAATGTTTCCTGTGGTGGAATTTGCGAAGTATTTACTCGCTTATTTGTGGGAAAGTCTAATTTTTCAGTCTGATTATTATCACCATTATCAGTACTTCGTTTTTCACCAAGCACAGGAAACTCGTCCATATCAAGTTTACTAGCGTGGTCTGTTTGGTTGGTCTGTGAATTGGTATCATCATTGGATGCATTCACATTAGAAATAGTAACGTCATTCTTGCATTGTTTGGCTAAGTGGCCCTCTTGTTTACATAGAAAGCAAGTAATGGTAGTGTCAGTGGTGAAATATACCCAATAGTTAGTATCCTCATATCTGATTTGTAAACTTACAGGGTCCACACCTGTGGAGTAACGATCAGCGCGTCTGGCCGCGAAACCAGGTGGCCCGGGTTCGAATCCCGGTCGGGGCAAGTTACCTGGTTGAGGTTTTTTCCGGGGTTTTCCCTCAACCCAATACGAGCAAATGCTGGGTAACTTTCGTGCTGGACCCCGGACTCATTTCACCGGCATTATCACCTTAATTTCATTCAGACGCTAAATAACCTAGATGTTGATACAGCGTCGTAAAATAACCCAATAAAATAAACTTACAGGCAGTTTAGCGAGTTCAGTTGGGTGAATGAACATTTGTCTCCTAAAGCTCAATATATGTGTGAAACCAGGTTCCGATATTCCAGCCCTTACAGGACGTAAACGAGATGCTAGCTTGATTCCAATATGGGATAGATGATCTTCTATAACACAATCAGGTATAACTGGACTAACATTGGATACAACGACTCTCACATTTTGTGTTACAAGAGGCCTCAATTCTAAGGACATGTTACTTATTTGAACTTTAGGATATTTCGTAACTAAATCTTCAGCAACCTTTTTATTTGCTAGGTATATGCATATTCTGGCATTAGAAATACGAGAGACATCTAATGTTACTGGGATCTGTGAGTTTCCCAACTGCCAAGACATATTCTTTGAGTGTTATCTGATCTATAGCTTCAATAACTATCGCTTGCTCTTTAGATGGAGGCGCTTGTGTTACAGATGCATAACTTGATTTGTTATTATCATTAGAACGTGTTGAATTACCTTCTTGGCTCCTGCAGTCAGCAGCCATTGCAGCGAAGTCGAGGTTAGCTATGTAAGAATAGCCGTCTTCTTGCCAATCTGAAATAAATTGTCTAAATTTATTATTCTGTGGATAGAATAATATATAGCGAACAAAACTGCACAGATAAAACCATAAGAATTGACTTCAGAGAGTAATATAACTTATTTATACAACACGGAAATAACACGCTGAATAATAATAATCACGACCTTCTCAATTATCTTTTATTAACTAAGCTGCAGGAAAAAAAAATAGTCGTGACAAAATATACCAACTAAGCTGCAGGAAAAAAAAAAGTCGTGACAAAATATACCAACTAAGCTGCAGGAAAAAAAAATAGTCGTGACAAAATATACCAACTAAGCTGCAGGAAAAAAAATAGTCGTGACAAAATATACCAACTAAGCTGCAGGAAAAAAAAAATAGTCGTGACAAAATATACCAACTAAGATGCAGGAAAAAAAATAGTCGTGACAAAATATCTGGAGGTATACATGTTGTTCCTGCAAGACAATGCACCCTTTTACAAGTCCCTAATTGCACTGCAGAAAATTTATTGACGAAGTTGACTAAATGACTAAAGTGTTAGATAGAGCTTACAGTCAGTAAAATTTTTGGAAATATTCAACATTTTTTCCCTCCATTACTGTATCTTGTACAATAATGAAAATTTGTATGTGTAAAACACTGTCCTTTTGCTGTAAGAAAGAAATATTTTTACGATTAAAAACATTTTTTTTTTTCAAAATTCTAGATGGTGGCAGTTCATTGTGCAGTGATGAAGCGTTTCTCTCATAACTCATAAACTTGTTAACTTTTTCGCGTTCTCTCTCTTTTATTTTATTGCTGAAACTCATGTTTACAATACCATACTCTTTTAACTACATTCCTTAATAATATTGTTTCATTTATTTCGTTTTAGAAGAAAATACTGATATTTGACCATTTTCAAAATGAATTTATTTTTATCAGACAATCTATCAAAGGTAGAGAAGTGATCTTGCATTATATTGTAGATATAGTATGCAAAAAAAAAATCACAGAATGTTCATGTTCTTTACATAGCATTGCCATAGTATCAAAACCATACATAAATAACCTAAATCCAAACATCGGCTTTTATTATCCTCCATTCTATTTTAAATTAAAAAAATAGGTTTACAATACACAACCATAATATTTCTTAATATTAGTTTGTGTTATTACCATAAATAACCAGTAATCAACAATAGTCTTTGTTAATTTAATTCTCTTCAGCTCTAATCAACAATAACAACTACGATAGAAAACAAAAAAATATGAAAACAAATGAATGACTTCTTTCCTTTCTTAATTTTATTTATACACACTTTAACATAATTATGTGGTCATAATGTGTGTTAGGATCTGTGGGTATACCAGTAGGCCGTTGTCACCAACGCTGAGTTCCCGTTTCTGTTTTGTGTTGTAGATGGCCTGCGTTCATATTTTGATTAAAGTTCATGATACTGGTGATTGAGGCGGTGATGAATCATAGAATGCAAATCTCCAATTCCACATCCGCCCTTGTGAGTGAGGGAAAACATGAAAAATCCCAGTGAGATCAGCTGGCCACGAGGTTTGAACCCGGAACCTCCCGAATACGAATACCTCATACTTATGGGGTTTATACAAGGCTTACATTTCAAAACGTGTCAATCTAAATAACCATTTATTCAATTAAATTTAATTTAAACAAAAAACCACGTCAATTTAGATATTGAGAGGATGTTTCGGAAAACGAGTGACAAAGAATAAATTGAAATGGGCTCAAAGAATTTCTTACGAAGAAACTTAACTTAAATCGATCATAAGGGAATGGGTATTTAAGAGTTGTTAATTCATTTAAAAAAAAGTGAATCTGATACAACATTAATACAAATTAATTTCATTTCTTAGAATATAAATCTATAAACATAATAAATGAATAAATAATTAAATAAATAAGTAAATAAATAAATAAATAAATAGATAAATAAAATAAATAAAATACTACCTTAAACTCTCCAGCAATATCCTCAATATTGCTCCGTTTTCAAGGCGTTGAAAAATATTTTGTCAAAAATACTCAGACGTGAACGTTTTTGTGACATGGTGCCTTACCTGTATGTGGGGACTTGGATTCTCGTGACAGCAACAGACTACGTTATTTTCCTTGGACTCGAACGGATTCTACTAAATTTTCGGAGTAGTGTATTTATTTCTCTTAGTGATATAACGAAATCGATAACACCCATATTATACCAACATGATATCAATATATCGATAAACACACTTCTAGCAGAAGCAGCAGCAACAATGTTCCAGCTACAGTTGGAGTAACAACAGATACAGTAGGTAGAATATCTAGATATTTTTTAATGTTTGGAAGAGACATAAAAACGTGCGGCATATTCAAAGCAAACAACGATCGTTATCATCATACAAAAAGTGTTCGACATTCCTTTGAGAAGGTTAACTCCATAAGCAGACGATATGATTGGTAATAATTGCTAATGTGAATTTAGACGTGACCGAATATTTTACGTTCATCAGAAATTAGACAAACAACATTTAAAAACATGGAGGCGAGGTTTAAAATATTTGAGACATCTTATACAACTGAATAACTGTCTTTTATTTGCACACTTCCAAGAATTCAAACATGTTAATATAATTTTATATGCACTTCAATGTACAATTGCGTCATAAAGACCTTCAAATCCTAAACAAAATAGAGTTGAGTCCTGGGTTAGCTGTATCTGACAAGAATAAGAAATGAACACCAGTCCTTGTGAAAAGAAATGCAGCAATCTAGGAAAGCAACAGATGCAAAAAATATATGCTACGATTACTATAGTCTAGAATAGATTTAGTCCGTAGCTGCGTAGTCTAAGGCGTCATGACTTGGACTAGCGTTTTGTAAGCCGCATCTATGGCTCATCCACGAGGCCGAAGTTCGATCTATGGCCAGATTGAGAAGGAATTATTTCAGAACGAACAAAATTTAATATTCATAATTTGATAAAGAGACTGAATTGTTTTGGAATGTAATACAAAATGTATTATGAGAATATAACTGTCATTTTGATGACACTGTTTATTTTTCCATTCTCAGTAAAAAATTAGCCTCACACAGAACTGTCTACTGTAACACTTAACTTGAATTGCTTTGAGTTGGGTTCATTCAATCATTCATTTTAGTGTTGTGCCCAAGGGAAGGTCTTTCACTGCAAACCCAGTTTTCGTCAATCTTTCCTATTTTCTATCTTCCTTTTGTCTCCTCATATAATCTATATATCTTAATGTCGTCTATCATCTGATATTTTCTTCCATCCCGAACTCTTCTCCCATCCACCATTCCTTTTTTATTCTTTTATTTTAGTAGGTTATTTTACGACGTTTTATCAACTTCTGAGGTTATTTAGCGTCTGAATTAGATGAAGGTGATAATACCGATGAAATGAGTAGGGGGTCCAGCACCTAAATTTACCCAGCATTTAATCATATTTGGGTTGAGGGAAAACCCCGGAAAAACCTCAACCAGGTAACTTGCCCCAACCGGGAATCGAACCCGGGCCACATGGTTTCGCGGCTAGACGCGCTAACCGTTACTCCACAGGTGTGGACTTGGCGATGTATGCAATGTATCTCCTGGCCTAGTGCCTCATAAGTGGTGCTGTGTTGGTATCACTTGTGAGGTTCAGACAGCTGACTAAACAACAAACAACAATCACAGAAATGGTCAAATGGACTGAGATAGTTTATGGGTCACACTCTTAAATTTCATCGACGATAAATAACCTAGTAGTTGATATAGCGTTGTTAAATCATCGATTAAAAACAAAGAGTATGCTTAGCGTCCAAGTATTTCTAACCAGTCTTAGATGGAGTTAAGACTAAATACTGAAAGTAGACTGCACTTCTTGTGAATGAGTCTTGAAACTATTTTTGACGGATCAAGTGAAAGAATGAAATCAGAGTTGACTTGTCAGACTGCATGTCTGGAGACAGCTACATGCAAGAAAAGTGGCACACAAGAGGAAATTAAGAGCAAAATAAACTCAGGAAATGCATTCCACCATGAGCCTCGAGTGTAGTATTCGTCCGGTTAGTCATTTCGTACGACTGTAAAACCTGGTTTCTCGCCCTGAGGGAGGGCATAGCTCGAGAATAAAGTGGTAGAAAAATATCAGCTCAACATACACGTTGGAGGGATTGTAATTATATGATGATGGGTTTCGCAGTGTGTGGTCTGTTATTTACAGAATATTGTTATTATCGTTAAAGTAGTTATACTGAAATGGAATGCACATCATCGGTTTTCGACACCATCAAATCCGGCGAGTCCAAATGCAATTTTTGATTAACAAACAAAAGGGCAACACGAGGATAAAGAGGGGCATACATGAAAAAGGAGCAATCAAGAAGAACAAAGGGAACACGAGGAGAAAAAGGGACAAGAAAGGAGAAAAGGGGGAACACGAGGAGAAAAGGGAAACTTGAGGGGAAAAGGGAAACATGAGGGGAAAAGGGAAACATGAGGGGAAAAAGGGGAAACATGAACATGGAAAAGGGGAACACGAGGGGGGGAAAGGTCACGAGGAGGAAAAGAGGAACGCGAGAAATAGAGGAACGCGAGGAGAGGAAGGGGAACACGAGGAAAACAAGGGAAAGATGAGAGAAAAGGAGCAAGAGGAGGAGAACAAGAGGAAGACTAGGAGAATAAGAAGAATTCTTAGAGAACATGAGAAATATACATTCAAGAAGAAAAGAAAGGGAGCAAAGGGAAGTGAAGAGAAACAACGAATGCAAGGGGAATATATGTATAGCAAAGAAAAGACTGGGAATGCAAGGGAAATACAAAGAGGGAAGGAAAATTAAGGAGAACAAGGGGAAGAGAAGGAGAATAAGGAAATACAAAGGGAACAAGTGAAATATAAGGAGAACACGTAGTTCTACATAAAGATATACAACTGTCCATTTTTTTTTTTTTAGAAATACTGCAAAGAATAATATCATATGCAAAATGACAAACGAACTGAAATGTAACGAAAGCCCTAAAACGCATAATGAAAAGTATGTATTAACTCCGTGACACTCATTTTAAGGGTTAGGTACAGCTTACAGAAGTAAAATTTTGGTAATATTCAACATTTTTTTCCTCCTTTACTGTATCTGGCACAATAAAACACTGCCTTCTGCTATATGAAGAACATATTTTTACGATTAAAAAAATATTTACACTTTTTTTTTTTCAAAATTCAGTTCACTATGCAGTGATGAAGCGTTTCCCACATAACTCAAAAACTATCCAACATTCTGTGATGAAATATTTTGTGTGTTTTTATGCATGCCATATCTACAATATGATGCAAGATCACTTCTGTACCTTTGATAGATTGTCTGATAAAAAATAAATTTATTTAAAAAAATGGTCAAATATCAGTATTTTCTTCTAACACAAAATAAAGAAAAATATTATTTATTAAAGAATGTAGTTGAAAGTGTATGATATTGTAAACATGAGTTTCAGCAATAAAATAAAAGAGAGAGAACATGAAGAAGTTAAGTTTATGAGTTATGATCGAAACGCTTCATGACTGCACAGTAAACTGTCATCATTTTGAATTTTGAAAAAAAAAAAAAAAATATATATATATATATATATATATATAATTTTTTTAAATCGTAAAAATATTTTCTTCATATAGGAGAAGGACAGTGTTTTACACATACAAATTTTCATTATTGTACAAGATACAGTAATGGAGGAAACAAATGTTGACTATTTTCAAAAATTTTACTGCTGTAAGCTGTACCTAACCCCTTAAGGACATTTTACTTGAGAGATTTGCCTTAATACGTTGCAGTAACTTGAAAACAGTCCTGAGTGCAATGTGACCAACCTTTTATTTACTGTAGTAGCCTAACAGTCTAGCTCTCCACCTCACTTCAAAATTACGTGGATGAAACACTTCCTGAATGGACTGGATGTCGTGGGAAGATTGACCGGCCGCCTCGCTCCAGTGATTATAACGCCTTGTGATTTTGCTCTCTGGGATCATTAAGGACATCGTTTTTTTTTTCTTCTACTATCGCGACGAGCTGCACATAGCTAGAGTAGAGTTCCTGGGTAGCTCAGTCGGGAGAGCATTGGTGCGTTTAGCCAAAGGTCCCGGGTTCGATACTCGGCCCCGGAACAATTTTTCCTTTGAAATAATTCAAATCAGCTTCACAGGGAGTTATACCTGAAAAGCTATATTTGCTATCTAAAAATTCTTTTATCGGATTAAGTTGTGTGCAGTTGCACAATCTTGCATGAATAAGATATTTTCAATTTAATACTGATGTGGCATAATTTTTATGCGTATTTAGATAATGTTCACCATTTACTGAATTCGTTTTTGTCACCCCATTTTCAATACGCTGATGTAAAACTGGTTCCATATTCCTAACAACATCGAATAGCCTAAGCCCAATGCGAATTTACTGAGGTAACACAGTTTCTTTTTCCAAAAGTAGAAATTAATAAAACACACATACGTATAATTACAACAGAGCAATCAGAAACAGACTCGTTGACATGGTAATGAAAAAAAAAAAAAAGGAAAAATACATTTCTTGTGTTAACGCAGTGCCAGAATTTTTAAGATTATGTTGAGCATAAAGAGAATGCGCAAGAAAAAAACCTAGTATCAAAATGTACAATAGTAATATGCTTTACAAGAGCGGTATGTTGATATTTTCATGTTCGAGGAAAAGATTGAAAAAGCGAAACGTAGTTGAGCTTTTTTAATTTCCGAGAACATGAAAACAAACATACCGCTCGTGTATCGTACATTATTTTGTGCGAAGATCGTTTATTACATACCTGAAACACGAATTTCTAATTAGTTGCAATGAAATCTCCATCTTGGTTTCTGTTCAATGACGGCAACTTTTAAAAACTAAAATATCTATCTTCAACATTGTTGCTATAAAATGTTTTCTGTGTTTACTATATTCCAGCAGGCCGTGATATACGTCTGTCTTTTTTTTCCCCCAGCCTATAAATGCGAACTTAAAACAAACGGTAAGATTATGTAATGATTTATTTTTCATTTTAATATTTTAACAATATTATTTATATAACATATTGCAGTAATAACATCGGCATCTGGAATCTTGTTGATTTTTTCACGGCTTCCTTAATGTTACTTGCATTACAAATGCAATAACTTTTGTGGTGTTGTAGAGTTAGTTAATTTTTGCAAATATTTAAAAACAATAATTAACAGTGCAATTTAGGTGAAATTGCAGTGGTAAGTTTCAGATTTATAATTATTACTATGTTAAACGTCTCTAAAAATAATATGTTAAAAGCCTAAAGCAGTAAAATGAATATGGCGCTTAAGCGGTAAGAAGAGAGAAATTGTTATGTGTGTTACGTTGGGAATACTGAATGTGGTATTTCGCACTTACCGCGTATTGGTTTTATGCGGAAAGCAAGCATATACGCACGATCTCGCACAAATAATTGTGTCAGAAGTACAGCTATTGTCTTAGAGCAGGGGTCGTCAGCACAGAGCACGCTGGGGCTAGTCTCTGTTACCCGCGGAAAACGCAGTGCTCTCTATCTCTCCGTGTTGCACGACAGTGCACGGGGGACAGCACCGCGTACCCAATGCACATTTCAGCGAGTGCTGACGACCACTGTCTTAGACTGTGTAAAATTGATTAGACAAATTTATAGATCTACCTATTGAAATTTGAGAACAATAAAATTATTAACATGTGTTTCAGAAATAATATTATGTAGACTAACTGTTATACATTTTTCAAAAAGATACAATGAAAACTGTGGAAAGTAAAAACACAGGTGATCGTCGCCTTAACTGTCCTGTCCAGGAAACATATCGTTATATTAGTTGTGCGTTGTTGTTGTTGCGAAAGTCTAGCATAGTGACGACACCGCATTACGATATTCTGTTAATCCGCCTAATGTGAGATTGTAAATGCACTTTAATGGCTCGGGATAATGGCATGAAAACACTCTTACTTTCAAGTAAAAGTATAATTGAGTCACAGAAATAGAATACATCATGAATATTAATATGTACAGTACGCTCAACATCTTTATTGCCTTTTATATCAATTTTATTCTAGTAAGACAACGGTGTTCCGTATTTCGTGCATTTACATAATAAATTGTAATAGACGTATAACCAGATTCAGATTTCGATCATTTGAGAGGTAGCGAAGATGTCTTCCCTTCTTGAAACAAACAAACAAACAAACAAATGAACGAACGAACGAACGAAACAAACAAAGCAAGGAAGCAACCAACCAACCAACCAACCAACCAACCAACCAACCAACCAACGGATGGACGAATAAATAAATAAATAAATAAATAAATAAATAAATAAATAAATAAATAAATAAATAAATAAATAAATAAATAAATAAATAAACACATTGAAAGACACTCTTTCAGCTTTCCCAATGACGGGACTGCCTCATTGGACAAAGCATAATGAACATATTGAGTGAAAACAAAAACAGATCACAAAAGAGAAATGAGAGGAACGAACAAAAGGGAAAATTAAGTACAGGAAAGATAATAGCTTGCATATAACAGGCCTAAAACATAGTAAACAAACAGATTAGACACTCGAGGAAAAGTATCCCTGTTTAGGAAACAAAGTACAGATGGTATTTTAAAATGGCAAGTGATCCTCTGATAGCGGCAAGGGAAACATCATGAATGAAGTCGTTGTTCAGCTGGAACTTCTTGCAGAAACTGACAAAGAGGCGAGGTATTGTACCCCTAGCCCCAACCATTAGCCCAACTACTTCAATGGAGGTGAGGTGATACTTCTCGAAATAGAATGGAACTGTGGGCTCATAAATTCTGCATTTTTCTGCGTGGACGTCAGCGGGCTGTTGTTCCTGTGCCTCGAACCTGACTGTCGGGTCGATAATAAAATAAATAAATAAATGAATAAATAAATAACTTAATTAAAACGTAATTAAATAAGTAAATAAAAAGATAAATAAATAAGTAAATAAAAAAGCAAGTAAATAAATAAATGAGTAAATAAACAAATAAACGAACAAATAAATAATAAATTAATAAATAATTAAATACGTAAATAGATAAGCAAGTATATAAATAAATAATAGGTAAGTAAATAACTAAACAAATAAGTAAATAAATAAATAAAGTAAAAATATGTAAATAAGTAAGTAAATAAATAATTAAATAAGCAAGTAAATAAAAAGTAAGAAAATATGTAAATAAATAGGTAAGTAAATGAGTAAATAAATAAATAAATGAGTAAATAAATACATATACATATATATATATATATATATATATATATATATATACACACATTTTAATTCTCAGATATAGTTTCCTGCTGTCAAAGTAAATCAAATTTTCAATTTGAATTTTAGAATTGATGGCATTCTTTCATTAGTAGTTTTCTGTCTAAGAGAGACCTTTCACTTCAAGCACAGCATTCTCCAATCTTCCCTATTTTCTGTTTTCCTCTTAGTCTCCGCGTACGATCCGTATATCTTAATGTTGTCCATCATGTGATAGGTCTATCTTCTCCCGCCCCTAACTTTTTCCCCGTTCGTCGCCCTAGGTGTCGCAGTCGGTATAGTGCTGGCCTTCTATGCCCGAGGTTGCGCCTTCTGTGCCCGAGGTTGCGCCTTCTGTGCCCGAGGTTGCGGGTTCGATACCGGCCCAGGTCGATGGCATTTATGTGTGCTTAAATGCGACAGGGTCATGTCAGCATATTTACTGGCATGTAAAAGAACTCCTGCGGTACGGTGCGAGCGTCGTTAAACAAAATATAAATTTAAATATTTTTCCCGTTCACCATTTCAGCATTCCTTCCAGTCGGTGCATCCTTCAGTAGGCAGTTCCTTCCGTCAATTTCTTTTTCTCTTCGGTATCAGCTTCAACATTATACTTTCTTGCCCACTCTTTCTAGCACAGCATCATCATCATCATCATATTATTATTATTATTATTATCATTATTATTATTATTATTATTATTATCTACGAAGTAAGGTGCAATATATTTTTATTTTTTTTATTTCAGTAGGTTATTTTACGACGCTTTATCAACATCTTAGGTTATTTAAGAACTGAATGAGAAGCATGTGATAATGCCGGTGAAATGAGTGCGTGGTCCAGCACCGAAAGTTGCCCAGCATTTGTTCATATTGGCTTGAGGGAAAACCCCGGAAAAACCTCAACCAGGTAACTTGCCCAGACCGGGAATCGAGCACGGGCCACCTGGTTTCACGGCCAGACGCGCTAACCGTTACTCCACAGGTGTGGACGGTGCAATATATAATTCGTGTGTTTGAACATGGAAATCATTACGTAATATGCGTCTTCGTGGCTTTTATTCTTGACTGGTTGTCATTATAGCTAAGAATGGAGTAGCGGAGGTGGGTGGAACATTACGCAAGAGTGTGGAAACAGGCAACAATTTATAGAAGCTGAGTTATGCAATTTAACGGAAGGAGGCCAACTACAGGTATTTGATCTCAAGGTTAAGTACACGTATGGAGGGCATGGAGGTACTATGTACATTGAGACAAGCGTTTTCAACAGCTCGTCCATTAAGAGCGTTCTCAAAGATGGTCAACTCGAGGATATGATACCCACGTGTCGCTGAACTAACGGAAGCTCTGGAGTATATGGCATCTTCCTCTGTATTACACACTGCCGATCGCCCATTAATAGTGATACACGAGCACGTAACTGTAAGTGGCGACCCTACCGGAACTTACACACACCTGGCGGTTTTCCAACAAGGGAAGTCAAGTGCAAGAGACTCTGTATGATTTTTGACGACCAAAAACTGCTATGTGGCAGGTTTGCTCTGAATATTCAGTTATAGTCGTCACTTTTCACTTCAGCATTGTTTCTGACGCAAATACGTTATGCGGAAAGGTCAGTCAACAAAAACAACTCTACGTTAGATTTAAATGTAAGAACTAGCGGCCTGAATACCTTCAACTGTTGGTTGAATGGATAGTGCAATATGTAGCAATACAAGTACCCTTGTGGTTATTGAGCGGTCAGATCTCCAGCCTGTCACGCAGGCCGTCCAGGTTCGAGTCCCAATCAGATCTGGGATTTTTAATTTATTGACTATTACACTTTCACTATGTCATACTACTTTTGACCAATAAAACGGTACGGAATGACATTTTTGAATCAATCCTGGCTGATTATTCTACAATTTTTATCACCTCCCTAGCATTTGTTTTATCACTTCCCTAGCATTTGTTTGTGTTTATCATCTCCCTAGCATTTGTTTCTTTGTTTGTCAACATTGTACTTTCAATAATTCTACATTTGAATTCCTTTTAAAGTGATTCGTGTTTATTTCATCATCCTTAATTAAAACTTTTCTTTCATTTATCTTGCTTATATTATTTAGGTATTGTTACAGCTTCTGCTGTATGACATTACAGATAGTCACGTATCAGAGATTGTTTAATATAATATATTGTGAAGTGGAATGAAACTGAATCAACAAAGCCTTTTTGACTAGTATGACTAGTAATCGTCCATAGAGTTCAATGAAGTTGTATAGTTGGCACAACTGGTAACAGGAGAACAGCTCATCATGTCACACTACTGCCATGAAGCGGAATATTTGTAATGATGAGATGATACAATAATACATTTTAAAGACAGTTTAGTATTTTCGTAAGTCAATTAATATTTTATTGTAAAACAATATTTCATTTTTTCATATAATTTCTTCTAGTCATGTATGTATACTGACTCAAATTTACAAAACATAAAACATCAGGAACATGTTAGGGTGTAGTTACATCTAATACAAAAAACACAAAAGTTAATAGTACACAGAATTATTAGATAAAAAACAAATATAATTTAGCAGACGCAGGTTGCGTTTCTATTTAAAACAAGAACACAGAATGGGTTATCAGTTAAAAACTCAGCAGACGAATTTCTTTGTGATTATGTTCTGTTACGTAGAATGACAAAAAAAGACAGTGAACTTATTCTCCCCGAAAACGCTTGTCTAAGAGATATTACAGGCCTATGTGATATTATTTCTAAATTTCTTTGCAAAACTAGTCGCAATTCTTTGACCGTAGTAGTAGTGGTAGCAATATTACTAGTGGCAGTAGTGGTGGCGGGGTAGTAGTAGTGATGGTAGCAATGACTACTGTAGTAGTAGTAGTAGTAGTAGTGGTAGTAGTAGTAGTAGTAGTAGTACTGGAAGTAGTAGTAGTACTGGAAGTAGTAGTAGTAGTACTGGAAATAGTAGCAGCGGTAGTATCAGTAGTAGCTGTAGAAGTACTAGGAGTGATGGTAGTGGCAGGAGTAGTAGGAGTGTTTGTTGTTGTTGTTGTAGTAGTAGTAGTAGTAGTAGTAGTAGTAGTAGTAGTAGTAGTTGTAGTATTAGCAGTAATAATTGTGGTTCTGATAATAATAGTAGTGGTGGTAGTAGTAGTAGTAGTTGTAGTATTAGTAGTAATAATTGTGGTTGTGATAATAGTAGTGCTGGTAGTAGTAGTAGTACTAGTAGTAGTAGCGGTAGTATTAGTAGTAGAAGTACTAGGAGTGATGGTAGTGGTAGTGGCAGGAGTAGTAGGAGTGGTTGTGGTAGTAGTAGTAGTAGTAGTGGTATTAGTAGTAATAACTGTGGTTGTGATAATAATAGCAGTGGTGGTGGTAGTAGTAGTAGTAGCGGTAGTATTAGTAGTAGCTGTAGAAGTACTAGGAGTGATGGTAGAGGTAGTGGCAGGAGTAGTAGGAGTGGTTGTGGTATTAGTAGTAATAATTGTGGTTGTGATAATAGTAGTGGTAGTAGTAGTAATAGTAGTAGTAGTAGTAGTAGTAGTTGTGGTTGTATTAGTAGTAGTAATTGTGATTGTGATAGTAGTAGTAGTAGTAGTAGTAGTAGTTTTGGTTGTTGTATTAGTAGTAGTAATTGTGATTGTGATACTAAAGTAGTAGTAATAGTAGTAGTAGTAGTAGTAGCTGTGGTTGTTGTATTAGTAGTAGTAATTGTGGTTGTAGTAATAATAGTAGTGGTGGTAGTAGTAGTAGTAGTAGTTGTTGTAATAGTAGTAGTAGTAGTAATAGTTGTGGTTGTGGTATTAGGCCTAGTAGTAGTAATTGTGGTTGTGATAATAGTAGTAGTAGTAGTAGTAGTAGTAGTAGTAGCTGTGGTTGTTGTATTAGTAGTAGTAATTGTGGTTGTAGTAATAATAGTAGTGGTAGTAGTAGTAGTAGTAGTAGTAATAGTAATAGTAGTAGTAGTTGTAATAGTAGTAGTATTAGTAATAGTTGTGGTTGTATTAGGCCTAGTAATAGTAATTGTGGTTGTGATAATGATAGTAGTAGTAGTAGTAGTAGTAGTAGTAGTAGTAGTAGTAGTAGTGGTATTAGTAGTAGTAGTAGTGGTATTAGTAGTAGTAATTGTGGTTGTGATAATAATAATAGTAGTAGTAGTAGTAGTAGTTGTGGTATTAGTAGTAGTAATTGTGGTTGTGATAATAATAGTAGTGGTGGTAGTAGCAGTAGTGGTGGTGGTGATGATAGTAGTGATGATAGTAGTAGTAGTGATTGTGATAGTAGTGGTGGTAGTGGTACTAGTAGTAGCAGTGGTAGTTGTAGTAGTAATAATGCAGTAGTTTTGGTGTTTATTGTGGCAGTGGTAATAGTGATAGCAGTGGTAGTGATGGAAGTAGTGGTAGAAGTTATGGTGGTGGTAGTAGTGGGAATAGTAGTAATATTAAGGAGCAAAATTTCGACACCAATCTTTTGAATTGATGTATCAGGTTTTAAAATACACTAATTTCATTTTTCCGCCGTATTTGCTAGTGAAGCGTGTTGCAACGTTTTTGTTCGACGGCTGACCTCAGCAATGATGTGTATTTGTTCTTCGCAATCCTACGTTTCTGTTCGGAAGCGTTGGTGTTGCTCCTACGCTGGAAAGCAGATGATTAAAAATACAAGTTACGAGGTGACCTCCCGAGATACGGGATTCATCCATCACTTACCATTTACACAGCGACAGCATGGCAGAGTGCGATATTCCACACGCACTTAGTCTACAAAATAAAATAGAAATAATTATGATGGTGCTTGTGGTTGACCCCTGATTACCTATAGGCCTATAGACAATGATTGCGATGACAATTATTACGATGGTGGTGGTTGGGATGATGATTATTATAATGGTGATAAGACTAGAACAGTTACGACTAAGATTCTGCGACGATGTTAATATTTATGGTGATATGATGGTATTGATGGTGTTTACGGTGATATGACGGTGTTGATGGTGTTTACGGTGATTTGACGGTGTTGATGGTGTTTACGGTGATATGACGGTATTGATGGTGTTTACGGTGATATAACGGTATTGATGGTGTTTACGGTGATATAACGGTGTTGATGGTGTTCACGGTGATATGACGGTGTTGATGGTGTTCACGGTGATATGACGGTGTTGATGGTGTTCACGGTGATATGACGGTGTTGATGGTGTTTACCGTGATATGACGGTGTTGATGGTGTTTACCGTGATATGACGGTGTTGATGGTGTTTACCGTGATATGACGGTGTTGATGGTGTTTACGGTGATATGATGGTATTGATGGTGTTTATTATGATATGACGGTGTTGATAGTGTTTACGGCGATATGACGGTGTTGATAGTGTCTATGGCGATATGACGGTGTTGATAGTGTTTACGGAGATATGACGGTGTTGATAGTGTTTGCGGCGATATGACGGTGTTGATAGTGTTTACGGCGATATGACGGTGTGATGGTGATTACGGTGATATGGCGGTGTTGATAGTGTTTACGGCGATATGACGGTGTTGATAGTGTTTACGGCGATATGACGGTGTGATGGTGATTGCGGTGATATGGCGGTGTTGATAGTGTTTACGGCGATATGACGGTGTGATGGTGATTACGGTGATATGGCGGTGTTGATAGTGTTTACGGCGACATGACGGTGTGATGGTAATTACGGTGATATGGCGGTGTTGATAGTGTTCACGGCGATATGACGGTGTGATGGTGATTACGGTGATATGGCGGTGTTGATAGTGTTTACGGCGATATGACGGTGTGATGGTGATTACGGTGATATGGCGGTGTTGATAGTGTTTACGGCGATATGACGGTGTGATGGTGATTACGGTGATATGGCGGTGTTGATAGTGTTTACGGCGATATGACGGTGTGATGGTGATTACAGTGATATGACGGTGTGATGGTGATTACGGTGATATGGCGGTGTTGATAGTGTTTACGGCGATATGACGGTGTGATGGTGATTACGGTGATATGGCGGTGTTGATAGTGTTTACGGCGATATGACAGTGTGATGGTGATTACGGTGATATGGCGGTGTTGATAGTGTTTACGGCGATATGACGGTGTTGATAGTGATTACGGTGATATGGCGGTGTTGATAGTGTTTGCGGCGATATGACGGTGTGATGGTGATTACGGTGATATGGCGGTGTTGATAGTGTTTACGGCGACATGACGGTGTGATAGTGATTACGGTGATATGGCGGTGTTGATAGTGTTTACGGCGATATGACGGTGTGATGGTGATTACGGTGATATGGCGGTGTTGATAGTGTTTACGGCGATATGACGGTGTGATGGTGATTACGGTGATATGGCGGTGTTGATAGTGTTTACGGCGATATGACGGTGTGATGGTGATTACGGTGATATGGCGGTGTTGATAGTGTTTGCGGCGATATGACGGTGTGATGGTGATTACGGTGATATGGCGGTGTTGATAGTGTTTACGGCGATATGACGGTGTGATGGTGATTACGGTGATATGGCGGTGTTGATAGTGTTTACGGCGATATGACGGTGTGATGGTGATTACGGTGATATGACGGTGTTGATAGTGTTTACGGCGATATGACGGTGATGGTGATTACGGTGATATGACGGTGTGATGGTGATTATGTTTTAAGTAGGAATATATGGAAATTATTAAGTGGTGTATAATTACGATATGATGGTTACGTGGGGATTTGTACAATTAACAATTAACACTGTAACATATTATTCTGTTGGACCAATTAATAACATCTTTAGTAAATTCGTCTAGCTAGCAGTGCATGATTCGGTACAGATTGCTGTGCACTTTACTGCGGAATCCCGGCCATTAGTCACTCAGCTGAGTTCGCTTCTTGTACAATGGCAGTTGACTTGAAATATAAACGTCAACGTATATGCCCAACTTGGAGTCAGGCCACAAAAGGGAAATAACACTGTAGGAGGAGAGTTCGATCTGGTGCTGTGGATTGAATTCGGCGTAGCTCAGTGGTCAGAGCGCTTGGTACGTAGAACCAAGGGCCCGAGTTAGATCCCCGGCGCTGGAGCGAATTTTTCTCCTCAAATATTAATTGAAACTAGCTTTGCCTGGGGACAGTGAGTTATAGAGTTAATGAGAAATTAATCGAGCTAGTTGGCTCATGCGTATCGCATGGGGCTTGCATTCGGATTCGGAAGGTCAATGGTTCGACTCTCGGACCGATCAACCTCACTGTGGTTTTCCACAATTACTTAGGCAAATGCCGGGTTGGAATTTTCATTGTCACGGTCCATTTCCCTTCCCCTCCCGTGTAGAAAAAGAATTTAGATTTTCATATCATATCATTCATCTTTCTCATGTCATTCAATAGGCATCCATATTCAGGTCAAGGCGCATGTCTTCATCCGCTTACGGGAGGGAGCGTCCCCTCTACAACCGTTCCTGGGTTTCCAGCCTTCCGCAATATCTCTGGCAGGATTCATTCCTTAATAGCACTTTCAAGGGCGCTTCGATACCTTGGAAGGGCCGTTGGAATGGGCCCTGTGCTGCTTGGTCGCCTTGACAGTGTGAACTTAGGGAAGGGGAGGATAGGAGGCCCTCCATTGGGTGAGCGGATGAGGGATCACTTGCGACCGGTGGGCTGGTACACCTTCATCCTCATGCATCACATACACTTCGGGGTGCACAAATAGACCTCAGTATGGCCGACGTGCAAAGGTCATCCTACCTGACCTAACCTAATCTAACGGGAAATTATCTTTCAACGCAAAACTACTGGATGTTTAGGACAGAAATCAAATCTTCAGAAGCTCCCAAAGTTCACATTTATAAAGGTAATTCCTAATATTTTGTGGAGCTGTAATGTATTCAGTGAATGAAAGAGGAGTTGTGTCGTAAATTCACTTACTGAAATAGAAATTGAAGATAAGACAAACATTGAGCGTCGCGATAACAACATATCTACTAGTACGTTTTGTGTAATTTTCAACATCCAGTTCCTTTATCATGTTACCAATGATAACACTACTTCTAGTTCATTTTCTTGAAGCATTAGTCAAATGACATGCATTAGTGATATATTTCAATATATAGCCATGCAGGTGAACTGTATTTGGCAGGACATGTAAATGTTCTGTTTTAGTAGTTGTAGCGGAGTGCTACAAGGTGTCATTTTACGTCGAACATTCAGTAACTATAGTCCCGACGCTGTTATTTCCGGCGTGACTCCGCCTCTTTGCTTACGTCTTAGAAAGTGAAGGCTCTATAAAGTCTAGGTAGGTAGTATCGTTAGCCATTTTTGTTCTTACGTTGCCGAGCTACCATACGAGGAATCTATTTGCCACACCGTTAAACATTATCATGTCGTAGCTCCTATGATAATAAATCAAACGCAATGTAATTCAGCAATAATTGAGCGCCAAATAACGTCTTCGTGTGCTTTCTGCGAACTCCAACAATAGAGCTAAAATGGCGGGCGATTATATTAAGCATTTATCGAGCCTTAAGAAATGAATCAGCGAATCACAAGACGCACGCGTTTAAATGTAGCCGATCTGCAACGCGATTGGCTGGCGGAAATTAGAGCGACGGGACTATATATGCACTATGCCCTCCATATTCTTTGCACTCCTGAATGTCTCGTTTATAAGAACAGTACATTGTGATACATTTTAAAGAGGCCTTGAAGGGGTTAAATGAGCCACTGAATAAAATGGATATGGTGCCATTTAAAGAAATGAAATCATTACTCGTATCTCCTTAGTGAACAAGGTTACAAGAAAGATACATTCATAGCGTTAATTCCCCATTATTAATTGAGCAACTTTCGTTTGAAACAATTTTCATTTATTACCTTGTATATATATACATATATACACATATACATACATATATATATATATATATATATATATATATATACACACATATATATACTAGTGCTGTTAATCGATAAAAATTTTTAATCGATTAACTATTTGAATTTAATCGATTAATCGATAGATTAATCGAGTTTTGATAGAGTTGAAAAATGTTTTAGGACCTAATATACTGCAATACACAATTATTGTTAAATTTTACTTATGTTCGGTGATAAGCATAACTATTAAATGTTGCATATCTGTATTATATTGTATCGTTATATTACAAAACAATTTTAATTACTTACTAATGTATTTATTATGAGGCTTATAACTGATCGTGCCAATTTCTTCGGGAATTTTTCAGACAAACATAAATAACAAAAAGTATGAAGACTCACCTAGTTAAATAATAATAACAAAATCCGCCCGTCATAGCACGTGACCATGTAGGGCCGGAAAACAATTTAAAAAATGCACTTTAAACATGTGAGTGCATTCACATGCTCCGAATTAAGTGCCGCTCTACGTTTAGTAACAATTTTTCCTGCATCATTACACACACACTAAAAAAAAAACTTTTCTTCTGTCAAGCACTTCTCCACGATCGTTCAATTTAAATCCAAACGTTTCACCGAGTTTATGTCATATGACATAATGGAGTTTACATTTTTCACAAACCACAGAAAACTGATTTTTTTTTCTTTATCAAACTAAACACACAACCTTCATATACAAACTCAATACAGAAACTGCAAGCACCTGCAAAAGTACAGCGGTCGAAGACTGGTCCCTATTGTAATCTAATTACCAGATTTTAGAAAGAGAAGAAGGTAGTTACGCTCTCACTTGAACATAGTGTAGACATGGCTATTTTATATGGGATGAGGGGGACGAATCCCAGAAAAGTATGTATTTCATATGCTGGGAAGATGAGCTGACAAGGTGGGAAGTTTTCTTGGAAAACCATAAAACTTAATAAGGGTCTCGCATTGTGTTTCAACTTTCAATAGAGGTAGACTAGGTCACTGTCCTCATATCTCCATCTCTTTCTGAAGTGTTTGTGCAAAGATTTTCCCTACGCTACCTGGTTTACAGTTAGAAAATAACAGTGCTATTGTGCTTTTAAGTAAGCAATTTGCGATAGAGAAATATTGTCGGAATTTTTAGTATGAGTTTGTATTAACAAAATAATAATATCAACTAAAACCGATTAATTTTAATCAACTCGATTATTCGATTAAATATTTTTATCGATTAATCTTACAACAAAATTCATCGTTTAATCGATTAAATCCCACAACGCTAATATATACGTATGTATATGTATATATACATATATACTGTACATACATATATATAGGTTAATTACAAATGATTCATCAGGTTTTAAAGGGCAGCATAAAGAAAAATATAACACTTAGAATAATGTATGATACATAAAAATATACAGAAACTGCCCAAGTTTCGGACACATCTTCACAAGTGTTCGATGTGGTTTCCTCTCATTACACTACACACATCGATGCGATATTGAAGTTCGTCCCATATGCTCAGTAGCACATCCCTGGTAATGGTTGTAAATGCATCTATAATGCGATCCTTGAGATCAGCCAAAGTTGCTGGTATATTTAGTGATGGCACGTACACTATGTCTTTTACACATTCCCAGAGAAAAAAAAAATCACAGACGTTCTTTTGTAGAACGAAAAGTCACAATTTGTTCGGACCAAATCTATGTACATTTAAAGGACAAAACTAAAATTATTTAATTAATTTATTATTATAATACACTGCTCCCTTAAAATGACTGTGTACATTGGGAATGAAATAAATGGCTTCCCCAAAACACGCTATGAAGTGTTTCATATAAAACAATTTTTATATCGAAAAGGAAGAAAAAACGTGCAAAATTGTATTAAACTTTACCGTTTGAAATATCTCAAACAATAAGTGAAATTAGTGACATTATTTACGATTCAAACTATATATACATGCAGGGTAATTCAAAATAAATCCGACAACTCTTACTATGTCGTACAATATAGCAAACTGATCATTTTCCAAGAATGGAGCCTGTCCGGAAATGTGTGATTTTGGCTGCAATAGGGCGTCAGTTTGTTCTGATTGTTTTCGGCGTCCTCGTAGTTATGCAACCCATTAGCTACCAGCGCAAGGTGAATGGACTAACTGCGTTTGATAGCTTTTCTGTAATTTTATTGTAAAACTAGCAGTACCCGCGCCCTTCGCTGCACTTGTTATAAATAAATAACTTGACTTATATCTGTTATATTTCCAAATACAGCTTTGTTATTGTTAGTTAACAAATAATTTATTATTAATAAATTATAAATAGTTTGCTCCTGAATTACTTTCAAAGTTGTATTTAGAACTATGAATGTAACTGTTATTACCATGCAATAGGTTCTGGAGTTGTTCGATTAATTATACTTTTAAGCTTGGTATTATGTTAGACCTAACAGCGTCTGAAATAGAATATATTTGTATGAACTGAAGGTTGTTACTCTCAGCTGGAAGAAGTTTTGTCACCAAACGATACCACTTGAAATAAGGTGTTGTACTGCCCTATATTATTTAAAAATCAAAATCCACAGTTAATTCCCGATTTACCACGAAAATCGTCTGTAGCTGCATTTAGATTGGCAACAGGCCATGATTGTTTGGCCAAACACCTGCATAGAATTGGAATATATCAGTCCCCTAACTGCCCATTGTGCAACTCAAACCAAGAAATGGATTCGGAACACCTCAAAATCTGTGCTTCAGTGGCTGACCATGATAATATCTTTGAAAAATATTGAAGTGCAAGAGGTCAAATGACTTTATTGTCAAACGCCTGGCATTAGAAAACAACAACAGCATATTATTTAAAACGTGTGTTGATAACGGATGTACTACTAACGGATGTGCCTAAGTTTTTAATTGGTTGTGGAGGCTCTTAAATCTCAGGAAGAAAAATTTTTCCAGCAGCGCAACGTATTCAAGACTAATTTACAAACAAGTTAACCGAATTATTCTTGCAACGAAAACGGACGCTCCCTAGACCAAACAGTCATGTTTTAATTATGTACAATTACTTCATTGTTTCATGTGGTATTGTATGACGTTATGACTGAAATACCTATGTTGTTAATTGTTTTTATTGTAACACTAGCCATACCCGTGCGCTCTGCTGCACCCGTTAGAAATAAATATAAAGTAATTACATAATTAAAATAGGACATT
This sequence comes from Periplaneta americana, assembly GCF_040183065.1. Taxonomy (NCBI): domain Eukaryota; kingdom Metazoa; phylum Arthropoda; class Insecta; order Blattodea; family Blattidae; genus Periplaneta; species Periplaneta americana. The sequence continues at coordinate 36,540,999 of NC_091118.1, read as the reverse complement.
TGATCCAGGGAACATTCGTGTTTGAAAGAAGGATAAATCGTTTAATATGTTACTTAATTTAAATTGTATTTAAAATATTAAAATGCGATCATTTTGATCCAGAGACCACTCATTTGGTGCAATGACAATTCCTTTAACACGTTTCTTAATTGTTATTACCAATTATTTTTGGAAAAGCGAAAATTAACAGAAAAATTTTGGCTACAGATTTATTATTATGTTTATATTATATTATATTATATTATGTAAAAAGAGTGTTGATAACGGATGTACTCGAATTAGAAAGTTTTTAATTTGTTGTGGGAGCTCTTGAATCTCAGGATGAACAATTTTTACAACAGCGCAACATAATCTGCTTGGCTCATTACCCAATTTTTTTGCATTGCATTTATTGCATATATATTTTATGTATTTTAACACGATTCAATTGAGCATAGTTAAAATTTGAATTATAAAATAATGGATTGCTAAGCTAACGTACTATTACTGCATACTAAATCAATACACTCTCGTTGTTCGTTAATTCTCTGAGATAAAAATGAATATGTTCTTAAACATTATTTTAAGAAATACAGGAAATGAATATACAGAATAACCTATCAAGTTTTCTGTGCATAAGAAGCTATTTTAATCTTACCTGTCCTCAATTCACTCACAAGTTACTGTAATAACATTATAGCATTATGTCCATCCAGAGAAACTACACTTTCCAATAATGAAATAATAATTAATTATACAAATCGGTTAATTTAGCTTCCGATATTACTTCATACAAACACAGAAACATTCTCTGTAGGCTATGTCGATTGTTGTGTCCAAGGCCCCTTATAGACGAAGTCATTTGTTTTTTATTTCAATACACCGCCTTGGATGGCAGTTATTTTAATTTTAAAACTCATTTATCTCATTAAATATCAGTCCTATCAACATTTTTCAATGAATAAAACTTATCGCAAATTATTTTTAAAGAAACTTTTTGTTATGTAACATTTTTCACAAAAATCAATAATAAGAGAGATATTTCGATTTATTTAATTCAGGCCTCCTTATAACCCCCTTTTAAATAATGTATTTTGAATGCCATATAGCCTAAAATCTAAGTTACAATGAACTTAATTTATATTCCAATTTTCATCGAAATCCGTTCAGCCATTATCGCGTGAAAAGGTAACAAACATACAGACAGACAGACAGACAGACAGACAAAAATTTCAAAAAAGCGATTTTCGGTTTCAGGGTGGTTAATTATATATGTTAGGACCAATTATTTTTGCAAAATCGAAAATTACCAGAAAAATTTCGGCTACAGATTTATTATTACTATAGATTCGACCATAACAGACCGAGTATATAAGATCTCGCGCTCAGAGGGGTGGCATTCGGGATTTGAGATGGCTTACAAACCAAAAGTCATGCTAAAGATGTTAGTTTGTTAATTATTCAATATGGAGTATTGTGCACTACATAGAACTGTTACCTATTATGTATACATTACCGTAGCTCACCCAAATACGTAATTAAGCATGAAAAATATGTAGTTATGTTACTGAATAATTCTGCAGTGCTCGGGAAAAGTGACATAAGTCAGTTTCCACAAACCTATTTTGATAATTTATTGACAACTTACGGACCATCTGCTCGCTTGGAAAAAAATACGTAAGTATTTCTCCCATTACAATAATTCATACAGAAAAAAATCAAATCGACATTAAATTATCAAAAAAGGTTTGTGGAAACTGACTTATGTCATTTTTCCCGAGCACTTCAATTAATACTTAATATGTGCCACGTGTATATTTGTAAAATTATTCCATCTCTGGCTTTCATTCCTTCATAAAAAAAAAACGCAACGCAAATCAGACATCAAATTTCAGTACGGTACCTCCAAATAGCATTAAATTTAACTGCAGTACATATAGCTAATTATTATTGTCGATATTATATAAAGTTTTCTGTGCATAAGGTTCTGTTTAGTCTTACCTTATATGCATTTGTGCCCAGTCCTCGATTCACTGATGAGCTTCTGTAATGACATAAAGCCTACGTCCATCTAAAGGAACTACACTTTCCAATGATGAAAGAATTATTTAAATCTATTAAACAGTTTCTTGAGATTGACTTATACAGACACACAAACATTCTCTCTTTAGCTATACTAATAATAAATCTGTAGCCAAAATTTTTCTGGTAATTTTCGATTTTCCAAAAATAATTGGTCTTAACATGTATAATTAATCAACCTGAAACCGAAAATCGCATTTTTGAAATTTTTGTTTGTATGTCTGTCTGTCTGGATGTTTGTTACCTTTTCACGCGATAATGGCTGAACCGATTTATATGAAAATTGGAATATAAATTAAGTTCGTTGTAACTTATAATTTAGGCTATATGGCATTCAAAATATCTCGCTCATTATTGATTTTCATGAAAAATATTACATAACAAAAGTTTCTTTAAAAATAATATAACAAAAGTTTCTTTAAAAATAATGTCCTATAAGTTTTATTCTATACAAAATTTTGATAGGACTGATATTTAATGAGATAAATGAGTTTTAAAATTGCAATAACGCGCTGTACTGAAATAAAAACAAATGACTTCGCCTATAAGGGGCCTTGTACATTAACAATCGAAAGCTATTAAACGTAGCCTGAGAGAATGTTTCTGTGTTTGTATGAAGTAATATCGGAAGCTAATTAAGTGTTTAATTATTATTTCACCATTGGAAAGTGTAGTTTCTTTAGATGGGCATAATTCTATAATGTTACTACAGTAACTTCTGAAACATAAGCAACTAATGTAAAGTATACACATTAAAACTAAATGATATGTCAATCTTCATTAAACTATGGTTGCATGTAATAACAATTAAGAAACATGTTAAAGGAATTGTCATTGCACCAAATGATTGCTCTCTGGACCAAAATGGCCGCATTTTAATTATTTAAATACAATTTAAATTAAGTAACATATTAAACGATTTATCCTTCTATCAAACACGAATGTTCCCTGGATCAAACGTCCTATTTTCATTATGTAATTACTTTATATTTATTTCTAACAGGTGCAGCGGAGCGCACGGGTACGGCTAGTAATATAATAAATATTTAGCATGTATCATCCGTTTATTAATCCGATTGTTGTCCAAGGACTCCAAGGCCGCCTTAAATAGATGCAGAGTCATTTGTTTTATCGTTATTACCGGTATATTCGTGGCTAATCTGACGTGGCCACGATATAAAAAGCATTATTATTTTAAAACAGAAATATCTCGCAATGTGGTAATGCAGAATTCCTGCACGGAAATATTATGTACTTGGGTACGTCATAGTAATATCAGTCCTGTCAAAATTTTGTATAGAATAAAACTTATCGAAAATCGTTTTTAAGGAAATTTTTGTTAAGTAATATTTCTTATAAAAATCAATAATAAGCGAGATATTTCGATTTATTTAATTCAGGCCCCCTTGTAACCCCCCTTTTAAATAAAGTATTTTGAATGACATATAGCCCATAATCTAAGTTACAACGAACTTAATTTATATTCCAATTTTCATATAAATCGGTTCAGCCATTATCGCGTGAAAAGGTAACAAACTTCCAGACAGACAGACATCCAGACAGACAGACAGACAGACATACAAACAAAAATGTCAAAAAGCGATTTTCGGTTTCAGGATGGTTAATTATAAATATTAACACCAATTATTTTTGAAAAATCGAAAATTACCAGAAAAATTTTGGCTACAGATTTATTATTAGTATAGATGAACCCAAGAGTTAACAATAACATTCATGATTTCCTTCTGTCAAATGTTATAACTTTTATGGAGCTTTAAATTTGAACTGACTTTTCAACAACGATACAAATGTAATATATCAATTCAATTTCTAATAATAATAATAATAATAATAATAATAATAATAATAATAATAATAATAATAATAATAACAATAATAATTATAATAATAAAATAACAAAAATATAATAAAATAACAGTAATAATTAGAGTAAAAGTATTAAAGTAATAACTTAATAATACTGATAGTAGAAATAGTAATAATAACAATTATAATAACAAAAATAATAATACTTGTAAATGGCTTTTAAAGAAGCCGAAGATTCAATGCCGCCCTCACATAACCCTGCCATCGGTCACTATCCAGAAGAAGATTAACCCAGTCTGTACTATCAATACCACTTCCCTCAAATCCATTTTAATATTATCCTCCTATCTACGTCTTGGCCTCCCTTCAGGTTTTTCAACTAACACTCTATATATATCTCTTGATTCGCCCATACGTGCTACATGCCCCGCCTATCTCAAACGTCTGGATTTAATGTTTTTAATTATGCCAGGTGAAGAATACAATGCGTGCAGTTCTGCGCTGTGTAACTTTCTCCATTCTCCTGTAACTTCATACCTCTTATCCCCAAATATTTTCCTAAGCAGCTCATTCTCAAACACCCTATCTCAAAGTGAGAGTCCAGGTTTCACAACCATACAGAACAACCGGTAATATAACTGTTTTATAAATTCTAACTTCAGCTTTTTTTGAGAGCAGACAGGATGGCAAAAGCTTCTCAAACGAATAATAACAGGCATTTTCGATATTTATAGTTAGTTTAATTTACTCCCGAGTGTCATTTATATTTGTTACTGTTGCTCCAACATATTAGAGTTTTTCCGCACCTTCAAAAAATAAATTTCCAATTTTTATATTTCTATTTGGTACTATGTTCTGGTCACGTGAAATAATAATAATAATAATAATAATAATAATAATAATAATAATAATAATAATAATAAGGTATCCCCGTAACATGCCATGAAGGCACTTGGGGGGCATGGAGGTAGAGCCCCATGCTTTCCATGCTAGAATGAGGTGGTGTGGTCGGCACCACGCTCTGACCGCCTTTTACCCCCGGGAAAGACCCGGTACTCAATTTTATAGGAGGCTGAGTGAACCTCGGGGCCGTTCTGAAAGTTTGGTAACGAGAAAAACTCCTGTCACCACCTGGGATCGAACCCCGGACCTTCCAGTCCGTAGCCAGCTGCTCTACCAACTGAGCTACCCGGCCGCCAATAATAATAATAATAATAATAATAATAATAATAATAATAATAATAATTATTATTATTATTATTAGAAGTTGTTTTTTATAAATATACATGCTTTTCGAAGTTGAGTGTCTCGAGGAACAGTTAAGTTCACGCGGAGAAATCAGGAAAATCTTAACCTATTTCGTTAATATAGAATATACTATCGTATCGCTGATGAAATTAAAGCAGTTGTGTTTCGAATTGTATTTAACTCCGTATAGATCCTACGAACTTAGCCTTCAATGTCTTAAAACACTGATGCACACTTTTGCAAGAACTCCTACTTTAATTTTAAAGGAAGGACACACATTTGAACACAACCTACCTGTGTTCCGAGTAGAATCTTCACCTAGAAATTACTTGACTTTATCTCTTGTTCCAATTGGCAGTAATAATTGTGCATCTTTCACAGCTTAAACGAAACTTCTACTAAGAGGAAGTACACTATCAGTTTGAAAAGTTACGAAGAATGTTATGGTTTATTTAACGACGCTCGCAACTGCAGAGGTTATATCAGCGTCGCCGGATGTGCAGGAATTTTGTCCCGCAAGAGTTCTTTTACATGCCAGTAAATCTAATGACATGAGCCTGTCGCATTTAAGCACACTTAAATGCCATCGACCGTTACGAAGAATGTGTTTAAACTTATTACCAGCAATGAAGCTCATAATGAAAATTCATAGTGATACATCATTTTGTAGAGATTGTGTTGTTTTATTCCATACAGTTCCAAGAAATGTAATGCAACTTTGTTGAATCACTCAACAAACAGACACATACTCCTCTGTAAAATATTGAAATAACATAGCCGGCCTAAAGCTGGACTCTGACATGAGTGAAATATGTCATCATTTTCGTGTAACTTTCATGGACCTGTACTGCCCTCATTTATCAAAAGTCGTTTCCTAGTTGTTCCCCGTTCTCTTCCTTTGGGACATACGCAGCTTTCTAAATGTTTGGTTTGGTAGTCTGTTTCGTGTCGTTCTGTCAACATGGAACAAATTCGTTTTGTAATAGTAGAACTATTACGCCTATTCTACAGGGACATCACTTTATTTTTATTTCAATTTTTATTGTACCTGAGTTTTTGAATGTACTTCACTCCTACCCCCTCTACTAGTAAACTTCCAACCGTTCTTCACACAGAACCAAGCGTATACAGTCAAAGTCGCCATACAGTCATAGTAAACACAAACAGTACTGAGTTAGTGAATACAGTACGTTCCAGAAATATGTTCGCACAGGTACTTTCCTCCGTTTGCCTATGTCGCATTCCGGTTTCTCCCACCCACTTCTGCCCGTCCCTTTGTGGCTGGGCTGTCTTAGCTCTTTTCTGAAAACATTAATTTCTGTTCGCAATTGGACGTCTAAGTAATATTATACAACTTTTTAAAATAACTTAAATACAAGGACCTCGTTAAGTAATTAATTGTCACGTGATTTCCCCCCATTTCTACGACCCTGCGACAAAACCACATGGACGGACAGTAAATAACATGTCTGAATAATTTTATCTTTTCGGATCGGGCAGAAATGTAGATTGAATTTACAGTACGTAAGGTACTCTTTTATAGATTAGGTACACAATTATTTCAACATGGGTTACTAGTACGAAAGGCGAAACTGGTAATTGGAATTAGGTATAATAGTCTATATGCGATGATATGCAAAAAAGAACAGAAACCTGTATAGAAATGAACGGCCATCATTTTCAAAAATGTGTTTAAATATCCATATTATGATTATTTTTCAATTTAACTTCATTCTCTATATTGTACGCTAATGTGCTGTAGACAGCATAATATGCACTGCATAATGAATACTTCCGCATGGACAGCTCAGTTCGTGAGTAAAAACACTCATTGTTAATACTTTACTGTATTTTGATTAAAAAAAACCTAATGAAAATTATCAAACTCAAAATCGCGATATTTCCTACTTTACGTATATGGATGAACTACTTTTCATCTCTCCTATACCTAGTAACGTTATTTGTTTGTATCTTACGCCAGTAACATCGAACTGCAGTCCTGGAAGAGGTAGCAAACGGTGTTTCCTGTTCACAACCTTTAAGCCAAAGGTATAGCCAGGTTAATATTAGAAATGTTAGTAAAAATAAAATGAAGTCCCTGTACAATATCAATCTTAGTTTTGAGAAAGGAGAAAAAGAAAGAAAAACAAGTAAGGAGAGAAAGAGAGAAAAATGAAGAGGGGAAATAAAGGGAGGCCCGCGCCATGGCGTCGTGGTCTAAGGGATTCTGCCTAGGACTCGCGTTACGGAATGCGCGCTGGTTGGGTCCTCATGGGGGAAGAAATTTTCTCATGAAATTTCGGCCAGTGTATGGGATCGGTGTCCATTCAGCATCGTGATGCACTTGGGAAGTTACGATAGGCAGCGAAATCCAGTTGCGAAAGCCAGCTATAACGGCTGAGGGGATCATCGTGCTAACCACACGATATCGCTATTCTGGTTGGATGATCGTCCATTTCTGGTTCGGCATGTGGACGTGAGGCCAGCAGCCGGCTGGTCGGTCTTGGTCCTTCACGGGCTGTGGCTCCACGGATTCCTATTATTAAATAAAGAGAGAAAGTCAAAGAGAGGCAGAGAGAAAACAAAAAGAGGGAGGGGAAGAGTAAGAAAGAGATAAAGAGAAAGAAAGAATGAAAAAGAAAAAAGAGAAAGAGAACGAAAGAAAGAGAGAAAAATAAAGAGGGAAAATAGAAAGAGAGGAAAGGAAGAGGAAAAGATAACGAGAGAATGGGAAAGAGAAATATAAAGACAACGAGGAAGAGAGAAAAGTACAGAAAGAGAAAGAGCAGAAGAGACAGAGACTTAGACAAATACAGTCAATTCTGGATATAGTGAACCTAAAACGTGGTTCCGACCCGCATATATTATAAAGTACATTAATATTTCCGTTTATAGTGAACCCATACATCATAAAGTACATTAATATTTCCGTTTATAGTGAACGGTCGCTTCGGCTATAGTGAACCTAAATCGTTGGTCCCGACCCGCATACATTATAAAGTACATTAATATTTCCGTTTATAGTGAACGCTCGCTTCGGTTATAGTGAACCTAAATCGTTGGTCCCGACCCGCATACATTATAAAGTACATTAATATTTCCGTTTATAGTGAACGCTCGCTTCGGCTATAGTGAACCTAAATCGTTGGTCCCGACCCGCATACATTATAAAGTACATTAATATTTCCGTTTATAGTGAACGCTCGCTTCGGTTATAGTGAACCTAAATCGTTGGTCCCGACCCGCATACATTATAAAGTACATTAATATTTCCGTTTATAGTGAACGCTCGCTTCGGTTATAGTGAACCTAAATCGTTGGTCCAGACCCGCATACATTGTAAAGTACATTAATATTTCCGTTTATAGTGAACGCTCGCTTCGGTTATAGTGAACCTAAATCGTTGGTCCAGACCCGCATACATTGTAAAGTACATTAATATTTCCGTGTATAGTGAACCCATACATTTTAAAGTGCATTAATATTTCCGTTTATAGTGAACGCTCGCTTCGGTTATAGTGAACCTAAATCGTTGGTCCCGACCCGCATACATTATAAAGTACATTAATATTTCCGTTTATAGTGAACGCTCGCTTCGGTTATAGTGAACCTAAATCGTTGGTCCCGACCCGCATACATTATAAAGTACATTAATATTTCCGTTTATAGTGAACGCTCGCTTGGTTATAGTGAACCTAGATCGTTGGTCCCGACCCGCATACATTATAAAGTACATTAATATTTCCGTTTATAGTGAACGCTCGCTTCGGTTATAGTGAACCTAAATCGTTGGTCCAGACCCGCATACATTGTAAAGTACATTAATATTTCCGTGTATAGTGAACCCATACATTATAAAGTACATTAATATTTCCGTTTATAGTGAACGCTCGCTTCGGTTATAGTGAACCTAAATCGTTGGTCTTGACCCGCATACATTATAAAGTACATTAATATTTCCGTGTATAGTGAACCCATACATTTTAAAGTACATTAATATTTCCGTTTATAGTGAACGCTCGCTTCGGCTATAGTGAACCTAAATCGTTGGTCCCGACCCGCATACATTATAAAGTACATTAATATTTCCGTTTATAGTGAACCCTCGCTTCGGTTATAGTGAACTTAAAACTATAACTTTCCTAGGAAATGTATTTTTAAAATGGCCAAAATGATAAAATTCAGGAAAAACCTTTCTCCTATAAAGTTCCAAGAATATGTTCAGAACAAAATCTCAAAATTTCTACTCCTTAAGTTCATTGAAAGACAAAGAATTCGTTCAGCTTCCTGGACAGTTTGAAACATATTAAAGAGAATAGTGTACGCAGTAAGCGATAGAGGAAGGATTACTTCCGATCCCTTTAAAAGAAATTACAAGAATAATAAGAGAAATGTTTTCTTTTGTAAAAGGGAGTAGAGTAATGACCAAAGGATAAATACAAGAAGGATTACAGTATAATGGTCAACTCTTCCTCCCGTATCTTTGTAAAAGTGAACCCGGGGAAATTCCAAGCCCGAGTACACAGTAGCATACCTCTAGTGGGAAGAGGTGCGAAATCGGACAGAGCCTACTACCTACATGACCAGATTAGATTCAAGTTTCGAACTGTGAACATCAGGATGTCAAAGCGTAAAGTGTTTAAGTTGGAAGATAGAGTGAACATTAGTACTGATATTGAACGTGGTCTGTCCCAAACGGGCATTAATACTGTATGTATAGCAACGTCAGTAGTATAAAACAGACACTTCGGTTTTAGTGAATCTCTGATATAGTGAACGAAATATGCTGGTCCGCAGATGTTCACTATAACCGGATTTGACTGTACAGAGATAAAGAGAAGAAGAGATAAATAGAAAGAGTGGAAAAAGTAAAAATGACACAAAAAGAGAAGAGAAGAGAAGAGAAGAGAAGAGAAGAGAAGAGAAGAGAAGAGAAGAGAAGTACAATGTGTGAAAGACAGAAAAAGATACAAGTGCAGAGCAAAAGAAACAGAGGCAGAAAAATGAAAAGATGCGTAGAGAGACAAGAGAAGGGAATAGAAAAAGAAAAGGATAAAAGTTCGGAGAAATAAAGACAGACAAGAGAGGTTTCTTCCTTCTCTTTTTCATCTTGGAAGTTGTTAAAACTGTGTCGCGTGTATGTTGTAATTTGTGGCTTATTTCAACACAGGTTTCATAATTTATTGTTTAATGTTTTACACCCGAGAATAAAAAAAAAAACTCATTTGTCTCATTTTTACGTACAATTTTCACTCTTTAAGAACATTTTCCCTCCCAAGACAGTCATGAGTATCATGACACTACTTAATACAATGGAGCGGAAAAAATATATTTCATTCAGTTCCGTGAATTGAAAACTGCTATTGGTCGCGAGCGTTGGGACCAGGTGTCGCGCATGCGCACGAAGCTTCTCGGCTCGGTGTGAAGAGAAGGAGACTGTGGCACGGTGCGTCAGTAGGCAGACAGCTAGAGTGGTAGCAACGTGCAGCGGAGATGGCGACGTCGGGAGGAATTAGAGTTTACTAGAGGTCAGAAACAAAACACGCGCGCGGGTGACCTGAATGGTATCTTAGAGAAAGTTGTGTTGTGACTGTACTGTGTACCGTGCCTCACAAAAGTTTGTCGACTCAGCAACTGGATCGCCTGGAGAAGCTAATCTCAGGGTGAGTTCCAAGCATTCCACAACTTGCTGTCTGGAGTAGCGGAGATTAGAGGACGCTTGTGTGTCTGGGTGCATGAGCTACACAATCTTGCCGATAGTTATTTCGACATAGTTTTCATACAGGACTTCCGAAAATAGTGCTTCCCAATCAGGGACGTACTCAAGGGGAGGATTTTACCCCCTCCCTTGAACTTCAAAAAATGCATGTATTTCAATATATTTTATTGTTTCCATGGATTTCCCTGTTATGTAAAGTGTCTCACCTATCATATACAAATATCTGTTGACTATATAAGTATATGTAATAATGACACAAAACATTTTTTATTATACAAAATTAAACAGAAGTTAAGATTTGTTACAAATTATATGACCGTGAAAAAAGTACGTTTCAGAGATTTTATAAAGATATTCATGAATATGTTCTATTAGAACCAGGGTTTAAGCCAAAGTCGCATTTGTCGCATTTTGCAACTCGACTTACAAAAATGCAACAAACTTTGAATGGAAATGTGCAAAAATGTGACAACGACATTGGAGTTCAGAAACGAAGATGGTAATGGAGAAAATGAAATCAGGGATATGTTTGAACTAATCTGAATTTAAATTAAATGCTAATGGCATGGGCAATGTTCAAAAAGGTATTGAGCAATAGATGTTCAGGAATTGATTTCAAAGCGTTGGTGCAATTCATGTAAGTTAAGTGAACAATTTCTTCTAATTGATTTATATAATTCCATCGCATACTGTAAATTGTGAGCGAGGATTTAGTTGCATGAATCTTGTAAAAACTGGAATTAGAAACCGCCTTTCAGCAAAAAGAGTTAGCACTCTGCTAACAATAAATCTTGAAGTAAAAAATTGTGCCCGTAAAATAACGTATTTTAATGTGATGTAAATTCAGCAGTAATTGATTCTAAACATACCTACGTGTAATACTTACATAAGTATATCTGGAGTATGATAACATGGACTGAAAGTATTAAAACTCCAAGAAACAAATTACATAACTTTTTGTTTCTGCATACTTGATTAATTTTATCTTTCCGCACAATTGTTTATAATATTGCACAAGCTTCTCGCAGTTTGCACAAATATAATTTTTCACTTGTGCATTTTTGCGATAAATATTTATTTTCTATCTTAAAACTGATAATGTAAATTGTAAAGAATTTTAATAATGACCCCCCCCCTTGACAAAATTCTGTGTATGCCACTGTTCCCAATAGTTTCTAATAGTTCGGTGCATTCTCCGACAATTACAGAAGTTTTAACTCTTCTGGTTGAGCAGAAATTATATGTTCACCTACATCAACTCGCATATTCTCGTAACAAAAAAATTCTACAGAAAATCCACGGTTAGCAAGGCTTGAAAACCTTCAGATCGTGGAAAAAACAGTGTTAAAATAACCCTCGACCACCGTCAATGGATAGAAGGATAAAGAAATTACCCCCCCCCCCCCACAAATACAACAGAAGTGATAATTTAAGAGTGTGATTCCAAAATAGCTCAGTCCATTTAATAATTGTTATGTTTTATAATACGTAGTGAAAAGGATATAACTGCATTAATTTTAAAAACAGAATCTTTAGGTTGTAAATAATCAAAAAGTCAAATGTCATTTTGGTATTTGAATAATGGTTTAGCATACCAAAAAAGAATTGTGTCTAAGGTTTGACTTCTATTCATGGTGAAACTATTGAGTATTGAGACGTATGAATGGCAAAATTAAGCGATGAAATTCCCTTCACACTGTAAATACGTTTTTAATCACTTAATTTCGTATGTTATTACATGAATGAAGCGTTTTTCGAAGAAATTATAATTAAATATTTTTTTCGGCTTGTACTTCGCGTTGATATCTTACCACTCATACGTCTCAATACCCAATAGTTTTACCATAAATGGGATTCGAACTTCAGATACAACTTGTTTTCGGCTAAACCGTTATTCAAATACCAAAACGACATTTGATTTTTTGGTTACTTACAACCTAATGATTCTGTTCTTAAAATTAATGGAATTATACGCCTTCCACTCTGTATATATGATCATGTTAAGATCTCTATCATATTTTAAGCTTCTTTTCTTCCAAAACAACGCCAATCCTTATCTAAAAGTTTGTATTATTGTGCATGTCACTTGAAAACTCGCTCAGTCCGCAGACCGGCGGATAAAAAACTAGCCCAGTCCTTTCATAAAAATGGACTTCACGTATTTTGGGATCACACTCTTCAATATGAACCGAGTTTAGAATCCTTACCTTTAAGATAATTATGACTTCCGATTTTCCTCTGAAAAATGCATTAACAACTTTGTTTGGGATAACAAAAATGAGAGGTCCCTGTCTGAGCACAGTCTAGTTAGTAGTCTATATACAGTCACGAAGCTTGAGTTGTGAGGGTGCTAGGAACAATAGACTGTGCCGGTACTATTTCGCATTGTCTGTAATGAGGCGATATTAGCGATTATAGTGGTTAGCAACTATCTATGGATGCATATTTACTACGTATTGAGCTTCGTGACTGTATATACTAGACAGTGGTCTGAGTACATGGCCAAAAAGAAAGAGAGAATTGTTTGTCGATAGCTGTTACATTCTATATATTTTCAAAAACGATTTCCGAAGAGATTGCTTTCCAAAACTTTCTACGTTTCCGGTTCATTCCCTGCCAATTACATAAGTTTAAAATACTCTTTTACAGTAGTAAAACAAAGTTACAGTTTCACGTAATTCCAGTTTTTCATGATGAAAAACCTCCACAGAGAAACCACTGTTAGCAGAGCTGAAAACCTTCCGAATGAATAATTTTTTGTTCTAACAACATTTGAACACAGTGGATAGATAGAAGAGTAAGGAAATTCCCAAAGTAAAATTACAACAGCAGTAATTTTAAACTTAGTTTACAGTCTTTAGGCTTTAAAATGATATAAAATGAAAAATAAATCACAACTAAATCATAGCTTCAATTTGCCTTCGAAAAAATACATTAACAACTTTCTGTCTAGAATAACGAAGATTACAGGTCGCTTGTATGTCTAAGTGTATGACCACAGAAAGTATATCTTTTGTCAATAACTGTTAATTTCTCGAAACTTTCAAACGTAAATTTTAGAAAAAAAAAATGCTTAGTAAACCTCCTTAAGTTTTTCGGTGCATTTCCTGTCAATTACAGCTGGAAACTTAACCTCTCTTTTCACTTTAACAAAATTGTTTCACACACAATTATATTCATATACTGTATGATAATGGAATGCAATTCTATAGGAGTAAGTTATTAATTAGTAAGGCTTAAAGAAGTTTAATCTTTATTTATAGCTTTAAAGGATATTAGTTTAAAATTAACTTAAAGCCTTTAAAAGATATTTACCATTAGTGGACATAAAATTAAACCTAATATGGAAATTTATGATAAAATTGTCCCAATTGGGATAATTTTCTCGAATGTTTTCGTAACGAAAATCTTCCATAGAAAACCCACTGTTAGCCAGGCTGAAAAACTTCAGAACGTGTAATTTACAATGTTCATACAATCCTTTAACACTGTGGATGGATAGAAGGGCAGGGAAAATACCCTAAGTAAAATTACAAACGTAGTAAATTTAAATTAAGGTTACAACCCTTAGGACCGCATTCATAGACATTCTTAGCGTGAACTTCCGGTGGATGATCAGCGAACTAACGTTTTTCGTATTCGTAAACCAGTGTTAGCGATATGATACGTTGTGATAGGATCCCGTACAAGTAATCAGTCGATAGCCGGGGCTAGTTTAGCACGCTCGTAGTGCGGGCTAGCGAAATGTCTATGAAGAGCATCCTGCGTATTTAAAATAATACGAGGTGAAAAATAAAAATCACAGACGAATTATAACCTACATTTTCCTTCGAAAAAATAAATTAACGATTTTCTGTCTGGCATAACAAAGATGATAGGCAACTTGTACGTCTGTGCGTATGACCAGAGAGAGAGAGAGAGGGGGGAGGCGAAGGGGGAGGGGGGGGAGGGAGAGAGAGAGAGAGAGAGAGAGAATTTTTTTCAACTGTTAAATCCTCTAAACTTTGAAACAGAATTCCGTAAGGAGTGCTTCCAAAAACCTTTCTAAATTTCCGATACATTTTCTGCAGCAACATCCTTTTTAGTTTAATAATTTAACTCTAATGCTTTTACAAGAAAAATCCTCTACAAAAAACCACTGTTAGCCAGGCTGAAAACATCCGGAAAGTGTAATTTACATTGTTCAAATAATATTTTAACATTGTGAATGGACAGAAGGCTAATTACGTCACACAAATTAAAAATAGAAATTGCAAAATTTGAAACTAAGTTGAGAATTCCTAACCTTTAAAATATTATAAGATGGAAAATAAAATGACAGTCAAATTGTAATATATTTGCCTTCGAAAAATGCATTAACAATCCTGTATGGAGAAACAAAGTTCAGAGCGATTTGCGTGTCTCAGTGTATATTTAGAGAAAGGGAGCAAAGTCTTCTGTTGATACCTGTTAATTCCTCAACACTTTCGAACAGAAATTTGCGAAAAAAGTGCTTCCCAAAACCTTTTCGACTTTATGGTGCATTCCCTGAAAGCTATAGCAGTTTTACCTCTTCTTTTAGTTTATCAAATATAAGGTTTCATACAGAATGGACCGTAAGTGAGTAATTAATTTCAGGAAGTTATTCTTTGAGATGTTTCAAACAAAAGTGTTTCATACAATTTCACTCGTTTTTACTTCCTTTTCGAGATAAAAATTGTTTTATATGAAATATTTCGTAAGTTATTCTGGGAAAGCCAATGATTTAATTCCAAAAATGCTCAGTCAATTTAAGAGAGCGGTGTATTATGATAATAAATTACTGAAGGAATTTTAGCTTTGTCCTTTAAATGTGCAGAAATTTAAGCCGAACAAATGTAACTTTGTAAAATTCCTTTGCAGAACGAGAAGTTACATTTGTTTGGATAAAATTTCTTCACATTTAAAGGACAAAGCTAAAATTCTTTCGGTCATTCATTTTCATAATACGCTGCTCTCTCAAACTGACTGAGCATTTTAGGAATTAAATCAATGGCTTTCCCAGAATACCCTATGAAATGTTTCATATAAAACAATTTTTATCTCGAAAAGGAAGCGAAAACGAGCAAAAATTGTATTAAACTTTTTTCTTTGAAATATCTCAAATGTAAAATTAATGACATTATTTACAGTTCATTCTGTATATACTTAACTATAACGTTTTCATAACGAAAAACTTCCACGGAAAACCCATTGTAAGCAAGGCTACAAACCTTCCGCACGTGTAAATCGCGTTATACAAATAACCCTTGGACATTTTGATTGGATAGAAGGCTAAAGAAATTACTAAAATTGCCCAAATTAATAATACAACAGTTGTAATTTTAAACTGAGTATCAAGTCCTAAAACTTTATAATAACGAGATAAATAAAATCACAGCCAAATTATAGACTAACTTAAAAATTACCTTCGAAAAAAACTTCAATAACAACTTTCTATCTTGAACGGCAAATAATGGAACTCGCTTGGGTTTCTGAGTGTAGGGCAAAAGAGAGAGAGAGAGAGAGAGAGAGAGAGAGAGAGACAGAGAGACAGACAGAGACAGAGAGAGATATCTTCTGTCAATAGCTGCTGATTCCTCATAGAACATTTTCTGATGGATTTCTGTCAATTACAGAAGATTAACTTCCTCTTTTAGTTCTGTAAATTTAGTTTAACTAAGACCTAAGACTTAATTTTAATGTTTTCATAACGAAGAATCCTCCATAGAAAACCCAATGTCAGCAATCCTGCAAACCTTCCGGACGTGTAAACAACGTTGTGCAAATAACTACTAGATACTGTTCACTGACCGAAGGCTAAAGAAAATGACGAAGTTAATGAAAGAGAGATAATTTAAAACTGATTTCAATTTGTTTTTGAGATGTGTGAATGAACTCATACTCGTATATGCAAATTATATATATATATATATATATATATATATATATATATATATATATATCGTCGTTGTTCCTGCAATAACTCCTATGTGCAAAATATAAAATTTTTCAGTAGGAAGAGAAAACACGTTTATTCATCATATGGCAGCCGTCATAGGAGACTGTGAATTCTTACATTTTCGAAACAAAGAAACATAATTAGACTACATATAGCAGATTTTATTATTTGCTGTATCACTTTTTATGTTATTTAATAGAGCAAAAATCTGAAAGTCGATAAATGTCACATAGAAGTTATTGCAGGAATAACGACGATATATGTACAGAGTGTCCCATTTATCTTGTGCATCTATTATAAATTTTTGTTTGGATAGGTATTGGAATTTTTGTTTTTGAGGGTTATGTTAGAACGAGGGGCTAACATGAGTGTAGAGATTTGGCGCATGTAACTACATTATGGTACAAGATACACGTGACGTCATCAATACTTTAATTATGTTACACTGATTACACACATTAAGATGAGTTCAAAAATGTATCACAATGTCACCATCCTAATGAATAATAACAAAATGCAAAATGAATGCCATCAGAATGTGTCATTTGTTGTGGTGCCCCATTCATCTTGTGCATTAAATTACACAAAACGAAAGACGACTGACGTCCGTACACGTCGTGTGTTGTGTGTTTGCTGTCTTAACATGTAAACAAACTACAACTGTCGACGCCACAATCCACGTACAGTGGCCTGCAGGTTCTCCGGACCTGTCGCCACTTGACTTCTTCCGGTGGAGAACTGTAAAGGACAGTGTGTACCAGAATATTCTGACAACACCAGACGACATGCAGCAATGCATTCGACATGCTTGTGTGTCCATTCAGCCAGCAGCATGCCGGGCATGTCATACGGTCTTTTGGGGAACGCCTTCGAATGTGCGTTAATGTGAATGGTCACCATTTGGAACATCTTCTGTGACTCTCAAAGCATAACATTATCATATTGGAAGTACGTTTTTGTTTCATTTTGTTGTTGTTATTGATTAGGAAGGTGACATTGTGATACATTTTTGAACTTGTCTTAATGTGTGTAATCAGTGTAATATGATTAAAATATGTAGTGCTATTTGAAAAATTGATGACGTTACGTGTATCTTGTACCATAATGTAGTTACATGCACCAAATCTCCACACTCATGTTAGCCTCTCGTTGTAACATATCGCTCAAAAACAAAAATTCCAATACCTATCCAAACAAAAAAGTTATAATAGGTGCAGAAGATAAATGGGACACTCTGTATGTATGTATGTATGTATGTATGTATGTATGTATGTATGTATGTATGTATGTATGTATAATCACATAAAATGTAATGGTGAGAAAAGAAAAACTATGCACCTGAAATTTACGTCCCACACCTTAAAACAGCTATTCCAAAATTAGCCATTAGACTACATGCAAAGGTTGTAAAAAATTGCATCAAATTTCGGCTGAAACGTTTCCTACATATGTAGTCCAATTATTACAATTTTATAATGATTTCTACATGTGTTCAAGTAGAAGTTCCCTTAGACTAATATTATTATTAGTATCTTTAAAGCCTCCGGCGTAGCTCAGTCGGCGGAGGTGTTTGCCTTCTGATCCGGAGCTACTCTCGGGAGAGAGTTCGATTCCCGCTTGGGCTGGGTTTTTCCTCGGCCTCATCTCGCCAAACACCATCTCGCTATCACCAATTTACATCGACGCTAAATTCAGCGTCGTTAAATAACCAACTAAAAAGTACTCTTAAGGTTTAAAATAATATGGAAAGAATAAGAAGTGAAGTCTTTGACATATTATAATTATTTCTCTTTAAAAAATCCTGTTCTGTATCAGGGATACGCCGCCACGTCACGTAGAATATGTAACCCAATTTCGGGAATGAAACTACAGTTGTGTTGGCTTATATGTCTTATTTTTGCTCCAGTTTACAGTGGAGAGTACGGGTCTATAATAAGAGAAATAATTAATGAAGACATGCAATATAATCTCTCTTCATATGAAACACCATTCTGAAATTAGTCCCAGCTAACAACAAACTTTTCACTATGGTTCACTCAAAGCGTATCGTAAGGCATATTATCACTTCATTATTGTAGAACTCACTATTACAAATCGAACAAGTGGTTGCACAGGTCTGTAGTTGCTTTCAATGCCGAGATATGACTGAGAAAGGCCGCGCAGCACGGATAATTTCACACGAAATTTCGGCGTCCTCATGCGAGGTCAGGTGGCGTCATAGACCGTGGTCAAAGAAGTTATATTGGTTCTATTAATATATAACTACTAATGACATTAGCATTCGGCTGTGGATCACCATCTTGTTACATTAAACTTTTTCTTTCACCACATATCCCGGAATGGGTATCCATACGCGTTGAGGTAAAAAAAAGTATTCTATGTCAAAAACACTCTCTAAAAATAAAAGATGAGAAACAAATGATTACAATAATGACAAATAATTGCTTTAATAAAATATTTCGTAAGTTCCTTTCGGAATAATAAGGGGTTATAGCCGAAATTAAGAAAGAGAGAATGTTTTGACTGTGACAGTTAATTCCTTAAAACTATCGAACAGAATTTCCTCAAAAGATCACTTCTAAAAATCTTAAATTCTCTGAATATTCGCCGCCAATTACAGAAGTTCAACCTCATTTATTAGTTTAACAAACTTTTAACAGCAGTGTTTCCATGAAACAAACTTGCGTGAAAACCCACTGTTAGCAAGGCTAGCAACTTAGCGAGATGTCAATAAGTTTGTTCAAATAACCATTGGACACTGAACAGACAGAAGGCGAAAGAAATTTCCCAACTTTACTCGTAAGATCGCTGCTCTTTTAACTAATTTATATGAGAGTATTCCGTTTTTGAAATAATGCGACAGGAAAAAGAAGTGATAGCGTTGTCAAAATAAAGATTAAATTTTCCATCGAACAAATACATCATAAAAGAGACATACATGTATATTTCATTTATATGCTGAATATGTACAAAATCCATCCATTACTTTAGGAGATATTGCTGTATACGATACAGACGTAAAATTGTAATTATACAGGGTGATTCACGAGGATTTACCATCACGCAGTTTATTTCCGAACACATTCTGAGCAAAAAATATCATATAAACATGTGTCCTAATTTATTCTTTAGTTTTAAGGGTAAAAGAATATTACAGATAAAGAATAAACTATTCAGGAGTATCATTTCCTTATTACCTAGTATTATGAAGCTAAAAATGTGTTGTAAATTCCATAGCTGCTTCCTACAGATTATTTCCCCCCCCCCCCCAACTACAAAATTACATTTTTCTTACACATTTATTACACAAGTGTTATAAATTCTTCAAGACTGTACAATAGTGGCAAAAAAAACCGGACCGACCCTCGTAGCTGATTTCAGAGTCTTGTTCACTCCAGAGCACGATAGACTGGTTCGTGGTTCGAATCCTGCCTGGGAAGGAAACTTTTTTTGTTCCTTATTCAAATTTATTCCCAATGCTTTTTGATTGCAGCGATATTTTACTACTTAATTAACTTATTATTCCCAGAACATGAATTTTACCAGCAATCGTAAAGTTTTGGGAATAAATCTGAATTAGGAACAAAAAAAGTTTCGTTCCCAGGCAGGATTCGAACCACGAAAGTCTTAGTTACCACTCTATCATGCTCTGGAATGAACAAGGCTCTGAAATCAGCTACAAGGGTCGGTCCGGTATTTTTTGCCACTACTGTACATAATTAAACTGGAAAGAATCAAGTTCGTAAAGTCGTATGATTTGTAACAATTTTTGTGATTCAATTCAAGTCACACAGTGTTTGTGTGCACTCAAAGTTGAGTTCTGGCGCCTTGTCAACCCACTTGAGTTGTGTTAATATAAAGAGAAAAATTGGGACGGTGTCGGGTGTAGTTCCTGGGTAGCTCAGTCGGTAGAGCATTCGTGCACTAAGCGAAAAGTCCCGGGATCGATACCCGGCCCGTAACAATTTTTCCCTTGAAATTATTCAAGTCAAGTACTTGTCAATAAAAATAAATCACGACTTTGCCGTCACCGGGATTGAACCCGGATCCGCAATAATCATAACCCAGTGCTCTGCCAATTGGACTACTGATAATAATCTCGAAATCTTTTTTTGTGACGTCAGAATACTTTCTCTAAAAATACATAGTGAAAATCATTAGCGGCTATTAAAGCCGTTCGTTTAACGACCTAAAGTAAAACATCTAAAATAGACATTTAGATACTTGCGCGTTGAGTTGTTAAATTAACGAATTCATGTCACATCTGACTCAGTAGCTCCGTCGTAACCTGAACGAATGTTGCGACAGATCGATTAATTATCTGGTATCGACTTCTATAAAAATTTCTTTTCCTGCATATTTATTACAGAGAGAAGTTCATAATTGTATAAAGACTTAGCATCAATTAATCAATATGTAGAAATGCGTAACGGGCAATGGTGTGATTTCTTCAATATTCTTTCTCTATGTGGTATTCAAACCAGGAAGATCGAGACGTTTAATATGCAGGAAGTAGCAATCTAACAAGAAATGTACACAACGACAGACTCTGACCGGATAATTGCATGAAAAGGCTATCTATAAAACGTAGACAGATTAATTACAATGCAACCAATCTGCTGCGACAGATAGAATGCGACTAGAGTAGCATTGCACAGTATCGACACAATAATAGAAGTGATGACAACGATGCAACTCCTCTGTTGACGTCTAAGATAAATTCACTGACATTATTTTATTACAATTCAAGATTTAAACTACGAAAGAATTAATCTTCCCCATATTTACCTAGGCCTTCCCTGTTTTATCTTCGCTTCTGTTTTAATGTACCAGAAGTCCTGGAAATTCTTAGTTTACTTTTTAAACTTGATCATAACCTCATCCATATTGTTCTCTCAATCCGTCTTTCAACTCACAAGCAAACGTTCTGGTGGGGGCAGATAAAGTTAAAATTTTTTATTCCACGATGTTAATAATGTCAAAAGAAATGCTTATACAAATTTTGGCCACTCGACCGCAATTACAAGGGCCGTAAAAAAATAAATTCGCCAAGGGCCGTTAACAGAAAGAAAAAACACAATTTAATTGGAAAATTTATTGGAACGGACACAGCTTGTTGAGATATTTTTCAACATATTTTCCATCGGAATTGAGACATTTCTCATATCATGGGATCGACAGAGAGAGGTGCAGACGCAGTCAAACGCTGGTTCCGGTTTGAGGCAGCTGACTTCTACGACACAAAAATTGATCCTATGATATGACAAATGTCTCAATTCCAGTGGGGGATATGTTGACAAATAGCGCAACAACTGCTATATCAGTTTCAATAAGTATTTCCATGAAATTGTGCTTCTTTCTATAAACGGCCCCAGGGAAAATCACTTTCTGGATGATCTCGTAATTGCGGTCGAGTGACCAAAATTTGTATAAGCACTTCTTTTGACATTATTAACATGGTGGAAGAAAAGAAATAACTTTTTTATCTGCCCCCATCAGAACGTTTGCTTGTCAGTTTCACCAAAATTAACACTTAACTGTATTTCTATCTATCCAGCTAAAACTATGATCTTAAAATATTCCTAATAATAACAACAATGATAATAATAGCAGTAGTAATAGTAATAAACCTATCGCTTTACTTGCTTCAAGTAAAATTCCCGTGTTTTCCCTAATAGTTTGTGAATTTTCTCCTAACATATTCACGCCATCCACATAGACAAGAAGCTGATGTAACCCGTTCAATTCCAAACCCTGTCTGTTATCCTGAACTTTCCTAATGGCATATTCTAGAGCGAAGTTAAAAAGTAAAGGTGATAGTGCATCTCCTTGCTTTAGCCCACAGTGAATTGGAAAAGCATCAGATAGAAATTGACCTATACGGACTCTGCTGTAAGTTTCACCGAGACACATTTTAATTAATCGAACTAGTTTCTTGGGAAAACCAAATTCAATAAGAATATTATATAAAACTTCTCTCTTAACCGAGTCATATGCCTTTTTGAAATCTATGAATAACTGATGTACTGTACCCTTATACTCCCATTTTTTCCTCCAATATCTGTCGAATACAAAAAACTGATCAATAGTCGACAATCGTAAGGTGCATAGTGACAACAAACCGCTGTCTAAAACTTACAAATTAATGTCGAACAGCTTATTGACTAAAACTGCACTGATTATCCCCAATAATTTCATCTACGTATGAAGTTAATCTTCTCAAAAGAATATTGGACAAAATTTTGTACGACGTCAACAAAAGTGATATTCCTCGAAAGTTACCACAGTTAGTCTTGTCCCCCTTCTTAAAAATAGGTACAATTATAGACTTCTTACATTGTTCTGGTAAAATTTCCTTTTCCCAAATAGCAAGTACAAGTTTATAAATTTCGCTAGATAATGCGCTTCCACCCTCTTATATTAATTCTGCTGGAATTTGATCGATACCTGGAGACTTGTACTGTTTAAGATTTTCTATCGCAATTTTGACTTCTGAAAGTGTGGGTTCGGATATAAATGGCTCAGCAGTTTGTATTTGAATTTCGTCCCGATCATTTCTATCTGGACTATGTACATTTAGTAGTTGCCCAAAATAGTTTTTCCATCTGTTGAGGATTGAATGAGAGTCTGCAATCTTTGATCGTTCCTTAAAAGCCATTTGTAAGTAATTAATAATAATAATAATAATAATAATAATAATAATAATAATAATTATAATAATAGTGGGCTAATAAATAACGATAATAGCAATAGTAATAATAATAATAATGATAATAATAATAATAATAATAATAATAATAATAATAATAGCAATGACAATACCAATAACAACAATGATAATAATGAAATAAAAATAAAATAATAATAATAATAATAATAATAATAATAATAATAATAATAATAGCCATCTTCTTCATCATCATCATCATCATCATCATCATCTTATGAGATGTAGTGGCCAGTCTGCTGTCAGAGTTCAGGGAGTGTCCCAATGATCTGATCTTTGGTTGTACAGTAATCAGGAGCAGTCGAGATAGGCATGCTTAGAGTATGTTGCCAATTCACTCTGCATTTATCAACTTATTGTTGTTTAGTCAACTGTCTGAAGTCAGGTTGGAAAATCATAAGCGACAGCAATAAGACATCACTCATGAGGCAACTAAGCCAGGGGATAATGGAATGGGATAGGGTGGCTAATTCCTTTATCCCTCCATTCCATACATCGCCGAATAGCTACATATTACACTAATCGAACTTCAAACACATATCGACAAGTGAGATGCTCTGCCTGATAATAGATGTAGCCTACATATCAGCCAGAACCTCAATCTTAGGTAGTACTAATATTTATCGATGTGATTTGGTATTTGTTCTTCAGCAAGAGTACCTTCGAAATTTTCCATTGCTGATGAATATAAGAACCTCACAACGTTTCGAAGGTTGGTTCTAGGCCTAACCTCGTTGTCGCAGTGGTGGTAGTAGTATACCTTATTTTATTTCAAGGAGTGCAGTTCGGTGGCTCCTTTGAACACCCATTTACAGATTTATGACTTCCTACACAAACACCTCTGACAATTCCATCCTGTCCCCTAGTCCCAACATTGCACAGTTGTCACAATCCTGATGACCTTCGAAATTATGCAGTGAAACTGACGGGATTCTTGGAATTCGGAAAAGATGCTGCAACTCTGCCTCCACGTGGATTTGACGGGCACCTGTCAATTCTTCTGAACGAGGGTTGTGATTGGTTACTAACAAGAGAAGACAAGATTTCCGTCACAGTAAGGAAGACATTTATTTATGACAAACAATTAGTAGGGGGCAGTAGAAGATCTGTCGGCAAAGTCCTTTCTATGAAACTGCACTCCATGAAAAAAAATAGAATATAGCAGTAGTGTAATTTAGGCTTGATAGGCTAGTAGGCAGTGCTAGTAGCAGTAGTAGCATTATTTTATTTAAGGGAAATCAGATAGTGTGTGACCAAATATCACATTTTCTAACCCTAAAATTCAGCATTTTCTAGATTAAAAAAATATATATATATATATATATATATATATATATATATATATATATATATATATATATATATAAAGTAAGTAACAGGAGGTTCTTAGGATCCCTGTAATATCGTGAAATGTTTATGTTCTTGTTGGCTGTTATTGCGATATTTACATTTTGAAGGAATTGGTTCTTATTTACAAGGATTGTGAATATGATTGAGAGTGAAATAAATTTAATACAATTTATGTGCTAATGATTATTTTTCCTCTATTTCTTTACTGAATATATACCATATTATCTCTCTACAATTATTTACAGTGGAATTACTGCGTTCAATCTGAATTGGTTTGTTGGAGAGTCGTTAGTATGGCTTTAAGATAAGAGAAATACGAAATATAATTCATGCAAGAGAGCCTAACTCAGCAAACACCATATCAATCCAAGAATCTGATCTGTTGCTAAACAAGTGACTTCAGAATAATGTGACGCAACTCACTGCCGTTGCTAACAAGTATGTATGTATTTATTCACACTGCAGTGGGTATATACCCGGTGGCAGTGGTAACTAATTACACTCAATAATGACAATAATATACTTATTAATTAAAATACAATTAATAATAATACTAATACTAATAATAATAATAATAATAATAATAATAATAATAATAATAATAATAATAATAACAGGGAATATACTAAATTAAATGAAACGATCACTTAAAATAACATTTGAAATAAATCTAATTTGTATCTTAAAACTAAGATCGAACTAAAACCCACGAGTATGATATGTTCATATCTGCACAAGTACCTTTCAAATTACACTCATTTCGCTGTCAACTCACTCACTGCACTGGAACTACGACACATTTCACTGATTCTATCCTGATTTCACTAACACTTCAAAAACATTTCACTGTTCAAATACTATGCACTGCTACTATAAACTATAAAGCTTCACTGACAGGAACACGTTTCACTTACACAGCACACTTCACTGACACGACATACTTCTTCACTGATACAACACACTTCACTGACACAACATAATTCTTCACTGATACAACACTTCAATAACAACATATCATTTACACCCTTTAAATACTGTGTATAATTACCGTCTATTAGTAAGGTCCTTAAGCATATTTTTAAATACATTTTTGGTTGTTGGTAAAGCCTTTAGTAAGTCTGCAGGTAAAGCATTCCAGTCCCTGATAGTACGATTGAGAAAAGAAAACTTTCCAGTGTCCGTCCTCTGTCTTCTTTCCCTCAATTTATATGAGTGGTCACATGCTGAACGTTCTGAAATCTTTAATCCATTTGACCCTCAAGCGTAAGAGTTTCACGTTAAAACATCGAGAAATACTCAACCAGGTAATTAACCAGACGTGATTCGAACTCACGACCATGCACGAGTCTCTCTCGCTATACCTGACTAGGCTGGTGGTCCAGTTGCATTGATAATTTTCTGCCTGGCCAAAATAAAAGTATTCAAATTCTCTTCATTATGTTAACATCAACAGATGTGAAGCCTTACCACAGCCATTTTTTTTTTCCATAACCGAGTATCGAAACCAGAACATCGAGATTAATAAATTAATATCAGCCAATTGGAGCAGCAACAACTGAGGTCGCTAGTGCGCAAGGACAACACGAAAATGAGAAATTGCGCGTAAGATCTGTCACTTCGCTCGCGATGCTTAGATTTACAGTTACAGCAGGCCTTGCCTAGGTCTCTAAATATGGACCGTTTACATTAATATAATCAAAACCTGGTGTAACTTATGATTTAAGGGATTGGATTTCTACTTCAGAGAACAGTAATAATTTGTATTTCATTTAACAACACTTTCAACTGCAGAAATGCAATTTGGATGAAAACCGGCCAGGTTGCAGGTTCCTATGACTATGGTCTTCGTCTTGTTGGTATTTATTTATCTTCACTCCGTACCATTCACATCTGTCATTTAGCTCCAATAGCATATCCCTTAGTATCATCTCTTCTGCTAACAACGCCATATCAGCAAATACTTTATTCTTCTTCCTTCTACTATCACTCCTCCCATGTTCTGGAAATAGTTCTTTACTAAATCCTCCAAGTAGATCTCAGCCACTAATACTTACCATAAGCAAAGAGTAAAATATTATACATCTATTATAATACCGTATTTTGCGTTTTCAATATTTTCACAAAATTTTTTAAAGACCAGTTATTAGTTTTGAGCTGCCCAAAATCATATCAATCAATTTTTGACGACTAAAACTTGAATATTTTAAGGCGTGTAAGCCTGCTATCTGCTGACGAAAAGATTGTGGTGGCAGACTCTTTTGTGTCTACGCTGTTATGCTCGTGGGAAAAAAGTTTCCCTCTGCTCGCTGTTCGCCGAGAGACAATATCTCTGGCATGCGCAGGACAATGGGCTGGGTAGGCTTCAAAGCGGTTTCAATTGTGTAGTCGAGTGGAAACACGCCGCTGACAATCAAATCTGTTTCCAAGTGGAAAAGAAACCTTAACGACAGATTAGTAGTTTGATATTACGATGCTCTCATATGCACGAACAATAAGGCGGTTACAAACATGACGAATTATTGCTAAGCAGGGAACTACATTATTTTGAAAGAAATGGCAGATATCTGAAAGTATTGCACAGACAGTTTAACGGAAAGATCGTAATATAATTAAGCAAATCTACTCCACACTTCATTCGCAATGGACACCTTCATGTTTTTTTTTGACATGAAACATTTATGTTTGAGGTACAACGGAGAAAATTTATAACTTCTGAAACGAAAGAATGGAATTTCGGGAGGGAGCACCACGATCCAGCAAGAACTAGATAACTCAATTGTTTTTACACTTAAGAGAGGAAAAAAATGATTGGACTCAAGAGTGTTTACACTACAACACAAGTAACTTCCCCCATCATCTAGCAAAGGATTACACCTTATTTATGTTAGTTAACATTCTTTTATAAGTTGAAAATCCCTTCTTCTTCTTCTTCTTCTTCTTCTTCTTCTTCTTCTTCAAGTATTAGGCCATATGGCCTATTACGATCTCACAATTGAATTTTCAATCCAGCGTTTCTTTGGACGACCGAGAGATCTCTTCCCGTTTGGACGATAGTGGAGAATGACTTTTGGGATTCTATCTCTACGCATGCGATGCAGATGATTTATCCAGTTGTTCCGATAATGTTTTACGTGATTGATTACAGGTTCTAGTTGTAATTCTTTCATTACATTTTCATTGCGTTTGTGATCCCATTTCGTATATCCCGCTGTATATCTCATAAATTTCATTTCATTGGCCGTTATTCAGCTTTCGTCTTTCTTCCTCAATGCCCATGCCCCACTGCCGTAACAAAGTACAGGTCTCGCCAAGGTCTTGTATAAGCGAATTATAGTATGTCTTTGTACTAGGGAAGGTTTCATAATGTTGTTCATTATTCCCATTGTTTTGGTGTATTTTATCGTCAATAGAAATTGTCAATTCGGTTCATCCGAGGCTTATTGTGAGATTTGAAAACAGTTATGAAATTACTGCCCAACGGGTTGCCGGCCCGAAATGGTAAAATTTGGTGGGGTTCCCACCTATAAAGCATTTCCTCTGTATATGATGTGGTTATACCACCAATACCCGGTCCTCAGAGCCTCATCTGTGAAAGCAGGTTGCACCACGGGCAGGTTGAGAATGGGATTTGGATAGGAGAGGTTATAGAATGAAAATCCCATAAAGTTGCAAAAAGATGAGAAATTAAGTAGACAGAAAAACTGAAGAGGTAGGTAGATTCCAAACTGACCTAAGTCGAAATGACTACTGAAAAAAAAAACTGATAAAATAAATTTGACGCCCTTAGATCAGTTTGAAAAAACATATGCATACACTAAGGCAGGACTTAGGAGAGTCTGTTAAATAAACTTACACAGTTACATACAGGTTTGAAAAATATAAATTAAAAGGTGAATAAAGCAAGTTGAAATCTTAAAGAAGGACTTAGGACACTTTAGAATTTACCTCTTCAATTGATGTATGAAACTCGCTTAAACCATTAATTTACACTATATAAGTAAACATGTCAACACTGAAAATCATTGGATTTGAAAAAAAAAAAAAAAACAAACAAATGTGGAATAAGAAAAAACTTATTCTGTTTTTGTTTCTCGAATTTATTGATTCTACGAGTTCAATAATTTTAAAGTGTTGCACTTGAGAATCCCGAAATGTTTGTGGAATGGACAGCGTGAGTTTTTTTTTTTTCAAGTTTTTCTGCAAGATATGTTCTGCTTTCATCTTTTTATTTTTTTTATTATATCATATAATTAATAGAATTGGGAAAACATCTCTATTTTCTCCTTACAATATCTGGAAACCCAGGTTTAGTAGTAGTTTTAGAAATATTAAGAGAAGGAAAAATCATACAAAACATGAAAAAAAGTGAAATATGAAAATATTATCAAAATACTGTATCATGAAATATGAAACAATTTTGTAGTTAATTCCATACACATCGTACATCATGGATATCTTTGTTCCCATGCTGCATGCAGGAATTACTTAGAATATGAAATTTCATATAACCACAGTCTTGTATATACAGTCACGAAGCTCAATACGTAGTAAATATGTATCCATAGATAGTTGCTAACCACTAGGATCGCTAATATCGCCTCATTACAGACAATGCGAATTAGTACCGGCACAGTCTATTGTTCCTAGCACCCTCAAAACTCAAGCTTCGTGACTATATACTATATACGAGACTGTGATATAACTCTGGCTTTCAAGTATAGCTCCCCGTCACTGTTCGATAACAGAAAGCCACAAATTTAAGTCACACAGAACTTGGTATGCACTCAATGCTGGGTCTCTGACGTCTTGTCAACCCACTTGAGGTATGTGGATATAAAGGGAATACAGTAATTGAGCCTGGATCTTGTAGAGTTCCTCGGTAGCTCAGTCGGTAGAGCATTGGCGCACTCAGCCAAAGGTCTCAGGTTGATGCCCGACCCCGGTACAATTTTTCTCATGAAATTATTCACAAAATTTCATATTTTGTCTGTCACAAGTTATGATTGTGGAATAACTAAGGCGTTTAGATTACAATTAAAGAATTTGAGTGTTCAACCTACTTAAGTAACCAATTAATTACAATAAAGTGTCATTTATATTTCTCATGCAACAAATATTATTGTTATTCCTCAGTGGAATTCCTCTTTTAGATTATAGCCTAAAGATGCACCAATGACAGAATGTTGAGGTGCCAACTTTCTTATACGAAGCCCTCGTTTCGAATGCCAGTACGATCAAATAGAATTCATTTTCAAGTAATACACGCTTCTTGCCCCGTATTTTATTTCTGACAGAGTCAAATGCAGATATTGTAATTTCAAAACGAGTTTTTGATTTCTTATTACCTTCGGCGTGAAGGACAATATTTTGAATTTTTATTATACCTAAAGATAGGACAAAGAAGAACGACTTGCATTCATTTGCAAGATATTAATACTATATGAATATCCCGTTTGTTCAAAAGCACTGACGAGCAAATTCTGTTAATTCTTCCGGTTGACCATATGTTTCAAGTACCAGATCCATAAGCACAAGACAACGGGGCATTTGTTACACAACTGAATAACTGAACCAGACAAGCATGTCACGCGAGCCTTCGCAGTCTTTTTTTTTTTTTTCTCTCGCGTTTTTCTTCTTCCTCAATCGAGTGATCGAAACCACGCACATCTCTGTTTGCGTCTATCAATCATTATCCCGATGAATCATGAACTATATTCAGCTTGGTCGATCTGTTTTACTCTTCTTATGCCAGTTCTCTCATCTGAAAACCGATGGCCGTCATCGTAGCTTCGAGGAAACACAGCATGACAGTTTTCGTCTTCTGTTTTTTTAGTAATTACCCAGAATAAAACATACTGTAGGCTATTTAAATTATCACAGTCTTCTTGGCTACCTAAATTAAAGAGATTCTACACTTTAACTAACAAAGGAAGACAACAAATGAAGATGTGGATTCCAAACTGGCCTAAGTCCAAATGACAAGTTATGAGAAAAATGGCAAAAACTGATACAATAAATTTGACGCACTTGAAAAAAAAATATGTAGACATTAAGTCAAGACTTACGAGAGTCTGTTAAATAAACTTTCACTGTTAAACTCGTATATAGGTTTGAAAAGGATAAATTCAAACAAGTTTAAAAAAATTAAATCCACATCAAGTTATAGCGTCTGAGGAAGAAATTTCAACATATCTCTACAAGGTGAACAATAAGTATGGAACATTGCTAATAAAGTTATTGCACCATCGTGTTTTTTGCTGTATTTACAGCTATTGTTGTTAGGCCTTGAAAGTTAGAATTCCCACACTGAAATTTGTTGCTAGGGAAACCATTCTTCATGACATAAAGCTATACTGAAATAGACACATTACAGTGCATTTATTCCTACTTAGTTACCATTACAGTGCACTTTTGCGAATGCACTGGAATAATATTGTTCTAAATTTTCAATGCAAAATAAATACTACTTGCAGTTTTGAAAATATGATTGTGCAAAAAATGTTGTACAATACAAGTTTGTGAAGTGCATTACTAAATCTCGGAAATTAAAAGAACTCGCTCTGCTCGTTTTTCAAACTTTCCTCGATTTTTTAAAAAGCTCTTCCCAACCTTGTATCGTAATATACTATATAATGTGAATGTTTCTTAAATGTGTTAAACGCTACATTTATTAGACGCATATCACTTAATATTTTACACATAATTTAGAAATTTATAACCTTGTGTATACAGGATGTGCCAGAAACACATTTTTCTTAAATTACAGCATACACTTATTTTTACATTTTTTAACTGTTCCCTTAATTCTACATGTGGCGAGGTTAATGTATTCGTTATTATATTGTTTCTCTGCCTATCACTGATATAGATGATAGGAGTACCTAGATCGTCAGCTGGTAAAAAACACTCATAGTAGCTTAGGTTTACAGCCGATAGATGATCGCTGATGAGCAGAGGTAAGAAGTTCGTACCGAAACTATTAGGTTATGTGAGCTTGGACTATACCTAGTATATCTACCCTATATCTACCGAATGAACAGTAGTGACCCAGCTCTCAACGTTAAGAAACCAGCAAAACAAACATGTACAGTCGGGTGGTAACCAAACTTATCTTTGTGCCAATCATCCATGGTCTAAGAAACAAAATGAACAATTAACATTGTGTAAAAAAACAATAACTGAAAATTACATTCTGTGTAATTTTCAATATACAATAACTTACCCATAATAAAAATAACTAACAAAATATGTAATAATATGTATCTGGCTTTGTTACAAATAATAATAATAATAATAATAATAATAAAATAATAATAATAATAATAATAATAATGTACATTTTCAGTTTATCACAAATACACTTTTCTATGTTCACAAAAATGATACTTGTACTCTGAAAATGTTCATTCTACTTCACAAGACATAACTGGAGTAAATCTGAAATATGATTAAACCTATCCATAATTCGTTTCAAGAACACTTTTCATTTCTGCTTTAATGACTATTGGGACTTCTGCGAATTGGTAATTTGAATAATAATATTATTCTTCTGCATCTCGCAGCGTCAGCCATTTTTATATTTCTGGACTGCAGCAGAGTCACTGTTGCAGGCAAATGTTTGAAAGGATAATGAAACAGGCCAACATCATACATAAGTCGAACCCGGACTTCCTGGATGGATGATCAGCACACTATAGCTACAGACTGGGCCCGAATAGCTACAGAGCACTAAGTTCTCCGACTCCTCTTAATCTTGAGAATTTTGACTTGGTATTATAATATTTTCAAATAGCATTGCAAAATATAATTCTTTTATGTCCTCAGTCCTCCTTTATCGATCTATGATCGATTTTCCTGGTGTTATAATAGGATCATATTATTGATATACGAGTTGATCCTTGCCATGCATCTGGAAACTGAGGAAATAGATTTAGAATTTAAAAAATAAGATTGTGACTTCCATGTCCTTTGCAGAAATATGTAAATTAATATTGTTCATGAAAGATTCACCTATTATATTACCTTTAATAAAATATTAATAGTATCTAGTTTTAATAATAAATATATCGACATAAGAAATATTATTTCCCTTGCCGTTTTGTATCGTCAGTTTTTGAACACCGTGTAACTCGAGATTTCGCTCGTAATTTGTTTTACGGCGACCATTGTTCGGTATCGTGCAGCGAGTTGCATAACCACTCTGAGGGTTATTTATAGATTCTGTTAACTGTCACCGGGTTCGAGACCTTGTCACACTGTTGAGAAGTGCTGAATGAAACAGAGCACACCAAGTGAGAATTAAACGAAATACGATCGCAGATCCTTGTCACTCTGTATGCTAAAGTGACAAAGTTCCGTAACGACTAACTTCCCACCAGTAGCGGTTTTCAACCTGTGTATGTTAAATACATGTTAGTAGACCACCATTACAACGCCCATCTGTGTTTCAAAGGCCAGTGGTGTCGCGGTGACCCTTGCAGTTTACGCAAAGAAGTCTCCTGAAATTACAATATTTCTTTAGCTTATTTATATTCTATTTTTACGTCCACTTTACCAGGATTCTAAGTCCACGTCACTAGTTTTTTTTTTATCTTGTACGGAGAAGGGACCCGAAAGCTTAAGGTACGGTCACACGTCGCTACTTTTGCAGCGATGCAGTACAAAAAAACTGCGCAACTCTCGTACTGCGACGTGTGAACAACGGTGCAACCCGAAAAGTAGTGGCTGCCGAACCTGCTGCCCGCTACTTTTCCATGCTGCGCGCAGCTTAAAAGTAGGGACGTGTGAACAGGGTTCTCAGGGTTGCAGCGCAGCATTTTTGATATCGGTTTTGTTGAAACTTTTGCTGCGGTTGCAACCAGTGTTGCCACCCATATGTGCCAATGATACTTTTATTGTTTTGATGTATTTTAATGTTAGATGTGATGAAAATAAATTATTTGTAACAGTTATTAAATGCACAACACAGTCTGAGCATATTTGCTGACGATATAATTCATTTTTTTTTTAATTTTCTGTAGCGTAGTTTCAAACAGGAGGGTTGCCAACATTGTTCACGTGAATATGCTGTTGGTTATCATTTAAGTATATAGGCGTTTTTAAAAGCTTTATAGTAAAAATAATGCCAATTTCTGAATACTAGTTAGGACAGAAAAGCAAATAATAGATAAGTAAGCTTTCGCATGAGTTTCTTAATAATGCGAACATAACCACAAAATGTATATTGAGAAGTCAACACGGAGATGGGAACCTGCAGCATGACTGCGGCTGCAAAAGTAGCGCCTTGTGTGTGAACAGACTCGCAACCTCCAGTTGCAACTTTTGCAGCACTCGGGTTGCGCAGCACGAAAAGTAGCGTGCAGCGCGCTACTTTTGGCTTACGTGTGAACACGACACGCAACTTTTGCAGCTGCAGTACAAAAGTTGCGCAGCAAAAGTAGCGACGTGTGACCGTACCTTTACACTGCAGCCTGAGGCTTATTGTGCTTACCACTCCTATTCTGAGAATGATTGGGTAGCTGAACGGCCGCGCTCTTGTACAAGTATAGCACGCCGCAACGTGAACTTAACCCGGGCTATGGTATGGATGATGGTTATAAAGGATGATTCACTAGGAATTACCATCACTTACAGAGCCTATTTTAGAAGACATTCTGAGCAAAAAATGTCATATAAACATTTGTCCTATTCTCAATACTTTCAGAGTTACACTATTTTCAAGTTGTTTGTAAAATACCATTATTCTCGAATTTTAAGGGTAAAAGAATATTACAAATAAAGAATGAACTATCATTTCTTTAATTAGCTAGTATTCTGGAGCTAAAAATTTGTTGTGAATCCTATAGTTGCTTCGTACAGATTTTTTTTTTTTTTTTTTTTTTTTTTTTTTCGATTTTTAACTACAAAATTACATTTCCTTATGCATTTATCACAGCATTGTTACAAATCACGCCACTCTTGTAAATTCATCAAAACTGTACATTAGGATGCATAATTAAAGTGTAAAGAATCAAGTTCCTAAAGTCGTATGATTTGTAACAATTTTTGTGAAAAAATGCGTAAGAATGACGTAATTTTTAGTTAAAAATTGAAAAACAAAACCTGTACAAAGCAATTAACAACACATTTTTAGCTTCAGAACACTAGCCAATTAAAGAAACGACACTTGTGATTAGTTGATTCTCTATTTGAAATATTTTTTTACCTTTAAAACTAAAGAAAAAAGGTATTTTATTAGCAACTTCAAATTAGTGTAACTCTGAAAATATTGAGCTTAGGACAAATATGTTTATATGACATATTTTGCTCAGAATGTCTTCGGAAATAAGTTCCGTAAGTAACGGTAAATCCTAGTGAATCACCCTGTATATGTGAATTAATGATATCGAAATGAGTCTGAGGTCCAACGCCGGAATTTACCCAGCAATTCTTATTCAGTTGGTTGAGGGAAAACCCCGTAAAAATCCCAACCAGGTAATTTGTCGCAACCAGGATATGAACCCGGGCCCGCTCGTTTCACGGCCAGACGCGCTAACCGTTACTTCACAGCGGTGGACGTCAATACCTTTACTTGTAAGTAAAAATATTCATACCAAAGTTAACTTTACATTTTGGTTTGTGTGAGGCCTAAGTTATCTGCAAAGGCACTTTGGAAGAGAGTGAGGAGTGGAACATGCATTGGGATACAACGAGAAGGTACAGAAACTCCTTTTCTGGACTACTTCGAACACATGACCTCAGACTCCAATCATTAACGATCCGCATTTTAGACATTGCATATATTGCGACCAACATCGCAACACATGCTGTTGTTTAGTTAACTGTCCAAAGACAGGTTGAAACCTCATAAGTGACATCAATAAGCAGTGGCGGTGCGTCAATAAGAGCACAAGAGCACGTGAACACCTTGTTTCCATTAATGCACGACTAGTTTTATTATTTAATACCGTATTGGCGTAGTGGCGTATACTGGTTAAAGGGTTTGGGCTACCGCTGACCCTATTATTACACAAAATATATCTAACAATTACTTTAATTTTAATTACTATGGTAAAACTAATAATACAAAATTATTACATTATGTTATATTATAAACTTTTTCTTTTGTAATTTCCTTGGGCTACCGCCGGTAGCCCCGGTAGCCCGCAAAATACGCCGCCTGGGGATGTATAATATCAGGATCGAGTATTTTAAACTTCCCGCATCTTGCATAAACTTCTTATGTAAACTTGGCAACATCCGTTCACGTACAAGCCGTGCTCTTTTCAAGAAGGTTACAGAAATTTCACGCATGCGCGGGAGAAAATTGTCTTTCGCTGGCCGCATATGACTCATCAAGAGCACAAAGCATTAAGTGAACAATGAATCTATCCTACAGATGTCAGATGCATCGATGCCTATCGTTTACGTGCTATATCTGGAGGAGAAAATTTAATAAGTCTGTATTTTAGCCTGCAGGTGTCAGCATCTCACTGTCGGAATATTTACTTTATGTGGATGTGTGTACAGTGCTGGTACGAGAGTGTAGATTGTGAATTACTATACTTGTGTCTGCATATAGCATAGTTTGGCTTTCAAAGACGTGCTGGCTGAATGTGATGGTGGTATGAATTTAAATATCTGTATTGTGGTGTATATTATTTAAGAATAATATTTACTGGCATGTATTTATAGTAATCAATCTATGCGAATGGGATTACAATACTGGTATAGGCTATAGTGTATCAGTGTGTTGTGAATCAAAATACAATATCTTACTGAACATACGCTTTTGTAAATTGTTTTATGTATTAATTTTTAACAAACGTAAACAATGAACTCTGTTCAAGTAATTTTGAAGAGTAAAGAACTGGGTAAACTAGGTATTAGGGTAAAAACGTACGATTTCAAATTCTCTTCGATTTTGGAACACAAAATTGTGAACACACATAATATTTTATCACGAGCCGCCACTGTCAATAAGACACCACTTATGAGACAACTGAGCCAGAAGATAATGGAATAGGATAGCCATCTTCCTTTCCCTCTCTAGTGCATACATCGTTGACTAGTAACATATTATTATACTAGTCAGACTTCAGATGTATACAAACAATTGTTCTTCCTCTGACGTCAAGTGAGACGTACTGCCTGACAATACAGAGTGTCCCAAAAGTCTCCATTCATAGGAAATGTAAGTTCAAAATAAAAATGTCACATAATGTGCTCAATGTGTTTAACCCGCTCCCCAGATCTCACAGCCCTTGACTTTACCTCTGGGGTTATCTTAAGTCGTAGGTCTACCAGGAGAAAACCCGGGATTCTCAACATCTGAAAGGTGTCGAGAGAAAACAGGGAATGTCACGAAACATCATTATCGAATACCTCGAAATTTCCGGTTTTTAATGGAATAATGAGTGTATCAAATGTCCAATGTTACCTTACCCGAACATTTCCACTTTTAATTTATTTTTCTGTGATTGGACAGTTCTTTAGTCTCAGTTGCCACCTATAGAATGCGCTGTACACCATAAAATAACTAAAAACTGACATTTCTTGATTTCTCTCCCCCATATCCTTCATCTGCAAGCTCTTATCGTCGATGCCTGTCATGTGACGACGGACATGTTGCAACTTTTGCATCGAAACAGCTTGGAACACATTCACCGACCTGTGCCTCACTCTCGAAAGCCGTTATACTGAGCACATGTGACATTTATATTTTGAACTGATATTCCCTATGTATGGGGACTTTTGGGACACTCTGTAGATGTATATATCAGCCAGAACCTCAATCAGGGGATTCACAAAATAAATAGTACGTTGCATACAATTACATACAGATATTCTCTTTCTGTCAGGTATGAATCGTTCTGCTGAAGAATAAGCTTAATAATGCGCTTTAACATGAGATTCCACTACAAAATTTAAATGAGCTGAGAGATTTACGTAAAACAAACAAAAACTCTGTGAACTCAGCAAATGTGTGTCTTTGGATAATAGCACGGTGATAAATTAATAGCGAAGCATCGCCAACCATAAAACTTAAGCTTGTTATTTAAATCTTGGCCCCAATTTTTCCACTTCCTTGGCTGTAAGATCCTTAACGTAAGATTTATGGGATTAAAATCTGTTATGTAACATGTTAGGACCTCAGTTCTGAGTCCTACGAGGGGCTTCGGTTATAAGCGATAGAGTTTGCTGATCCTGCACATCGTCGTTCACGACAGCTTGGAATTTTCCAAGAAGAGGTGGTTGGCATGCTTTGCCGCTAATGGTATTTGACCGACACACTGTACTGCACGGTTCATCTTCAAACGATTCTAAAGGAACAGGGTAATATTATTGAAAATACGCTTAAAGGGGGGATCGGAAAGCCATGTCTCTATTATCTTTAACTAAAGGTACGCCATTTTTTTTTTGGTTCTATCAAAAAGAGCTCAATGCGATTTTACTACAAGCAAACTACGAGGGGGGGGGGCCAAAAATAACCGTTTTTTTTGTGAACTCTACATTCACAGTACTTTAGTCCCCTTCAAAGTATTGTTCATGTGCATTAATGCACTTGTCCCAACGCTTTTGCCACTGCTGGAAACAGTGCTGGAACTCTTGAGGCAGGATACTGTTCAAAGCCGTTAGCGTGTTTTCTTTGATGCCATCCACATCACTGAATCGCTTTCCTTCCAGACATTTCTTCATCCGTGGAAACAAAAAAATTCCGACGGATCCAGATCGGGTGAGTAGGGTGCATGTGGCACAAGCACAATGTTGTTGTTTGTCAAAAACTGACGGACTGTCGGAGCTGTGTGGGCTGGAGCATTGTCGTGGTGAAGCAACCAGTTCCCATTTCTCCACATTTCGGGCCATTTTCGTCCCACATTCTCTCGTAATCTTCGTAACAAATCCAAATAGAAATGTTGGTACACTGTTTGTCCTGGCGGAACGAACGCTTTGTGGACAATGCCATTCACATCAAAAAAACAAATCAACATTGTTTTCACACTGGATTGCACTTGACGTGTTTTCTTGGGTCGTGGTGAATTTGGAGTTTTCCACTGGCTCGATGCTTGCTTTGATTCTGGATCGTACCCATAGCACCAAGACTCATCCCCAGTCACAATTCTTTTAAGAATTTTGGATCGTTCTGCACATCACTCTTCAAGTCGCAGCAAACTCTCACGCGGTTTTCTCTTTGGTCATCTGTGAGCAAGCGAGGAACAAATTTTGCGGACACCCGTCTCATGTGCAAATCTTCGGTTAAAATTAGCTGGACCGTGCTCCATGACAGGTTCGTTTGCTCACAAAACTTCGTCAATGATCTTTCGACGATCTTCATCAATTGCACGTTCGATTTTGGTATGTTTTGGTCATTTCTTCCTGTCGAAGGACACCTGGGGCGTGGTATGTCTTCAGTTGACATGTTGTCAGATTTGAAACGGGAAAACCACTCGTAGACCTGTGATTTCCGCAAAGCATCATTATCAAAGGCTTGCCGAAGCATCCCAACGGTCTAGGCTGTAGTTTTCCCTAACAGAAAACAAAATTTCACACACTCTTTGCTCCTTGTGGTTGGCGTTCTCACTAATCGCCAAACGGTTGAAACAGGAACGCAAAAAACACAGCACCACAAACAAACCACTTAACTTAGACTGATGCCAGCTCACTAACGGTCGCGGGAGACCCCAAACTAACACCACCTAACAGCACATCTCGTAACTACAAACCATGTGCGCGCAACAGTTCGATTCCGGCTACTTTTGGGTCCACCCTAGTACCTTACACACCAATTCTTACTTCTAACACGAATTTGTTTGGATGTGGGTCAGTTGTCTCCCGTGGTCAGTTTTTACAGGCACATACCACCCGTCTAATAAAATCCAAAGATAATAACAATCTAATTCTCTCTCCGTCACATTTTATTTATACATATAAACAGCTCTCTTCAGGTAAACTTACAAGTAGGCCTAAATATTTATTCCATTGCACTTTTACTATGGCATACTAGTTTTGTCCAATAGAACGGTACGAAACGACGTATTTAAACCAATCATGGCTGCTTACCTTACAATTTTTATCATCTCCCTAGCATTTGTTCCTTTCTTTGCCAACATTGCACATTCAATAATGTATTTCATTATGGTATTCATTTGTGGAGAACGGTGCTAATGTTTTTAGACTTTGAGGTTCTTAAAATAATACAAATTTATTATATTGATATTAATAAAATGCATACATAAAAATCGAAATAACTTTGAATTGTATTCTCATAGTTATGAAACAAAAGGTATCATCCTAGATCATATATACCCAGATTGCTCGGCGGTATAGGCTTTGACGGTAACAACTTTTGTCAGGTTACTATGTTGCCATCTAGTTGTTACATAAGGAGTCACGTCATAAGTCCCATTTGAATTGCATTAGCGACTGTACTGCCATCTCGTGTTTGTTTACGGCAGACGGGTGGCAATCCTGGCGGTTGTTCTCTTCAAAGTGCTACCGATTTTAACATAGGAATGAGCAATCCATATGTGATCTGGAGTATGATGAATGCTTTAAGATTGTTTGAACCGAAATGAAACACTGCTACAGTATTTAATCATAGTAGTAATTTAGGCCCAAGACTATATAACAAATTTATATTGCATTGGTAGCGTTTTTCTGTACTTTCATTTATCTGCTGTCCATGCTTCCATGGCAACCAAGTATTTATTTATGCTACGAACTTACACACAAATTCAATATTTTAATATCCTAATCATATCAATTCTAAATGTTCTAGTATTAAATTAAAAAAGTTATGTATGGATTTTATAAGTAATGAAAAGTTGTACATTTAAATTTATATATTCTTATTGTGTAGTTGACAAAACAAATTGTATTATTAATACTTCTTAATTTAAAACCAAGAATCCGCCTCTGAGTACGAGTTCTATTTTTTTTTCAGGGATGAGCTAAAATTTTATTTGTGTATACTATATTTTATGTTACAAGTATTAGCGATATATGTATATATACACGTAAATAAATAAATAAATAAATAAATAAATAAATAAATGGATAAATGTATGAATAGATAAATAAATAAAGTAGTTTTGAGTAAGTTAGCAAATTTAACATTAGTGGCGTAGGTCATTCATACTCCCGTTAATGATTTCTTTTCACCTCTATTTCCACTTACTTCAACTTACATAGTCGTGCCAGATAGTATTTATCACCGTCACCGCTATTTCCAACGATTAGGCCGTAAAGGAGCGGGTCCCGTTGTACCATAAATAAATTACAATTCTTTGTTCAAATGTTCATTTACAAAGACTTATTTCACGAAAAAGATCGCATTTTGTTTCAAGTTTTGAATCCGAAGGTTGTTAACCTACCTCACCTCATTAAGGCGGATAACTAAGAATCTGAAAGACTTATCACTGGTGACTAAGACGCACTACGTTATCTTTCAAACAAGTTCACATAACTATTCTGTCTGTAATCTATAACCCGGAGTGGAGAATTCTATTTTGTTTAGAATAGATAGGTGAAAGAGAAATTACAATGGCAGGGATTTAATTTCGTGATGGGGAGATTAAGAAGTGTGTATTGTCCGCGCAACTTATCTAGGCACTTGGGTTCCCTAGTGCTCTCTCGCTACCCCTCTCCTTCCCTCTCCTGCCACGCTACTGCTACAAGCAACCTCGCTACACCCCGCTGCCCCGCTCTTTTAGCTGCCCAGATAAGTTGCGCGAACAGTAGTGATGGAGTCTCACTCTGAAGTGAAAACGTCCATACAAGAAGGAAAAGACGGTAGACTTAAGAGAGGAGAAAAAAGTAATAGTAGAAGGGAGACATAAAAGAACGAGGAACAGAGAGAAAGTAGACAAGGAGAGAGAGACAGAGAAGATGAGAAGAGAGAAAAGAAAAAACGAGAAGAGAGAGAAAAGAAGACGAGGAGACAGAGAGAAAAGAATATGAGGA
Organism: Periplaneta americana; assembly: GCF_040183065.1. Taxonomy (NCBI): domain Eukaryota; kingdom Metazoa; phylum Arthropoda; class Insecta; order Blattodea; family Blattidae; genus Periplaneta; species Periplaneta americana. The sequence goes on along the minus strand of NC_091118.1, from coordinate 36,499,167 downwards.
GACAGAGACAGAGAAGACGAGAAGAGAGAGAAAAGAAGAGGAGAGAGACAGAGAAGGCGAGAAGAGAGAGAAAAGACTAGGAGAGAGACAGAGAAGACGAGAAGAGAGAGAAAAGAAGACGAGGAGAGAGAGAAGAAAAGACGAGAAGAGAGAGAAAAGAAGACGAGGAAAGAGAGAGAGAAAAGAAGATGAGGAGACAGAAAGAAAAGACAAGAAGGCAGAGAGAAAAGAAGCGAGGAGAGAGAGACAGAAAAGAGAGAGAAAAGAAGACAAGGAGACAGAGAGAAAAGAAGACGAGAAGACGGGAGACATAGAGAAAAGAAGACGAGAAGAAAGAGACAAAAGAAAATGAGACAGAAAGAAAAGAAGATGAGGAGACAGAGAGAAAAGAAGACTAGAGGACAGAGAGAAAAAGACAAGGAGACAGAAGGAGACGAAAAGACAAAGAAAAGAGACGAAGAGACAGAGGAAGAAGACGAAAAGACAGAGAAAGGAGACGAAGAGACAGGAAGTAGATGATGGAATAGACGGAGTCGCAAAAGAATAAACCGATTAACTGAGAGGTGAAAGCGAAAAACATGGAGAGAAAATGTTAAAGATGATGAGAAATAAGAATGGGAAAGAAATAGGAAGTGAATAGAGAGATTGAGGAAAGAGAAAAAAAGAACAAAAATAAAATAATAAGAACAGAATTAAGACGAATTCTTAATGAGGATAGAGAATAAATTTAAAACATTTCCACTGATTTTTGTTTTGGTGACACTTCCTTAATGTCAGATCTTGCTCACTACATGTAAAATTCCTTCTTGTTTAGACGACCTCCATGTTCGCACTCCGACAGGACGCACCTGTCCTAGAGTTTGATGACCTTTCGACCAATAACAAAATGAAAAGTTACATATTCCCAAAAGAAAGATCATTAGACTCTCCGGAATAGATGATGATTGAAGATCCAGCTGATATAAGTATGAAAGAATTTTCCTTTCCGCGAGATCCCGAGGCTCGACAATGTCTTCGGAATTCATCGCCACGTTATAAAATGAAACGGCTCATTCCAGTCTCCGTGATGTGCATGTTAATGGCTCACTCCAGCTTGTTCTTCATGCAAGGCATCTGCGAGTAACACAGTCTAATAGTCAATAAACTGCATTGTGTTACGCTGTTTAATTAACCATTTGCAATGACATTAATTTGAAGACGCAATAAATTAATAAGAAATGTTAGGAGCTGTTGGAGGATTCTTGCATCTAAATGTACAGTAAAAAGTTATATATACACACTCAGTTGAGTGAAATTCGGCGTAACTCAATGGTTAGAACACTTGGTACGTAGAACCAAGGACCCGGGTTCGATTCCCGGCTCAGAGCGAATTTTTCTCCTCTAATATTAATTGTTACCGCAACAGATGTATTCTGTAGGATCAAAAAATTAATCTTAACGTAGATTCTTCGAGCAACAGTGCATATTACTGTGGAAACCCGGCCACCAAGTCACTCAATTGAGTGCGCTCCTTGTATAATGGCAGTTGACTTAATATAAAAATGTCAACATACATGACGAACTTGGAGTTAGGCCACAAAAGGAAAAACACTGAAGGAGAGATTCGATTCGGTGCCGTGGATTGAACGTCGGCGTAGCTCAATGGTTAGAGCACTTGGTACTTAGAACCAAGGACACGGGTTCGATCCCCGGCGCCGGAGCGAATTTTTCTCCTTTTAATATTAATTGTTACCGCAACAAATTCTGTAGGATCAAAAAAATTAATCTTCACGTAGAAAACGAGTGAATGGAAATCACATTGAGGATCTCCTATAATGTTGAAGAGCAAGTAATCACATCTCGGAAGGTATTAATTTCAGGACCCATGCTTATTATATCGTTTTTTTTTCTTTTTTGATGAATATTACCCCTTCTCAAAATATTGATTTTTATTGATTTTTTTATTAACACCTTGTGTAGACTAACTAATTTAGCTTATACGTAGGCCTGTTATGAAAAATATTCGTCCGCTTAGTATGAATTTATCTCTCGATTTGAAACATTGAAGGTGTCAGGTGTCGGATTATACGGTCTTCCACAACAAAGCACAAATAAAATGTGACATGGCAGTGTGGGTTAACCTGAAGGTCGTGAAATCAGTGATGCTGGTGCATGCATCACTTCACACATTGGGAAACAGCATGTCGTCTAAATACACAATTCATTGGAAATCGTTTTAATATTCTAATATTTCCTTATCGATATGGTGGTCGTACGGAAGTGAATGGATGGACAGACATTCGAAATTTAAATTACTATTTCAATGACATTGATGACGCCGAATTTCGCCGCGGGTCAAAATAGGAAGTGCGCGATATCGTAGTGCAATTGTTTCGAGGTCGCGCGCGCGGGTCATTTTTAACGGGAAGTGTTGCCGTTACCGTTTCCCGCTCAATCTCTCTATTTTTTTTATTATATTTTCGTTAATGTGATCAATGATTAGTCCATTTCCTAGTTCATGTTTTTTTCTTGAAATTTCTGGCGGAGAGAAAGGACACAAGGTCTAATTAACAAATATTTTGTCCCATGATTAGAATGTTTTCTGCAACTACAGACAGTTACAAATCTAGAATTCTTTATCAGAACTCAAAAATGGCGTTCTCGTTGTTACGAAACGAAGGAAGGGCAGATTTCTAAGCCGAGAGCAAAATATTTTCCTGCTGAATTATGTAAAAGCCTGCAGGTGTGCGGATACAGACGTGGATTAATGCCATCTGTAAGAGAACTGTCACACAACCGGTTTTACGCGATCTTCCAATGACCGTTCCTCGGTTCAGTGGACGTCACATCCTGCGGATTGATAAAAGTCGCTTCGCTTTCTCTCGTTCCTGAATTTTATCCCTAGTTTGTGACCTGAATATGCCAACTTGTGCATCGACAGAAATATTAACATTTGTTAACAAAAATTGAGCTTGATCACAAGGACAGATGCATAATTTTAGTGACTCATTGCTAGTTTCGATGTTATCGAGAGAGGATTTATGTTTTGATTCAAGGAGAAGCCGCAACATTTCAGCGCCAATTTATTTCAAACCTTCAAACACTCAAAATCATGACTTCATTAGAATATAGCCTACGTTTTTCTTTCCTTAGAAGGCTGCAAAATTAAAGCGAGAGAATTACATGAACTGTCTTTGAATCTTGTCAAATATTTTAGTAAAAGCAATGATAGTCTTACTGCAGAATTCCTTAAATAGCCATTTTATTACGTTTATATTCCGTATTTGTATATCATTCTTTGCCTTCTAAACAGTCAACATTCCACTAAGTTCAACACTGCATATTTACAAGCCATGGGACACTCAAGTCACGTGGCCAAAATGACGCGCGCAAGATCAACACTTGAGACAAGATAGGATAAACCACACTAGGCAAAAAGAAAGGACAGATCTCCAATTTCCTGTCGTAAATAAGATCCTAGTTTGCTATCACTTCAGTGTCAGAAAGATCAGTACCAGTAGCAGTAATAATAATAATAATAATAATAATAATAATAATAATAATAATAATGTAATCTGATAATCGAATCTAATATAATAAAATACGGTATGGTACAATATAATACGACACGACACGACACAACACATAATATAATACAATATAATATAATATAATATAATATAATATAATATAATATAATATAATATAATAATTATATACTAGGACTGTGCGTCCCGGACAGTCCCATATAATATAATATCAGTATAACATAATAACTTATAGTATAATATAGCCTACTTACAAATGACTTTCAAGGAACCCGGAAGTTCACTGCCGCCCTCACATAAACCCGCCATCGGTCCCTATCCTGAACAAGATTAATCCAGCCTCTACCATCATATTCCACCTTCCTCGAATCCATTTTTATATTATCCTCCCATCTACGTCCCGGCCTCCCCAGAGGTCTTTTTCCCTCTGGCCTCCCAACTGACACTCTACTCATAATACAATACAATATAATATACAGAACGTATTGTTCATTGGTCTAAATATGGATGAAACAAAATTAAGAACAAATGTTAGGTTAGGTTTTCACTTCATCGCCATTTTGTATTTTTGATTTCATGTACAGACCTCTTACAATGTTTTACTAATATTATTATATTTCCTGTGTATCATTCCGGAATAAAATGACTCGGGAATACTTAATAAATTATGAACAAAATCTATTCAATGATTTAGAAAAAAAAAAAAGCGCTGGATACAGACAAGACAGAAGTAATGTTCAAAGTACCATTTTTTGGTATCAGGTGTGCTGCAAACATGAAATTCTGTATAAAATTAATAAATATATGTTTTCAACAGCACAATACTTTCTCCAGTTGAAAATCCGTACGAATAGTATCACATTCAATTGATTTCGGAAGATCAGAAGAAAATATGAATAAAGAATTTTATTACAAATTCAATATCATATTGTCTCTAAATATCTCTCTGAATAAATGATTAAGATGCATTTCTTTATTAAATGACTATACATTCTCCCTGTGTGACGGCATAGATAATATGTTCTAAAAGCTTCCACACGCTAATGAGTAAGGCCAGGTTTGTGCAAGCAATTACCTTTAATTTGATGTCAGGTGTGCAAAGCGATTCGATTATTATCGATCCTCAAATTTGGATAGACTCCACCCTCGGATCACAACCGTATTAGCCAACTAACTAGGTCCGTGTTCGCGCATCGTCGGGTCAGTCCCCGGCGTGGGTAAGGGAGGCTGTGGGAGCCACCCATGAAGACGAACAAGACAGTCACTTTAGTAAAAAATGCCCTGTGAGGACTCCACGCCCTGCAGTTTCCAGGTGATGGGGTGTAGACAAAAGACTCAAGGATATTCGTATTAGATCCCAGGAAGTTGCTTTTTGGTTTGTAATAGACAAAACAGCTGTGGAATAGCTTTCTCAGAATATTTACGTTTCCCACGCAGAGTTGGGCGAGTAAATTACCTCTACGTATTTGACGCGTAATTTACATGTGAAATACGTAATGTAGAAAACTATTTTATACACGGAGTAATAAACTAATATTAATTTGACAATCTAAACATCGATTACTTCATTCCCTTTAAGTCTGTTGCAGCAGAATTTTTTTGTTGTTGTGATTTTATACTGTAGTTTTTACATAGATTATAACATTTGTTCATACTTACTTTCATTCACTCTAATACTTAGAAAAATAGAAATGCTTTTCTTACTTTCAGTTTGTTTGTTGGGAAAACTCCATAACATTATAACTAATTAATTTTTGGGGGGAGATTTTATATAATATTGTAAAACACAACTAATAATGAATGAACCTAACATTTAGCAACTGGTACCACTTGTTAAATACATTTTGACAATTAAAATAAAATTAATTAACTAAGCAGTTTTTATTGATTTCCTAAAATTTTGTTTTTGTCACTTGTGGGATTTTAAAAAAATAACGATTTTAGTGATAAATACATTTTTATAGTGCAACAGTTTAAGGTAAACATTATGATTTAAACATAATAATTCATTAAATGCAATCTTTTTCCAAATTGTATGTGCTTAATGACTAATCATCAACGAGTTGGGAACCATGGCTGAATAGACTTCCTGTATATCAGAACATTAATAAGTTTATTATGGCAGTTGACTTAATATAAAATGTCAGCATACATGCCCAACCGGGAGTCAGGCACAAAGGGAAAAACACTGGAGGAGAGGGGTTCGATCCGATGCTGTGGATTGGACTTCGGCGTAGCTCAATGGTGAGAGCGCTTGGTACGTAGAACCAAGGACCCGGGTTCGAACCCCGGCACCGGAGCGAATTTTTCTCCTATAATATTAATATTAATTAATAAACTTATTTTTTCAATCTTCGCTTCCACTCTAGTGTTGCTCTTTGTTGATCGGTACGAATTGCAAAATCGTGTTAAGGTCTCCATTTTTTTAACATTAATTGGTAGCCTCGAGTTACATGCTAGGTTTGTTGGCAGTTCAAAGGGTAAATTTTCATCACAAACTGAATAAAGAAAGACTGAAAATAAAAGTTCTTGTAGGTTTTTAACGTATTTTATATTTATTACGTTAATTACGCATTATTTACGCGTATTTTGCTGTAATGTAAATAACCTTTTATATGCGTGAAGTCCCTACTCTGATCCCACGCCATTTCCATTCCACTATTTCTCAATTACTGCTGTGTTTTCATAGAACCTTGACGCTTTTAGTGCGTATAGTTAGGAAAGTAAGCTCCATATTTGTTATACAAATCGGAGGTAAAACAGTAATTTAATTAGAAAATATTAATAAAGTTAAATATTTAACTTTCTTCCTACAGTTATATTTCTGCAAAAAAAATGCTAGGTACAGTAACTTTCGGGCTGGACCCCGGATTCATGGCACTCAGACGCTAAATAACCATAGCAGTTGATAAAGCGTCGTAAAATAACCAATTGAATAACATTAACCAGGCTACAGGACGGCTCGGTTCCGGCTGCCGATCCTCATTACCAATTCTGTCTGCGTCCAGTTCAACAACAAAGCAGACGACACGAGCGCTATCTTCCGGAGTTTCCCGTTACACAATTGTGCAAGAAGGATGCAAGTGTTTATGAATGGGTGGAATCTCCACGACTTGGCAGATAACGAAGTCCCAACTCGGTTGTAGAGTTTATGCAATGTCTAGATTAGCAGGTTTAAGTCCTGTGTTACGGCACAACAAATATCTTAACTTGGTTTTACTGAAGACTGCATATAAAATGAAAACGCTCAGTGGTTTTCCTTCAAGTCTCGCTACATATCACAAATCACTGCTCCAAATAATTTATTCTTTTTCTCCATCTCGCGTACATTTTCATTTTTCATTCTGGTACTCTTTGTTTCGTCTCATTTTCTTTTTGTCTTCTTCTCTACTTCATCGTTATTTTTGTATTATTCTCTTAATCTCTGTCTATACTCCTATATTCGTTTTTTCTTCGTTTCATTGCTGATATATTTTTTATCTTACTTCTCCTTCTCTCCATTCATTCATATTCTCTCATTTTTCTTTATTCGTCATCACTTTTTCTTTATCTGCTATCCTGTCCGCCTCTTCTTCAGTCCTCTTCTCACGTTTGCATTATATTTTTTATCCTTTCTTCTCTGCTTTTTAATCCTCCTTCCATTCAATTAACTTTTATATCTTACTTCCTTCCCTTCCTCTGTCTTCTCTATGTATTTTCTCATTTTCGTTAAACTTTATTAATCTCCTTTCGTTTCCTTTTTTCTCCTTTTCCACTCTTCTATTTTTCGTATTCTATCAGTTATCTTCTCTCTTTTTTCTTTCTTCTTCCCATCTCCTTCTTCCGTGTTTATTTTTCTCTTTTATATCCACTTTCATTCTCTTCCACCCTGATTACCAGCATAATGTCCACGCATATAATGTCCATGTGACATTATTATATCGTATTACTATATATTTTAAATAAACATCCTTCACTATAGCAATTGGTTATGATAAGTGTGGTCTGTTATGTTCAATGGACATTTCTAGCATCAGTATTTTATCATAAATATTTTTGCGAATGACTTTTACAGTCATTCGAAAAAAAAAGTCTATGCCAGAAATGTCCACTGAACGTAACAGTCCATAATTATCATAACCTATTGCTATAGTGAAGAATGTCTGTTGAAAATTTGAAATTTCATAGAAATTGACTAGAAGTTACAAATTCAATGTAGGATGGCAGAAAGACCAGAAATTGGATCTGTCGGAGCTATACAGTATTAAGTCAAAATTGTATATTTATTTTTACTTGACATTAATAGCTACTGAAGCAAGACCTATCAACTGGCACAAGAACAAAATCTGTCTTCTCCTTGTGCAATAAGCCGTTGATACTATAGGGGAACAACTTACAAAACTATGTTGGTCTGCGCATGTGTCAATCTTAAAGAGTGACACAATATACTATTCACCTCCTCCTTCCTAATTGTCAGCCAATAGTAGCGCGTACTGATAGCAGTGATGCGTCAGATGACTTGTCGCGTCAGATGACTTGTCAATCAGTAGCGACAATGGTTCAGATTAATTGAGGGAACTCCAGACTCCGCCTCCAGCACAGCGGTAAGGTTTAGGTACCTCCTACAAAGGAGTTTTGCCATTTGTAGCATATTCGGAAATAGAACACATTATGTCACTTGACTTAATGCCTTTCATCGATAGGCTATCATCTTAAGACAATTTCTCCCTCTGAACCTAACGTCCAAGATGAGAATGATATACAGTAAAACCTCTACCATCCGCTGTAATGAAGGGGGTGAGCTGAATGGTTAATCGCAAAAACCAGATAATCAGTACCATAAAGGATTTTCGTAAATTTAGTGATTAATACACTTTCGTAATTTCCTCCGTGATCTCGCTAGGTAGAGAAGCAAAAGTCCACTGATTTAAATCTGGTTGTCAACGAGGGGTTTTTAAGGAGCAAGGAAACTCCTTGTACAATAATGGCTGTCTGTGGAAAGATATGTATAGTGGAGGTATTGTGTTGTAGATTTACATACTTTATACACTCCAATCTCGTATTTTGATGCGAGATGAGCCACGGTTTCTCTTTCCCCAAACCACTAAATTATTTATACATTTTTTTTCGATACTTAGCATAACAAGATTTCTTTTGACACCCGTAGAAGACATTTTATATAGAAGTTATAGGGTAAAGGTGCCTAATTCCGTGATACCTCTAATCCCGTGATAAAATTTCTATTGACTGCCATGGAGTTGTGGTCTCTAACTTTTAAGTTTTTGAAATACCTAACAGACGCCAGGAGATGCCTTCTTTTCAATTCTATTGACTACCCGTGTTTTGAATAGAAGCAGTCGACTGCAGAAGCTTTTGTTCAGTGAAAGGTGGTTGACCAGTAAGTTTTTCTTTCTCTTGTGACCGCTCCTGAAGAAACATTTTATATTTGAGGTAAGAATTAATATAGGATTATAAAATGATATATTACTGTAGATTACAGTCAGTTGAACCAATGTGTATGATTATTTAAACATTGTGAGACAATAACAGTGCTACAGGAGCTTTCCTATTTTCGGATTTATTTTTTCATATTTCTCCTTCCTGGGTCACTCGACCAGTGATGCCAACGCTAAATTGTGAAAATTAATGTCTATGAAAGAAAATAGTTCGTGGAAATAATAATAGAAATAAGTTATAGAAAACATCAATTATAATTATAATAAAACAATAGGGCATATATTTAACTTAATTACTGCTGTTGTTAGGAATATAAATAATGAGAAAAAATTGTGTTATTATTCAATTTATTCAAATTTAATTTTGTATTGAATTTGACTTTCAGTTTATTTTGTTTATAATATATTAATATGTATTCCTGCAATTATACAAGTATTTTGTATGAAATTTGTCACTTTCTATGTTGTAATTTCTTGCTTAATCCATATTAAAACACTATACCATGACTTTAAAGTGTTTTTCCAAATACACGTTTGTTTCCTGAGCAGTTAATGAGGATTATTTTAGTATCACGGAATTAGGATATCACTCACGGAATTAGGAAACCACTATCACGGAATTTGAATACCTGTCACGGATTTAGGAGCCAGTGTATAACAATGAAGAATCATATATTATATACGAAACTTGTGAAACTGTTGACACTGAATGTTGTAAAAACTGTAGCTAAAGGTCCAAATAACGTCATTTAGGTGTTATTTGAAAATTTTTATTACAATTTTGGCATAAATATAGACTTTATTAAATATGTCACGGAGTTAGGCAACCTTATCATACAGTACAACACGAACAGTAGACCATACTGTGTAAGGGAAAATGCTTATTATAGCACTCTATAGAAAACAATAACATGATAATACAATGTACAGTATATTTCATATATTTCTGGAGCAAAAAAGAAAAGTTATTTAAAGTTTCTCATCATTCACTTAGTTTCTGAGCTATCCGTCCTAACTTGCGTTTCATTTTGAGTCTCTAACCTTCAATTTACTTGAAGTCATACTTCGTCTGTTTTAATTCAATCCTCTTTTCATGAATCACTCATTACTCATTGCCTCGTAGGTTTGAGGCCAATTTGCTGCTGACAAAGTGAGTGATGTGTATTTACTCGCCAGACTGTTAAAAGATAAGTGATTAATACGCGTTTGATTCTTAACTTGGGTATTTTCAGGATCTGAGTCACTCGGTATTCATTTATTACAGAACGGGCTGGCGGTTTGCAATTCTTGACGGTTTTACCGCATGATATGCACTATAATGTCGAAACTTTACCAGGCTTACAGTTAACGGGGACGCACCGTTAGCCGCGTGCCTAGCGCATCGTCTTTTCATGCCGAAGATGTGGATTCAGATCCCGGCGTATCGAGGTTGAAAAAAAAAGTTAAAGCTACAGAAATTAGGATTTCATTTTTTTAGCGCTCGTACACCTGTAGGAAACTACAGCAGTATTGAAATACAGAACATGAAACGAATAATAAAATAAATTACAATAATATATTTGAGATAATGTAGAACGTACGTTTGTGCTAACAATATTACCGGAACTGTGAATAATTTTTCATTATAACCACGGAAGTAGATTTAAAAAAAGTTCAGGAAGAGATAGCAAAACATTTTTTATTTAAGTTGAAATAGGACAAAAGTAGTAGTAGAAAAGGATAGATAATGATGCCTATTTTTGAAATAAAATGATTTCCGGAACATATTTTTACAGACACTTTCTGACGGAACGAAAAATAAAGAATGCCTACTAACTAGTCTATTTGATTCCATGTATCCGTCTCTTCACCGCGAAAATAATCGCAAATAACAAAGAAAACCTTAAGAAGTTTCTGAGTGCAGTTTCACACATAAATACTTACTTACTGGCTTTTAAGGAACCCGGAGAATCATTGCCGCCCTCACATAAGCCCGCCACTGGTCCCTATCCTGAGCAAGATTAATCCATTCTCCATCATCACATCCCACCTCCCTCAAATCCATTTCAATATTATCCTTCGATCTACGTCTTGGCCTCCCTAAAGGTCTTTTCCCCTCCGGCCTCCCAACTAACTCTCTATATGCATTTCTGGATTCGCCCATACGTAGTACATGCCCTGCCCATCTCAAACGTCTGGATTTAATGTTCCTAATAAATAAATATACTGGTATAAATAAAATGTTATTAATACCATTAAATTTTCCTTTCAAGTAGTGGTCTGAAAAAAATTACTATAAAATTAAAAACTTTAATGCAATATTTCAGTAATATGCCTGTGGCACACCGATCGTAAGATTCTGCAACTTATTCGTACGTAGCATCACAAGAAGTTTTCATTTTGTCTGTAAATTCACAAGTGCAAAGCTATTTGCGAAAATACGTACATGCATAAATAATTAATGGAGATGAAATAATATTAAGATACTGTAGGTAATTTACTAACTTAATATAGGTTTATTTCTTTGCCCGTCGTGGCCTACAATATGAAATTCATGGGTAAACATTTGACAATAGCTGCAGAAATTATGAATAGTGAAACAGCAAAATTGAACAAATATTTGAGGTTATAACACTTTATTCCGTACTAGGTACTTTTATTTAGTGATATACGAGTTTCACTGCTTGATATTATTTCTTCAATCCTGTACTTTCTTTCAACACTTCCAAACCGTTGTAGTATTTCTTTCTGTATTTGTTAGTGATTAAATTTTGGTAGCCATAGCCTTCTAGGAATTATCTATTTCTGACGAAAAAATTGCAAATTATGTGCGACAAGAAGTGATGACATAAAATTGGACAATATTAGTGAATAAATATATATTTCAATGATAGATGGCCCTGATTCGTTTACATTCAACGGATTCTTCCACTTCTTTGATGAATTGCTACAAGAACAAAATGGTCTCCAAAATTTGTCGAATCAAATAGAATACAAATGGTTTCATTTCATCAATAAGTAATCGATATCTTTCAAGAAAATAGACCTTGAAAGTGCGCAACAATGAGCAACACTGAACTTGCTTACAATAACAGAAATAGCACCATTGTATCACCACCACACTCCATGACAACGAAATGTAAACAAAACATAGTGCCTTGGCAACAAAAGTCGATTTCATCAATCGATAATATATGTTAGTCGACCATTAGCCTATGTGAGAACGTGTGACAAGCAAGCAACTTACTCTTATGACGTAATAGAATTCCGTGATATTTATCGGATTTTTAACGACGTCATATCAACTTCGAGATTTTATAGTGTAGGTAGAATTGATAACAGCGAGATGGCATTTCGGCTGAATACCTGACATTCGTGTTACAGTTTGGGAAAACGTCGGAAAAGCGTAACCAGGTGATGAAACTGAGGGGGATACCAATCCATATTCAAACACTACCTGGGAATTCTATGTTAAGCAGTACAGGCAACATAAAATGATAATAGCTAATAATGTTACAAGATGCGAATTTGTGTTTTACGCGCGAGATGTAATACACACTTTTCACACGTGTTCCATACAATTTTTATACAGTTTTTTTAAGAAGAATAGCATTACTATATTATAAGACAAATTTATAATGTTATACTTAATTGCATGAGTCAATGTTTAGGAAACGAGCAAGCGATTTTTCTAATCTTGACGAATGCAATAAGTGTACAACATTATAAACGTGTTTCATATGATATTTTTTGTACAGCAGCATTATCTATACTAATAATAAATCTGTAGCCGAAATTTGTCTGGTAATTTTCTATTTTCCAAAAATAATTGGTCCTAACATATATAATTAACCACCCTGAAACCGAAAATCGCTTTTTTGAAATTTTTGTTTGTATGTCAGTCTGTCTGTTACCTTTTCACGCGATAATGGCTGAACGGATTTCGATGAAAATTGGAATATAAATTAAGCTCGTTGTAACTTAGATTTTAGGCTATATGGCATTCAAAATACATTATTTAAAAGGGGGGTTATAAGGGGGCTTGAATTAAATAAATCGAAATATCTCGCTTATTATTGATTTTTGTGAAAATATTACATAACAAAAGTTTCTTTAAAAATTATTTGCGATAAGTTTTATTCCTTGAAAAATTTTGATAGGACTGATATTTAATGAGATAAATGAGTTTTAAAATTAAAATAACTGCCATCTAAGACAGTGTAATGAATTAAAAAACAAATGACTTCGTCTATAAGGGGCCTTGGACAGCAACAATCGAAAGCTATGAAAGATAGCCTACAGAGAATGTTTCTGTGTTTGTATGAAGTAATATCGGAAGCTAAATTAACCGATTTGTATAATTAATTATTATTTCACCATTGGAAAGTGTAGTTTCTCTAGACGAACATAATGCTATAATGTTATTACAGTAACTTCTGAAATAATATAATGTAATATAATATAATATAATATAATATAATATAATATAATATAATATAATATAATATAATATAATATAATATAATATAATATAATATAATATAATATAATATAATTTAATTTAAGTTATTTGAAGGGTTCATAACCATAGTGGGCCAAGCGCCATTTATTGAATACGTAGAAAATAAGGGTTAAAATTAAGTTATTACCATAATTCAATGGAAACCTATAACAAATAAAATAAAATGTACACATTAAATCTAAATGATGTCAATCTTCATTAAACTATGGTTGCATTTAATAAAAATTAAGAAACATGTTAAAGGAATTGTCATTGCACCAAATGAGTGTCTCTGGACCAAAATGATCGCATTTTAATTATTTGGGTGCAATTTAAATTAAGTAACATATTAAACGATTTATCCTTCTATCAAACACGAATGTTCCCTGGATCAAATGTCCTATTTTAATTATGTAATTACTTTATATTTATTTCTAACGGGTGCAGCGGAGCGCACGGGTACGGCTAGTAAAATAATAAAATAAATAACAAATCAAATTTATGATGATGGATAGTTTGATATCACGGTCTATGAAGAAAGGGGTTGCTATGACAACAATGATGTATTAAATATTATAGAGCTGCAAATCATCATGGCAATATTTTACATCAATGGTAGAATAATGTGGCATATATGATTTTGTCTGGTGTACATTTTTTTTGTACAGTCGTCATAATATAATAGTGACGCTTCAATTGTCATACTGAGTTGGTAGGGACTTGCTACAAAAGGATGATCCACTTGACGCCATTGCAATAAAACACGTTACTGAAAGTGAAGCTTGTGAAAAGTAACTGAGGAGACTTTCTCAAAAATGAGTGACTCAAAAAATTCTGACACTGAAAATGTCGCAGAAGCTGCTCTGTCTATTCCATAAAAGTCTAAGATATTATATGGAAGAACTTTCTATTTAAAAGTCTGGAAGCTGGTGTAAAGAGTAAAAAGTGTCTCTATTACAGAAAAATTGGTTTTGCTGTATTTTTGTAGGTATATTTCGTATGTAAGCCTTGTAGACATGTAAATAAGAACGTTGATATAAGTAGTGTACCAATGTTATTGTATTCTTGAAAAGAAAATAAGGTAGTTATATGCCAGCGAAGTCTATAAATCATCAGCTGCAGATCAAATTCAATCCACCAAGAAAGAGAAAAAAATATATTACATTTCCAAATGTTCAATTTCCCAATTTGGGTAATTGTAATATAAATATTTAATAGATGAAAAGTTAGCTTCTTGATTATTTACACTTTTACACACGTATGCTCAAACACGCCACTTTCAAGCATCTGTGCGTAAAATAATGCAATTTCAAAACTAAAATTATAATTAAAAAATTGGGGTTGGCTGTAATAGAGAGGAACCCAAAGTTTCACGCTTGAATACATCTCTCGAGATGAGATGTTGAATGTAAAGTATCCATTGCTTATACGTCTGCTCCCATTTCCGCTGCTTATAATAATAATAATAATAATAATAATAATAATAATAATAATAATAATAACAACAACAATAATACTTTATTGACAGAACAAACATACATATTTTCTTTTTATACAAAACTCTCTAGCACTCCCAGTGCTTCGATATTATGAATTTTCTCTCTTCATTCAAATTCACTCGCGAATTTTTTTTAATTTAACTTGTCGACTGCTACTTGCTGCTCAATTGAGATTGCGGCATGGTACGTTGCAAATTGTTTGACACTACTGCGAATGCCTTATCGCTTCACATTTCCGAGTTACAATACTTCGGCTGCCGCGCGACCCGCAAATTCGTGCCCCAATTCCTCCCCCCTCTCGCTTATCCCTATATGACGTCACCCGCTGCAACTTACGGTTACGTTGGATACATTAATCCTTAGTTTGTCGATCGCCATTTACTTCGCTGGAATATGTTGTATAGTTTAGAAATTATTGGCGTGGCAATACTGGCGTGAAAATGTGTCGGTCGACTTTTCTGTGTTGGCAGCCTAGTACTGGACCGAACGCATAGATTTATTCAGTAAAAAATTTCTCCACTTACGGTCTTAGAAAAAAGTTCTGTCGCACAAATACTGGTAAGTCCCAAGAAGGAGATAGTGGGCATGATCAGAGAAAGAGCGTCCTGGTTCACAAGAGAAGGAGTAGTTGAAGTACAATCCGCGTCACCGTTTTTGGCGTGTGAAATAAGTAATGGGAACGTTAAATGCTAGTGTCTTACCTTCACCGTAGTCAGTCTGACAACTTGTATGGCAAATGGCTGATGTGACGTGTATAGGACGTGGTATCATTGTCAACTGCATTAGCAACATGCTCACAAACTGGGCACTATAATCTAAGACACATACCAAAAACGCTGGCTGTAATAAAATTAGTTTTGTTTCGTTGTATGTCTGATCATGTAACTTTCTGGAACTTATAAAGTATCTGTGCGACAAGACTTTTTTCTGAGACTGTACATCGATTTCCATTGGCACTGCCATTAAAAAAAACTCTTGCATTACGCCACCTCTGAAAAGAGGCAGTAATTTAAAATGAATTTTATTATGTTACAAATATACCTCTAGACGAGGATTACTGCCCGTCCGTCTGGCGTGCCTTCATGCATAAACCACACACGCTCGACGCGTGCCAAGTGGAGCTTCTTGAGGCAATTGGGGCAAGTCGAAGTCCAAGACATTGCGGTACTCTGCTCACGAGACCATTGCATCGGCATCCGCGGACGGCATTGGCACTCGATAGCTTCACTATGTAGTGACGTAACTTCGTGAGAACCGCCTCGCTGTGTTACAGACAGGAGTAACCTGACATAACTTAATGACAGATATTAAGTTCTTTGAAGGAATATGAGTTCTATCAGCGAAGATGCTGTGATATTTACGCTAGACAAGGCGAAAACGAACATTTTCTGCGAGTATTTGTGACCTCTGTGCCATCTTAATTGCTCCGTTTCTGATGTATCATGAGATTCACTCAATGCCATCAGTGTGGCTCAAACGGTAGCGGTTCGTGATCCCAGGCTAAGCTCGGACGGGAGTTCGAATCCCCTTCCAGGAAAATTTTCTCCCATATTTTTAAAGTAATTTTTTCCTCCTGACCAAATTGTTGATTTATTCGCACTCTTGTTTACAGCCTCGAGAACTTCCACTGTATTGCTCACATAGCTTATACTCATTACGTCTTAAGTCGTCTAGCCTTTGATGGTTGTGTCAATACTAGCTCCAAAACAACACGCGATTGTCACGTTTCTTTTGCCATAATATTAATAGTGCTTAAGAAACAAGCCCTAACAAATATAATTTGAGAACTTACAATAAATAAATAAATAAATAGAGATAGAGTGATAGAGAGATAGAGAGATGGATGGACGGATGGATGGACGGACGGACGGACGGACAGACAGACAGACAGACAGACAGACAGACAGACAGACAGACAGACAGACAGACAGATAGATACAGTAGATAGATAGAGAAATAACTCGTCCGGCCTTAATTAAGGATGACCACGAGGATCCGGAAATTAATAGCAAACAAATATAATCAATTAAATATGATAATTGTTATAAACTAAAATGTAGTAATTAAGCACCATTGATTATCAATTATAAAATAAAATCTTAGAAGATGACTATAAAATTATATTTATAAATAAAAGATTTTATTTAAAATTAACTTCTGAGTGGAATAAATGAAACTGTATAATCTGCAGGGAATCTTTAAGAATTTGCGAGATGATTTTTTGAATTTCAAAAGATGATATTGATAATTGTTTTAAAAAATTATATGTAAATTTTGGTAAAGAACTCCGAGCACCAAAAAATAAACCTGTCACTGACCAATTGAAGAGACGGATGTTATATTTGGCACTAAGGTAGGGAATACAAGGTTCATAAATGACCCTCTTTTCCTGATCAACCTGATGAGCTTGGTTTAGAGCTCTCTCCATGCGTATAGTTGGATCTATGATAATAGCCTTTTGTTGTTGCCTGTTTATTGCTATTATAACCGCTCTTCTGTGGGAGTCGTCTTCAGAAATACAGTGGACCTCTTATGAACTTCCCAACCCTTGTTCCGAAGAAGACAGGCGATAGCTCCACGGACTCTATGATGCCTGTTGTTACGCAATAACTCTCCTTTCCGACAAAAGCCCAACACGTGGCCAAGAGTTTCTGTCTCGTTGCAGTCTGGTTGACGGCAACGGGTCGTGCTGAAAGCTCTGCCAGGAACGGAGCGCAGTGCAGTAAGGTTGCAGGATATATTGATTGCATTAATATATTCCGAAGACGACAAATTCTTTTTGGTGCTGACCCATGAATTGGCTCTTGGATATTCTTCATAGATAGATAGAAATAAAAATAAATAAATAAATAAAAAATAAATGAATACATAAAAATAAATAAACAAGTAAATAAACGAAGTAAATAAATAAATAATTAAATAAATAAAAACAGTGAAAAAAAATAAAAAATCTCGCACCCTCTTGAATACCTTGTGTTTTAAAATACACTTAAAGTCAATGATTATTTTTTCTTAATAATTGAACACCGAACATTTATACGGTCTCAATGCATAACAGGGAAATGACAAAGAAAACAGAAAGTAATACGTAATCGGTAAAGAGAGACGATCTAGTTCAACAGTTTGAGGCGGGATAACTACACAGACGTCCTTGATTTTCTCACGCCATCTCCTAAAAGTTCGACAGTCAAGAAGGCAGGTATGTGCTGGAATCGAGGAGGTTGTCTAATACCAGTCGCCCTTGTTACTGCATTTACAAGAAACGGAAGAGGGTTGCCTGGAGCAACGGGGAGCGAGAAAACACTACCATGCAACCGGCTATCCTCTTCTAAAGTTTTCTCACGATTTCAACACGTCTTGATGAGTTCCCCAGTAGGCCTACTAGCAGAAAAACTAGAATACATACAAATTTGCGTAATGTCTTAGCTAGTATAGGCATACAACAGAAGAACGTCTTTGTAAGAACGAATATGAACAATTTTAGACACATTCGAAATAAAAGTTTCAAGATTCATTGTTAAAAAATACTTAAAGATGAAATAAAGTCAATTGCTCACAGAAAAACCGGTATGTAAAGTACAAGATATCGAAAAATGTGTTAGAAAAATAAGGGAAGGATGAGACGAATACATTAATCAAATAAATAATAATTTAACGAATTCCATTGTATGAATGAGCTGTAGAAGTTTCATCATCCTTTCAAGAAGAGTCAATATATTTCAAAATAATATTTAGTAACAGGATTTGTACTTTTTTAAACACAAAATAAAGATAGGATTTTTGACCCTAATAACTACCCAGTCCCCTTATGGCTTTGTCCTGAAACCGCAAAAATGCTGAAAAAATATAGCCCAGTATAGGTTAGAAGACCAGTGGAAGTCACATAATCTTTTCCTTTATAAACAATCCTTTACCAAGAACTATTCTCCAGTTTTTCTTTCACAGCTGATACGTAGTTTCAAAACGTTGTATATTTCTATATGTATGACATCCTGAAGGTCTTAAATCATACTTAAAGACGGTGGCTCTTCAATGAAGATGATGCTAAACAAAACAAAATTGAAGGTCTAACGGAAGACGAACTGAGGCATTGAAGTAGGCGTACTAATTTCGAATATGTTTCCATACAGCACTGTTAAAGAAGCTTCTGTTGGCACTTTTTTTTATGGAAGGCAAGGCCGTTACCTTCGGTACAGGTGTCTGTGGAGGGACATTCCCCTGGGTGTTGACAGTGAGAGTGCAACATTTGTGTCTACCCTCCGGATTCCAATGGACATCAATCTGTGTCATTTTCACATGAATAAATGTTACTAAATACAACTTGTACATAGGCCTACATATTCAGTTCGGCTCTCGATTCTATGTATGAACGGAGACTGCGCTTGGCTCGACTGTAGAGTTGAAGATTTAGTATCTGCATTTTCAATTTTCCGTACAAATTAACCAAGATATGGAAGATTAAAAAGAAATAGATTATTTAACTGCAAAGTACTTACACAAATGACAATACTATGCATTATTGTCTTCTAGGAATATATAGGCTAACATTACCGTTGCTTGAACTCTTATCTAAAGTAAATCGCAGACCAATTTCAAACGTATGCAAGGACTTTGCTATTAAGTCATTTCAACGGGAGAGTGTTGGTTTACTATGTTCAAGGGAGAGCCTCTATCTAGGAGCCAGTTGTTCTCAATAAAGTTGTCCAGGTTTTCCTCGCATTTCATGATAATAAACTGGATGGGGTCATAATTAGACCGCGCGACTTCATGCAATTGCATGTTTTCTATTGATTTGGCATATTGAGAAAGTAAAAGTGAATCTTCGCCGATCACGGTTTTAACGATCGAACGGAGCCGACTTTATTTTGCATAAATGTATATTTTTGGAGTTTTCCTTTCACTACAAATAATAATAATAATAATAATAATAATAATAATAATAATAATAATAATAATAATTACTAGAACAAATATATTCTTTTTATATCCTGATACAGCTAAAGCATAAAGGCGCAGGGAGAGGAGGAACTAAGAAGAAAGACACCGAACGTATTAAGGAAGTGGAAAGATTGAACAAACGCAAAGGGGGCTTCGGTTCTACAGAGACTCGACAAATATGAACCGAACATAAGGCCTCTTACAAGTTTTCGGCTATTTTAGTTTACATGTTTCACTTCTAAGTATTGTTATATGCCTAACGAATAGGGCGAAGGTTGCAGTATTTTGATATCTCCTCTCATGTTCGAACATTGCACGACACTAATTAGTGCTGTCATTCAACTTTGTAACGCACTGCAGATAAATGAATGAATGAATAAATAAATAAATAAATAAATAAATAAATAAATAAATAAATAAATAAATAAATAAGCAATTAAGTAAGTAAATACACACATTCGTAAAAAATGGATAAATAAATACGTACATAAATAGATAAATAAGTACATAAATAAATACATACAAACAAATAAATAAATAAAAAAGTAATAGCGCATGTTATTGGGTAATATACTTACGTCGTATCTGAATATACGACCATCTAGTGTTACCTAAGTCTATTCTAAATGCACATAAACGACAAAAATAAGGTAATAATGAAAATATTAATTTTTCTCATTAAAAAAAATTACTAAATTTAATACAGAACTTCAGTCAGAGGTACAATCATGTAAATAACAACCCGTAAAAGTGAATTAATTGGGCGTACTTGATGCTGAGGAAATTGATGTTTATTATTTCTGAGTTTATTTATGAATATATTATTGTACTCCTCACTGAATTATGAAAACAACTGCCAAGCATCAGCGAAAAGACAAAAGTGACAAAAAAGACCACCTCTGTGGTGTAGGGGTCAGCATGCCGGTCTCTTATGCTACGTTTACACGGCGACAGTTTAGAGAAGAGAGCTAGAGATTATAGTTGAGTATCACCGTGTAAACGGTTGTGAGAGCAGGTATCTCGTTGACTCTAATATCTAAATAGAGTGTCTAAATAGAGCGGCCTTGAAAACTGCTCTCGCCGTGTAAACACCCTGAACTCGCATATATTGTCAGCTCTCATTATAGCTACTCTAAATTAGTCAGCTGAGTTGAACTTTTTCATTAACTCTCGCGACTGTTGCGTACGAGATTATACAAGCTTGCGCATAATTCTTGAAATACAGGTCTAAAGTAATAATCATGCTACGTTTGCACGGCGACAGTTCAGAGCGAAGTTCTGAAAAATCATGAGAGCTCTCTAAAGGGGCGTTTACACGGTGACAGAATATAGCCTCTCTAAACCCATTAGCGAGCTCTCATGAGATTTATATAATTCTAAACTCTAAGTTACTCTCCGGACCGTTTACATGGTGCAGACAGTTTAGAGTGAGAGAAAGTGTTGAGAGAGTGCATTTAGAGAAGAATAGGCTGGTCAGTGCGTTTTTATGACATCATCACCCATCTAACTTCTGAGCAGTGTGCCAGCAGTTGTGTAACCTGACCGCGCATATCACTTGCGTTACTAATATTGTTGGGTGAGTCATTATTTATTTATTCGTACAGAATACTATAATTGCACGAAGGACGGAGTTGATAGTCTTGATCAAAAATGTGCAAATTATAGCTCAAGTCGGCACACATGTAATTTACATTCTATGAATCAGAGATGCATGAAAATAGTACCAATGGTAAGAGAAACTCAAAAAGTTCAGTTGTGTTAACATTGTTTCCCTACTTGATAACTCGCCTCATAATAGTGCATATTAACAGATTTGTTCATTGTTGAGGCGAAATGGCTGCTATAGACGACAGAAGAGCTTAATTTTCATGTGAACCAGTCGGTTATTAATGTGCAAAAGCATTACCGAACAAAGTTTGGTGCAGATCCACCCAGTGGGCCTAAAATCCGTAAATGGTACACAGATTTAAAGGCATGATTCTTCGCAAGAAGGTTACGACTCCATCCATACCTACTACAGTTGCTGCAAGCCCTAATACCAGAGGACAAAGTACTACGAAGAAATTTTTTCACAAGTATGTAGACTTTAATTGAAAACGATGATGAATTTATTCGTTCCGTGGTGTTTTCTGACGACGTCACTTTTCAACTTTCTGGTAAGGTGAACAGACATAACCTCAGAATCTGAAGATCGGAAAATCCGCGTACCTACGTGGAACTTGACTATAGGCTTGATGTGTGCCATGTTACTAAGGAGGGGGGACACATTGAACATCTTTAAGTCAAGAAACTAAACGTTTGGAGTTTCTCTTTCCTTGGATACTATTTTCATGCACCTCAAATTCATAGCACGTAAATTACATGTGTTCGAAACCGGAAAGGTCTTTTGTAGGAACCCTGTATAAAGACAATTTTCAGGCTTCCTGATGAAAGAAAGGCAACGGATGCAGCTGAAGAAGTGGTTCTTGAGAAGAAGAAGAAGAAGAAGAAGAAGAAGAAGAAGAAGAAGAAGAACAAGAACAAGAACAAGAAGAAGAAGAAAATGTGCTTTGTGCCCTCCAAAATAAAAGAGGAAAAAAATATTCTTGCTCCAATGTTAAAAAAAAAGTGTGCAGAATTTGCGATGAAAATGACTGATTGCGTTTCAGCTCCTCAAAAGAGACCGAGTGTTAAAAGAAAAAAAAAAAAAATTTTTCACATAACATTGTTCATCTTCTTTCATTATATTGTGTTTATAATGGTTCTACTAATACAGTGTAATAGTTGTGCCTATTTCGTTTTGTTAAATTATAACTATATTCTTGTTAACAGATACCGGTACAGACCCCATTGTACCAGTTATGTGATTTGTTTGTAATGTACTAGGTGAGCGTTATTATTATTATTAATATGATGCATTATCAATAGTACTTACTTACTTACTTACTTACTGGCTTTTAAGGAACCCGCAGGTTCATTGCCGCCCTCACATAAGCCGCCATTGGTCCCTATCCTGAGCAAGTTTAATCCAGTCTCTACCATCATATCCCACCTCACTCAGATCCATTTTAATATTATCTTCCCACCTATACGTCTCGGCCTCCCCAAAGGTCTTTTTCCCTCCGGCCTCCCAACTAACACACTATATGCATTTCTGGATTCGCCCATACGTGCTACATGTCCTGCCCATCTCAAACGTCTGGATTTTATGTTCCTAATTATGTCAGGTGAAGAATACAATGCGTGCAGCTCTGCGTTGTGTAACTTTCTCCATTCTCCTGTAACTTCATCCCTCTTATCCCCAAATATTTTCCTAAGAACCTTATTCTCAAATACCCTTAATCTCTGTTCCTCTCTAAAAGTGAGAGTCCAAGTTTCACAACCATACAGAACAACCGGTAATATAACTGTTTTATAAATTCTAACTTTGATATTTTTTGACAGAAGACTAGATGACAAAAGCTTCTCAACCGAATAATAACACGCATTTCCCATATTTCTTCTGCGTTTAATTTCCTCCCGAGTGTCATTTATGTTTGCTACTGTTGCTCCAAGATATTTGAATTTTTCCACCTCTTCGAAAGATAAATCTCCAATTTTTATAGTTCCATTTCGTACAATATTCTGGTCACGAGACATAATCATATACTTAGTCTTTTCGGGATTTACTTCCAACCCTATCGCTTTACTTGCTTCAACTAGAATTTCCGCGTTTTCCCTAATCGTTTGTGGATTTTCTCCTAGCATATTCACGTCATCCGCATAGACAAGAAGTTGATGTAACCTTCAATAGTATTGAAGGAATATAGAAAATATTCCACATCAAGTGAATGGTGATAATTGCACAATAATAATAATAATAATAATAATAATAATAATAATAATAATAATAATAATAATAATAAAATAGTGATATTATTATTATTATTATTATTATTATTATTATTATTATTATTATTATTATTATTACAGTTCGCACTTACTGGAGTTTATGGACCTTTCGCTGTACCTCCTTCAGCAAATAAATAAGAAAGAATGAAACCCACAAATTAAAAATGGACCTTGCTAAAATTACGGCCAAATTACAATAAATTAACAAAACTAAAAGGCAAATTCAGACGCCTCAACAGTCTCAGCTAATTTTGACAATGCCTGATTTCTCAAGGTCCTTATTCTTGTAATTCTTGTTAAACACATTCCACAAACAACTTTCCAATTCATATGCTTCAATCAATCTTCGTGTCTTCGACACTCCATTGTTTTTGGCCGTCATTTATACTGCTTCTGTCGCGAGAGTTTATGAAAAAGTTCAACTGAGTTGAATAATTTAGAGGAGCTATATTGAGACTTGAGAGCATATGCGAGTTCTCTGTCCAGGGTGTTTACACGGCGAGAGCAGTTTTCAAGGCCGCTCTATTTAGTCTCTCTAATATCTAATTAGAGTCAACGAGATACCTCTCTCAAAACCGTTTACACGGTGATATAGCTCGAACGGAACCTGGTGAAGCTTGGCCTTGATGAAGAAACCAATTCTACAGGCGATTAAGAGTGGAGGGGGTAACGCTTGTTCAGTCTCGCTTGCATCTCGTCACATAACATCGGTCGGTAGTCGATCCCACACCACAATACTGTTCTCTCCCTCCAAGTTTCACCAGGTTCCGCACGAGCTATACTCAGCTATAATATCTAGCCCTCTCTTCTCTAAACTCTCGCCGTGTAAATGTAGAGACGCAATTCCGCCGCTCAGAGCGCTGTTCGGTTCTAGATATTTGTAGCAGAACACTTATTGACATTGACATTTGGGGCATTTAAAGGACTCATCGCTGCGTATTAAATGCTTCGTACAATATTTTATAGTCAATAGACGTAAGTTCAAAACTTCTACGTATCAATTATATTAAAATAAATGGTTGTCATTTTTGATATCAAAAGATGTTACATATTATAAACTCAGGCACTACCTTCCTGTTGTTCAATTCATACACCATACATTTTCGAACATAATGAAAGAAACTTAATACATTTTACATGACCAATGTAGTCTACCATTTTCATATGTTTATTTATTATTATTATTATTATTATTATTATTATTATTATTGTTATTATTATTATTCATAATTTAGTCTGTTAAGAACAATAAAATAATGTGTTAAGGGTATAAACCTGTTGCTAGGAAGCGTAATGTGACCAACAGCCTTTCCTTTATACTAATGACAATCCTCATAGTTGTGTCTTTTTTGCCAATGACAGGTCCGATGTGTAAGCTCCATGCGTGTTCCGGCGAGATATCCAGGGTTTTTCCCACGTAGATCTATTTCGCCTCTGCCTTCTTCAATTCAGAAGAATTGCACAGTACAGCGGCCGAAAAACGTGTTTCTGCCATAGTTGTAAACGCACTGACCAGCCTGTTCTTTTCTATATGCTCGCAACACTTTATCTCACTCTAAACTGTCTGCACCATGTAAACGGTCCGAAGAGTAACATTAGAGTTCAGTTATATAAATCTCATGAGAGCTCACTAATGGGTTTAGAGAAGCTACATTCTGTCACCGTGTAAACACTCCTTTAGAGAGCTCTCCTGATACTTTAGATCTTCTCTCGCTCTAAACTGTCACCGTGTAAACCTAGCATTAGGCAGGGGGCCCGGGTTCGATTCCCGGTCGGGTTGAATTTCCTGGTTGAGGTTTCTCAGGGTTTTCCCTCAACCGTAAGGCAAATACCAGGAAATTCGGACCACACATCCCAGAATATCATCGGCCTCATTCATCACCGAAATCATATTCACAACAAATCAGTAATACATATACAGTCATCTAGTTCACAACAATAGAACCAGTCTCAACAACAGTACACAGAGCTTCGGATCTCACCCAAAAGATTAACTCGCGATATAACCAAAGATGTTGAAGCGAGTATAAAATAATAACAGCGAGGGGGGGGGGGGACTGACAATATAAGATCGACAATATTGCACTGACAAATGGTTCTGATTGGTTGAATTCCAACGGATTCTTACACCCCATTGGTGATTTCGTACATGAACAAATAGTCACTGTCATCAGTATTGTATCATTCTTCAGTCATGGTCAATATCACCATTATTATTTCGTCGTCCCATCACCATCATCACCACTGTCATTACGGAATTGTGACCATGATTACATCGGCACTCAAGTGGCGTTAATTGTAGCAATAAATTGAAATCATCTTGAGCGCTCTCTTGTCTGTTAGCGATGGAGGACAATCTAACTTAAATCCTTTCAGCCTTCGACCGTCAGTAGAGCCTGATCTTCCTGCTCATTTACCTTTCGAGAAGAGTCAATATAATTATATTTCAGTATAATACTTAGTAAAAATTAAACGATTTCTTAGGAGCAGGATAATACAATATACTTACTTACTTACTGGCTTTTAAGGAACCCGGAGGTTCATTGCCGCCCTTACATAAGCCCGCCATTGGTCCCTATCCTGAGCAAGATTAATCCAGTCTCTATCATCATATCCCACCTCCCTCAAATCTATTTTAATATTATCTTCCCATCTACGTCTCGGCCTCTCCAAAGGTCATTTCCCCTCTGGCCTCCCAACTAACACTCTTTATGCATTTCTGGATTCGCCCATATGTGCTACATGCCCTGCCCATCTCAAACGTCTGGATTTAATGTTCCTAATTATGTCAGGTGAAGGATGTAATGCGTGCAGCTCTGCGTTGTGTAACTTTCTCCATTCTCCTGTAACTTCATCCCTTTTAGCCCCAAATATTTTCCTAAGAACCTTATTCTCAAAAACCCTCAATATCTGTTCCTCTCTCAAAGTGAGAGTCCAAGTTTCACAGCCATACAGAACAACCGGTAATATAACTGTTTTATAAATTCTAAGGATAATACAATATAAACAATAATAATTTTCCCGTGGATGATAATTTCCACCCACCCACCCACCTGTCAACTTTTCAGAATATTTAAATTAATTTTTTACTCTGAGGAGGGGCAGATTTCAAAATCCAAATTAGTTTTTGCGTCAGCAAGGTCAACTTGGGATTTTTTGACAATTTTCGAAGTGGTGGGAGGGTTAGGCCATGGCTGTAAAGGCAGCTGCAGGCGTGATGGAAAACATATGTTACCGAAGAGAGTGATAGAGAGGGGAAGGGGGCAAACCGGCTTCTCGGAGCCCATTGCCCACAAGGCCACATTACGTCATGGGACCTGAATTATTAATAACTCAAACAACTTCTCTAACAGAAACAAAATCCACATTTAAATGACCGAGCCAAGACCAAAACGATATCATTAGCGTTGAAACGGCTTGCGTCTCCTTGGACAGTACCCCAACCCTGGCGTCAGCCTCCGCTGTGTCAAGAGCGCATTCGAATTAGAG
Organism: Periplaneta americana; assembly: GCF_040183065.1. Classification (NCBI taxonomy): domain Eukaryota; kingdom Metazoa; phylum Arthropoda; class Insecta; order Blattodea; family Blattidae; genus Periplaneta; species Periplaneta americana. Next base: position 36,471,929 of record NC_091118.1, on the reverse strand, counting down.
TCATTCCACGTCAAATCGCACAGCAGTAAAACACGACCTTTTCGGAAATGGTCGAATTTTTTTTCATGAATTCCAGACATCAAATAAGGAGACCCGTATTTTTTTTATTTTCACAATTATTAATTATTTGTGTAGTTATGAATATTTGAAGTTACGCAAATTATGCGCGCACTCTTACATAAACTCGCTTGGAACTTTGTGTCTACATATAACTGAGATTTGCGGTTTGGCGCATTTGAAAGACGAAATACAACACTTTTATTACTTTAGGCCTATCACAAATAAATTTAAAATTTGGCCTATTTTTTTAATCATTTCTTTTCCAAAGCAAAATTACTATATTAAATAGCCAAGTTAAAAATCTGAAAAAATATAGACTTGTTCGCTGATGTATTATCTGTAAACTACTGCATTTATAAATATGGAATCGGCACCCATACATTTGTAACAATTTATTTTCCGGAGGCATGCACGCGCTCGCGATGCCCAGCTAATGAACTGCTTCCCCGTGGAAATTTCCCGTTGCATCTGATGTCACCATACTAATCAAATGATTAATACCTTAAGGAACAGTAAATATCTTATCTAAAGTTATTTTATTATTGTCAGCTCAGGGGGAAGCCCTTCACAGTTTATACTGTAATATAGCCAAGTGTTTGATGATAACAAGACTGGGTAAGGCAGTAAACTTTATGGCAGTAAACAGATGGCATAAGAGAAAAATAATCAGTTTGGGTTTGAATTTCGCGCAGTGACGTGACTTCTATACAATATAAGTGATCGTAAAGATCGCGTAATATATAACAAGTGTTTAAATCCATTTACCTTCCTAATCACGCTTTTAAAAAGAAAAGTACACTAAGACGCGTAAGTCGCGACTTATTGATAAAGCTCAATTTAAAGGAGTCTTTGAGTGTGCAAATATGTGATTTGTTCCGTAAAAATCAATCAATTTCCGCATAGGTCAGGTGAAATTATATGTGCAGCCGGTAGTTCTTGTGATGTTAATAAACATGAATCGAATGAAAATGCGGACAGAGCAAGTGATTATCCCAGTATTTCTTCTAGCAGTTCTATAGATACAGTGCTAGAAATCAGTAATATTGAGGAATTAAACAAGAGTTTGATGTCAATAGAATCCCCTATCAAGAAAAGAAAGATACAACAAAACGATACCCCCGTGAAAAGTTTCAAAAGTAAAAGGCTCCCTAGCATGTTAAGTTTTTCATGTAGAAGATGCATCATCATCCATTCAAAAGTCAGCCATATTTTATTTTTGACGGAATGCAAAGAAAGTACAACCTGAAAATTACATAGTTATTGCAGACTTTTCTGAAAATTATTCATTTGTAATAAAGATTCAATACAAGTTGTGCATTGGAACATATGCCAAGCCACAATACAGTTCAATTTTAATTTTACTTCCTACTTTATTTTATTTTATATTCTCTTATAGGCCTATTAATATTATATCTGAACTGTGACCGAACACGAGCGCTGCTCATTCGGTCTCAAATTTTGTTAATACTACTGCATCTCCTTTTTTTATATTGATTGTATTACTTTATTTCTATTTCTCTTATTTATAATTATATTCTTTATTCTGTATATTTAAATAAATAAATAAATCCTTTCGTAGTATATTTCAAAGGAGATACAGAAATTCGTTACAAAAGTAATGTCATCTCAGAAACCATGAAACATGACATCGATCCCTTTCACTTTTTTCAATCCGAAGCAATCAATTTCTTAAAGCAAGAATTCAACGATATGAAAAAAATCATGTACTTTTCCAACGGATCAAGTTCACGATACAGAAAAAAAAATTTTTAAATAATTGCTTACATGAAGACGATTATGGAATTAGTGCTGAATGACACTTCTTTGCAATGTCGCATGGTAAAGGTCGATGTGTTGGCATTGGAGATACTGTTAAAAGACTTGCCACGAGAGTTAGCCTATACAAGATCCTATAACAAAAAAAAAAAAAAAAAAAAAAAAAAAAAAAAAAAAAAAAAAAAAAAACTGTTTGATTAGTCACAAAAAACATTTCTAACGTGTCATTTATATTTTATCCATTCAATAAGCACAAAAACCACACTCAAAATTTGCAGGCCAGATACCATAATCTAAAACCAATAACTGGTACATTAAAATCATATTCTTTCATTCCGTTGTCAAAAACTGAAGATTTAGTAAAACAATTTTCTTTCAAGAAAGAAGGTAGGCGAATGAAAATTTAAAATGTGAATGAAAAGAAACATTTGAAAAGCATAATGTACAATTATTTGAAGATATCATAATAAGTAAATTAGCAGTGTTTCCTCGAGTAACTTGATCCGTACTGGGTGTAATGTTGCAACGTTCAGTCAATTATCCAGCGCCGATAAACCTCTTAGCGCGCTTTAACGCTTCTCGTCCACTGCTGCTGCGCCGACCGCTACACATTCTGTCAGAAGTAATTTTAAATTCCCATTAAAGTATTGGAGATCCCATTCTGATTTTTTCTGGAATTAATAAGAATACTTCAGTGCACCTAGTAGGCATTTTTTTAGATTTTTAATAGGGCTATTTCACATTGATGTATATGTTTTAAAAATTGAATTATAAAAAAATATTTGAAATATTTATATTAAAATTAGTTAATAAATATTTAATAAAAGACAGTACTTTAAGCTTTTAAATGCATTTTTTCAAAAAAAATTTAACATCAATATCGTCAGAAATATGACGCTTTAAATGTTGCATTGTGCGACATTTTTAACGAATTTTAACATGTAATATTTTAAAAACATGTGGACTTAGGAGGAAATAAAAGTACACTTGTTGGTTTATGAGACCCATAGAGTTGGTAAAAAAAATATAAACGCAATCAGAAATTTGAAGGTCAAAATTTGTGTAATTTTGTGCGATTTGACGTGGAATGACTCATTATTGGTCTGGAGTACGAGACAGATGCTGCCCCTTGCGCTCTCGAGAGTCCTTACCTCCATTAATTTCTTTACCAGACAAAAAGTGGCTGTAATAAGGCAAGGAAAGCAGCAGAAAATATTACGAAGCAATGCCACATGCAGATAAAACTTTCTATAACCACTGCACTTCCAAACAAATTTGAACATGTTGACAACTTTAATTTTAGCGTATCAACCAATTAATTTGAAAGTGTCAACAATTACAATTTTAACATGTAAACAACTTTAATTTTCGCTTAATTTTGATCTGTCAACAACTACTTTAATTTTAACGTGTAACAACAACTTGAATTTTAACGTGTCAACAACAACTTGAATTTCAACGTGTCAACAACTTGAATTTTAACATGGCAACAACTTGAATTTCAACGTGTCAACAACAACTTGAATTTTAACGTGTCAACAACAACTTGAATTTTAACGTGTCAACAACAACTTGAATTTTAACGTGTCAACAACAATTTGAATTTTAACGTGTCAAAAACAACTTGAATTTCAACTACTTGAATTTTAACGTGTCAACAATAACTTCAATTTTAAGGTGTCAACAACTGCTTGAATTTTAACATGTCAACAATAATTTGAATTTCAACGTGTCAACAATAACTTGAATTTTAACGTGTCAACAACTTGAATTTTAACGTGTTAACAACATCTTTAATTTTAACGTGTCAACAATTTGAATTTTAAGGTTTCGAGAACAGAGATTATAATTTTCCTTTGCCAGTTTATTTTCTTTCTTTTTATTTTTGGAAAGTAAACTTTGCAGAAAAAATTGCAACATCGCAGTAAATTCAGTAGCATTTGTACCCTTCTCCGCAGCACTGAGAAGAAAAGATGCAAGCAAACACTGCCTGCTGCATATTTGGCTCTGCAAAATATAGTACGACTTCGTTCTGCGAAACTCAGGCCTTAGAGTCAATAAAGCTTCCACAGTATTGCCAAATATCGACACTTTAAGTGATTTATTTATAACTAAAGTATTAAAATACTTTTAAACCGTATGCATGACGGAAACATTATAAAACATACTTGTATCTCTTGTAACTTAGAACTCTAATGTTAAGTCCTTTAAAAAATAATATACATTTTTCAGTATGGATCAAAGATATGGAATCAAAAATTATCTGTAGTAATGTCACGAGAGGTCTGAGATCTCCCGATAAATCCACGAGCGAAGCGAGTGGATTTATCTGGGAAATCTCAGACCTCGAGTGACATTTATTAGGACTATTTCGTGAATAAAATAAAAATTTAAATAATATATCCCTAAAATTCGATCACAAAATGTTAATAATTGTATATTAACGAATATTTAACCTATTCAGACATTGTGAAGTTGAAATATTCGTAGATGAATATCGATTATTGCAATAAAGAAATTCGATGTTATTATTAAGTAATGCCAATTGCGAAAAGCGAAATACAGGTTTAACAATGTTAATTACATGTACTGCACTTTTCTCTTATTATAACAAATGCATTTTCATTATCTGCTGAAATCATATTTAATTTAACAGTAGCAGTGGGGACAACTATGTACCAATGCTTATGTATTCACAGCGAGACATGTTGCTACACAGTGAAGTCATCTCTGTATAGATAGGCCTAATTAAAACACGAATTTTATTACGCCATACGAAAGGCAGTTTGATCAAAGACATTATTACTATGCAAGGTCTTTGAGTTTGACATGCGGTGATGTTACATAAATTTGAACGTCTATTAATTGTTTAATTTCAATACAAGTGTTATAGGCTACAATTTTATAGGTTACGTTAGACCTACCTGTGGAAGCAGGGCCAATGTCAGCTGTGCCTTGTTTCGACCGTTACTTACAATGAGTGCTACACGAAAGCATTTTTTATAGCTCGACAAACGCATTCTCGCTATAGTGTGTAACGGAACTAAAGCTGCATCTACACAGTTCAATATTCCAATCGCGTAGACTATGCGTGCAATCTGGGAAGGATATTGAAAGAATCAAATTTAAAATGTACGTTCAATTAAGATGCATAAAGATTTTGTGTCTACATGGTGCGCTGTTTTGAACGTGGTCTTCACTGCGTAAATATATTAATTAATATTAAATATCAATCTTGCATTCATTGCTTTAAAGTTGAAAGAAAAGTTTAACCGTGTAGTTTCATCTTAATGTATGTATCTTGATGTATGTATGCATCAATTTATGGGGAAACAGTTGGCGACAACGACTAAACAAAAGAAGGACCATGCAATAAATTGATAGCGATAAATCTAGCTGCAGAAATTATTGCAAAGTCTGACTGTGATTGGTTGGAATTCAAAATTTCATTACACTTCATTGGTCGAAAATGGAATGACGTCATATAAACGAAATAGTCATCCAAAGTTATTATTTTATTATTTCTTGGAAGTCTAAACGCAAAGGGGGAAAATGACAAAGGATTTTCCAACTTATATTATTCTAAGTATTCCTTTCTTAATAAAAGGATTGTCATTGATTATCTTTCAGCCTGTATAGAATAATTTACAAATAATGACAAAATTTACACAAAGAATGTTTAACAAAACAATGATGAAAAACATAATCCATTACCAAGCTAAGAGACGGAGAGATTCGGGAAGACCTTGGACAAATGGAAGTAATGAGGTCGGAACAAGACCAAAACGAAGACAAGAGCAAATGGAAGCGTTTGAGGTGGTCTCACGATTTACAGAGCAGAATTAGTTCAAGTGGGATCTTGAGGACATTGCGTCATGCCACATGCCAGCCTAGCCAATCAGAATAAGCTCTTGACATATTGAACTGTGAACCAGGAGTGCAGACATTCCAAGACGGACTGCAACGCAAAATACGTATTGGGATATATGATGTATACAATACTCGGATTAATACAACTGAACACAGGTTTTATTTCAAGTTGTCGTTATCATTTTCAACACCAGTGCCATCATCATCACATCATCATCATCATCATCATCATCGTCATCGTCGTCGTCGTCGTCGTCGAAATTACTGAGTTGTATCCATTTCAGAATGAAGTAAAACTCCAATTACATTATATGGAATTTGTGATGTATACATTATTCTACAATAGTTATTCCCTTAAATTTCCTTGGTAGCTGAAACAGAGACGCGCGGAGATGAAAAATCAGTAGAAATCGCTGTACACAGACTTTACTTAGTCTACAAATGACTTTTAAAGAATCCGGAGGTTCATTGCCGCCCTGACATTGGTCCCTATCCTGAGCAGGATTAATCCAGTTCCTACCTTCACATCCCACCTCCCTCAAATCTATTTTTATATTATCTTCCCATCTAAGTTTCGACCTCCCTAAAGAACTCCCCCCCCCCCTCAGGCCTTCCAACTAACACTCTGACACATTTATGGATTCATTCATACGTGCTACATACCCTACCCATGTCAAAAGTCTGGATTTAATGTTTCTAATTATGCCAGGTGAAGAATAAAAGGCGTGCAGTTCTGCGTTGCGTAACTTTCTCCATTCTCCTGTAACTTCATCCCTCTTAGCCCTAAATGTTTTCCTAAGCGCCTTATTCTCGAACACTTTTAACCTCTGTGCCTGTCTCAAAGTGAGAGTCCAAGTTTCACAATCATACAGAACAGGTAATATAAGTTTTATAAATTCTAACTTTCAGGGTCGATTTCTAAAACACGGACGAAATCGTGGTTCCGAACCTCGGCTTTTAAACCGCGATCGAGGTCTGAATACTTATGCGATTTCTAAAACGAAGTCGAGACGCGGCTTGAGAAAAAACCGAGGTTCGTGTGTTTTATATATGGCAACGCAGCTAAGAATCGATCTCTATTCTTGTAAACAGTCGATATTAGAAAGAAATGAACATCGGAATTAATATTTTTATTGAATTCCAGTAAGTCACATTCTTTTGTTCTCAGCTAAAGTATTGTTGTTATATTTGCTAATTTACAGAATATATGTGCGTAAAATACTAGCATTAATTATAGAGAACTGATTTTTAGGTACCAGAATTATATTTCCTAAATAATTAGCACAATTCGAACGTTTATGTTGTAGTTTATCATTTGTTCATAGCTACTGCCAACATTAAGTACCTGAAAACCCGAGTCTAACGAATCAATAACCTAAATATTAACTGGGTTAAAGTTTCAATTGAAACTAAAATGTTATATGGTTCTATTTTCACATATAACAGGCCTACTACGTGGAAAGCCGCAGTAGCATAATACTTAAAATAAGGAGACAAAATTACGCTTGCTTCATACATATTCTTGTAGGCCCATATCATATTCGAGTATTAAATAAAATGCCCAGAACTACTGTAAAGGCTAAGAATTAACTTACATCGTCTTATAGTCATAAAGGTGTAATTAGTATAAAATATCAGGCCTATATCTTACTTCCCTCAAAGCAACATGAAGGTGTGAAAAACTTGTCAACCTGGCGCCTCTTGCATTTCGTTGCAGATTATTATTTAGCATTCTTGCTAAATTTTGCGTTGATTCCTTCGAAAATTGAAAATATTCGCATGAAATTGTCGTCGTTATATAGTTACAAAGGATTATTCCTGTCTCTCATCACTCTAATCCGAGATTTAATATTTGTAATAACAAATTTTCCTTTCATAGTCATCCAGCTGATCTACTTCCTCCATCTTTTATACATGAAGCCTGGTTTTAAACCTGCCCCAGGCGTGGTCTCTGCTTCAGACCATGGTTTCGAGCCATGGCTCAGAAAAATGAAAAAGACCTCGTTTTAGAAATCGACCCTCAGTTTTTTTGAAAGCAGTCTAGATGGTAAAAACTTCTCAACCGAATAATAGCAGGCATTTTCCATATTTGTTCTGCGTTTAAATTCCTCTCGATTGTCATTTATACTTATTATTGCTGCATGGTATTTGAATTTTGCACCTTATCAAAAGATAAATTTCCAATTTTTATATTTCCATTTCGTACTATTTCTGGTCATGAGACATAATCATATACTTTGTTTTGTACACAGACTAATACTAAACATTATTAACCACACTTTTTCGCCATCAAAAGTGCTCAAAATGTGTTTTCCGCGAAATTTGTTAAAGCAACATAGCAATAAATTTCTTTATAATAGGCCTAACAATAATAATAATAATAATAATAATAATAATAATAATAATAATAATAATAATATGCGAGATCACAGAAAGATGCAGAGTACATTCTTTGAAAGGCTTGAACACACATCAGACATAAACAATAATAGTCATTACTATATTACCAATAGAACACAATGTCCTAGAAATGGTTGCTATAAAACATAGACACTGTCCGATCCGCAATGACAGAACAATGAATGTCATTATACCGGATATTACTGTTGAAGGCAAATAGAGAAAATTGGTTCAATTAACCTATATGGCAGAACCGCTTAACCACAATATTGCAGGAAGTTACACAGAAGAAAGTATTAATAAATAAATCGATTTGACTGAAGAAATAAGATACACGTTGAAAATAAAACAAATACATATTGGAGCATTTATATCACCAACAGCAGGTACAACACGAAAGACGAAACTGCAGTGTTTGAAAAGTCAGTATTTTATCATAATTATAAAAATAACACTAAGAAGAAGTTTCTGTCCACCTGTACAACTCAACAATCAAAGTATACCCGAAAATGAAGATGTAAAATATTTTGGAATGCATCTAAATCGCCAGCTAACATGGAAGAAACACATCTGGACTGAACGAAAACAAATAATAATAATAATAATAATAATAATAATAATAATAATAATAATAATAATAATAATAATAATAATAATAACGCTATACTGGAGAATTACCACGGTATCTTTTAACCGTGCCGTTACGTTTAGCACCAAATTTAACTAAATACACAATCTCGCCAACATAAGAACACTACGTTGGTGTGTGGCGTCATTGGAGGGAGAAATTTGTTTCTTTTTCTTCTCTGCCTCCTTCGTTCTGAACATTACTGAGAGATAGCACCACTGTTAGCTACAAGGTATATTTGCGCAAATATATTGCAAGTAGATTACGTGACTTAAGCACAGAACGCCATTTCGTAATTTCATTTAAGAAATAAGCCAAACGAATTATCTTTGCATGGAAAACGCATGCTGCCTGGACCAAATTATCGTATTTTATAATTGTTTGAAACTTATTACGTGACTTAGATGAGAGTCTCGAGACAGAACTGTTTTGCTATATTTTTTTTATTAAATAAAAAAATCACAGGAACGCCATTTCGTTCCTGTACTTATCAATTACCCATTTTTTTTTCTCTCTGTGTACTTCCTTCGTTCTGAACATTATTGAGAGATAGCACCACTGTTAGGTACAAGGTGTATTTGCGCAAATATTGCGGGTAAATTATGACGAGTGGCTTAGCTGAGAGGCTCGCGACAGAAACAGTTTTGCTGTAGCGCATGCGCGGACTTCTCATGCAGTGGAAGCGTGATCCTTATTTGAATTTATTTTCGCGTGTACTTTGCAGATTAAATGATCGAGATCCCTTCTTGTTCCGGTTACAGACCTTGGATATACGAAGGTTAGGTATGATTAGTTTAGGTTTTTATTAGCCAAGTCCCCGCATTCGCAGACAGGCAATATCCTGTCGCGAGCAGCATGTGATAAGTGATATGAGGTCGAGGAATTGGAGAAGGTTAGGTTAGGTTAGGTTAGGTTTGGTTGGGTTGGGTTTGGTTAGGTTGGGTTGGGTTGGGTTAGGTTAGGGATGGGGAAGTGACAGGAGATTTTAACATGAAGTTCATTTACATATTATGTAATATAAATATTGTTTTCATGTATTTGACGGAACTTTTTTATTTTAACATAAAATTTGGTTTCATTTATTCATGTAGTAGTTAAAATTATATAATATTTTACTTATTTGCAAAAATAGAACTTTAAACAAACTTTTCATTAAACAATGTAATGTTAGTGTTATAATTCTGTAACTTGCCTTTGTAAGGTAAAACTGGGTTGATATCATGAAAAATTACAGAGTAATAATATTACAGGAGACCGAAGAATGTGACAAGGTTAGAGTGGGTTTGATGAGAGAATAGATTCGTGACAGGAGACCGAGGACTACTATGAGGTTAGAATGGGTTTGTTGAGGGATAGATAAGTGACAGAAAACCGAGGACTGTACAGTAATTTTAAGATAAAGACGTAATTAGGAGGGATTTCACAGGAGCGTGGTTGCAATATCAGTTTTTATTTTTAGTCCTACTGGATACAGGATGCTAGGTGGATGAATTTTAGCAATTGGCTTTCTTCTTTTGCACTGCATTCCTGGTTGAATATGTAAGTTGCTAGGTAGCCTGTAAATTCACTTTTGCGCCGGTGCACACAGTGGGCCAGAATCGACTCAAAATGGGACAAAATTATTTTATGTCTCTATTGTTTTCTTGGATGCATAAAATCAATAGTTATTCAATAGTTTTCACTTTTTCTTTAAGTTAAAAGCACTTTCACAACATAATAGTTTTTTATTCAATATCTGATTCCTCATCATTACATTTTCATTACTGACATTTTCTTCATAATGGTACTTTCTTCTTCTTCCTCACTAGAGTCTTTCAATAGCTGTAATCCTTCCTTCCACAAGGGAGTTTTGTGTGTTTTATGTGACTTTCTGATATTTGAAATGAGAGGATCGGAAAATATGAGAAGGTTGTTGACTAAATCTGTCATTGTATTTTTACGAGAACTTTTCCTCGCGTGGGGCTCTCGATATATCATTTTAATATCTTTATTATGAGCCTCCTCAGATAACTGTGCAATTGGAAGCAGAGCTGAGGTAATAATCTGAGACCCATGGATGAGAATTTTGTGTACGCTAGCTGGGAGGTTAAACTAGGGATACTTCTGAATGAACAATTTTGCATTTTCTAGCGCATATTGATTGAAAGAATTAATTTTAATGTCTCGTCCACTAGAAATTACTCGAAGAACAACTACAAAACATAATTAAGTCTTTATCTATCCCGGTTATGGATATGTTAATTCGGGATTTGAGAAGAATCTTCTAGGAGTATTCCGGTTGTTTGAGGTTCCATTTTCTCCTGGTTTCGGTTTGTCCACAAGAAGTCCCATCTCATTTGGAAACCGACTCTGAATTTCTTCCTTTCTCCTTTTCATAAATTCGTCTGGCTGCATGATCTAACAAACTCTGTAACTTCACTTCTGCACTTATTTCTGTCAGAGTAATATCACATGGATAGCAATGCAGCTTTGCTTCTCGAACTTCATTGCACGCTGGATATAAATCTACATTTCTACATTTTGCTTGTAGTCTCAATAAAGTGTACTGGTACTTAGATAATTTCGTATCCATTATCAGGGCTAAAACGTCATCACCACTATATTTTGCAACATTTTTGCAGGAACCACTATGCTCGTTATATGCAGTTGGAATTTTTGCCGCACGGGTTGGTGTACTTACAGCATTTTCCATTAGTTTAGCTGCTTCTTTTTACAAGAAGCCTTCAGACTTATCTGAGAAGCAAGAGCAAGCGCAGCAGGATCAGCAGCTTCTCTGAGATGTTCAGTTTTCCTCCTCTTGGTCTTCTGAGATGAATCAGAGAACAATTTTCTTGGATGACCAGAATGACTATACAACTATGAACATCCAGCCACATGTTCAACATGAAATTTATTACTTGGGGGCAGCTTAAATTCTTGATCCAACGAACTGCCATATTTTTCTTCCTATTTATTTTCCATTCTGTAGCAATTCTATCTTTTATTCAAATTACTGCAGAATGAATTATTTTTTTCTTTAGTTCTGAAGAAAAATCTTGTTGATAATTTTCACGTAATCCTAATTATGAAATAACAAACTCATGAACAGCTGTCTTATCATTATTATTTTGTAGCAAGGCTTCCATGATTTCACGATGTAAAAAACAGCGGTCATCTGGAATAGTAATGAATAATACTGTACGTAGGTATCTGAATTTTCGCACATTAAACAGAAAAGTGGAAGTAGCTGCAGCTGAATACGACTTTTCTGCAATCTAGAGAGTCTGTTTAAACCATCGACACAAATTTTTTCGTAATATCGAGTGACACGCACTTTATAACCCTCTTTAAATATTGAAAACTAAAATATATTAGCTTAAATTGCATTCCTCCGAGTTATCACAAATATTTACACTCTATATAAACCAATTCAAAATTACATGTATTCCTAATAAAACCTACCCTTTGTTCTAACATTCTCAGCCATTGTTATTTCTTTATTCACGAATATGACCACGTAACACACACCACTGTTTCAAGCGCACAGCCTAGGACTGACTGGTGCGCTATCGCCTGGTTACAATAGCTCTCTTTCAAGGCTGTAGCCATAGCTGTTAAAACATGTTATCGATGATGCATCATGAGTTTAGTGCTCACCAGGATCCCTACTATGAGTATACACTGTCAAAAGTATTGTAAAAAAAAGTTCATTTTTTTCAATTTTGTCCCATTTTTTACTGAGTCTGGCCCACTGTGCGGTGGTATTGGGGGAGCGAAGCTTTTACATGGCGCCAAGTTGACTCAATCGTATTTGTGTGTGCACCAGATAATTTGTTCACAAATTGTACGGAGTGGTTCACTGTTAGATGATTTTTTTTTTTAATTTAGACCGGTCAGAGGCCGTTTACCAAAGTTCTGTTTTTTGTTTTCTGTTTTCGTTTTTCCTTTGTTTCTCTTTTGTTTTACTTACACTAATACAAACACAACACCCATGCCCGAGGCGGGATTCGAACCCACAACCCTTCGGACCAAGCGATAGACACATGCCGTGCCCCTACCGCTTGAGCCATCCGGGCCGGCAATGATTAAAACCATGTTCATTTTTGTTGTTATATGATTTCCAACAGTCTGAGATGATAGTTGTTCCTGGTTTTACCCACTTTTTTATTAGTTTTAGGAGTGTTTGTTCACTACGGTCCTCTATTGGCACTAAAAAACACAGTCCGGTACCACGTTCGACACCTCCAAAGACCCACTGTCCCTGTACATAACGACCTTTGTAGTATTTTTGTTTACCAAATTTACTCTCATCTATTTCAATGACTTTCCCTGGACCGCCAATTTGGGTGGAAGACATTTCTACATAGAAAATTAACACAGATCTTACAAGGGATCTCCACTTACTGAGAATATGGTCATCAAAATTTTACTCTTGTTTTATGTTATTCCCGGGCGTATTATTGAGGATTTCATATAGCAGGAACATGATTTCTTCATATGTTAAGTTGCTGTTGTTGAACAATGACTCGTATCTTGCAGTCAACTGCGTATTGCAATTCTTTTTGTTACATCGCCAGTTATCGCATTTCGTGTTGAGTTTCATTTCGATTCCACATTTTTTGCATTTGGCAGAACTTTTCAGAAGACCTACTTCCTGAAGAAATTTGACACTCATTTTAATATCAGTGAATAATATTACGAAAAATTTTCTGTTGGATTTACCTTCATTGCCTATTGTTGATCTGTTGTAAGATCCGACGCAAGAATTGTACCTTTCTGTCATTTCTTTCTGGAAACATTTTACAATGTCTTCTAAAGTGTCCATTTTATCTCGAACTAAAACATCTGTCGAATTTTCTTTTGTTTTATCCCGGCCGAATGGGTTTATCTCTTTCGTATCAATGTTTTGTAGTCGGTCATGGCCTTTATGACAGTTTTTGTTTCGTAATATTGATAAAAAAATTATAGGCCAATAATGAAAGCGGTGAATAATTTCATGGACCATAATTTTTTTTTTTTTTGTAAAAGGCTGGGTATTTTTCTCTAGGCCAGAAATAAAACGGCAACGCGGTCATAATTACGTACTTAACGCTTTGGCGAACATTAACAGCAAATTTACTTTCCGTCATTTGAATGATATTCCGTCAAACACGCCTTTTTTTCATGTTCATTTCCTTGTGATAACCTACTTTAATATCTTACTACATCTGCATTTCTTTTAATGCGTTCAAAACACCGCCTTTGTACTACATAAAACCTTGCACTTGAGTAATGCAGTGAATTATTTAAGAATATAGTCGCGAATTTTACTAACACCATTTCGATTATGTTTTGTTTGGCACGGCTCGGTACTGCCCGGTGACTAGTGGCCAGCGAGTAACGTCAACTATCGATATTGCTCTGCCATGGGTATTATCCAGTTGTTCCAATAATAATAATAATAATCATCATCATCATCATCATCCTTTCAAGTAATAGGCCTATTGGCCTGTTACGGCCTCTAACCATCTCTTGTGAGCTCTTCGAATAAGTCTTTTCCCTCGTGGTGTCTAGATAAACTCGTGCGCTCCATTCTTTGCACATGCTGAAGCCAGTCTTGTCTGTATTGTTGTAGATATTGAGCAATAAATGTTATTTCTAATTATGTATGTATGTATGTATGTATGTATGTATTTATTTTTAATTGGGTTATTTTACGACTCTGTATCAACATCTAGGTTATTTAGCGTCTGAATGATATGAAGGTGATAAAGCCGGTGAAATGAGTCCGGGGTCCAGCACCGAAAGTTACCCAGCATTTGCTCGTATTGGGTTGAGGGAAAACCCCGGAAAAAACCTCAACCAGGTAACTTGCCCCGACCGGGATTCGAACCCAGGCCACCTGGTTTCGCGGCCAGACGCGCTGACCGTTACTCCACAGGTGTGGACTGTATGTATGTATGTATGTATGTATGTATGTATGTATGTATGTATGTATGTATGTATGTATTATTTACAAAACTGTCGTAGAGAAAAGGGCTATAACTGAAGGGAATTTGAACTGGAAAAGTTCAATTTTAGTTTATTTTTTTAAACTAGATAATGTCCAACAGTCTCTGACATGCTGTGGTAGAGTTCCAGAGATGATATGTTGGAGTGTAACCACAGTCTACAATATACCTACAGTCACGAAGCTTGAGTTTTGAGGGTGCTAGAAACAATAGACTGTGACGGTTCTATTTTGCATTGCCTGTAATGAGGCGATATTAGCGATCCTAGTGGTGAGCAACTATCTAATGTTTGCATATTTACTACGTATTGAGCTTCGCGACTGTATATACTAGACTGTGGTGTAACCTAAATATTCGAAGGGGTTGATCCGCTCCAGTATGAAATTATCGATGTAAATCTTACTCCTCAAAGGCTGTTTTTACCCTTAAAAACCATTATTTTTGTTTTTCTTGTTGAAATTTCTAAATTGTAATGTTTTGCTGTGAAATTTATTTTTTATTTATTTTATTTATTTATTTATTTATTTATTTATTTATTTATTTATTTATTTATTTATTTATTTATTTATTTATTTATTTATTTATTTATTTATTTACTTATTTATTTATTTATTCTGGTGTAGTTAAGGCCATCAAGTCTTTTCTTCCACAACACCAGGAATACAAATACAACAATATAAATAAACAGAGAAAAAAAATACACTATATACAAAGTAAAGCTACACAAGAAATAGAGAGAGAGAGAGAGAGAGAGAGAGAGCACTATAAACAAAGTAAAGCCACACAAAAATATACACAGGTTGCAGTCACACAAACTTTAAATGAGTGATCAAGTATCATAATTAATTGTATCCTAACTAATTGACATAAACAAGAAACTTTCAATTTTAATCTAGATTAAAAAAGAAAAAGAAAAAAAAACAAATCAATATTTCTAGCAATACCTAAAAACATTAACTAACACAAAATTTTCCAATTTAATTTTGAATTGTGATAGAGTCCGGCAGTCCCTGACGTCATTAGGTAACGAATTCCAGAGGCGAGGTATTTCTGCAATATAGGAAGATGAATATAAAGACGTTCTATGATGAGGGATAGAAAGAAGTGCTCGATGTTGGTTTTGGAGAGTTGTAAGAAATTGAAAGCGCGATAACAGATAATTCGGAGTAGAAGTATGCATGATTCTAAACAGAAGAGACAGTGAATGTATTGTTCTTCGTTCCTTCAGACGCACCCATGAAAGTAACTGAAGGGAAGGTGTTATATGGTGGTGAACAGAGTATTACAAACGAAAACAAATAAATTTAAAAATTAGCAATTACACTGGTTAATCGGACGTAAATCATTACTATCAGCAGAAAGTAGAATAACTTTCTGTAAAGCCATGCTGAAACCAGGATGGACTTACGGAATATAACTTTGGAGCACTGCAAGCAACTGTAACATGGAGGTACTGGAGCGCATGGAATGAAAGATACTGCGAACAATTAGCAACATCCTTTGACACATCAACAATAGATAGGTCTTTCTTGTCGCCCTCGGTAGCGTAATTGGTATAGCGCTGGCCTTCTATGCTCGAGGTTGCGGGTTCGATCCCGGTCGAGGTCGATGGCGTTTAAATGTGTTTAAATGCGACAGGCTCATGTCAGTCGATTTACTGGCGTGTAAAATAACTCCTGCGGGACAAAATTCTGTCACACCGGCGACGCTGATATAACCTCTGCAGTTGCGAGCGTCGTTAAATAAACCGTAATTAAAAAATTAGGTCTTTCTTGAGATATGGAAAGCGATGGCAGTAAGAATAATTTGTTCAATGTGTACTTCAATCATGCTCGTCTCCTTTTCTATGAACATTATACAGCTGTATTAGACACTCAAAAGCAGAGAGGTCACGGTCATGCAGTTAGGAAGTCTCAAGGTTCTCGCGTAAGAAACCAAGGGATAATCACAAGGGACACACCCAATTCCTGTAAAAGAGAGAGATCTCTACTTCCTTTCCGGTAACCTGACCCAGGTCCGCTGAATTTGTAGTTATAAACTCTACAACCTGTGTTTAACACTCTTTCGGCGTAAAACCTTCTTCCTCCTCCTCTATCTTCCAAGGATATAGACAGTCTTTCTTGTTCCAGCTCCATAGTTCACATTCATCGTCTCTGCCCACATCTCGTCTTTCAGTACTGTTTACATACTTTTAACTACATCTTTGGAAGTTCGTCCTTGTATTCGTAAAAGACATTCCTCCCAATCTGTTCGCCTCTATCTTTCTTTTACATGTCAAGTCTTGTACAATGCTAGACAAAATGATTGACCGGCTAGAACAGTGGTTCCCAATTACTTCAGAGTTGTTGAACCCCATTTTATTTTTAAGGCAAGCTACGAACCCCACACCTTTAAATTTTGGTATCTGCATAGAAGTAGTAGTTGAGAGATAGGTAGCAATATTAACAACAATTAAATTGAACATACGGTGCATACCCGAATCTATATGTCATGTAAAAAATCACACCTTGTTTTGTTTCGAACAATTCTTTCCACGTCTGGTTCAATATTTGCTACTTTTAGCCTTAAATCAGGTTCAACATTGAGGCGATTTCGATGTTTGTTTTTCAGGAAACAAAATATTGAAAATGTTTGTCCACAAGGATTTGTGCTACAAAATGGAACTAGGTGTTTCAATGCTTTTTCACATGTTTTCTTATATTCAGAAAATACCTTCACCCAAAACTGATCAAGCGTATATTCTTTGGAAAATATTTTTAATGAGCCTTTACAAGTAACATCAACAAGTTCGTCTTGCTCCTCCTCAGACAAAGTTTTTAATAAATTGTATCACACCATACTCGAAAGGATTTCTTTTCCACGAGTTTTCAGAATCTGATGGAGGAAAGTAATCTCTGGAGCTAGTCGCTAGATCATTCAGATCTCAACGATGACATGTTGAACTTCTTATGGCAAGTCATCAGTGGACTTCAGAAATGACTTCAATGTTGGGAATGTGCTTAGACTACCACCTTCAGCTCAGCTTGATCACAGCCGTTTATTGCTGCCTCCATCCTGTCTGCAACGTCAAACATATTCATACCATTACCTTGAAGAGTGTGTTCAAGTACGTAAAAATATCTGCTACGTAAGTAGGCTGCCAAAGACAACCAAGATCAACTGATCACATAGGAATTTAGTATCACTCAGAAATAGTCGTATTTCATCACTTTTGCATACAGAAGTGCATTGGTTATCCAGAGGAAAAATTTTGCAGCGATTCTTTTTAAAATTGAGTGGCTTATAAATTATGAGATGTAAATAATGCCACGGACCCTCTACATTTGTACCAAGGACCCCCAGGAGTCCACGGACCACCACGAATATTTCTAAGTTGAAGAATCGCGCATGCCCTGTTCAGAACACTTGCGACCGTTTGACGTGTTCGTCTGCTGATTTTTTTACTTTACAACGCTTTGTCAACTTCTACGGTTATCTAGCATCTGAGTGAGATGAGCGAAATGAGTCCAGGGTCCAGCGCCGAAAGTTACCCAGCATTAGCTCTTAATGAGTTGAGGAAAAACACCGAAAAAACCTCAACCAGGTAACTCGTCGCAATGAGGATTTGAACTCGAGCCCGCTCGTTTCACGGTCAGACATGCTAACCATTACTCCATAGCAGAAGACTATATTAATAATATCACAGGGTCATTTACTGATTAAAGCAGGGCCGGGCATTAGAGCGGCTCAGTCTAGCCGGCCAGAGCTGCTCTCGCTCCGCAAGGCACTTCAATTCCAAGCCAGAGCAGAACGCTCACGCAGTGGCGGACTCTCATTACAGCTACCTTCCCTGCATTAATATAACAAGAGCCACGGTTGTTCTAGTCATTCAGTCTGTCAGTACATAATAGTTTATAAGAATATTACATCAATCCTTTGTACAGTACAGAATTTATAACACTCTTATTAATGTAATGAAACAAACTTCGCTCTATGCACAAACACACATCATTAGGCTTATTTACGTAATCTATACGCACATACTGCAATCTCCTCACCACGGTTCTACGAGACAGGCGTATGGCTTCCACTTCCCCTACTTGCTGTGGACAGAGTTCATCTGCCAATATAATTAAACATCGCTTGATGAATTCACCTTCGTTGAATGTTTTCAATTCCTTTGCAATTTCGTGGCAAATTTTGTAGCTAATTCTCATAGCCGATTCACTAACTGCATTATTGTCATCTTGTTAATACATTAAATATAATATAATATAATATAATATAATATAATATAATATAATATAATATAATATATGCTATGATATGATATATGATATATGATGACCATAAATTAATACAATTAATAAATGATATATGATATATCATGAACTGTAATATACTATACTATGATATATCATAATACTTGTATAATTTAAAATTATATATTACTAAATGTATAATAACTTATAATGCAATGTAAATATCAAATATATACTCTAATATAATGTACCTGAGAAACGTTTTCTTTAAGTTGTATTAATTTATGGCGTTCACTACCAACATATTTGTCATATTCAGTAGCATGTTGTAAAGAATAATGTCGTTGGATATTGAACTTCTTAATCTGTTGGAGTGTTTTATGCCAAATTAAACACTTTGCTAATCCACTGCTCTCTACCAAAAAGAACTCCTCCTCCCATGATACATTAAAAGCATTGGGAGTAGCGGGCCGCTTTAGTGTATGAGCGGAAGCTCCGTCTTCAAAGTTCGTCTCATACTGAAGAGTCACTACTGCACCGACACTGAATGACGTACAGTATGCTTACGTCACAGCGCTCGCAAGACGCGCTCTTTAAAGCACACAGCGCTCAATTCTCAGAATCACGTAATGTGCCCAGCCCTGGATTAAAGCATTAAAGTAAAAGATGTGCGAAAGGTTTCTTTGTAATTAAATTTACATTGTACAATCTTTTTTTTTTTTTTTTTTGAAAATCGTTGTTCGAACATGAGAAAAGGCTTAATGATAATGAATACCATGTCATTAGAATGACCAAAACATGAACGTTACAGCAAATGCATAAAGTGACAGCTCGTGTAAAGAATTGGGTTCGGTTCGAGCCTTCGCACGATCGTTCTTTTTATTTAATGCGTTCTTTAACCTACTTGAATGTCTTCTTTTTTTTCGGTGTTTTGCGACTGTCTTACTCAATATTTCCAACAGTACAACACGAGTATGTTAGGAGCCACGCGATTTATAGCAAACGTATAAGATATCTATGAATAGATTTCATTTATTTCATATTGCATCACGTGCATAATATGGTGTGAAGGAAACGGGTTGATTCACAGTGCTTCATAATGACTGAGGTAAACGTTTGCTTGAAAGGCCTGTATGCAGTTAAGCGAGCGGATAATATGTGGAGACTTTCTGATCTACATTGTTCTCTTCTTATTTTGATGTAGCTATTTGTTTAGTTATTTCTTTATTTAATTGTTTATCTGTTTGGTTATTAATTTTTTTTCTTTCATTTCTTTGTTTATCTTTTTGTTTGACAACACAGGTAATCTAACTGTGGCAATGAAGTAGGCTTACTTATTTCGAATATGTTTCCATACAGTACGGTTAAAGAAGCTTCTGTTGGCACTTTTGTTATGGAAGGCAAGGCCGTTACCTTCGGAACAGGTGTCTGTGGAGGGACACTCCCCTGGGTGTTGGCAGTGAGAGTGCAACATTTGTGTCTACCCTCCGGATTCCTATGGACATCAATCAGTGTCATTTTCATATGAATAAATGTTACTAAATACAACTTGTACATAGGCCTACATATTCAGTTCGGCTCTCGATTCTATGTATGAGCGGTGATTGCTCTTGACTCGTCTGTATAGTAGAAGATTTAGTATCTGCATTTTCAATTTTCCGTACAAATTAACCAAGATTAAAAAGAAAGATTATTTAACAGCAAAGTACTTACACAAATGACAATACTATGCATTATTGTCTTCTGGGCATATATAGGCTAACATTACCGTCGCATGAAATCTTACGTAAAGTAAATCGCAGACCAATTTCAAAAGTATGAAAGGACTTTGCTATTAAGCCATTCCAACGGAAGAATGTTGGTTTACTGTGTTCAAGGGAGAGCCTCTATCTAGGATTCAGTTGTTCTCAAAGTTGTCCAGGTTTTCCTCGGATTTCGTGACAATAAACTGGGTATGGTCATAATTAGACCGCGGAACTTCAAACAATTGCATGGTTTTATTGATTTAGCATATTGAAAAAGTAAAAGTGAATCTTCGCCGATCACAGTTTTAACGATCGAATGGAGCCAACTTTATTTTGCATAAATGTATATTTTTGGAGTTTCTGCTTTCACTACAAATAATAATAATAATAATAATAATAATAATAATAATAATAATAATAATAATAATAATAATAATAATAATTACTACAACAAATATATTCTTTTTATATAATAATCATTCTAGCATCCACAGAAAGAGTATATACTCGTGCTCAGGGGGCATTCCACATAATTTTGAGACTTTTATTAAATAACAATAAAAGTTTTAAAAAAAGAAGAAAAAGAAAACACAGATATTACAGTAATTGGAACTTTACATTTTCCTCTCTAAACAATAATTTTAAATCGATTTTTTAAAATGAGGAACACTAACAAATTCAATGTTTTGGTAATATAACTGATATCTTGTTATAGCGTCTTGGATCGGAGTTGCTACTGTGATTATAAGCTACAGTTGTGGTACATTCAGGTTCTGTCAATCATATGTTGTCTGATCTTTTAGTTTTATATTTTATGTGAGTATAAATTAAATAAGCTTTTATTTCGCTTTTTATGCTTGAAATTCAATAAATAAGACATTGTTATAAATTTGCTGGATATCAAACACTTTAAATTCTGAATATAACTGTTGTGAAGGACAATCAAGAAGCTTATTAAGACATGTTTTTATGATTGTTTCCGTAGCAGTGTTATTGATATGATGTTTTTATTTTGCATATTTGAATGCATATATTAATTTTTTTCTTGTTCTGCCCGCTTTTTATTATCTAATTAAAATTTACCTGTGATAAAAATAAAATTAATATCCAAGAAATATAAAAATTATGTGAGAAATAAAACCAATAATTTAGTTAATTACTGTTGAGGAAATGAAATTGGTGCGACAACAATGGACATTTCTTCCTAGTGTATAAGTTGGGACGTTTTCCACTTTAACGTCGCTCTGTGTACATAGGCGTACTAGTCATGTTTCAGGAGCCAGAACGAAAAATACGCGTCGCCTAGATGTCACCAGACTTTTACTCTGAATGTATAGTAGCCTCGTTTAATTATTAGGCAGCGGCATTCCTTTTAAGATTTGTAGGTCTTTATTGCATGCACCGATAATAAAATGAAAATGCGACGTTGTCACGTCTTGTTTGTTGCTGCTATGTATTAATATAACATGGAACAAGACACACTGCTAAAATTTGCAACTCTGGTTTATATATACACTCCGCGTTGAGTATTAGAGCGGCCTTCAAAAGACTTGACGACAATGGTCAGCTCGACATAATTAAAATTATTGAAACTACAAAGCTTCGATCCTCTTTGACACAGCTAGCCTACTAATTGAACGTGGCTACTTTATTTAGACACCACTTTCGACATTAAAATCACGTATTGTTGAGGTCATGGAACTGCTGCGACGACAATGCTGCTAGTGCGCTCTGATTTCATATAAACAAAACTGAATGAAGTCACTTGTTACATCATGTGATGTCGAGATATCGTTCTCGGCACTTAAACTTATTCTGACAAGTTGGAAAGTTAAAAATGTACTACTTAAAATATACATGTAAAATGTATAATTAATACAGTCATAAAAAATGTTTTAATAAAATTGATGGTTAGTTTTAATTATTTTCACTCACATCATATCGTCAGCTTACAAGCAAAACACATTAAAAAAATATTTCCTCTGAGAAAAAGGCGTTTTGAAATCTGTTGACGAAACTGAATCCTCAAAGTATTATTTTAGTAAGTTGTTTCTCTTTATGTATATTTAATTTTTCAAGTCTATGTTTATACACATACATTATATACGCCATTTTCTCAGAAGTAGTATGTTTTATTTAATTTGTTTTGCTTGTAATCCGACGATATTATTAATCCAAATAAACATCTAAAGCATACTTCTAGTGCATATTTCAAATATTTAGCGCATATTTCAACAGTTTTTACTACATAGTTGCAAGCATATTTTCAGTTTTTTAGTGCCTGAAGTTCCGTGCTCTACTCCTTACAGTGCATAACTTCCCAAGACTTTCCCATACAGCTAAGGCATAAAAGCGCAGAGACAAGAGGAACCAAGGAGAAAGGCACCGAACGTATGTAAGGAAGGTGAATGATTGAACAAACGCAAAAGGAGCTTCGATTCTACAAAGACTCGACAAATATGAACCGAACATAAGGCCACTTGCCAGTTTTCGGTTACTTTTTTTTTTTTTTTTTTTCTTTTCATTTTTCACTTCTAAATATTGTTGTATGCGTAAGGAGTAGGGCGAACTTTGCAGTATTGTGATATCTCCTCGCATGTTCGAACATAGCACGATACTAATGAATGCTGTCATTCAACATTTTAACGCACTGTAAATAAATAAATAAATAAATAAATAAATAAATAAATAAATAAATAAATAAATAAATCGACAGACAGAATAAGAAACGAAGCTGTGTTGTAAAGAGTGGGTGAAGAAAGAATGATGCTCAAACTGGTAAGAAAGAGGAAGAGAAATTGGCTGGGTCACTGGTTGAGAAGAAACTGCCTACTGAAGGATGCACTGGAAGAAATGGTGAACGGAAGAAGAGTTCGGGGTAGAAGAAGATATCAGATAATAGACGACATTAAGATATGTGTGTCATATGAAGAGAAAAAAAGGCAGAAAATAGGAAAGACTGGAGAATGCTGGGTTTGCAGTGAAAGAGCTATCCTTGGGCAGAACACAATGAATGAATGAATGAGCGCATATTATTGCCTTCATGTAACTGCTGTGTCAAGTATAATGAAAATAGGTTAGTTAGGAAACAAACTATTAATTTCGTCTAAATGCACCCCTATTTAGTGGTAGTTCCTCTTTTACAATAATAATCAGATTTTGTATACAATAAATATAACTAATCTGAAACTATTATATAAAGTATCATGTTTAAATGTTATATAGGCGACAATTCATTGATTTTGTCTAAATGCACCCGCCATATAGGCTTAGTTCCTCTTACACAATCATAATCAATTTTTTGTGTACAATAGATACATGCTACATGTAGCTGCTGTGTCATCTATAATTACAGTATGTTAGTTAAATGCACCCCTATATAGGGGTAGTTACTCTTTTATAATAATAATAATAATCAGATATTGTATACAATAAATAATTTCTACCTGTAACTATATAAAATATCATGAAAATATGTAATGTCGGAGACAATTTATGAAGTTTGTTTAAATGCACCCCCATAATGGGGTAGTTCCCCGCATACAATCATAATTTGAGTTTTGTATACAATAGATATATGCTACATGTAACTGAACTGCTGTGTAAATTATAAAAGAAAATAATAAAATGTTATGTTTTATTTAACGACGCTCGCAAATGCAGAGGTTATATCAGCGTCGCCGGATGTGCCGGAATTTTGTCCCGCAGTTCTTTTACATGCCAGTAAATCTACTGACATGAGCCTGTTGCATTTAAGTCACTTAAATGCCATCGACCTGGCCCGAGATCGAACCCGCAACCTTGGGCATAGAAGGCCAGCGCTATACCAACTCGCCAACTAGGTCGACTGAAAATAATATGTTAGATAGGAGACAAACTATTAATTTTGCCTAATGCACACCCTATTAGTTGTGTGACATGATTTTCGGACAGTCTTTCATCACACACAAAGCAACGAAGAAAAAATACGGTCAGGGTGGCAAGTCGAGGCTCATTTGGCTTTCGGAGAGATCCGTGGAAAGTTACAGTAGACAGCATCAAACTCCAGTCGAGTCGTCCACTCAGAGTGACTTATCAACCACAGTCTAAGACTGTGATATCAGGTCCCACAGTCTAGCACGTACAGAAACACTAAATGTGGTATTACTCTAAGATTGAGGACTCTGCCCTCAGGTGTCGTGTATTCACGGCGATGGACAAATGAGGAAGCCCCTATAGTAGCTTGGACACTCCGATATATCAACCACAGTCTAATAATATTACTACTATTAGACGGTGATCTCAGTAGTATATTACAGTAGTCTGTACATTACCCTATATACGACTACGATATCATCTCAAAGATTCAAGCCTTTTCACAAAACCTGTCACTACGACCAAGTAAGCCTTCAATGACCAAGCAAGCCTTCAATGACCAATAAGCGCTGTATAATTTGGCGTTTATATAGTAATTTTAGGCTACGCGTAGTATACGCAAGAATAAAAATTATACAAATGTTGCAAATTTGTTGTTACATATAAAGTAGTTTTTTTCATACGTTACCTAGCTTGGAAATTTCTCTACATAATGAGACAAAATTTAATATAATCAATATTGTGGGAGGAACTGGACTTTCAGTTCTCGTCCGATCACCGAAATCAAGCGACTTTCAGCGTGGTCCGTACTTGGATGGGTGACTGCTTGGGAACACCACCAATGCCTTTTTGTCTGACTGCAGATTAGATGATAAAAGCTTCTCAACCGAATAATAGCAATCATTTCCCATATTTATTCTGCGTTTAATTTCCTCCCGAGTCTCATTTATATTTGTTACTGTTGCTCCAAGATATTTGAATTTTTCCACCTCTTCGAAGGATAAATTTCCAATTTTTACATTTACATTTTGTACAACATTCTGGTCATGAGGCATAATCATATACTTTGTTTTTTAGGGATTTACTTCCAAACCTATCTGTTTACTTGCTTCAAGTAAAATTTGCGTGTTTTCCCTAATCGTTTGTGGACTTTCTCCTAATATATTCACGTCATTCGCATAGACAAGAAGCTGATGTAACCCGTTCAATTCCAAACCCTTTGTGTTAGCCTGAATTTTCCTAATGACATATTCTTGAACAAAGTTAAAAAGTAAAAGTGATAGTGCATCTCCTTGCTTTAGCCCGTAGTGAATTGAAAAGCATAAGCTAGAAACTGGCCTATACGGACTCTGCTGTAAGTTTCACAGAGACACATTTTCATTAATCGAACTAGTGTCTTGGGAATACCAAATTCAATAAGAGTATTATATAAAACTTCTTTCTTAACCGAGTCATTAACATTATATTCGTTTACATACCATTATATAATCATGTAATGCATTTAATCCGAATTTGTTGGTTAATTTCAGTATTATAATTATTGTGGTTGAAAGTACATCCCTGAGTTTGTTCGTCAGCACCAGCCACATGGTTGTGGAAGAATCACGGAGACGTCATTCAACGCCCCGTGGACTGTGGAGGAAGAACCAATCCTTTCCCCATGTTTCCGCCCCTCTCTCTGTCAGTTATGCATCCCTGCTTTGGATGCACATAGAATGTTAACTTCAATCGTCTCCATTTGGGCCTATTTGATTTTAAAACTGAGGTCCCAGAATCTTGCGTGAATTGTGTCTGGATTACATTTTATAAAATTCCAGTATAAAACGTTTGACTTATGAACGCTTAAATGTTTTGAACACGTGTAGTGGGTCGCGGCACACAATCTGGAAACTCGTTTTTCTGCAGGTGAACGAGTTGTGACAGACCACGTATTACATCAATTTCGGAAAATTGTGAGCTCACCACATTCGTAAGGTTGCCTGACTCCTGCAAATAAATTAAATAGGTCCATCTGATTGGTGGGATTTTTGTACCTGATATAGAGGTGATGTCAGCAGATGTCTCCCTACTCTGGTGACTTACAACACCAACCTGGCGACTTGGCGATATTATCAGTGTGCGCACATCCCACCGGACCTCGCTATGGGTGGATCACCATGTGATGCAAAGGGAAAGAGATAGGAGGATAAGGGAAAAGAGAGAGAAACAGAGGTGGAAACAAGAATAAATAATAGTAGGAAAGAGAAGACGAAATAGAAAAGAAATGCAAAGAGCTAAGAAAAATTTAAGAAGGGGAAAGAGAAGGAAGGATACAAAATAGAAGCAAAAGAGAAGAGAAAGAAGGCTAGAGGGGAACTAAGACAAAAGAGGAGAAAAGAGAGTACTGAGCAAGGGGAAAGAGAGAGAAACAGAGGTAGAAACAAGAATAAATAATAGTAGGAAAGAGAAGACGAAATAGAAAAGAAATGCAAAGAGCTAAGAAAAATTTAAGAAGGAGAAAGAGAAGGAAGGATACAAAATAGAAGCAAAAGAGAAGAGAAAGAAGGCTCGAGGGGGGGGAACTAAGGCAAAAGAGACTACTGAGCATTAAGTTTCGCCACGAAAAATGGAAGGAAGAACCTCCCACTGTTCAAAGGCAGCACGGGCAGTGAATTTGCATTGATTATGGTTTCTTTTAACGGAAGGTAGACAATGGACAACCCATATCCAACTTTTCTAGAGTATAAATGTTTTGTTCAAGCTCTTCTTTCGAATGAAGCGGCAATAGTGAATCCTATATCTCATCTTTATGATGATAGTTAAAGAATAGAGAAGAATTGTAAATAAACTATTATGAATAATGATATAATGCTAAAGGAAAAAACAAGTAAAAAATAAAAAGACGAAAATTGATAAAAGAAAAACAGGTAAAATAAAAACTGTGAAAGAAAGAGAGGAAATAAAACAAAAAAGAAAAGTATGAAAACTTGAAGAAAGAGGAAGGAAGAACAGAATAAAATGGGAAGAAGAATAAAATAGAATAGCACGTAGACTGAGATTCCTTTTATTAGGCCTACTAATACCGAATGGGCGCGAAGTTGGTAGCCTTAACCTCCTGTACTGTAAAGGTACACACTAACTGGGGCGCATCCGGATTTTTATTGTTCGCACTATTTTAAACTGAGTATCGCCCCTTATCTCCTCTACCCGCATGACCGGATTCCGTCCATTTATTTTGGCCAGAGAAATCTAGACGGATTTCCATATCAGCCAAGATCAAAATAAAAAAGCCATGATAATATATCGATTGCAAAGCCTGCAGTCGCGGTAATATTGAAGGCATAAATGAAATGGAAGACGAGAAGTTTATTTTGTTATTTCTTCTTCCGAAGCCATTGCAATTAAAAATACATTCTCCTCGTCGCTATTCATTTTATTTGCAGGTTTAGTCCAGAACAGTGCAAGGAGGTAATGTTCTCGCTCTAGCGGTAAATAACAACACTATCAGATGATGAATTCGGAAATGCAGACAGTGAGCAGTACTATAATAAAAATCCGAACGCGCCGAATGAATTCGTTCCGATAAGTAAGCGCGTGTTTTAATAGCGATACTTTTTGAAGAAGCAGTGATTGTATCCCGAGGGAGCGTGTTGTATACGGGACTGAAATTCGAAAACCGCGGCTGGCAAAGTCCCAGATGTTGACGGGCAGACGAATAGGCGTGTCTGCGTGGAAACGGATCAGCGTCCTACGTCATGGCGTGCCACATGAAGAGGACTCTGCACTTATTTGGGTCTCGGCCCCATGTTTTCAATCTGTTATTTCATTACGATGCATTACTTGCGAAGCTGTATATCGTTGGTGGAATTTGTGACAGCGAGACGATATTCGCCGACATGAATCCGAAGATTCGCAATTGGGTTTATTGACATTTGCTTTACAACTCAGAAAAATCGGGATGTGGCTGTGTCGGGAACACAGCACGTAGATTTTATGTGATTACGTCTGGTTTAAACCGACAGATCTTGACGAAATCTTCCGCTTGACCATGGCTGTCTTTAGGAAGGCTGAGGCGTTCGGGCTGGCAACGGTGTACTCACCCCTCCTCCAAGGCCGGTGTCTGACAGACTAGGGTTGATTAACTTGTTTGTTCTCCTTTTAAATGGTCACTTCTTATTGTGTATGGTCATGGGTCTCATGGACAACGGAATATTTGAAGTGAAAGATTGGGAATAGGCCTATATGTAGAAATACAAACCAAATGCAATTAAAACAAAACAGCAACAGATTTTTATTTTGTTAATGTATCAAGTTTACGTGTGTAGTTTCTCACGGCAAGCTGTCCATTTCTTTTTTTGCTGTAATTGTTTAACAAAATATTACTAAAAATGCCAATCATTTTATCTACAATATAGTTGTTCTCACTTCCACATACACACATATCATTAATAATGTTACAAAGACCTTCATCTGCAGATAATGCCTTCTTAGATAAATTATGTACAATACT
This sequence comes from Periplaneta americana, assembly GCF_040183065.1. Classification (NCBI taxonomy): domain Eukaryota; kingdom Metazoa; phylum Arthropoda; class Insecta; order Blattodea; family Blattidae; genus Periplaneta; species Periplaneta americana. The sequence continues at coordinate 36,442,896 of NC_091118.1, read as the reverse complement.
TTTCTGGTTCTTTGCTAACAAGAAATTACTTTCAAATTTGGCTCCAATTAATGCTTGCAAAATTGCCACAATATATTTACCTGCACACAAGATAAAATCAGAGGGGACTGAAAGCAGACCTCTATTTACACATTGAATATACGTATCAGTGCATTCATGTGTGTTTTTACATAATTTCACACATACATCGCAATTCAAATTAAAACATAATTTGAAAGTTACATAACCACAAATGTAAAGAAAAGCTGAATCATCCATTTTTAAATTATCGACATAATTCGCATTTAAAAGTTCTTTAAACTCATCAATATTATCAGGTTCCCCACACATTAATTCAGTTTGTTTTTCCAACATGTTATCAGAAAAAGAAATTTTACCATATCTGGCAGAATGTAAGCCTAGAACACTTTTGACCTTTTTTTTTTTCAGACTCCAATACTTGCGTAACAGTGACATTGTAATTACCGCCACTCAATTGTCTGTATTGACTAAATCGACGTTCCAGATTATCTGTTTGAAACTTTACATACTTTACATTAAAATTAGCTAACGAGTAGCTAATAATTTCTTTTAAAACATAAGTGCAATGAAAGAGGGCATTATAAGTATCTTTGGTCAAACATCCTCGAAGAGGATTATTACCACTAATTTCTTTCCATTTTTCTAGCCACAGCATAAAACGTTCCAAGAAGTTCAGTCTTGAATCACCAACACTACCAAATGGCTCTTTCAAAGGGTTGCGCTTAAAAATATGCACAACACCACTCTTTACATTTACAATTGACCACCATGTTAATATAACACTGATGAAATATGTTGTGCTGAAGTAGTTATTCTTGTGCAAAGCAGCGACAGTATATTCATTGAACACATTTACCACTAAATTTACTTTTGCCTCTCAAAAGTGTTTGGACTGAGAGTCTTTTGGCTTAATTTGTGGGCGGTTTTCACGATCATGTCTGTCTCTTTCCTTTGTAATTCTCGCAAATCAGAAAATTTTGCTTCGCATACAGAAATCTCTTTCGAAATCTCAATATCAGATTGACATATATTCGGCAATGCTGGCCAAAATGGAACATTGAAAGTTTTGTCTGAATCTTTTAAATTTAGCCAATTGTTTCTTATATTTTTTAAAATATGTACACTGTCGTAGAGAACATACATTTTCCATGGATTGTTACCGAAGGTAAAATAGTAATTGACTCTGAATCTTTAGTCAATTCGTGGAACATTACTCTATTGACTGTTATTGTCAGTTATAATGCAAAGTATTTTGAAACCAGCATTAATTACCTGTATCATTACATTCTTTGTCAAGTCTGTTAATTCATCACCTTTAAGTTGTTTTACAGGTACAAGTTTCACAATTTCTTTTAAATGACCAAAAGCTGAACTAATTAAAAATGCTACTATTGTTTTTGCCATATCTTGTGCCTTGTTCTCTACAGTGCCAAATAAGTTGAAATTTTTGAAATCCAAACTTTGTTTTACGTGAATTTCGTCAATTTGCAAACTTACAATTTTGTCTGTAATCTGAAAGTTTTGCGCATATGAGTGCAAGGAAATTATTATTTTCTAGATCTCTTTTGGGGGAAATGGAGAATGATGCGGATAATTTTTGTAGCAGTCTAGGATGTGGAAGTGGTCTTATGTCATTTACCTTAAAGCATTGTAGCATTTTACTGACTGCATGTAAATTAAAAATGCATTTAAAATACATTCAACACTGTAATGCGGAACAGTCTTAAACAGCAAAGAAAACTGATCCTGCAGGATATTTAATTTAGTCAGGATACTGCTGTCATTGGCATTGTCATCAATTTCGGTTTTTAGCTTCTGTAAACCGTCGGTTATCTGAGATATCAGTAAATGTTTCTCACTATTTTGCAAACTGTGTTCTTCACAATACTCCGTCAATGCTTTAATTTGTGACTACTCTTTAAGTATTCCATTTCTCAATACAGGGAGAAATGTATGGGGAATTTTACCACCCTTTATATGGACTTCAACAACCAAATCATTATGTACACGTATACTACAACTAATTCTGGGTATAGAAACTACATCTAATTTGTACAAGATACAACAATTATTATTTTTGAAAATATTCCAATCAGAAAGTTTGAATTTGTCACTCACGTTTTTACAGAATGTTTTGAAATCTTCTATCCTATTTTCCACTTCAAGACGCAATATTTCTGCTTCTTCCTTTTCTTTTCTTCTTTTTTCTGCTTCGTCTCTTCTTTCGTCGGGATTTTTACGCTTTTTAGAGCTGGATTCGCTCAAGTATTGTGGTAAATTAGGAAAATTTTCGTGTAAATCTGGAGCACTTAGGGGGGTATTCACACGCATTGCCATCCTTGTCCTTATACTTTTCCACAAAGCGAAGATTGTTTGTATGAAAATGTTTTATGCAAACAACGGAGTTGTCAGATGGTATCCAATCAGATCGAGGAATAGCCTAGCACGAATCCATTCATTTCTCCGAGTTGGATCCTTTGGTATATGGAAACTGCGGATGTATCCCTCTGTCTTGATAGAACTACTGTAATTACTATTACAGCCCGGAACGACACACTTTTCGGGCATAATACACAATTAAATTAAAATGTAAACTTTGAGACCGGCTGCTAGAACTCCTATTGTTTCCGAATGATGTAACAGCTGAAACAAGAAGTTTAAAAGGACCCTCGATCTGAGAGGACGGAAGAGAAGGCCTTGCCCGCTGCGTTGCCAATTCTGCCTGGCCGCAGCCTTCCTAAAGAGAGCCATGGCTTGACACCAAAATCAGCGCGCTAGCACTTCGGAGTCGCGAGATATACTGCCGGAAATTTTCGTCCACGCCCAAAATGGCCACCAATCGCCGAGGGTCCCACCTGCGCCTCGCGCATGCACGGCCACTCAAAGTCGTACTCGTATACCCGATGAACAGACCACAATCGTGTTATTTGTCACGAAGTTAGACAGTGTCGGAATGGTCAAACTGCGAACGTTACATCGCCTTTTCCGTTCTGGTAGAGCCCGATCGCAAACTCGTGGCATCTGCGAGAAAGACGAATTGGCGTCCACTTACATGGACTCGCCCAAGAGTCTTGCTGGGGGGGGGGGGAGGGTGTTTAAACAGTACACACACTATAGTAAGCAGTCGCCGCACACACCGAACCCCCCCCCCCCCCCACTACGAAGCCTCAGAAAGAAGTTCGCGCATGTTGGTGCGATCGGGCTGTACCCCATGCGTGGGTCTGATTTTAAAGACGTATTCACGTCAGATACCCGTCAAGTAATAAGCCAAGCGGGAACAGCAGGCAAACGTGTTACACTGGTAGTTTCCTGATGTCCACAATGTAACTGTGAAGTCACGCTTTGCCCGTAATGATTGGTGGTAACAGGCCTGATATACCATTGCAATGCTAAAGTTCAAAATAAAGTAGTAGTTTTGCCAGAGAAAGTTAATATGCTTACACTACTACGCCGATTTAGTAGAATGCGTTTGAGTCTAAAGAAAGCAGCAAAACAGTACAACGTGGTCTGTTGTGACGAGAATCCAAGCCCCCGCATACCGGTAAGGCATCATGTCACAAACACGTTCAAGTCTGAGTAGTAAATATTACTCAACGCCTTGAAAACTGAGATTAAGGTTATTGCTAGAGAGGTTAAGGTATTATCTATTTACTTTTTTATTTAGTAACTTTTTACTTGTGTATTTTCTTATTTATTATTTATTCATTTCCTTATTTATTTATTCATTATCCTCTGAGGTTCTGGCTGATACGTACATCTGTTATCAGACAGTACATCTCACTTGACGATGTGTGTCAGAGGAAGAACGATTATTTGGATGTTTAATATGTAGCTAGTGGGCGATGTATGCAATGGAGGGAGAAGGGAACTGGCCATCTTACCCCATTATATGATGGCCTAGTTGCCACATAAGTGGTGTCTTCTTGGTATCACTTGTGAGGTTCAGACCTGTCTTCGGATAGTTGACTAAACAAACAACTATATATTTATTTGCTTATTTATTCATTTATTTTCTTATTGATATATTTATTCATTCACTCATTTACTTATTTATTTATTTATTTATTTATTTACGTATTTATTTATTATTGTATTTTATAAGTATTCTCTCCGCAATCATATTGTATTTTTAATTTAACCTCTGCTTTGTATTCTGGATCCTAGTGGTCAGCCATAGATTTCGGCCAGATGTCCCAAATTGTGGAATTTGTATGAATCCAGGAAATAATATAAATTTATATTAACATTATATCAGCTTCAGTGAGGGTCATACACAATGATAACTTCTCTTATCTGCATAAATTAACTTATTTAGAAGAAGTTTACTCATACTTGTGGTAATTTCTACTTACCAATTCTTCTTGGTCTTAGTAAAAATCTATTTAAATATTCTTTTGATTTCCTTTTCTCAGATTCGCCTAACAAAACCACGCAAATCCAATTACGTTTCACTCGTGTCGACGCTAGTACGTCGTGTCTACATTATCCCATCATCAGATATATAGTTTCCCGTAATTGTTTCCTGATAAGGATGCTGCTCTGTTTGGATCACTTCACAATCCGAATTATGCTGATTGTCCTGCCATACATAGTTCCGTTCCGGTATACAAGACTACAAACAAAAGCGAAACCAATTGCTCTCTGTAATTTTAAACAGGTGCGGCACTGCAGCGGGGAAAACAGTGGTTAACTGTGACGTAATTATATTCTTCATTCTGAAAGCAGGTTGGAATTGAATACCATACAAAAGCGGCACGAGGATGTCAATGCTGTTGTGGAATTGGACGCAAACATCATTAGCAAGCCGAAATAGAAATGGATAACGAGTTGGCTGTATAGTCGAAGTCAATGTAGAAATGAACCTATGAACGCGGTTTTAAATAAGAATTGATTATCATTATGGAAGACAACTCATTTTACATCTCTACGCCAGGTGTTATTTTAGCCATCTAGTCAATCAACTTCTGTTTTCTGAACATTCCTTCACGAGTGAAATTTGTGATTAAAAATTATGTTCGTATATAATCGACCTACAAGGTGAGAAAAATTGTAACGTTTTGACATTAAAGGTTTTCCTGTACACTCTGACGTCACTCGTGGTACCATGGCAACAAGACTAGATGAATTTCATGCCTCGTAGTTTTCTACGCGGTCCGTCTCACTCATTTATCTATTTAATGTGCCTCGAGGTTTTCCACACGGTCCGCCTCGCTCTATTACGTCATCCTTCCAAATTCTCTGTTCCTTCAAGCGAAACGATGAAAATAGGAGTGAGACAAATGGCTAACAGGCTTGGAACTCACATAGAAATTTCTTCTTAGCCCCAAATTCCCTTGCAAGGACTCGCGATCGCATTAGTTGTCTATCTTCCCATTTCCCCTCCTTTTATTTATCGTAGCATAGGCTACTCATCCGACATTTGATAGTACGCATTTAATCCCTAAGTGGTCCTTACCTAACCTAAAAATAATAAAGATCTGTAACACCTACACTAACTTTAAAAAATGAAAGAATTTAGAGTAACGATTTCTTACACTGACGTCATTCGAATTTTGTCGCCTTGGAAACAGATAATATATGATAAACTCAGCAGTGTGAACGAGTCCACTCCTCTGCACAAGGATAATCAGCTTATTTATAAATAACCTACTTGAAAGAGTTTATTATAATCCATTGCTGGCTGATTTATAATTAGACACGCTTCAATTGTTACTTGACGCGTACGTTGTGCAAAGTGAACGTAATAAAATTGGTATTTAATATTAATGAGAGCAGAAACAAAGGTCGTTTGTGAACACCGTGAAAACATACCTATCAGTATTTGTTCTTATTCACTTTAATGGTCCTTGCTTAACTTTTCATCGTCGTTATTCGGTCTTAAATGCAGAACACATTAAGAATAACACTGTTTTCCAAACTGTGTTCACAACACGAGACCCCATTCACATGCAAACCTAAATGTAAACAAATGTTGACATGGGAGCTAGGAACATTTCTCTGGAATGCGACCATTCACGTAGAGTAACCGTAACAGTGTATTTAGGTAAAGTTAAAAGCTTTAGAGTCCCTGTATAATAATAATAATAATAATCAGGGAACGGATTTATATGGACTAAAAATATATGAAATATGTAAATATATATGTAGTTATTTTTACCAAAATATGGAATTAAATATGGATTTTTACCAAAATATGGAATTAAATATGGACTTAAAATTATAAAAAAATGACTATGTACGTTAAATATTGGTACATTTTAATCAAACTAAACAAAAAATATAATGGACGTACCTTATCTTCCAATGTAGTTTCAACAAAACACAATTTTTATTGTCTGTTACCATAACAATAGGTTACAAACATTTCTTTCAAGTGCTGAAAAGTGAATCTTCTTCTATTGTCTCTGAGGATAGATTTATACTGACTAAAAGAGCGTTCGACGTCACAAGAAGTAACTGGTACATAATTCAATTTCACAATGTCTGCTGGGGATAAGTCCAAGTTAATCTTCACTGTTGATTCACCACTCATCACAGCAACAACCTTTTGTAGTTCTTCATATCCAGGGTTTTTTGAAAGTACAGTGTCCACCTTAGCTCTTACTGCATCTGCAACTTTACCTCTACCACGATTCAGTTGTTCCACAGTACTATTTATAATTTCAAAACTTTCAGATAGTGAAAGGTGCCTATTTTGGAGACTTTTGAGCGTTTTTATGATGCATGAAAATGTATGCTGAATGTGAGCTAAGTCATTCTTCACACTTATGTCACAGGTAACTGTTTTCGCAGTATCAATTGAGACTGCATCTTCAGAGTCCAATGCAAGGAGAACATTGTTAATAGAGTCTATATGTTCGGCATAATATTCAACTGCTTCTAGCCATGTACCCCATCTAGTTAAAATTGGCTTTGGTGGCAATGGAATTTCAGGGTACATTTCTTTCAACACGTTAACTCTACTGGGAGCTTTGAGAAATACTTTTTTCACTGATGAAATCAACAAATCTACTTTAGGGAAATTGTCTCTGACCACTTCTGCCACACGATGAAATGCATGCGCCACACAAGTAAAATGAGTCAATTTAGGATATACAACAGATAATGCTTGTCCAGCTTTGACCATATAAGGGGCAGCATCGCTAATAAAGAATAACACATTATCGTACATAATACCCTTTGGCCACAGGATACCCATAGCTTCGTTGAACAGTTTAACTATAGTTTTGTTATTGCACTTTTCTAGAACATCACAATGTAAAAGAATTCGTTCAGAATATTGTTCACTTAACAAACCGATAACTACATTACCAACAAGTCTACCTTCTTTGTCGGGAGTCTCATCAATGGAAACCCAAATTGAACTATCTTTAATTTCATCTCTTATCTTCTGTATTGTCTCATCGTAGATGGATGGAGCATACGTCTTCCTAAGTGTTGACTCATCCGGGATTGTATGTTGAGTATATTTTTCAAGGAATTCCCTGAAGACCTTATTCTTTAGTTTGTAGAGAGGAATATCAGCAGAGATGAGAGAACGGCACAGGTCGATGTTAAACTCAGATCTTACATTCGATGTTGTTGGTTGTGTTAAAAACAATTGTCTCTGCTTGGAATTTAGTTGTTTGTTGGCCTGATGTTTACTAGTTGTAATGTGTTGTTGCACCAGGAACTTTTGTGTAGATGATACTGCACACTGACACAAATTACAAAATAATATTTTATTGTCAGTTGATAAACCATCTTCTTTAAATTCTGAAATGTAACTTGTTAGTTTTGATTTTAAATTGACTGAATGACGTACTTTTGGCATATTTACCGTCTTTATAGTATGATTTACAAAACTGAACCTATGTGTACTCTGACTGGCATTTAACTGTTGAGCTGCACAACTGAAGTCTGTTAAAAATTTTAAATTAAATTAATACAGTTTTGTAACTTACTTTCCCATTGTTGATAGGACTGCTAATTTTCAAATAACTCTGATGTTAAAGGGATTACTGAACATGTGTTTAAATCTCTATTGTTGAAATGTATTTTTAAAAGTTAATGGAATTTTGTTTTGTTTTATTGTTAAACCTAATATAATATGGACTGTTTTATATGAAATATGGAAAATATATGGAAATTAACGAAAATATGTACTAAACTCTAAAATATGGAAAAATATGGAAAATAAAAGTAGGATTTTTCAACCCTACACATTGTGAAACATAAAGATAATGCAAAATATAAATTATATTAGCTTTATAAGTAAATATGTATTTACATATAAATCCTTTCCCTGATAATAATAATAATAATAATAATAATAATAATAATAATAATAATAATAATCAGAAGACTTAAGATAATGGTTATAGACTTATTTCCTCTGATTAGAAAAGTTATCATGACCTCCATTAAATTATTAATATATACAGGGTGTTAAAGAAAAAGTGTAATATTTTGAGGGTAGTAGTACGCACCACAACAAGAAAAAAAAAAGTGCAATAAACATGGGTCATAAAATTAATAGTTTTTCTATCTCGTAAATTAACTGCTCAGAATCGGCGTCTTTACCAAACCAACTGCCTGTCATGCTGGAAAAAGTGCCATACCATCAGAGATTACAAAATAAATGTGGTTTGTAGCACCAGCCCATTTCCATAACAGAGTCACACAACATCTAACACGGGTATTTAATCTTCTATGGATTGGGCGTGGAGGTCATATATTACGGTCTGTTTGTTCCCCAGATCTTAATCTCTTGGGGTGCTATGCATAGACATTTCGCTAACCCGCGCTACGAGCGTGCTAAACTAGCCCCGGGCTATCGACTGATTACTTGTACAGGATTTATATCATATCATATCATATCATATATCATATCATATCATATATCATATCATATCATATCATATCATATCATATCATATCATATCATATCATATCATATCATATCATATATCATATCGCTAACACTTGTTTATGAATATGAAAAACGTTAGTTCGCTGATCATCCACCAGAAGCCCGCACTAAGAATGTCTATGAATACGACCCTTGGACTTTTGGTATGAGGACACTTAGGGCCATATTCATAGACATTCTTAGCGCGGGCTTCCGGTGGATGATCAGCCAATTAACGTTTTTCGTATTCATAATCCAGTGTTAGCGATATATGATATATGATATGATATGATATGATATGATATGATATGATATGATATGATATGATATGATATGATATGATATGATATATGATATGATATGATATGATATATGATATGAATCCTATACAAGTAATTAGTCGTTAGCCGGGGCTAGTTTAATACGCTCGTAGCGCGGGCTAGCGAAATGTCTATGCATACAGTCCATGAGGATTTACTTGTCTAGTCCCTTTTAGAAAGAGAGAGAATGCTCACGATCTCTCTTTACCCTCATTTATGATGGTCGACACTCCTTCAAACGACCACGAGTTACCAGTGGCGGCATTCTCTTCCTCTTCAAATTCTGACTCCACTCCACCAGAAAGTTCGTCCGTGTCCGTGTCGTCCAAATTGATTACGAACCAATAATAAATTTCCATATACAAGTCCATCCTTCTCCCAATAAAATTTTTCAACTTTTTCTAAGTGTTCACAGGCCTTCCTCCAATTTTCTTCCGTCACTTTTGCAAGAGCGCTCATTTTTAACTTGTTCCCATATTAATTCAATCGCGCTTAAGTCACTATAGTAGGGGGTGCTTTGTCGCAATTTGACCGATTTTATGTTTTGAAATTGCCTTTTTTTTCTTTTTATAAGTCCATAGAATACAGGTTTCGTGGATCGTAAATCAAATTCAACGTTACTGTTACAGAGGCAGGACTGCATTTCAGATTTCGGTGTTGATGAAATCCGTGCCTTATTGAGTTCTGTTGAATGATAGGGGGCATTGTCTATAATAATACTATTGGGAGGAATGTTTGGTAATAATTGATTAATGAATCAGTTCTTAAATACAGTACTGTCCATCTCTTCGTGATAGTCTTTAGTTGACTTAGATTTGAAAGTTAGAAGCGCGTTGGGAACGAAACATATTGAACATCTGGCGTGTAAAATAATAAACCGCTGACCTTTTCCTATTGGGGTTGGAAGTGGGAAATCAATTTCGTGGTCAGCGCTTTTCCAAACTTTGCTTCTCGTATGGTTCACATTAACCCAAGTTTCGTCTAGACAAATAACGGTGCGTCTAGTGGCGCGTAATTTCTTCATTTTTCTTAAGAATTTAAATCTTTTTAAAATAACATCTGATTTTTCCATTAAAAATTTTCTGGTTTGAGTATTTCTGACATAACTAAATTTAATTTTCTTTTAGAATATCTTTCAAACTCTTTATGCTCCCAGTGAATAAGTTTTCCTTAATTAACGCGCCATTTAAATTTTTCAAACTAGGCAAAAAAATCAGTCTGATATAAAGAATAAATTACTCTTCCTACAGCGACAATTGCAGTTTTTTAGGAGTCCTGTTCGCGCCTTTCTTTCCTGCAGTTCACAGCACACTTCCACTTCCGCTTTCTAGCGCTTCCTTTTGTTTTTTTTGTGTTTTTTTTTTTTTTTTTTTTTTTTTTTTTTTTTTAAATCCTGTTAACACCACGAGATATACCTGTCGCTGCAGCAGTTCTTTCGATAAAACTCGGCACAGATATTGTTTGTTTTCCGCATTTCAGTGCCTCATATTCTTCAGTAAATAATTTATGTGCATTAATAACCATGTTCATACCGTCCGACTTCAAGGTTTTCCCGCGTTTTCCCATAGGATATTGCCTACCATTATTATTAAAAACAAGAGCACAACACTAATTACAATATTTAAGGTAACAGTGAAACCATGTTTCTCCGAAAACATTTTAATTTGTGAATTATATTATATTAAATTGGTACAGCAAGTTACAAACTCACTTCACTTTTCACAAAGTACTACTAACTAATGAACTCGAACAACCCGAGACGCCACTGAGAGATCCACTAATTGGGTTTGCAAAAGTGTGAAGGCAGATGGGAGGAAAGGGAATTCCAAGAATTGTACAAAAGGAAACCTTTTGCCAGTCACATCTGGTGACAGTCGGTAGACAAGGACCTCAGACAAGGACAGTAGAAATCACGCCAACTTAATCCTCATGCACTGTAGTATCCTTAAGGTCTTAATGTATGCAACGTTTATTGAAGATGTTCAAACGCTACAGGATCGTGGTCTCCTAAGACGATCGAGCAGAAGGATGTGTTACGATGAATGAAAGTCACAGCGGACATCTGCCATGAACAAGTTAAGTTCTAATATCTCGGAAGACACATGTTTATTAGACTTTCTTCATTGTTTTGATGAGTTCTATCACCTCTTAAAATGTTAGATCTTTTACCACCCCGTCTATTTAGATATGAAACTAATTTGAAACATAATTAGCCTATAATATGTTACAGTAGATAAGATTAGATTAGATTATACAACTTATTATTATATAATTTTACTTTTTTTAAACCTACGATATCAGTGAAGAATAAGGAAAACCTATTACCTCGTATTTACTAGAAGCAAACCCACTGTATGTTTTTTTACTGAGTTATGCATTGAGGTAGACATGGTCTGGTTCTATTGTCTCCGCTCTTTTTTTAGATAGACTATTATAAAGGAACTCTATACCCTGTCCAGCGAAAGAATAAAGTGATGTAAACCATAGGACACCAGTAAAAATAGATGTTTGCATGGCAACAAATAAGTCACTGCAAATTTAGAGAGCTCAAGACCACATGCATGTGTTTGCATCATTTTGTTTTTAGTTTGACAGACTTTAGAAGCTTTCGTCAAAGTTCTCCGTAATGAAAGACTGAGAATAGGATGGAAGTACAGAATAAATAGAAAATATAATGCTATTTTTTTAGAAGAGCTTTTTTCTTTAAAATTAAAAGGGATAGCACTATCTACTTGCGGTTGAGAATTTTTACCCAAACTCCGTGTCAAAAATAAATTATTTCCTCGGTATCTACATGCAATAGACAATGGAGAAATATCATTATTTGGTTTTAGTTCACTATCTGAACCCCATTTATTTTAAATTTTTTAATAACCTTTAATAATAGCTTTAGTAGCAGAAATGTCTAGTTGAAATATATACAGAAGATTTTACAATATAGTAGTTCAAACAAGGGGTTAGTATCGATACTTAATACAAGACAGAAATGTTCATGCAGCTTTGTTGAACGTCATGAATACAACTACAGAATAGAAGGTACCAGAAGTTAGGTAGTCCTACTTCATTAATTTGGCCGTAAATAATCTTACAGTATGTTCTGAGTTTGATTTTTATAACCATAGGAAGGGTATTAAAAATGTTTACTGCCATATAAATATATAATGCACGCCTTTGTTATAGCACAATAAACTTGCCGATGGAGCACGAAAGTCATTTTTGACGAGTATTTATTCTATGAATTGTTGAATTAGTTGCGAAATTTTCACGGTTACATACAAGGAAGTTTATTAATGAAACATATTATATTCGCAAGTCATGGGCAGGGCATTATTTGTATTTTTAAACGATTTTCTAGATTTGGCACCTAATATTATTCTAATTATTCCTTTTTTTTTTTAATATATTGTCATTATCTGCAGAATGGGCGGCCGGGTAGCTCAGTTGGTAGAGTAGCTGGCTACGGACTGAAAGGTCCGGGGTTCGATCCCAGGTGGTGACAGGATTTTTTCTCGTTGCCAAACTTTCAGAACGGCCCCAAGGTTCACTCAGCCTTCTATAAAATTGAGTACCGGGTCTTTCCCGGGGGTAAAAGGCGATCAGAGCGTGGTGCCGACCACACCACCTCATTCTAGTGCCGAGGTCATGGAAAGCATGGGGTTCTACCTCCATGCCTCCCAAGTGCCTTCATGGCATGTTACGGGGATACCTTTACCATTATCTGCAGAATTTCCCCAGAATATTATTCCGAAACTCATTACCGAGTGGAAATATGCAAAGTATATTGTTTTAAAGACATTGATATTTACTATCTTTTGCACAGATCTAATAGCAAAACATGCTCAATTTAATTTGGGAGTAATTTCTTTAATATGAATTTTTCAATTCAATATATTATCGATTTGTAAGTCAAGAAATTTGGTTGTTGTTTCTATTAGTGACTTATTGTCAATTATTGCACCTGAAATTTGCGAGGTTAAATTTGGGCAGGATTTGAATTGGATTATGTTAGTTTTGTTACAATTTAATATTAATTTATTGTCTGAGAACCAATCACATATTGAAATAGCCTATTGTATGCTTTGTTCATGCGTGTAGTTCTAAGGTTCCTTTCATAACGCAAACACACTAGTCTGACGTAAACAGAAACAAAGGAACGAAAATTTAAGAATTCAGATAATCAGGGAAACGATACTGAAGTCGTTAACACTGTGGCCAAAAATAGAGCAAGCTAAGACAATATCCAATGTCGGTGCTGATATGAAACTAGTAGGGTCATTTAACCGACAGGATGAGTAATACACCTGCAATTACTGATTCAAGTTCAGTCACTTTAAGAGGAAACTCAGCAAATAGTTAAAACTTTACCAATCTCGTCTACATCATCACATACAGAAGTATATATCCTCTTACAAGCTCCTTCTTCCGGATTTCCTGATGTCTGAAAACTGATGCAGACATGGGTAATCCACATGTTTACCAGCGTTGCCAACCTGAACACGAGCGCGTCGGCTACAAACATCCCGAAATTCAGCTACAAAGACTGAAGTTAAGCTACGCTCAAAACTTTAAGAATTTGCGTATATGTTTCATTGTTATTTGAAGTCGGAGTACGGTTATTTTTGCGGACTAGGCGACCCCTAATAAAAACTCTGCTGTGTGCCGGGAAGTTCACAAACAGAGGAACTGTCAGGTTACTGGTTTACTTTTGTTGGGTAGGCGACCCCTAATAAACCGCCTGAAGGGTGTTTGCAAATTCACAAGTACAGAAATTGTCTGTTAGGTTAATAGGCGCTATTCACATAACAGGAAAATAAAACTGAAAATAGCAATGCTATCCTTGCCATAAATGCGGGTCACATTGTTCAGAATTCAATCTGTGACACAAAGTTTCTACCGGTATGTTTTCATAACTTTAATGAGGAAGTGAGGAAATTCTGATGGGTATTAGTATGAGAAAATAAATTTGTTAAAAGTGTTTACACATAAAACTTGAGTATTCACAGATGGTCGCTCGATCGAATCTCAATTCGGCTACATTTTGACATTCGGCTACGACCATTCTGCTACAAGTTACATGACTAAAAATCAAGCTACGTTAAACCGAATTCGGCCACGGTTGGCAACGCTGATGTTTACACCGTTCGCACTGCATGTGGGAAATGCAAGATTGCAAGGTGAAAGAACTTTACGGCCGCGCCATCTACTGTTACCCACACGAAGCAGCTGGCTTGAGGGATCCCGCACTGGTTGACGACCGAGGAGGGACAGAAAGCAGCTGGCAAGATGCGAACCTCATAGCAGTAGATGGAGTTGCAGTTGAAGGTTACTTTTTACTCTTAACATTGATATATATGTTAGCAACTCGTGGCGTGGTTACATCGGTAACCTTGAGCTGCCCTAACACATCGTTCTCAGGGCACCGAAATCGGAGTTTTCTCGTACTCTGTAGTGAAATGTAAGAGGGTGCGATGTAGACAGATTTCAACCCCTGAACGCGTATACAGATTGGCCATTCCCATGTTATGAAATGGCAACATAAAATAAGAACAATCAGAGGTTTCGCCGTCGAAAATTTGGTAACGAGCACTAGATGGCAACTTATTTCTTTAGACATGCATCCTGATATTCCTATACTTTCAAAATTGTCTCTCAATAATCTCTTCCTATCATATAACATTATTTGAAATATATTAATATTATATGTATTTTAGTTTAATTCTGCTACACTGTTTGTACTTCATTGTTTAGTTAATAGTTCATAGTATTTTACGGTTTAATTCGTAAGTAACTCTTGTATACATGAAACTTTTATCTAAATCAAATTGTTGTATTCTTTGTAGCTCGTAAGTTCATACATAGTATGTATGCATACTTTTTGCTGCTTGAGTGGAAGAAAAGACCTTACGGCCTTAACTCTGCCAGCTAAAATAAATCATTATTATAATTGAATCGCACTTTTTAGAAAGGAACTAAGTCAAAATTTGTCATTTTTATTTCTTCTGATGAAATGATTAATACTTAAAAGACGCAAAGATAAACAAAGGAAGGAACTTAAACAAACCTTTCCCTGTATCTCTAACATCGAGTTGAAGTATATATTACGGCACTGGTACACCGGTATTTATTTATGAAAGTAAGTTCTTTTGCTCTCCTGAAAAATAGAACATTTTGACTTAGTTCCTTTCTAAAAAGTGCGATTCAATTATAACCCTCAATTGGTATTGCTTTTCAAATGTACGTAAGGATAGGCTATCTAGCCATATGGGTCTATATTGACCCATAGATACCAGTTGAGATAGATGGAAGTACAGTTGCTCCATGCAATTCTGTAAGGGTTATAACGTGATTTCTTTTGCAATCGCTAGATGGCAGTATAGTGAAATTGATAAAAATGGTTGCCCTGAAAGTTCATTAGGCTGATCTATCTGTTATATGTGATCAGGGATAAAACTCATTTGTCTGTGATGTTGTTTACAGTTCCTAATATTTTTCTGAACTACAAGAAGTTTAAAATGTGTCATCTTTCCCTTCTGTTTCTATTACATTTTTCCGTCATTTGTTCCATTTCCTTCCTATCTTGATTTTTTGTTTACCTTTCGTAACATATCATCCTCCACGTCGACCTGGTTGGCGGAGTTGGTATAGCGCTTTCTTTCTATGCCTAAGGTTGCGAGTTCGATCCCAGGCCAGGTCGATGGCATTTAAATGTGCTTAAATGCGACAGGCTCATGTCACTAGATTTACTGGCATGTAAAAGAACTCCTGCGGGACAAAATTCCGGCACATTCGGCGACGCTGATATAACCTCTGCAGTTGTGAGCGTCGTTAAATAAAACATAACATTTTTTTTTCATCCTCCACAATGCCCTCTTTTCCTGCATATTTTTGTTATCTTCTTCCCCCTCCTCGTCTTACCCTAATCGTCTTGCTTATTCTTTTTCTCATGTTCTGTATTTATCTACCTCCTCCGTCATTTCTCATTCTTCTTCATCTCCTCCCGTTTTCCGCATTTTTCTCTTCTAAATCAATCTCGATTTTTTCTTATTTTTCTTGTATTTTTATTCCGACTTTCCCAGCCATCATTTCTATACATATTTCCTTTATTACATTTATTCTTCTACATAGACTATTTAATTTTCTTTATCGTCTGCAAATCTTCATTTTGTGTGTACTTCCTCTTTAAACATTTCTGAATTCATTTTAAACTTTTTCCAAAATATCTACCCCCTCTTATTTCAGATACCCTTATTCTTCTGTCAAAATTTCTTTCTCCTCCTCTATATCATCTTTCTCCTTCTCAAAATCTTCATTATAATTTTTTTTTCTTAAATCTTTTCCTTCCAAATCATCACCTTCCTGCACATCATCTCCATCCTTCACTAAAACATTTTCCTCCAAAATTCACCTTCTATCAAATATTCTTTCTACTTCTCCAAATCATCGTCTTTCTCCAACTCCTCTTCCCCTTCCAAGTCTGCGTCCTCCCTTTCCAAATCATCTTCCTCCTCCAAGCCATCGTCTTCTCCCTCCAAGTCAACGTTTTCCTCCTCCAAGTCATCGTCTTCCTCCTCGAAATCGTCTTCCTTCTCCAAATCATCATCTTCCTCATCTAAATTTTAATATCTTCAAAAAATTCACTTTTCTTCTCCAAAAATGATCTTTCTTCAAATATTTTTCCTCTTTGTTCTCCTCCAAATCTTATTCCTCCTCCTCTTTCAAATCACCTTCCACCAATTCATCTTCCTGTTTTTCTACATCTACTTTCTTTTCCACCAAATAACATCCCTTCTCCAAATCATATCCCTCCTTCAAATTCCTTTCCTCTTTTTCAAATGATCGTCTTTCTTTCACAAAATATCATATTTCTTTCAAATCTTGTTTCTCATCTTCCTGCTCATCTAAATAATCTTTCTCTTCCTCCACTGTAAGGGTTAATACACAGTCATGCACTGATTAGTTTATGTTTTCATTAAGCTTATACTGTAAATGTTATCAGTTCTGAGCTGACGAATAGGGCGTGGTTTCAAGTAGCTTTAGTTAATGCATTCCTTTTGAATTTTTTATAGGGCCGGTGAGGTGAGTCTCGTATAATACTCTCCTTAGCATTTTTCTTCTCGTATTAAAATTTTTCTACTTATTTTCCTTATTCTTATATCTGTGCTTATGTAAGGACATTGTAGCTTCCTCACATCCATTTACACACGAGTAAAGACGTGCTTTGTGTGCGCAGGTGTGAGCGTGGTATGGACGACGTGCAGAGCACAGTCCTGCTGCTGTGCGAGGTGCTGCTGGCCATCATCTGCCTCACCGGAACCCTAGCCAACGCCACCGTACTCCTAGTCTTCTACAGACGCCCGGCTCTGAGGACACTCTCCAACAGGTACGGTACGAAACCAAACTACCACGTTTTCATCCAACTTTCCCTTTAACTATTAGACTACGATTTTGACATATCATTGGATTACTTCTCCGCTTTCCTTATACTCAGGGATCTTCAAACCTATCTAAAATGGCAGATGTCATAACTTGGGAACGGATTTCAAATTCCCAGCATTCCTCGTAACCATAGCTCTGTGAAATGAAAGTCGGTACTCAACTTCTTGCCTTACATCTATTTATTTTTTTTTCTCTCTTTCCAATCGGTTGTCAGAGTTCTCTACAGAAATCAACAAACACCCGTAAAGTTTTTCAAAAGAACTTTTAGATTTGAGCGGTAGCGCAGACTGGAAAGAGAGGGGATAGGCGCAGACAGGAAGATTTATCTGTATTAATGAGAAGGACACAATCGACAACTGTCAGCGATGAAGGGTGTGGGAGGGCAGTAGAGGAAAAGTGAGACAATCACATCACATGATTGAAAATTATGTATTTACCCGTAGAAGCAAAAAAACATTTTCTTGACTGGATACACGTTCATCTTTCCCTTCGCGGAGGTATGAGTCCTGATCGAATCCATTCAGGAAACTCGGCGCGGCTGATGCGACCTAACGTCTTCGTATGTGCTAAGTTGCAAAGCATGTTAAACTTTCTCACCAGAGCCGGAACGAATTTTTCTCCGTTATTAATAAATACAGATTATGATGACAGAAATACAAGACTCTTACAAATACTTCTCCGGTTTCGAACACATGTAATTTACGTTTTATGAATCTGAGCTGCATGAAAATAGCACCAATGGAAAGGGAAACTCAAAAAGTTTATATGTGGCAACATTGTTTTCCTAGTTGGTAACACTGCCTCATAATAGCGTATATAAATAAATTTTTTTCATCGTTGAGACGAAATGGCTACTATAGAGGACAGAAAAGCTTGATTTTCATATGAACCAGTCGGTTATCAATGTGCAACAGCATTACCGTACCGAACAACAGATCCACCCAGTGGGCCTACAATCCGTAAATGGTACACTGATTTTAAGGCAAGATTCTTCGCAAGCGGTTGCGATTTCATCCATACCGACTACAGTTGCTGCAAGCCCTAAAACCAGAGAACACAGTGCTACGAAGAAATTTCTGCGTTAGTATGCGGACTTCAATTGAAAACGATGATGAATTTATTCGTTTCGTGGTGTTTTCTGATGAAGCCACTTTTCATTTTTCTGGTAAGGTGAACAGACATAACCTCAGAATCTGGAGATCGGAAAATTCGCGTACCTACGTGGAACCTGAATATAGGCTTGATGTGTGCCGTGTTTCCAAGGGAGGGGGGACACATTGAACATCTTTAAGGTAGGGAACTGAACATTGAGTTTCTCTTTCCATTGGTACTATTTTTATGCACCTCAGATTCATAGAACGTAAATTACATGTGCTCTGTACGTGTTGGCTTCATCTTGAAGGTAGTGGTGGTGGTTCGAATATATTTTCTGTTCAGCTTGGCTATCGGAATACATAGTTGTGTCCGGCTTGAAGGTGACCGTTGTTGCCGTTTCCACAGGTTCGTGATCAACCTGGTGTGCACCAACCTGGTGTCGACGTGCGTGCTGCTGCCGCTGCTGGTGCTGGTGGAGCCGCTGGGCGAGGGCGTGGCGGCCGGTGTGTGCTGTGCTTCCGTGCTGGCCGTGCTGCTCATCGCGCTGGACCAGTACTGCGCCGTGGTGGACCCGCTGCGCTACCACGCGCGCATCAGCAAGGCACGTTCTGCGGGCCTCATCCTGGCTGCGTGGAGCCTGTCCTGCGTGCTGGGCGCTCTGCACGGCGCCTGCGAGTGGTTCGCCCCTCCGTCCTTCCGCGCCGCTTTCGCCGCGGTGTTCTTCGCGCTGGCCTTCTTCCTGCCGTTCGTCGCCATCCTGTGGATCTACGTCTGCATCTACGCGGCGGCACACAGTAACAGCAAGCGCACGCGCAAGACGGGTTCCGGGTCGGGGCCCACGCCCGCCGAGGAGCGCAGCGCCATGAGTTCGCTCAAGTACCGCATCTCCAACGCCAGCATGTTCCGCTACCGCGAGGAGACGCGCGCTGCTCGGATCTCCGCGCTCGTCATCGTCATGGCGCTGGTGTGCTGGCTGCCCTACGCCTCCGTGCTAGGCCTGCGCGTGCTCACCGCAGTCCCCCGCTACGTGCACTGCGTCGGAGTCACATTGCTCGTCTCAGCCTCGGTAGTCTCGCCGTGCCTGTTCGCGTACCGCAACCCGCGGATTCGCCGCGAGGCTCGCCGGCTGCTGTGCTTCTCCCGGCGGGACGGCGAACGACGCAACCGTAGAGCTCCTCAGCATCGCAAGCTGCTGCCCACGAGCTTCAGCCAAACGGTGCTGACGGACCCCGGCCAGAGACGCATCAGCTTCCTGTCCAGCTGTGTCAACGCGCGCGAGCCCGTGCCAATACCCGAGGGCGCGCTGGCCGTGGACACGTGCCGCAGCTCTTTCTCGAGCGGGGGAAGCACACAGGGCACGTCGTCCACCATGGAGGCGGACTGAAGCCACGCCATGAAGGCGCAAGGGTACTAGTCACGGGCTGCGACCCAGCAGCTAGAGGCGGGGGACACGCCCCTCACGAAAAAGATGGGATAAGTTAAAAAAATGGTGCCAGAACTGAAGGACTATTTGTGATGCTTCACCAGGAGGCCCAGTCATTTCGAGGTCATCAACTGCCAGCAATTCCAAAGCCAAATTTGGAAAGATTTAGATTCAGTAACGTCAATCCAGAAGGCTCAATATTACCACTGTTCTGGAAAATAATCGCAAATCAGCTTTGCGTTCGCTGAAGTGACGAATGAACGAAGGGATATCGTTCATTTCCATCTCTCCTTTCTGATCGAGCCTCGTAAAAAAAGCTTCTCCGCTTTCCGAGCGGTTAAGTATAACTTCTGATCACATAATTATTTATCAGATTGGCCATTCCCATGTCATGAAATGGGAACATAAAATGAGGACAACCACCAGATACTCCCCCGTCGAAAAGACATTTTTTGGTAACAACCGCTACAAGGAAGTACCAGTTGCTTCATGCAATTCCATAAAGTTATAACGTGACTTCTTTAGCAGTCGCTAGATGGCAGCATAGTGAAAGTGTTTGCCTTGAAAGTCCACTAGGCTCATCAATCTGTTACATGTGATCAGGAGTACAACGTGCCGTAGGTAATTCTCAGATGCTGATTATTCCGATATTGCCAAGAAAGATTTTATAAATGATCCTGCCTGCATACAATCTAGTCCATTAATGCAGTAACGTATTGAAGTTTGTTTACAGCCCCCCCTCCTACCGTTATGCTCATCAGCTGTATACAAAACAACACACACAGCCATTCCTACGAGCACTGGCGTGTCCTGAACCTCTGAAATGCTGTCATACATCGCAAACCAGTTTCAATTATGTAGCTAATAGTCTAGCATGAGCACCACTGGAAACCAGAATACAAAATACGGACGAGTCAACGCGAAAGTGCACAATAGGGGTGGAGGTAAAACACGCAGTTTTCATTGTGCGTAAGACTAAGAAACGAGACAGCATTAATAGAATCCAGTGTACAAGATTGAAATAAAGCACGAACATGCAACTAATACTGTAGGATTATTTGTTACGCTTCAACGTCACAGGCTTCGTTTGATGAGAAGTAGAACTTCACAAGTCAAAAGGCAAGGAGATTGTCCTCGTATTTCGATTGTTCCGAAACTCACTTCATGTAATAATCATTACAGCTATGCTGGGAATGTTTGAAATACTGTAGAGTTAGCCAGGAGTGAAGGTTAGACGGAAAGGTACCCCACTATACCTGAAGGTGCATCTACATGGTTCAATTTTCCATGCGCGTACGTATGCAATCTGGGAAAATATTGAAACAAACAAGCTGAAAACGAATTTTCAATTAAGATGCATGCAGATTTTGTGTCTATATGGTGCGCAATTTTGAACGTCATCTTCATTACGTATAATTAATCAATATTAAATATCAATCTTACATTCATTGCTTGAATGCGTAAAGTTGAACCGTGTAGATACGCCTATAGGAGATTTGTTTTTTCCATTTTCATCGCTATCAAATCATCACATATCTTAATTCCTGTTGGGATCAGAGACCATGCAACATTTCAATTCTATTTATAATGGAATTATAGAGTCCAGACATTACAGATAATGAAGGATTTATTATTTCATCGGCCCAATTTATTTTTGAGTGCATAATTATGTATATTTAGATCGGTTGGAGGTTAAAACGTCCCTTTCAATACGTCCGCAAACAGGAATGTCCACTAGCAAAATGTCCACTTACATAAATGTTCATAAAAATTATATGTCCACAAAAAAAATGTCCACTTATATAAATGTCCATAAAATTAAATATCCACTTGGTTTATCTACATGTAAGTTATCCATATCAGCAATGGTCACACATTTGACATCACAGGTGCTTCTTTCCACACACCTCCAATATAATTTATTATCATTTTTGCTCTTTGAATGAGAATGATACGAAAAGTCATTGTGTAATGGAATGGTTTTCCTTTTTTGTGAACGTATAATTTCAGCCATTCTGTTACACTCAATTAAAATTTAG
The DNA here is from genome assembly GCF_040183065.1 of Periplaneta americana. Lineage (NCBI taxonomy): Eukaryota > Metazoa > Arthropoda > Insecta > Blattodea > Blattidae > Periplaneta > Periplaneta americana. The sequence goes on along the minus strand of NC_091118.1, from coordinate 36,420,672 downwards.
TACGTCGCTTAGCAATCTCAATAAAACATTTTGCATTGTAATCTTTCTCCTGGTTACTGCTTCTGTGAAAAAAAAAATGGATTCTTTCCCAATTATCGACTTTTTATGGGCACTTTTGAATGCGAACTTTTTTATACTGGACTTTTTTGTGGACATTTTTTACTGGACTTTTTCCTTTGGACATTTTTGTTTGTGGCCAATTTTCCTCTGGTCATTTTGAAGTGGACAATTTAAACTGGAAGCTTTAGATTTATTAATTGTATGTTAATGTAAGTCATAGCTGGATCCAACCGATCAGAAGAAGTATGTTCATTGTCTCAACTCTCACATTAAAATATTATCGTGACTAACACCCGCTTCGCTGATTGGTTGGTTTCATCCAGTATTTTTTTAAAATAGGATCTGCTTTATTTGTAAAAAATTGTGTTCAACGTTTAACCAAACTCGGTTTTTTACTAAAATTTGACCGTGAGCAACAAAAATTTGATACAATTCAATTGAATAAAATTTCTTGAACAATAAATTTAACGAGCAACAGGCATTATCTAGTAACGGAAATATTTTCTCTTTGTTTGTTAGCAAATAAAATGATAGACACTGCACAAGCATAGAAACAACACTATTCCTCGCTGTCCACCCGATAGTTCTGGCTAACCCTACAACTTAGCACATTTATTACGTACAGGAAGTGAAAATCAAGGAAGCAACGTGGAATCTTCTGAGAAAAATTCCTGCTCTGGTAAGGCTGTAAACCAGAGAGTCTGTCAGGAACACAGAGGTACAAATGTCTGATGTATCTGGACGCCTTGGGAAGTCAATTTGACAATAAATTACAGACAAGTATATGGAAATCTATTAAGCAAGTGGTTGGCAGCCTGCCACGCAAACTGGTTCCAAACGTAAGGTTGCCTCTCCCATTAAGGACCATAATCCTTGTCATTGCATAAGGTGTCAGAGTTATATATTGCACGAAAGAGCTTTAATTACTGCATGCTAAAATAGACCTTGTGTTCACAAACTTTAAGTCCATGACAACATAAGTTAGAGTCATCAGAAGAAAAACAACAACAACAACAACAGGGTTTTGAAGTATGAAAATATAATTGTAACACTAAATGTATCACTGTTCATTTGAGTAAATGTGTGCGTGCGTGTATTTGTATCTTAGTGTGAATGTAGGTGTGTCTTTTTATAGCTGAGACTGATAATTTTTTTGCATATATATTTTTAATTTCAAAAAGGGCTCCAAATCTTACGAGATTTATAGAGCCATAATGAGACCCTTCTTCATTGTGAACTCAATACCCAGTATCTGCCTTTTAATTATTATTGTTCTTATCCCATACTAATACAGGATGCTTTGCTCTTAAGGAAAGTTTATATATGACGAATGAAGTAAAGTTTAGTTATCATTTTGTTCTTTGTAAAACGTATTTTGAGAAATTTCAAGTTAAGAATAAACAGTATTAAGTACATCTTTTATGAAATTGATCGCATATTTTCGAAGTTGCTCTTTGAGACACGATAAAATACAGTAGCTCGTAAACCAAGCGAGAATGCTCAGACGGTAACTTTTGAAATTCATTCGGGGGGTCACGGGTTCAAACCCCGTGGCTGGCCAATATATCTGGGGTTTTTCATGGTTTCCATCAGTGACAAAGGGCAAATGCCGGATTGGACATTTACATACCATGATTCATCACTGCCCCAACCACTAATATCATATAAAAACCTAAAATAAGTTACATGAACACAAGCCATCTACAACACACAATAGAAACGGGAACTCAACAATAGTAAAAGCGGCTTATTAATATACCCAAAGATTATAAACATGCAGCATGATAACAGATGTTAAAGCTTGTATAAATAAACTTAACAAAAAAGTAGCTCGTTACCAACATGTTAAAACTGAAAACTCTTTAACTTCCGGCGTCAGGAACTCCAACGATGTTATCATTTTTTCTTATTTATTTTACGTATAAAACTGATTTTTCCAGATTTAAGCTGAAACGACTAAAACTTGTGATAACAGAATAAGTTTTAATATGTTGACAGAGAGAATATTATCTTGTGTTATAAACCAGTCGTCAAAATGTGCGATGACTCGCAAAAAATATATATTCCATACCGCAAAAAATAACCTGAAATTTCTCAAAACCAGCTTCAAAAAGAATATAACGATACAAGTTTTATTGTTTCATTTACTGCATAAAATTAATTATTCCTTAAAAAGAAAGGTTTCCTATACAATATTTTTTGCACCATCATATTTTTAAAATTGCAAATACAGCATATTTTGCACTGAAAATTTAGAGCAATATTATTTCAAAGCCTTCGCAAAACTATACTATAATGGTAACTAAGTAACAATAAGTGCACTGCAATGGGTATATTTCAGCATAGTTTTGTTATGAAGATTGGTTTCCCTAGCAAAAAAGTTTCTGTGTGGGAATTCTAACCTTCAAGGCCTAACAACAACGCTGTAAATACGGGGGGGGGGGGGGGGAAACGATCGTGCAAAAAAAAAAAGGTGATATTACAAGCTGGTTTCCGAACTATGAACTAATTTCATTAGCCTATATTTATCTATAGGCTATATTTGTCCAGTACAATTGGAAATCAAGCTCCTACTACACCTCAAAGAAGATGTTTTATATGGATAATTATTAATACATCAATGCTCCAATGATGGTAAATTATTTTATTTCCACATATGTCATTATTCGAAAATTCGGCACTTCTCAAATCTCTAGAAATTTGTTAAAATAAGGTTCACATAGAATACATGTCATGCCTTCGTAAAAGTGATAGTATTAAACTTACACATATCACGGTCATTTCGTTATTCACATTTTAAAACCGTTATTCTTAGAGCCTTTTTAAAATACAGATTATTATTGGCCCAAACCTCAAACCATTTTGCGCTAAATTTTCTTTGAACGCAAAGTTCTGATAGAATACAATATCAAGGTCATTTAACTTGCGAACAGTGCGGATTCAGAGTACTAGATAGCTCAGATGTAATCTAAAATATGGAGTTACTGAAAAGGCTAAATACTTTGCAAGTAGCTTAAAATTTGTTAAAATAAGATTTAGGGTATCACGGAATTAGGCAACTTTACCCTATATAACAATAGAAATACCACATCAGATTTTTCGGTAGGTCCCAGGATCCCCCGCTGAAACCGCCACTGATTCTTCTTTAAGACCTCCAAAATGAAGTTTAGTAAATGATCAGAAGTATTGTAGCTAGCGTATAACAAGAATGTCAAACCCACTGAGTGTAATACATTATGAATATATGTAGGAAGAAACAGTCAGTCCTCTGTAAAACTACATGTTTCCACCTTCACATTCGATGTACGCTGCACATTTAATTTGAATATATGAAGGTTTTGTATAATATGCTATGTTTATTGTTGTCACAACGCGATATGGTACACAAGGAGAGTTCTAGAGGCCAAGCAATGACTTTATTGCGAGTATATCCAAGTCCATAAAATATTAACTCTCTGCAGATTTTAGCAACTGTTTGATATCTAACACGAATTTTCTGTCCAATACTCTTCTTATTCCTCACAACCATAGTGGCAAGGCTTATCTCGAAAGGAAAGTAAAACCGGGAGTTCTCTCTCCATCTGTTCCTGAATGGAAGAGCAAAGTTTACCGGCCATTTACAATTCAAGAAGTTTCTTACTTGGCGGACAATGTACCTGGAAGGCAACATGTCATGAGATTACAGAGACCTCTGATGGTCATTGAAAGGAAACGGGTAGAGAGTGAGCACATTAAGTGAATACGTTGCAGTGCATTCAGAGTTAGACAAAACATATGTATATCCTTAAACAATCAAATTATTGTTTCTCGCTAACAATCATAATTCTTTTTCCTTGCAATTTTGTAAGATTTAAGAATAATATTAAATTTAATTGATGACATAGAAACAGTCTAACGGAAGAAATGAAGGCATTCAATGGCACAGAAAAGTAGGCATATTATTTCCATAAAGTCATTATTAGAAGGAAGCATGTAGACAGATCAAATTATAATGAAATAACATGCATAAATTTGAGATTTATTACCTTAATTCATTCTTATCACGTTCATAAGTAGTTGAATTCTGAAAATGGTTTATTTAACTTATTAATTTTTCGGGTTGAAATCAAGGACGGACGACGTTATGGAGTGTAGAAGCAGGTTTATTAAATATTATTACTTACTTAGGCTTACTTATGGCTTTTAAGGAACCCGGAAGTTCATTGCCGCCCTCACATAAGCCCCCTATCGATCCCTATCCTGAGCAAGATTAATCCAATCTCTACATTATATTCCATCTCCCTCAAATCCATTTTAATATTATCCTCCCATCTACGTCTCGGCCGCCCCAAAGGTCTTTTCCCTCCGGCCTCTCAACTAACACACTATATGCATTTCTGGATTCGGCCATACGTGCTACATGCCCTGCCCATCTCAAACGTCTGGATTTAATATTCCTAATTAAGTTAGGTGAAGAATACAATGCGTGCAGTTCTGCGTTGTGTAACTTTCTTCATTCTCCTGTATCTTCATCCCTCTTAGCCCCAAATATTTTCCTAAGAACTTTATTCTCAAACACTCTTTACCTCTATTCCTCTCTAAAAGTGAGAGTCCAAGTTTCACAACCATACAGAATAACCGGTAATGTAACTGTTTTATAAATTCTAATTCAGATTTTTTGAAGCAAAATAGATAAAATAAGTTCTAAACCGAATGCTAACAGGCATTTCCCATATTTATTCTGCGTTTAATTTCCCCCCGAGTGTCATTTATAAGTTACTGTTGCTCCAAGATATTTGAATAATACTAATAATAATAATAATAATAATAATAATAATAATAATAATAATAATAATAATAATAAATATTCAAATATCTTCGAGCAACAATAACAAATTATTATTATTATTATTATTATTATTATTATTATTATTATTATTATATTATTTTTGTCGTCATCACCATTATCAATATTTTGCGGCCTACGAAATGATGACAATAATAATAATAATAATAATAATAATAATAATAATAATAGCAAGAAGAATAAATTCTACAGAAGATGCATCTCTTTGCATCCCTTAGTGTTGATTGCCTCGAAGTTGTATCTTTTCTCTGAAGTGTTAGAAGATACTACTGATTTTCGAAAGAAGTCTGAATTAAATGCTCGTATTTCTCACTAAAATGTCACAGTTGCGTAGATTTGACACGAGTTCATCATGCTACTAATTTATTTTCTATGTCAATTAGATTGAAGCTAAACGTTCTTTCACAGATCCCTTCAGTCCAGTTTTTACTACTAGTTTCCTGTGTATTGGGTTCACGCTGAAAACTGTATGTCCTAATGTAATGGTCGGATATAATCAAAAGCTCAAACTGTGGTGCTGCCAGGAGTATTACAATAATTTATAGTAAATTATTTAGAATTAAGATGTGGAAATCATCCTAGAAGCTGAAATCCTCAATAATTGTAATAACAATGACCAAACTCAAAGCACGAGAAAATAACATCATGATATGTACAGACTCAGAAACAAAATTTGGGCCATCTGAATTTTCCAGTAGGTACTGAGCATGCGCAGTATGTTATAACTAGAACTTGTAAAATTCAAGTGGCCCAATTTTTTTTTTTTTTCAGTAAGGCCTACTGATCATGCGCAGTACGTTATAGCTGGAACTTGGAAAATTCAGGTGGTCCAAATTTTGTTTTTGAGCTAATTCAGGTGGCCCAAATTTTGTTTCTGGGTCTGTACAACAGTTGTACAGGGTTGTAATTTGATCAAATTAAATTGTAAGGTAGTATTTCTGTCTAGCATTGTAGCAAACCAGCGATTTAAATTCTTAAACCAAACGTATATTTTTAAGAAGGTGTAATATTGTGTTAATATGTATACACATTTTAAACTAATTTATTCTGATATAATGAAGTAAAATAAATATATACGGACTTAATTGAAGTTAGTGTACATGACGATATGAGTCAGAATTATCCAATTGATTACTCAATAAAATTTTTACAACAGAGACTGTCGTTTTTGGTCCATGAGTTCCACTCTTCGAAAATGGAAGATAATGTACAATTTATATTTTTTAAAAAATATCACCATGCAAGTTGGCTCAGACGTTGGCGTTTGAGACTCGCATTCGGGAGGTCCCGGGTTCAAACCCCGTGGTCGACCAATCGAACTTTTTTTTATGGTTTCCCTCAGTCACAAAGGCAAATGCCAGGTAGGAAATTTACATACCATGATTCATCACCGCCTCAACTACCAATAGCATAAACATTAATCAAAATCTAAAATCAGTTACATGAACACAAGCCATCTACAACACACAATAAAAATAAAAGGAACTCAACAATAGTAAAAATGGCCTATTGGTACATGCACATATCCTAAACACACGATATGACCATAGATGTTGAAGTGTGTGTAAATAAACAAACAAAAAAAAAACAGTATCGAATTGTTCCATTGTTGAAACGATTGAATCATTAGATGATTCGGAAACAATAGAATGATTTCATTCGGCATACAGAAGAAAAAAATGAAAATGAATGAACAATGACTACAAAGTGCGAATTGAGATTCGCTGACTGTTTATTAAACTACTGAAAATCTTCCTCCAGCGGCCAAAACGAGACTGGCCGAACTGTAAAAGACTGCAAAAAGAATTTTGATTCACAATATTATTCAAAATAGATTTGTTTATAGACGGAGTTTTAACAAATGTATAGAAACTGCAAGAAACATTAAGAATTCAGAAATCTACTACCTCAGAGCGGTCCCACGCCCACCAATATTCATATATGTATAACCCTGCTACAAATGTCTGTTGTTTAAATGTATTTCAGACTGAATTCAGTAATTGTATTTTAGACAAAATCATAACAACGAATGTGTGTAATTTAGTCTGTGTATTTATATGAAATGTGTCAAACTTCAAGACTTGTCATGTTAGCGATAGCATTCAAGTTTCGCAATAAAAAATATAACACTAACACTGAATTATTTATTTACCTTATATACAATTCCTAACAAACATAACAAGTACCTATATTTTCCTGAATCGGAAATAAAGAAATAAACAATTAATTCAGATGACGGAGAAATTATCGTTAACTTTTCTGATATGAAATATAAATATGGATATGAAAAAGTACAAACAGAATGAATATACAGATTGATCGAAAGTCTACCGACGAACTTAACGATATGAATTATGCCTATAAAAATGTCGGAAACCAATAATTTTATTCTTCTCAAGGTAACAGGTTTTTAATAATATTTGAAATCTATTTGCGTTTTATCTTTATTACTACGGAACGAAGTTGAGAAATCAAAACATTGCCTAGATGCGGTTACAGGTTTAAGAAACACAGGATATAGGCTGACGTCAGCCGTTTACTTCACTGATGAACCTTCAGGTTCGTATGCAAAATGGAGGACGTTGCGTGAAGAGATCTCTGTTCATTCAAAGATTAACGGTTGCGGGTTTTGTATTGTTTACTGCATTATAATAGTTGTTACGACACAGCACACCTATTTTCTGTTTAAAAAGTAAACTTTTCGTGTGGAGTTCAGTTGTGATCTAGCAAACTAAGATGTATTAAAATTTAAAACTTCGCCAAGGAAATCTGAAACTTTGCCTGTGCTTGTAAAAGACTTCGAGATGACTTTTTAAGTCAGGGACGGAAATATACTTATGATGTAAACGGTGTAAGTTAGACATAAAAGTTAATAAGCGTCATGATTTACAAAAGGATTGTGACTCTAAAAGACACATCGAACATCTGGAATTGTTTGGTGATTTGATTCCAATTTTTATTATGATCTGTGTCTAATGCTGATATGTGCGAATAATCCGTTCCATAAACTTGAGAATCCACATTTTAAACACCTCATTGAAAAGTATACGTTTAGAAAATTGCTCACTCCAACAACCATACGTACACAATATTTATCCTAGTGTTATTAACCTTCCTATTGTGAATGGGTCTAATTTACCCATTGCATTTACTAAAATTAACACAAAACCTACAAAAACAGCGACAATGTGACAGGACTTTGAGTAATCCTAAAAAAAACATGATTAAGAATATTTCCTATTACTTTTATCCACAGAAATATAGTACTTCGTCATATTTTTCATTTTGACACATCTATTGTGTTTGGGTCATTTAGACCCAGTCACGGATTTTGATTTTAATTATGAGTTACGTATTGTTGTTGTGTTCCGATACACACTCACACACTCTCTCTCACACACACACACACACACACACACACACTCACTCACTCTCACACATTCACTCTTACACACACACTCTCACACTCTTACACACACTCACAATCTCACACACTCTCTCTCACTCACTCACTCATACTGATATTAGCCGGTGTATACAGATCTGCTGGATAATCACTTCAAGAACTATGGGACAGTATGTATAGTAGACCTGTTTTCTGTGCAACAGTATCACTTCAATTTTTTCATACTACTAGCAGGTTTCTCAGGTTTGACAACAAATCAGTCCGACCAGTTAGATGACGTCATGATAAATTGGCTGCTATTATATTATACATGTCAAAAATGTTCTTACCCTACCAAGATGTCACAGTATATGAGCAGTTGGTGCCATTTCGAGACAAATGTCCCTTCCGCCAGTACACACTTTCAAAATCCAGAGGCAAGTATGGTATAAAATTGTGATGTAAAAACAGCATAATATGTTTGCGCAGCAGAAGTGTGCAAAGCAAAGCCAGAAAGTGGACCACGAGAAACAAACCAAGGCAGAAATTGTGGTAGCATTGAAAAGACTGATCAAAACATCACCATGAACAATTTTTTACCAATGTATGGGACCGGTGCCCAGCCAGCATCGTGATGCACTTGGGGAGCTATGGTAGGTAGCGAAATCCGGTTACGCAAACCAGTTATAACGGCTGGGGGGGGGGCTCATCATGCTAACCACACGATACCTCCATTCTGGTTGGATGATTGTTCACCTCTGCTTAGGCATGTGGCCGTGAGGTCAGCAGTCGGCTGGTCGGTCTTGGCCCTTCGTGGGCTGTAGCACCACAGATTATTATATTTTGGCCGAGGAACTTCTCAAGAGGAATCTAACGTTAGTCAGAACTCTGAGAAAAAACAAACCATAAGATATGCAGCTGAACTGCACGAGACCAGGGTGTCCAAGCATTTTCGGATTTCAGACCGACGTAACTTTGGTGTCGTATGTGTCTTAGAAGAATAAATCAGTGATTTTGCTGTCCACAGTGCATCACGACTGCAGTCTATCTTCAGAAGAACACAGAAAGTCTGAAATCATATTACATTACAACAAAACGAAGGGAGGAATTGACACCACGGATAAACGTGCCAGTACCTACTGTTGCAAAAAGAGTGCCAAAAGATCGTCTGAATGTGTGTTTTATAATGTACTCGATATTGCAGGAATAAATGCTTATGTATTATATATTCATGCGAGTACAACCCAAACAAACTGTACAGATGAAGATTGTTCCTGAAGGAATTGGACTAGGCCTACAATTATCACAAGTAATGCGAGAAAAAAAAGGATGACAAGAAGCCTGCCTCAGAAGATAAAACTAAGAAGAAAGTGCAACAAAAAGAAATGTAGACCGAAGAAAGACCAAATTACTATAAAATGCAATAGGTGCAAAGCGTTCCTCTGCCAAGATCATGCAAACATTTTAGGCCTATTGCAACATTTGCATAGAATAAATTGGTAATTATTTTGTGTTCACACATTGGAAAATAGGATATTATATACTTTTTTTAAATCAAAGCTTAAATAAAAGATGTTGTTTTACTATTATATCCATTTTTCAAATCCTGGGTCAAACTGACCCATTCACAACATGTGTGACAAAGTTTCGAACATAATAGGAAGGTTAAATACCTGGACCTAGACACAGCACCGATCAAGTCTTCACCTCACTTCGCGCACGCGCAATAGAAGCATTTTGTCGGCTCGTTTCATAAATATCCATACTCACTTCTTAATTACCTTCATTATAGGCTCGTTGCATAATGTACTATTAAGTTCTATAACATCAGTTGTTGGTAACAATGAAAGTGTTAAACCAAAACTGCTTATTCGAAAATTCTGTGACGTGCAATATGAACTAAATAATGAATAGCCACAAGATTATAATAAATAAGGACTATTTCAAACGCGCACCAATAATATCGTATTATGTCGAAAGATCATTTTCTTTTTTGAGTGACAATCGAACAGGTTTATATTTGACAATTCACGAATGTACACAGTTGTACATTGCAACAAAATTAGTGACACTTAAAGTACACCATTCATTTTTATTTAAAACTAGCCGTACCCGTGCGCTTCGCTGCACTTGTTATAAATAAATATCATTGACTTAAGTCTGTTATATTTCCAAATACAGCTTTGTTATTGTTAGTTAATAAATAATTTATTGTCAATTATAAATCGTTTGCTCCTGAATTACTTTCAAAGTTGTATTTGGAACTATGAATGTAACTGTGATTACCATGCAACAGGTTATGGATCCGTTCGATGAATTCTACTTTTAAGCTTGATATTATGTTAGTGCTAACAGCGTCTGAAATAGAATATATTTGTAAGAACTGAAGGTTGTTACTCTCAGATGGAAGAAGTTTTGTCACCAAACGATACCATTTGAATTAAGGTGTTGTACTGCCCTATATTATTTAAAATGTGTGTTGATAACGGATGTACTACTATAAGTACCTACATAAGTTTTTAATTGGTTGTGAGGGCTCTTGAATCTTAAGAAAAGCTTTTTCAGCAGCGCAACGTATTCAAGACTAATTTTAAAACGTGCTAAACGAATTATTCTTGCAACGAAAACGAATGCTCCTTAGATCAAATGGCCGTATTTCAATTATGTAATTACTTCATAGTTTCATCTGATATTATGTTATGACTGAGGTACCTATGTTGTTAATTGTTTTTATTGTAACATTCGGCCGTAACTGACCGAATATAAAAGATCTCGCGTTCAGATGGGTGGGAGTTTGGGGTTTGAGATGGCCTACAAACCACAAGTCATGCTAAAGATGTTGGTTTGTTAATTATTCAATATGGAATATTATGCACTACATAGAACTGTTACCTATTAAGTAGGCTATACATTACCGTAGCTTACCCAAATACGTAATTAAGCCATAAAATATGTACTGTTATGTTACTGAATAATTAATACTGAATATGTGCCGCGTGTATATTTGTAAAATCATTCCATCTTTCATTCTTTCATAAAAAGCGCAACGCAAATCAGACATCAAATTTCAGTACGGTACCTCCAAATGGCATTAACTTTAACTGCAGTAGATAATTTGTAGAAACAAAAACCGCCCTAAATAAGGGTTCGACAGATCGACCTACTAATCAATTCATAAAGAATAATAAGTAAACAAAACAATTTTGTGACACTTGGAAAGAAAAAGAAAAAACATTAAGATAAGAAAACGTAGGAAATCATTTACAATAAAACTTTTGTTGGGTACAAATGATTACTAACTATAGCTAAGGATGATTTTAACACGTGAGATCCTATGGCATCAATCGTTGCATCAGAAATTTTATATTGTTTAAGTTGATTTAAAGTTTCACGTGGGATCGTGCCACGGGCACCGAACATGAGCCCAAAAACTGTCCAATGTGTAATGTGGTATTGTGCTCCAAGATGTTGACAACAAGGCTCATATATGACTTGTTTTTCACGACACACCTCTTGTGGCTGTTGCTCATGCATCTCAATTATTATTAGTTTCGACAATATATAAAGTAAGGTTCTGTTTAGTACTACCTTATCTGCATTTGTGCCTAGTCCTCGATTCACTTATGAGCTTCTGTAATGACAAAGCCTACGTCCTTAAAGGAACTACACTTTCCAATGATGAAAGAATTATTTAAATCTATTAAATAGTTTCCTGAGATTGCCTCATACAAACACACAAATACTCTCTCTTTATAATATAATAATATTTAGTATATTATAAACACATTATCATATCATCCGTATATTAATTCGATTGTTGTCCAAGGACTCCAAGGCCGCCTTAAATAAATGCAGTCATTTGTTTAATCTTTATTACTCGTATTTTAATCTGACCTGGTCATTATATAAAAAGCATTATTATTTTAAAACGGATATATCTCGCCATGTGGTAATGCAGAATTCCTGCACGGAAATATCATGTACTCCGGTACATCATAGTAATATTAGTCCACCAAATTTTGCATAGAATAAAACTTATCGCAAATTGTTTTTTAAGAAACTTCTGTTATGTAATATTTTTCATAAGAATGAATAATAAGCGAGATATTTCGATTTATTTAATTCAAGCCCCCTTATAACCCCCCTTTAAATAAAGTATTTTGAATGCCATATAGCCTATAATCTAAGAGTTACAACGAACTTAATTTATATTCCAATGTTCATATAAATCGGTTCAGCCATTATCGCGTGAAAAGGCAACAAACATCCAGACATACAAACAAAAATTTCAAAAAAGCGATTTTCGGTTTCAGGATGACATGTTGACACCAATTATTTTTGGAAAATCGAAAATTACCAGAAAAATTTCGGCTACAGATTTATTATTAGTATATATGTATCACTATTTTCTACAAAGAAGAGAATGAGGTAAGTCGCTTTCGTAAATGTGTGTTATACTCTACTTGTTTTAGTCACCTGATTATACCAAACAAAATTTTGATTCAAACATAGTAGTGCTCTGTAGAAGTTCCTGTACTACCCTGGATTGATGTAAACAACACTTGTATAACACGCGACGTAGTTAACTTTACAGGTTCGGTGTCTGAACTTCGATCCCTACTTATTACCAAAGAGAGCAGATGGGGTACGTTATCAGTGGACACAAATTTACTATACCGAGAGCTTTGACTACGTCACGAGGTGGGGGAAGGGGTCTTACCTACAAGGTACAGTCACTGTACGCACAGAGCTCTGTGATCTTGTATGTGCTGTCTTAGATAGTTTTCAATACCTTTGCATTTCCTGGCGTATTTGAATTTCCTATCTTCTTCATATTTATTGGTCCTTCCACACTATTTCCTGTATTTACTTTTTTCCTATCGCAGTCCTTCTAATTAGTTCTACTTGTGTTTACCGTAAGTGCAAAGCATTTATTTGCCTTTACATTACAACATAGTTTACGATATGCGGAAAAAAGAAGCCTCGGCATGTACAATTACAGCGATTTATCGAGGAGTTCAGATCGCAGACTTTCCCACGGATGGTGAAAAACTTACATGCATGGTATATAAAGTCGATCTACTGGGGAACAAGAGATACCATGTACAAAAACACTACAACTCTAAAAGACACAAGGAATTTTTTAAGTTGTTGAATTTGAAGAAAGTCGAAGCTATTCCCACGAGTTCAAATATGGAATGTGATTTTTACCAAGACTTGGGCCACATGTTCGTTAGGGAAATATTCCATTTAAAAAGCTGAAACACACATAAGTCAGATCATTTTTTTTTTTCAAAAATATACAGGTAGAACACTATCCCGACAATGCACTCTGCGTACAGGTTATTTAGCAAAATGTTATGAAGACGTGTTACGTGAAATTAGAGAAACCTTAAAAGATGAAAAATTGTGGGTATCTATAGATGAAACGACAAATATTGCAAACAGATCCGTTGCTAATGTTATTATTGGGGCACTTCAAACTGAAGGTGTAGGCAAAATGTTTCTATTGACATCCGAAGAGCTAGAGAAAGTAAATCATGTTACCATTGCAGCTCTGTTTGAAAAATCAATACGATTATTGTGGTCTAACGAAATGAAAACAGAAAAGTTCTGTTTAAAAAATCGATGCGATTATTGTGGTCTGACGAAATGAAAGCAGAAAATCTTAATTAAGTATATTGTCGTGCACTGTAACAAATGCAGTCATGAAGAAGAACAAAGTAGTACAAAGTAAAATACTATGTTTTCTATATTGTTGTATTTATATACAATATATTGTTCTTGTGTAGCTACATTAATATCGTGTAACACAGAACTATGTATGTTGTAATTAAATGCACAATATAAACAATAGGTTATTTAATATTACAAAGTGAAGTTACTGAATAGTAAAGATAATTTGCTGCAGGAACTGTACTCTAGTCGACGTTATTGTAGCGACACGATGACATTCACTCCCTCCCTTCCTTGCTTCCTAATACATTACGATACAGTGCGTGTAGCAGTTAACTCAACGGTTTACGTACACCAAATGCTCTCTGCTTATTACTTAGAGGGATTAACATATTCATAAATATTTGCAACAAATAAGAATTAGTACGTAGAATGTTATATACAATAAAATTGCTGTTAACTAATGCTAACTTCTTGGCAATAAAGCCATTAACTCTCTTGCTCCCCAATATAGGAGACTGAGTAGCAAAAAGTATAATCATTTTAATGAGAACACCATATTTTTACGTTATAGTGGTTATACCACCTACACGAAACCCCCAAACTGTTTGGAGGACCACACCTACTATTAATTAGTGGGTCCATATGACCTTGCCTGGAGGATTGTAAGAAAACTCCACCTATCATATCCCCTCTTCACCACTTAGGAGACACTTATGCATGCCATGACAGGTCAGCATGCTGAAATGGCATTTCCTCCATTTCATGGAATGATTATACTGCTGTGACTCGGTCCCCAGAGCCTCGTTTGTTAAAAATAGGTTGCACCACGGGAAGGTGAGGATGGGATTTGAGCAGGAGAGGTTATGGAATGTACTTCACTACTTCTTGCAACTCATATTGAAGTATGACATTTTTCCAGCAAAGACTTAGGGCTACGATTTTCATTTGGTAAGCTGATGATAGAGCAGATTTTTAGATCCAAAACACAAGAATCATAATATTGTGATTTATTAGTAACAACAATGTAATTTATTCGTCACAACAATAATTCCTTTCTACAATTCACCTTAAACGCTCTCGTCAACAATTGGATCTTCACTCAACACACTATTCGTTATAGCACTCCACCGACGACAATGACAATTTACTTGGACTATTACGCACAACAATGAACTGTTAATCTTAACTAATATTTACAAAGCACTATTTACAAATCAGAACTACCAGTTCTCAGTTCACAGTTCTTCTATCTCAGTCACTCGAGTTCACGGTATCTCGAACCACAGACCTTCAGAGACAGTTCACTGTACTCGAACTCGGGTCCCTCCAACTGCGGTCCACTGCACTCGAACTCAGGCCTTCGGATGCTGACGCAGATGCGGACGCACACTCGAGTCGAACTCCGGCTGGCTTGCTTGCTCTGGCTTTCTCACTGACTGGCTGACTAATCAACTGAAAACTCTGCTCTAGTTCGCTGGCGCTTCTTCTTTTATAGCAAAATCATAGTTGCGAGAACCTTCTACAGGTGTGTAGAGAATTATCTGGATATCTCCACTTCGACGCATTTTCTGGAAGGGTCGAGAAGGTCCATTCCCCCTTACTCCGCATGCAGCAGTTGCGCGTGCACTCTCCCCTCGTCGCGTGGGCCTTTCCCTTTCCCCTCGTCGCGCCGTCCCTCATGCTTCATGAAGCCCGCGCGATATGCTCTCTTGCGGGACGCTGGCCGTGAGTTCGAATCTCACGTCGCTGTCACATTGCTCCCTCCTTAGGACTGCTCGTCTCGGGCAGTCCCTTGGTAGGCTGCTAGTCGGTCCAACGTTTGGGGTCCTCCGGCTGCTCCCTCCTTATGGTGGTGCCACCCCATCCTTGGCTTGGCTGGGCAGCAATACTCGTACTGCGTGGGCGCCATCTTGCTTTTCCCCTTGGCCCTCCAAGGAGAGCTCGCTGGCCACGGGTTGGTCCTCGGCGTCCATCAGGATCACTTCATCCCGACCAAGACGGAGTATACGGCGCCGGACGTCCACCGTCGCATCGAGTAACCGCATGGCGTCGAGTCCCAGGACGACATCCTCGGTGATGTTGGCGACGAACACCCACATCTCCAGTTTCCTCTTCCCCAAGGTCAGGTCCAGGAAGACCTCTCTCTGGATGGGCAAGCTCTCGCCTGAAGCAGTCCGTAGCTCGTATTGGCGCAGCGGCGTCCTCCCAGGTAGGCCACGCACGACGTCTGGTCTGGCGATAGTGAGCATCGCCCCGGTGTCCACCAGTACTCTGCATGGACGGCCTCTTATCCGTCCTTCAGCAATCAGCCCATCGTCGCACCTTCTGTCGACCGGTTCCAGGACGAGCCGAGGGGACGGTGATGATGGCGCCGACGTGCTCCTCCTAGCATCGGCCCCCTCTCTCTCCTGACTGTTGCCAGGTCGGTCGCAACTCCTCCGCAGGTGCCCAGGTTCACCGCAGGACCAGCAGGTGGGCACCCGTCGTCCCCGTTGCTCAGGCGACTGTTGATTCCTCTCGGTGCCAGCCACCTCTCTCTCCGGCCGGTGGCCAGAGCGGTCGCAGTCCCTCCTTAGGTGTCCCGGCCTCCCGCAGGACCAGCAGATGGGCGCCCGTCGTCTCCGCCGCTCCGTTGACTGTTGGCGCTCCTCGACGGATCGGTCACAGTCCCTTCTCAGGTGTCCCGGTCTGCCGCAGGACCAGCAGGTGGGCGCCCGTCGTCTCCGCCGCTCCGTTGACTGCTGGCGCTCCTCGACGTCGGCCACCTCTCTCTCCTGCCTGTGGCCGGATTGGTCACAGTCCCTTCTCAAGTGTCCCGGTTTGCCACAGGACCAGCAGGTGGGCGCCCGTCGTCTCCGCCGCTCCGTTGATTTCGGTTGACGCTCCTCGACGTCGGCCGCCGCGACGCTCCTAATCCGGTGCGACGTCGAGACATTCGCCGTCAACTTTGCTGCCTCCATCCTGAGGGCCGCCGCCAGAGCTGCGTTGATGGTACGATGCTCTGCCAGGAGTAGCTGTTGTCTGATTTCGGGGTCTCGAACTCCGCTGCCGAAGGTGTAGGCCGCCTCTCCAGCGATGAAATCATTAGGTAGGCCCCTGAGGGCCTTATGGGCCAGTTGTTCTACCGCCATCGCGAATTCTTGTAGGGACTCGCCTGACTGTTGGACCCTCGTTTTTAGTTGGGTCCTGAATGCTGCAGCAAGTTGATGGTCACCATAACGTCCCTCCAGGGCCGCCATTATCTCAGCGGCTGTCCCATCTTCTGGGACGCTGTGAAGAATCTCCGACGCCTGTCCTTGAAGCGCGGTCAGCAGCTGAGTAGTCTTCTCCGCTGGGGTCCACCCATTATGTGCTGCGGTGGCCTCGAACTGGCGACGGAATATCGCCCAAGACGTCGTACCGTCGAACTTCGGCGTCTTGACGTTGTGATGTCTGGCTGAAGCCGATGGTTCCGCAGGGGCACTATATGGAGTCCTCAACTCTGTGGCCGCTTCTTGCATGGCACGTCGAACCTCCTCGGCAACTATCTGTTTATGTTCTCTAGCCTGGCGATCCACCAACGCGAGAATGTGCTTGTTTTCCTCAGCGTGTTTATCCATCATCTCACTCGTCTTGTCCAGCAACTCGGTCGTCTGCTCTTGACGACGATCGAGATCACGGATTTTGCCATCGAAATGGTCTACCTCCTGTCTCAATTCGGTTACTGTCTCGTTTATAGTTGTAAAATTCTTGTTTAGGTTGTCAAGATCGGCTTTGAGTTCGTCTTTCACGATGGCGACAATTCCATCTACGTGGGCCGAAACGCTTTCAATTTGCGAAGTGACGTCATCTTTCCCTCCGCTTATGTCACCTTTCACTCCGCTTATGTCGCCTTTCACTCCGCTTATGTCGCCTTTCACTTCACTTATGTCGTTCTTGACCTCACTGATATCGTTCTTCATTTCTGCTTTTACGTCACTTATGTCCTTTTTCATTTCAGCTTTCATTTCCGCGATGGCTTGCAGGATCTGCTGTAGGTTCTCCATTGTCGATAATATCCCGGTTCTGACACCAATGTGATTTATTAGTAACAACAATGTAATTTATTCGTCACAACAATAATTCCTTTCTACAATTCACCTTAAACGCTCTCGTCAACAATTGGATCTTCACTCAACACACTATTCGTTATAGCACTCCACCGACGACAATGACAATTTACTTGGACTATTACGCACAACAATGAACTGTTAATCTTAACTAATATTTACAAAGCACTATTTACAAATCAGAACTACCAGTTCTCAGTTCACAGTTCTTCTATCTCAGTCACTCGAGTTCACGGTATCTCGAACCACAGACCTTCAGAGACAGTTCACTGTACTCGAACTCGGGTCCCTCCAACTGCGGTCCACTGCACTCGAACTCAGGCCTTCGGATGCTGACGCAGATGCGGACGCACACTCGAGTCGAACTCCGGCTGGCTTGCTTGCTCTGGCTTTCTCACTGACTGGCTGACTAATCAACTGAAAACTCTGCTCTAGTTCGCTGGCGCTTCTTCTTTTATAGCAAAATCATAGTTGCGAGAACCTTCTACAGGTGTGTAGAGAATTATCTGGATATCTCCACTTCGACGCATTTTCTGGAAGGGTCGAGAAGGTCCATTCCCCCTTACTCCGCATGCAGCAGTTGCGCGTGCACTCTCCCCTCGTCGCGTGGGCCTTTCCCTTTCCCCTCGTCGCGCCGTCCCTCATGCTTCATGAAGCCCGCGCGATATGCTCTCTTGCGGGACGCTGGCCGTGAGTTCGAATCTCACGTCGCTGTCACAATATTTAACCACAGCAACGAAGTGATGAGAGGGAACTAGTCATAGTACTGTCCTTTCCTGACACAAGTCGTCACTTAGTGTTCATAGGATACAGATAGTTTATCTACATTTTATCAACAGTAATCTCACTAGACGTTTTGATTTATCTAGAGAAAATCAAAACTCGAGTGGGATTTTATTGACTATTACACGATTAGAAGAAAGTATATAAAGATTAGAAGTAAAGAAGTACTCCAATACAATAAAATATTAATTGACTTACGAAAATACAACTGTCTTCAAATGTATTATTGTACCATCTCAACATTACAAATATTACGCTAGATGCATGCTAGATGACAGTAGTGAGCAATGCCTTCTCGTCGAGAAGTTCTCGATCTATTATACACGATGACAATGTTACTAGTCAAGAAAGCTTTGTTGATTCAGTTTCATTTTTATTAAAACGCAACATTCCACTTCAATTATCCGAATCCCAGTAATCAACGTCACTTGACAGATGATTTTCAATAAATCTTAATATTAAACAATCTCTGATACGTGACTATCCATAATATCATACAGCAGAAGCTATAACATAACCTAACTAATATACACAAGTGTTAGAAAAGTTTTAATGAACGACGATGACATAAAAATAAACATGAATAACTTTAAAAGGAATAATTATTGAATGTACAATTTTCAAATTTGAATGCGGTTGGTGGTTCAATTGATGTTATATTGGACGTGTGCGTAATAGAAGTGGAACTCGTTGATTTAGGCCTACATGGTGTATTCAACTTATTCAGGATTTCCGAATGGTGCTCTTCATTTATTTGTAAATCGGATTTCAGAAGATGCATAGGTATGATAAGTGATTTTTATTAATTCTTGTTCTTGAATGCCAATGCGAGTAATATTTGAAACTGCTGTGCATCGACTGGAGTAGTTTGTAATTATATATATATATATATATATATTTTTTTTTTGACGTCCAGACCAGCGCAGTTTCAAATGTTGGCAAACAAAGAAACAAATGCTAGGGACGCGATAAAATTAAACAAATGCTAGGGACACGATAAAATTAAACAAATGCTAGGGACGCGATAAAATTGTGCGATAAGCAGCCATGATTGGTTGAAATACGTCCTTTCGTACCGTTTTATTGGTCAAAAGTAGTATGACGTAGTAAGAGTGTAATAGTCATACACAAACACCACAGCACAGTGCAGTTTAAATTACATTTAATATGTTGAAGACAAGGAAATCTCATAGTTCAGTAATAAAATTCTTGGTAAAGGAGTTTGGAGCCTAATAGTTTTGGACTGGTGGTACAAAAATCTTATGTATTGTAACTAAGTCGTTAAATGATCAACTAAATAAATAAAAATAAAGAAAAGAGCTGGTAAAATTTTCCAATTTACTTTTTGTCTCTGGAAGTAATTTAAGAGACGTTACAGCAGATTTTGATCCCATAATGCCAAAACTTTAGTTTTTTTCTGTAAAGATATTTAAATTATATTTATTTGCGATGAACCATAATTTGTAAAACTGTCCTTTATGGGTTATATTCAGAGTCTGACAATACTATCTGGTAATCTGCGTATGTATTTATGTATGGTAAACGATTATACATACGAGTATATTTATATACATTTTCAGCATGACAATGCGTAGTTTCATGAATTCCTAAATAATTTTAGAGTCAGGTGCAACTATTAAGTCGACTGTACCTGTTAGCATAGTTGCATATTGGTTGCTGTGCCTTCAATATTATTTCAGTTAACTACAGAGTATTTCTTTTATTATTTAATGCTAGTAAATTACAAATGAATACAAGTTAATATAATATAAACTAGCCCACTCCTGAATAAGTAAGAGGGAATTCCAGTACAAACAAAAATAAAATTGAGAGTGAATAAGCAGGTTAAAATGTGTTAAATACCTTTAAACTTAAACTATAAATCCAATACAATTTTTTATTTTATTATTAATTTGAAGAGGATTAGTGGTTAAAATATTATTAGAATAAAATTTTGTTTAATAATCTAGGACCTTGACTCATGCAATGATAAAAGCTGCATTGGTTTTACATTAATTAGGTTCAAATAAACGTAGAAAATTCATATTTTTAGTTCTATATTTGTGTACATACATTTCTAAGTTACTAAGATTTTTGTGAAAATATTTTAATAAAATAAAATAAAATAAAAGCTTTGAAATGTTTAAACAACAGTTCAGTTGAGTAATGTTTCTGCTTTTTTAAACAAATTTTTAATACTTTTTCTGTTGTAAAATTAACTGATAAATGCTGGATTTATAAGTTCCACTTTATCCTGTAATACCATACATAAATACAGAATATTGAAATAATGCTAAACAGTTAGTTGACAAAATATTTCTCAGAACAACAAAGTAATATATTGTTTTACGTAATTTGTTACAAATATAATGAATATTATTATTCCAGTTTAAATTATTATCAATAATTATATCTAAGTATTTAACCTCATTAACTTTACTAATAACTGAACAATTGAAATTTATATAGGAACAGTCAAAATTATGTAACATAGGCCTATTGTTTTACGTAATTTGTTACAAATATAATGAATATTATTATTTCATTTTAAATTATTATCAATAATTATATCTAAGTATTTAACCTCATTAACTTTACTAATAACTGAACAATTGAAATTTATATAGGAACAGTCAAAATTATGTAACATAGGCCTATTGTTTTATGTAATTTGTTACAAATATAATGAATATTATTATTCCATTTTAAATTATTATCAATAATTATATCTAAGTATTTAACCTCATTAACTTTACTAATAACTGAACAATTGCAATTTATATAGGAACAGTCAAAATTATGCATTTTAATTTTTAATATAAACAAAATTGTTTTATTAGCCTTATTATTTAAAGAAAATGGGAAAGCTATTGTTTTATCTTCGTTACTTACAAGAGAAATTAAATTGAACCTTTTTTTTATTAATTGTAAGCAACAATTTATAATAATCATCAGTCTATTTGAGTCGACGGCAATTCGGAAGGCGGTAGTCTGCTAGCGTTTGCGTCGAGAGAGACAGATAGAGAGGGCAAGGCAGCGCACAACATTGCCAAATCGTACTCCACGCGCACATGCGATGCAAATAGCGCAGGAGAGAGTTTAAATTATCAAAAGACAATAATGACCTTACTGTAAGCATAACACCAAACAAACCCTGTTTCCTTTACTAACAATATTCTTTGCACGGTTCTCAATCCCACACCACATGCTTCTGCAGTCGTTTCTTGCACGTTGGCAACGTTGCAGCCAGCATCAAGATGGCCGGCACAGTTGTGTTCGTCGACGTTTTTAAAATAAGTATACACCTTAAACAATATTTTCCGCACCTGCCTGTGCAATACTTGTTTTTTTACAGCCTCTTCTTCCATTTATTTATCTTACACACACACAGAGTAAATGTTAGTTTTACTTATTCAATGTATTGAAACACTCACACGTGAACAAACTAACTGGAGGAAGTAGGCTACTTGTTACAGACTAATTCCGATTGGTTCTGCTGTTCAAGCTTGTAACGTCACATGCTACGGCGCATATACAGCGTATTCCGAATCTCACCGAACCGGTGGACAACAATGACGTCACGCTGCAGCAAAATAGGAACAAAACTGCTGGAAGGATCGATGGCTGTCATGGCGACTGTATAAGTTGTCTGTGCTACGCTAGCAAAATTTTACGAACTTTCCGTATTGCCATCTCGTTCAAAGTAAAGAGAGCATAAACAATTTATTTCTTGAACCGGTAGTAATAACTGGTCCGTTGACATGTTCGCTTATAAGCCATTAACATTTTTTTTACGTTGTGCTCATTACAAACAATACAGCAGAACTAAAGCAGAACACACCGCCATGACACAACAGTGCACGATGTCATTCGTCTGCTAATTTCCGCCCTATACAAGAACCAATCAGATTCACTGATGGCGGCTGATGGAGACTGCCACCACCTCTGCAAGCTGATGGCACCGGTGCGACACCGGTGGAGCATCAGTGTCGCCATCGGTGAAATTCGGAACACCGTGATGCCATCAGATTGCTCAGCGCTGAGATTCGGAATACGCACATAGCAGCCGACCGCCTTCCGAACTGCCGTCTAGTATTAGTTCACTTAACTTCACAGTTTTGGTACTAAAAATGTGTTCTCTACCGATGACTAATGAGAATAGTGAGCGAGCTCTTGAGGTTCCAACTAAGAGAGCGAAAAAAGCGACACTTTTTCAGAATATTTTCTGCGGGAAATCGTCCTTTCCGTATCAGTACCTGTCGGTATTAAATTCATTTGCTGGCACCAACCAACTAATCGAGAGTGATGTCATCGCCACACTTCACTGCAAGGACCGTGTTGGCGCACGAAAGGAAATGTACAGGGATGTGTACATCCTTGATAGGCTGATAGGGATCTGTAGCAAGTTACGAGGTTGTCGGTCCACACGGCATAAAGACTTCGGCGTCGACCTTCTTTCAGGAATAAATAAAAAAGAATATAATTAACAATGCTGACTTTTAATTTGTTTATCTTTGCGACATTCTGCCAAGATTTTAGATAAGAGTTGGACCAATTTTTATGTAGATTCCGTGCCTTCATTACTAAACCAACGAATGTACAGAATGCCCATAAATTCTCTATACATTTCACATGTGGTTAATTTCTGTTCTGGGTCCAGTGAAGATGTTAAATGTTAACCACTGCTAAACGAATCAGTGGTTGAATGCAGTTCATGTAGGTTAAAACCTATGCTGAATTCCAGAAGGTTTTTCAAGCACCTACGAGACTTTCTGTTCAACAGATTCAGCCCACGCATACATAGAGTAAGGTACTGTATCACCGGAAGTCCAAGGGCGTCCTCTCGCAAGTTGTGTTCTGAGCTGGACATTCCTAAGTCCACGTTTTCAGCAGGATGGGGGACACAACCCCACTATGCACTTATTGTGCGAGACTACTTGGGTAAGTCGAAGCCTATGATTGAAAGTAATAATTTTGATGGTAATCTCTCTCAACGAAAGACATGTTTAACAGCAATAATGTTCTGCAAGATGTGTTGAAGACAAGGTGACTGAGAGTCACTTACCTCAGAGTATTACTAACCTTCAATTTTGGCTCAAATAGGAACCTTCCACATCAGGTCGAAACCTCTAAAGCAAACCGAGATAAAAAATAGTACTTTTTTCATTTTGTCTTACGTATTTCGTAGCAATTTTATTCCTTTATCATGTTGTCGATGTTATTACTATCTATATTTTTTTTCATGGACAGTTATTTAAAAAGCATTCCTAAATGGAATCACTTAATATGCACCTAAGTAAAAATATGAACTTTTCATTCTCCGGATTATACAAAACCGGCATTCTCTATAACAACTTTATATTCGACTTCATTTAAAAAAAAAATACGTTGTAAGTAGATAAGTGCAAAGCCAATGACAAGTGTGATGATAAACGCGAAAAAAATTAATTTTGTAGGAAATATAATGCTGTAAATAAAATTTGGATAACAAATATGTTAACTGAAAGAGCAGATCTAAATGATTTTTACATATATTAGATATTTAACATTTTGGCGTGAAATATCTATACTTGAAATACAAGAAGGAAAAAAAAATGGTAACGTTTTGGCATTGAAGATTTTCTGAAACCTCTAACGTCAGTAAAGGTGCCATGGAAACAGAAACTAAACATTTTTGCTCGTTTTTAGATCCTCTATCCACTCCCCGAAGGTTTCCCACATATCATTTAACACTCTATATACGTCCGTGATGCATTTTATTAGGACTAATCCCGGCATATCTTACAAGCAAACATTCTCATGGGGGCAGATAAAGTTAATTTTTTTCTTCCGCCATGTTAATAATGTCAAAACAAGTGCTTATACAAATTTTAGCCACTCCTGCGCAATTACAAGGGCCACCCAGAAAACAAGTTTCCCTGGGGCCGTTTACAGAAAGAAAACACAATTTCACGGGAAGATTTATTGGCAGAGATGTAGCAATTTTATTGAGCTACTTTTCAACATATTCTCTACCCCAACTGAGACATTTCTCATACCATAGCATCAATAAAGAGGTGCAGACGGCTGTCACACTAGTTCCGATCCCAGACGACAGACTTCTACGACACAGGAATACAAAAGTTGAGCCCATGGTAAGCCAAATGTCTCATTTCCGGTGGAGAATATGTCGAAAAATAGTTCAAGAATGTCTGTATCCGTTCCAATAAATCTTTCCATGAAATTCCATAAACGGCGCCAGAGAAACTTAATTTCTGGAGGGGGGGAGGGGGGCTCGTAATGACGCTCGAGTGGACAGAATTTGTATAAGCACTTTTTTGACATTAGTAACATAGTGAAAGAAAAAAAAACTTTTTATCTGCCTCCATGAGAGCGCCTTAGAAAAACAACGGACGATCTTCACGTCCCTAATACAGGTATGGAGCTGCATCCATTCACAGGGAATTAACGAAAGTTTTCTTTTCTTAGTTTTCTTTTTTATTTAATATGAATTGTGTGCACTTGTACATGTTTATGAGAATTATATACTGTACTTTACATTGTCCTTCTGATATAAAAAAAATAGGCGAATAAATAACTAAAATAAATTATCCCACGAACTGTTCGGTTCCTTTGTTCAGTCCGGATGCAAATCACAAAATACTGTCAAGGAAAACTATATGAATTCACTATATCACGCGTATTTGGAAGCAGTAACACATAAGGCAAGATTCAAGGAAATGATATCACAGTTAAAACAGTTTTATTCAGAGCAGATGTAGATTAATAGATTAGAGACTCTCTCGAGAATGGAATCGTTATTAAAACCACAAGTGTGATTCAGCTAACAGATGTGTTGAAGTTCAATAAATATCTCAGTTCATTGAGTTATTACATTACATATTCATCCAGTTAAATAATGACTACAAATAATGACCTTTCATTTGTTACCATCTAACCAGCTTCCAAGTGTTCCCAAATAAGGTATACAGTAATTACACATAAAATACCTTTTTGTAATAATTTCGTAATTATATGTAACAATTTAAAGGACACTTAATTTACATAAGGTACGTTGCTAACTGTATTTTATTCAGACAGATCAAATATCAATAAATGTTTTATTTTATGTAATCCTCTATAGTTTAAATAATGCAGTCTGGAGCTACGAATACAACAGACTAAGAGTAGTCACCGACGTGGCTAAAGCGCTTGCCTGCCGATCCGAAGTTGCGCTCGAGCGCAGGTTCGATTCCCGCTTTGGCTGATTATCTGGTTGGGTGGGTTTTTTCCGAGGTTTTCGCAAACCGTAAGGCAAATGTCAGGTAATCTATGCCGAATCCTCGGCCTCATCTCGCATAATACCATCTCGCTATCATCAATTCCATCGATGCTAAATAACCTCGTAGTTGATACAGTGTAGTTAAAAAACAAACAAAAAAAATAGTAAAGATTCGATAACTGGCATAGGGAAATGGAAATTTATATTTCTTTCAAGACACTGATTTCATCTCCTTAAAGAGTGTTTCTGTGTTCCCTTAGGCAGTGGAGCCTTAATGTTGTTCTGAAATATAGTAAGGGATTCTCACCTTGCAAATGTGAAAAATAGGTTCATATTATCACAGGCGAATGGAGGCAAACCGGATCTTGGCGGATGATGATGATGATGATGATGATGATGATGATGACGACGATGATGACTACTACTTCTCTTCGTACACAAAACATTTCAACTTTAAAACTTTCTTTAGTTAAGTTATTAAGGCCCGGTTTTATCAACCTTTTTTTTTTAAATGCACCTAACATTAATTAACTGTAAGTTAAAAGTATAAATTGCTGTTAAAAATATTGCGTTTCTTCAACTTTAAATTTCACATTTTAACATTCTGCTTGTTAACACTCTGTTAGGACCAGAGATTCTAGAATTTAACCATAACCTATAACCAAGTATAGGCTCAATTCTGCTTTCTGAACTCTAAGACCCAATTGTATAAAACTCCCTGACTAAAGATCAACTCTGATCGAAGATCGAAAAGTAAACCGAGTCAGACACTTCTTCTATCGTATAAAACCTTTCTTACCTTGGTTCAAATGCAATCTAAGTTGACGTGAAAAGGATTTGGCAACATCGCATAAACAGGTGAAATACGTGATGCGCGGACCATGTTATACAGGTTTGTTCAGTGTTGCCAATCTAGCGATTTTAACTTTTTTTTAACAACAATTTCTTTTAACTTTTATATTGCTTAAATAGGGATTTAGTGAACTTTTCAGCATCCCATAGTGACAAAATTTAATCTTTCTTTGTTGATAATGAGAAATCTAGCGACTTTACAACTACTTTTTGGCGACTTTCCGTATTACACTCTGTTGGAGACACTGTTTTTTTTTTGCAATGTAAATAATGGCGGACAATAAGAAGAAGGTTGACTGTTCTCCAAGTTGTTATCATGTTATGGTGTTTGATACTGCTAAACATAATAAAGCTTTATAAAACGACAATTTTCGTTTAGTAACACAGTTAATTGAAAATTTATGAATGTACCTATCATATCCATTAATAATTAATGGTTGTTATAAACATAATATAATTATAGGTTATGTTATTTGATACTGCTGAACACGATAGAGCCTTATAAAATATAAGAATGTTTGTGTATTAAGGCAAGAAATTGAAAGATATATGTACCTAACATATCTATTAATATTAATAATAATGGATATTTTATTTGCACAATCTGTCACTCGTATATTTCAAACAGAAAAGAAATAACTGAATTTGGATCATCTAACTTAATCGGAGAAATTTCTTCAGTCAAAGTTGACTTTAGTTTGAGACAAATTAATCCCAGATTAGACTTTATACAACACAAAATTCCAAGTTCAGCTGAAACAAGGATCAATTTAACCTCTGATCTAAGATTAAATGGTTTATACAATCGGTCCTAACAGTTGCTATTCTCGCTTGTTTACGTTGTTTGATTCACAGAGGATAGAAGTCAGATTTGACTTATGCTGCTTTCCATCGTCTGTATCACAGTAGCACGGAGTGGCGTATTGACATATTGGCATTTGTGAAATGGAAAACACTGGAACAAAAAGAAATCGTGGGACTAATTTCTCTTTGTTCTAGAGAAGCCTTCTGCTGGAAATAATTTCGCAGTATGAACCAATTATTATTGAGAATAAACAAACAAACCAATCTCCATTGAAAGCGAAAAGTGAGGCTTGGCAGAAAATAGCCTATACCTTTGTATGAACTTCTGTTCTGTAAAATCACAGAAATCATCCGCTCTGTTTATGTGTTCATGGATATCATTTTCTAAATAATCAAGATATAAAAAGCCACCGGCGTGGCTCAGTCGGTTAAGGCGCTTGCCTACCTGTCTGAAGTTGCGCTCGGGCGCGGGTTCGATCCCCGCTTGGGCTGATTACCTGTTGGGTTTTTCCGAGGTTTTCCCTAACCGTAAGGTGAATGCCAGGTAATATATGGCGAATCCTCGGCCTCATCTCGCCAAATACCATCTCGCTATCACCAATCTCACCGACGCTAAATAACCTCGTAGTTGATACAGCGTCGTTAAATAACCAACTAAAAAAAATATATATATAAAAGTTCAGCGTCTAACACACCGGCCATATTGGATATTTCTATGCTAACAGAGAGTTAAATTATTTAACTGCATGAAACTGAGCAGTTAAATTAAGAAGGGAATAATTTGTAATGTTGATCACCGTACACGTTGTAAACCTTTATTTCGGAGACTTGAAATTTTAACTGTACTGTCTTTGTATATTTTAAGTTGTCTAATGTATGTACAAACAAATATTAATAATTTTACTACAAATAGCTCAGTACATAGCTATTCTACAAGGCATAAAAATGATTTAAGAAAAGGACAATGTAACTACACTACTACTAATAGCAGCTTTGTAGAGATTTGTAAAGTTATATAATGTTTTACCCGGCAATATTAGACATTTAAACTTGAGGCTTTTAAAGAAAGAAAATAAAAATAAATGAATAGACTTGTCATTATATAATATTGGTGAGTATTTTAACTCTATATAGCTGTATAACTTTTAGGGAGAATTGTCTATATGATATTATATAATGTGATTATTTCATTGCATGTAACTTATGAACTTATTGCTTACTTGTAAATCATGACATTTTCCTATGCTGCATTGTACAGTCTTTCGAATGAAATGTTTAAAATAAAATAACAGCTTGTTAGTACTAACAGTAGTTGAAGAAATACTTAGACTGTTAAGTTTACACTTAAAATGGAATAACACACTGTTATAATTTAAACAAAGGTTGAAGAAACCGAGCCTACGTGTTACAATTTAAAAAAAAGGTAATGTAGGCTACCTTATGACAGACGGACCCTGTTTTAACACCGATGTAGTTTCATCTTCAGTGTCCTTCAACTATTGCTGATCGAGCTGGTCTTGATTTCCGGCGTTTGCTTTCGTCATTGATGTAGGTGGAAGAGTGTTGCTCTTATGGTGGGGGTTGGTTGTTTGTGTGTCGTCTATCGAATAATGTATGTGTGTTGTATTAAAATTGTGTATTAAAAATATGCTGTGGATATGCTACATTGTGCTCGTGTACTTCGTATTGTTCTAATATGTTTAACTGTGGACTTTTCGGTGTGATATGTAGTATTTCCCTATCTGTTTCTATGTTATTGCAATCGTGATTGTTGTTAGTAATAGGCTATGTTCTACGTTATTTTATGTGATGTATGGTTTAGTTATAGCTTTAATGTGTTCACTGTATCTTATTTGAAATGATCTTCCTGTCTGTCATATGTAAAAATCTGGATAGCTATTGTATTTTTATTTGTAAACTGCAGTTGAATTATATTTATTTGTTTGTTGTGATTATTTATATATTTCTGTATTGTGCTATTGTTTTGTGTGCTACCTTGTATTTTAGTTTTCTGAATGAAGTTGCAATTTTGTATGTATTCGTATTGTGATGTGTTAATGTTATGTATTTTATTCTCGTGTGTTGTTTGGTGTTTGTTTGTTCTGTTTTTGTTTTCCCTTTTTTTATTACCGTGTCTATTATGTTAGGGTTATATCCGTTGTCTTGTGCTATATATTTCATTGTATTTAGTTCTTCAATGTAGTTGTCATTTTTCATTGGTATATTAATTAATCTGTGTGTCATAAGCTGCATGTTGTAGTGGGTTTCCTGTATATCTTCAATTCGTGTTTGTTTGTTTGTTTGTTTGTTTTGGTTATGAAGTTTGTACAGAGTGATTTATATAGAACTGACACATTTCTTTCTTTAATTATTCCGTTGGAAATTCATTCAATGACCCAATTTTAGCACCAAATTAAGCAGAATGTTCTGGAGTTTCGATTCCTTGTCACTAGATGCGCAGATGTTTATGTTTTATTCCTATTGTTGGCAGCTGTTTTCGACATTTTGTGTCAACGTGAAAATGCAGTACACATTAAGTCAACGACTCTTTCTTGTGAAGCAATACTGGATTACGAATTCAATTACAGCTACTCAAAGGGCATACCAGAGAAAATTTGGTGTTCGCAATCCTCCCAAAAGAAACACAATACTGGGACTGATAAACAAATTGGAAACAACTGGATCTCTGGTGAGTGAAAAGGGCAAGCATCGTTCATCTAGGCTTCCCACGGTTGTTGACGTAAGAGCACGACTGGAGCAGTCACCCAAAAAATCATTAAGACGTTTGTCGCAGGAGACAGGATACACCTACTCAATGTGTCAAAGAGCCTAAAGCCATATAGGGTTACGGTTGTTCATCAGCTACAGGAACCAGATGAGGATAAAAGATTGAATTATTGTCGTTGGTTTCAGACGTTCATTGTGCAAAATCCTGCCATATTGTCCATCACATGGTTCACAGATGAAGCATGGTTCCATTTATCCGGTTATGTGACGACCGAATAATTTCCAGGAACCTGTGGCCACCGAGATCTCCGGATTTGACAACGCCGGACTTCTTTCTATGGGGTTACTTAAAAGACAGGGTTTACGCCACACGTCCCCAGACATTGGACGATCTGAAGCACAATATCACACAGGAGATTCAAGCTATTGACAACAGAGTCCTCCAACGAGTGGCCAGTAACATGGAACGATGTGTTGAGTTGTGCCTTATGCAGGATGGAGGACATTTTCAACATTTGCTATAGAGGTAAATAATCTCCCAAAATTCCTCTACATTTTAGGTATAATAAGTTGTCGCTAGCACAATTCGTTTTGAAACAATTAATGAAAGAAATGTGTCAGTTCTATATAAATCACTCTGTAGTTTAGTTATGTTCTATTACTTAGCGTTTTAACGTTTTTAATTATAGAAAGTTTTAAAGTTTTAATCAAGTGTTAAATGAACAAAAGAAACAATAAAACATTTCAAATGTTTCTCTTAGTAACAGATGTGTTCATTTTACTCTATACTCGTGTTAAAATAGGTCTACATACTCTATCACAAAAAAATCGGGGTAGGTTTATTGGAGAGACAGCCGCGAGTTTTATGCGTGAATACGTCGCTGACAGATTTGCTGTTAAGATAAAAGTCAGTAGTGACAATCAACATCTCTTCTTTCTAAATACCCTGAAAATACGATATATTTTCACTATTCTGGGACTCCTGAGAATTGCAGACTTGTATGCATTGAGTAAACATGTCGGTTGCTATAGTAACCATCGTGTTCCATCGTTTGCTATCCGTTGCTTATACACACGCTCCCATTTGCACTGCATATGCCTCGACATTGTGAATTTTCCCTCGTCATTCAAATTCACTCGTGAATTTTTTCAGTTTAACTTGACGACTGCTGATTGTTGCTCAATTGAGATTGTATTTTGGTTCTTTACAAATCGTTTGACGCCACTGCGAACTTTCTATCGTTTCACATTCTCGAGTTACACTGTCTCGGCTGCCGCGTGCTCCGCCAATTCATGACATTGGCCGTACGGTTGAGGATAACCTTGGAAAAACCTAATCCATGCGGGAATCGAACCCGCGCCCGAGTGCAACACCTGATCGACAGGCAAGCGCCTTGACTGAGCTATGCCGGTGGCCGGTACCTATTTATTAAAATATTTTTACAGTAGTACTTTACTAGGAAATAGCATTTCTTTACAAATCACGATTTTTGAGTTACGACACTGCTTTACTGGAAGTGCGATATGTGGTCAAATTTTGTTATTTTATAGACCTATAGGACTCTCTCCACGACCTAAGTGCTGATTTGAAAATTCTAAGTTGATGCCGATTATCGGTACTTCTGACTTATCCCGAAGCAATGGAAGTAGCCTACTACGAAATTGATCCTTTTTATAGGTTAAGTTTTGCTGACGGCATTTTTTAGCGAACACCCACAGCAATGTAGTTTTTGAGAAAAAGGGATGATGATGTAGGCCTACAATTTTCTTGTAGTTGTATAGCATTTCTGATGGTATGGAAAAGAAGGTCTGATGACCTTAACTCCATCAAAGTAAGTAAATAAGTTAATAAATAAATAAGTAAATAAATACATAAATACGAGTGTTTTCAAGCACCCTGCATATTAAAATAATTGCTAATACATTCATAAACAAATCTCTTGAGATGAAGGATCTTCATTTGGCGATAAGCATTTCACGCACCACTACTTCGATTCAATGCCATTTTAACATAAACATCGCTACCCATAATGCACAGCGCTTGAACAGTGGCTGATTTTGGTAAAGGACATAGCTACAATTATTCCGGTAGTATTACAATGCTCAAGATAATCCTTAGAATCCTACAGCCAACTGTTCGTATTTCCCTATAAATTATGCATTCATTTCTGACCTCACAGCGATGTCACTAGTTGCTAGGAGACTGCAAACACCAGCTACAAGCAACGAGGCGTGAGATCGGGCACTGCTAACAAGGCAGTTACTGGTTCTTCCCTTTTCTGACCCACAGACCTCGAGGCGTCAGAATGGGGCTGTGACAGATGAGGTCTCAAAGCGTGTACCGGGGGACCGCAAATTGCAAGTCCTTATTTTACGAATTCATATATTCTCAATTTATTAGGTTCATTAATGTGTCCGAGCAAAGATTTGTGAGTCTGTGATAGTTTCAGTTCAATTACTTCTCTTCTGTTCGATAAAACGCGCCTGCTGATAGACTTGATTAGCTATTTCTTCAAGGACATTCTAATAATACACTCAGGGACAAAAAAAACCGGACACTTTAATATTTGCTGGTATTTTGCAAAACATTATCTTCTCATACAATATTATGGTAGCCATCTGTTGTTATGCAGACATGTATACATTGGTGATTGTTTTTTGTTTTATAAACAAGCCATTACAACCAAATATTCCAATTTTGCTTTCGGAGTCTCAGCTATAACAATTTTGTCTCAACCATTTTGTGCTTCATTATCGTTATCATTCGTTATTTCTTTATTTTTACATTTTCTGAGTTTAAGTGGGGTTGTAACATTTGTCTTAAAACAAGATGCGACCTGAAGATGTGGCTCGAGCTGTAGCCCTTTACGATGATGGACGCAGTGTACGTTACATTGCAAATGTTATGAATATGGCTAGAAGCACAACCCATGATGCCATAAAACGGTATAGAGAGACCCTAGAATATACCAGAAGACCAGGTTCGGGTCGTCCAAGAGCTACAAATCCAAATGAAGACAGGTATATGGTGTTGAGAGTTCTTAGGGAGCGCAACCTGCCAGCTACTAGTGTTCTTCCATGGCCAGCAAGGAGTCCAGACATTAACCCAATTGAACACGTGTGGGGAATGCTGGGACGGCGTGTTAAGAATAGACGACCGAGACCAGAATCGTTACAAGAGTTGAGGCGAGCACTTTGCGAAGAATGGGAACTTATTCCTCAAGAAGACATTGCTAACCAAATTGAGAGCATGCCAAGACGTATGGATGCAGTTATTCAAGCCAGAGGGGATAATACCCGTTACTAAAAAGAGTTTTTAATGTTTAAGGCACCATAAAATGAAAAAAAAACAGACCAAACGATGCCATAGTTATACGCCCTTTGTAATTTTTTTGTAAATTTTCTCATCAGAGGTTTTTTTTTTTTTTTTCAAATGTTGTCGTATAAGGTGCTAAATGAAACATTATTTTGTTTAAATGGATTTTGTTTCATTTTGAAATAACTGGCAACAAAATACAAGCAAATATAGAAGTGTCCGGTTTTTTTTGCCCCTGAATGTATTTCTACTTATGTAATTCTGAATGGAAAATGGCAAAATGACTAAGTATAGAAGATTGAAAATGCTGACACATTCACTACATATCATAACCTATACTTACTTACAAATGGCTTTTAAAGAACCCGCAGGTTCATTGCCGCTGTCACATAAGCCCCCCATCGGTCCCTATCCTAAGATTAGTCCAGTCCCTAGCATCAAAAGCCTATCCCACCTCCCTCAAATCCATTTTAATATTATCGTCCCATCTACGTCTCGGCCTCCCCAAAGGTCTTTTTCCCTCCGGCCTCCCAACTAACACTCTATATGCATTTCTGAATTCGTCCATGCGTGCTACATACCCTGCCCATCTCAAATGTCTGGATTTAATGTTCCTAATTATGTCAGATGAAGAATACAAAGTTCTGCGTTGTGTAACTTCCTCCATTCTCCTGTAACTTCATCCCTCTAAGCCCCAAATATTTTCCTAAGAACCTTATTCTCGAACATCCTTAACCTCTGTTCCTCTCTCAAGGTGAGACTCCAATTGGTCATAAAGTATACGGCACGAAATGGTTTTCTGGTTTCAAAGTGAGTTATTTCGACATTTATGATTCTTGCTTTTCAGGAAGACCGTACGACTTTGATGAAGACCTTTTAAAGATTTTAATTCACAATGTATCTAGTCAATCAACTGAGGAATTGTGCAATCAACCATTGTACATCTGCATTCCATGGGTCAAATTAAAAAATTGAGTCTATGGGTACCCTAAGTTTTGAGAAAAAAAACAAGAAAATTCAGAGTGTTTCCATTTGAAGAGTTCACTGCAAGAATTATGG
The DNA here is from genome assembly GCF_040183065.1 of Periplaneta americana. Classification (NCBI taxonomy): domain Eukaryota; kingdom Metazoa; phylum Arthropoda; class Insecta; order Blattodea; family Blattidae; genus Periplaneta; species Periplaneta americana. The sequence continues at coordinate 36,385,812 of NC_091118.1, read as the reverse complement.
ATGTCACTTTCTTGTCGAAAATGAACCAAGACTGTCAATGCATAGATTAAGACATATAGAATGTACATAGAGAGTTATATGGCATTAACACTGATAGTCATTGCCCAGTAATGATCGGAAAATCACAGTTAAGCTTTGAGCGCTAAGCATTCCAACTTTCAATTGCTTCTCCTGCAAAATGTATTCCAAATGACATCCATCATTCTTGCAGTGGACTCTTCATTTGTGCTTCTTCGTTTGCTCATCATGTACGCACCATAATTCAAGGGCGTGTCTCGGGTGTTGCATGCATGCAGTTTACCTCAGTTTCGAAGTTTATTGGTGGAATAGGGCTCTGGATTGACACAGGTGGAAGCTTAAGACTGTGTTATTGAATTTGATACATTACAAAAAATTTGTGCCATTATAAGCCGAAATACTGTATAACATTATCTTTAAGCTTACGAAAAGTAATCATAAACACCTATCTACCACGAATTACAGTTTCATACCTTTCCTTTTAATGTCTTGTAACGACTCAAATCACTAGCTCTTAAGTTCACTATTTTGAAGCATATACAGATATGGATGTTCCTATATGTAACTTTTGTCCGGAAGTAGCAGAGGTTAAGTCAGGAAGACTGACCTGAAATCCTTCGTATCAGCTCGAAGTCCTTACTCCGGATTCTCATGCCCAAAACTCCTTCCTACATACGCAATCCCGTTTATCTCTAATTAAATTAATTTGGTATCTGGTCGTGTCAGTAGAGGGACTTTCAGATCCTTTCACAGCAAGAGTAGCATGCCTTTCACAGAAACAAATCACTATTGCCACGAATGTAATGAAGATTTATTACCCATATTACTTAATCCCATTTTTCTTCGAACTCCAACTTTCTGCCAAGTAACAATGTTGGTTTTTGCTCCAGCATGCTCGTCTGCTCGTCCTGCATTTCGCTGTCCATGATAAACACCAGGTAACGTTTCGATAACCCTGTGCCTTTCGAGCGAAAAAAGCTTTTCTTGTAGCCCTTCCTCGCCTCATTAATTGAGGTTCCAAATAAAACAACAGCCCAAGTTTAGAAAATCAAATTTTGTCAGGATTAGATTTTATTTGAATTATTCATTTCTGGATTGTATTTTATTAAGAAATTTTAGGTTATAGTTTTAAATAGTCAAACTGCATATAGCATCAAGTTTTAATGGTTTTTTACTTGGTTATTTAACGACGCTGTATCAACTACGAGGTTATTTAGCGTCGATGGGATTGGTGATAGCGAGATGATATGTTTCCAGATGAGGCCGAGGATTCGCCATATATTACCTGACATTTGCCTTATGGTTGGGTAAATCCTCGAAAAAAAAACCCAACCGGTAATCAGCCCAAGCGGAATCGAACCCGCGCCCGAACGCAACTCCGGATCGGCAGGCAAGCGCCTTAGCCGACTGAGCTACGCCGGTGGCTGTTTTAATGTTTGTGTGTTTGTTGGGTGCAGAATTATTAAGGGTTATTTAAATTTGACTTGGCATGTTGTTTTATTTTAATTCTTCTCTGCTGCACTGAATTAAATTTTACTTCTCTATAAATACACTAACAGTCTTACTAATAAACAGTGTATAGTTTTTATACGAGACTTATGCAGAGTTGAGAAAGAAAACGTTACTAATAAACCGTGAATAAGCCATGGACGTATAAACAGGCTGTAACTATACAATGGGAATTGCTTTGCAGTACTTATATACACGAAACCCCTTGTTTAAGCGTTGTATATAGGGGAAAAATGGCCGCCCCTCTAACAGCTGTTCGTATCGACTGTCATTTTATGGTGATGGTTACCTTGTAACCACAGAAGAACAAACCAAAGATCATAGAATTATTATAATAATATTGCTGTAGCTTGTACTCTTTGACCAAAATGTAGTGTGGTAATCGATTAGAGCCAGTTGACTATCGATATTTAACACGCCACACTAGAGCGCTCTACCGGATGCAATAGAGAACCTCTGTTATTCTATTACCTTTCGTAACGAAGTAATGACGAAACTATGACGTAGCTGTGTAACAGTTATACTGTTATACACGACGTATGTAGTGATTATTAGTAAGGAATTTACACACGACTTATAAACGAGCTAGTCATTGTATAAGTATACGACAGTTAAACGTCTGTGTATAGGGTTTTTATTAGTAAGACCGTAAATAGACAAAAATTCACATAAACAAGCAAAAATGTCTGCACAAAATACAGAGTGTTTCAGAACCTCAGCGACAAACTGAGGCTCGATAGAGCTCGCAATGAGGGTCATTTTTCATGAAATAACCCATGTTCTTCGGTACCTCGTTCAGGAGCTACGCGACATAGAACAACATACAAGTTTTAGTGATATTGACAATTAATTATGAAATGAATTATTCATTTATTTCTTCAAGTACCCTCGTGGACAGGTTACAAGTGTCCTGTCATTTTTCCTTCCCGTCTGAATGGAGCGCCCTTTGGAACACGTTTCCGCTACTCATGGAGGGTGTATCTTTCTCAATGTGCGGAGACATGTGATTCCAAACAAGACATCCCAACGCACTTCAACCTGGATGTACGAGCACATCTCAACAGCATCTATGGGAAGCAAGGGTAGGGAGAGCGGAACCTGTTGCGTGGCCAGCCCCTATTTTTTTTTCCTTTGGGTACATGAAATGTGAAGTATACACTACTCGAATTGACACCAGAGAGGAACTGACTGTAGTCAGCTTCAGCACAACACAGCTTGGAGATTGCAAAAGTAAAGCGTAACGAAAGAATGCTTGTTTGTGGAAGAACTCGGAACTATTTACATTGTATTTGGTAATTCAAATGTTCGACTGCTGCTGCCATCTACCAGTTTTTTTAGGTTCCTCCTGAATCAGTAGGCAACCGACGGAAAATTGAATCCCAGAAAATTGATGCCAAGGAGGTATGTGACCGTACAATTCAGGAAACTACTCATCGTTTCCAATCTTTAAGCTACCTAGACCAACAAAACTGTTAAACAGCGAATTTTTTGACAATTTTTTGCATAATTTTCCTGAACGCGAACTTGAAGTTGCTGTCAATAGCTATACTGTACTGAACAAAAGAATGTTAAAGACACAACTTGGAGTTCTATACGGAAGACCCAACTTCCGAAATATAGATGGGGCTGTTTAATTGTTACAATACAGTCTCCAACAATTCACAGGATCCATTCTGTGAAGTAACGAAGTTGTTAAATATTTTGGCTACAACACCAATGACCACTGCTGAGCCAGAAAGATGTTTTTCTTGCTTGAAACGCATAAAAACATTTTTAAGTAACACTATGTCCCAGGATCGCCTCACTGCTCTTGCAATACTGTCAATAGAAAAGAGTATAATGTCCAGGATGGAGGGGTTTAACGTTTAACACCAGGGTAATTGACAAGTTCTGCAGTAGGAAGGAACTCCATATTTCGTCACTAGGAGAGACTCAAATTAAGATAAATACATATAAGTGTATATAGTAGGCAGATATAGAGATTGTAGCACACTCATTATTTTGACCACCAGCCGCTACTGTACTGAACTTGTAAAATTTATATGTGGCAACACAGACCATGTGGGTGGGTGCAGTGTTCTCGCTTTCCTCAGAATATTTCCCATTCCCATTTCCGTAAAACGGTTTCGATTACGTGTTAGTAGCTGCAATTTCTTCCAATACGTGTGATGCTGTAGTGTGCTCGAAAAATGCTCCAAGGTTGTGAATTTCCTTGTAATTGTTAATTTTTGCAATTATTCAACAATGAATGGAAGTGAAAACATAATATATTTTGGAAAATTTAGGAAACTCAGTTTACAAGGACAGATTATTGCTATACAGAAGGGAAGGCCAACCCCAACACTACTTGGTTTTACATGTATGCATGTAGGCTAATTTGTAGCATGTTTCATTCAAGAAGGTGTCATTTCAAGCTGTTAACTTCTTTCCTCCTCTTAAGATATACGCAGGAGCCGCCACTGCTTTGCAGCAATACACGATCTCAAATAATTGAGGGGTTTGCCGGAAAAAGGGCGTATACGTCTGTATGTTGAATTGAGATACAGGCAATCTAAGATTTTAAAAAGCACCTGAATAAAATGTTATACATATAGTGAACAAAATTATACATTAAATTAAAAATCTTAGCGAGTATAAATGTTTTGTAGCATTTAGGCAATTTATATTATTAAATTTCCTTATATTTGTACCACATAAAACTTCGGTCTATACGCCCTTTATCCGTATAATGATTTGCTTAGGGGATTTTAATGTAGATTTCAGATTTAAATTTCACAGGGAATTGAAACAAAGATACATATTATGACATTTTATTATCTACTTCTAAAGTAATTTACATTATTTGAGATATACTGAGTAGACATTAAGTACGCAAAGCAATATCTCTGAATATAACAGAAAAACAAAATCTCCATTTTGTGTGAACATAAATAAATAAAATTTATCCTTTGAATAATCCTGATAACAATAAGCCCAAAAATCTGAATATTGTAACAAATCCCTTTATAGAGGATAAAATATTTCCGTCTGAATCTACGAGTTTCATAAGTTTGTTTACTCTTAAAGCAAGGACAATAATGAACATAAAAAGCAGTTAAAGGAAAAAACTGGACTGACTAAATTGAACTATATATATTTGCTTAGTCTCTACCAGAGAAAACACACACAGTACAGTATGCGTAACGCGCAGCACTAGCTCTACTAAATCGCGCACGCACGCACGCACGCAGCCCAATCCTGCAGGTATGTACAGCACAATCAAAACAACATTTCGCTACTATAATTATTCACTACATTTTAAACCGTTTTCCCGAAGAAGGGCGTATAGGTCTATCCGCCTTTCTTCCGGCAAACCCCTCAATTGGCACTGCCCACAACAAAACAATAATAGAAGTGATAGACTAGGGATATCGTTACATGGAAACGAAGGATGAAGATGCCATAAACGTGCATAAAGTCATGGACTTGGGCTATTTATTGCCGGTGGAAAGTCACTCTGCTTTAGCAGAATAACATCTGAAGAAATCTCAATTTCGCAAAACAGGCGACCTGGGTTGTTTTATTTTGGGACCTCAATTCCTTAATTTACTTTGTATTTCTTAATCTTTAATGTGAATAGGAGAAATAATGTTCTCGGCAGAAGAAGATACCTGATGATTTACAACATTAATGCTGGGTTGCAAGAAGCCTGTTCCATAAATTGCTATTCTCTAGTTAAGTAACGGATCTTTAAACTATTCCAGTCTTTAAAGTATAGGTCGTTGCAAATGTGATAGTTAACGATCTGTTAGCTATTCCATCTTTAAACGAAAAAGATTCAAAACGACAGAGCCATCGTAGCCGGCGCAAATAATTCGCTTATTATACGTGCGTGTCGCTATGGTAATTTTGTGTTTTTGGATAGTCATTGTTTTCAAACTTTGCACAAGACAGGCATCAAATACTGACCCAGGCCAACATGCAACGATTCTTGCTACAGATTGATAGAGAAGTAACCCTTCCTGTTTTGGTACATCTCATTCAAGTGTCCACTAGGGCTTTGAATTTTCGGTCTTTGCACCAATAATGTTGGAAAAGTTGCAAATTGAGAAGAAATCCTGTTTTACTGTTTGTACAGAATTTCCTCGAGGCACAGTAATGTATTGTTCTCTCATTCTTGCAATGCAGTCACACATCTTATTATTCTACAAACTGTAGATTTATAAACATGAATATGATCCACTATCACATTCTGAAACGCTCCTATTGCGTAATAGCGCATGGCAATTTACTGCGTGCGATTTGTTTTCCAATATGATGCCCTATTTCATGCAAGAGAGCCATAAATGTGTCTTTCGATAATCTAAATCTAACCTTAAAATCAATATTATCGTATTCTTCTAGAGGATTCGATCTGTCTCTTAGTATTCTTGGTCTTGGTAATGTTGTACCATATCAAACATAACCTCTACGTCAAACGATTCTATAATAGTAATAAAATTGTTTTATTCACAAAACTTTTTCTATACACACATAAATCTCGAGTTCACTGTGATATGTAGCCTATATTACATTTCACTTACTTACTTCTGATGATAACATATCCACGAAATTACTTAATACTGTCAGATACAAAAACAAGAAATATACGTACAATATGGCGGGTAACGATTTGTTAACAGTTTATAGCTCCGATTTTCGACCTATAGTTTACAGAGTGTTTTAACGAACAAATAGCTTTAAAGGTCGTTCTTGCAACGCTTACTGACGCTAAATGAACAATTATAGGACCAATAGTGTTTAACGAACCTATAAATGCTTTCTTGCAACCCAGCATAAGACCTGTGGATTGTATGTCGAGAGTAAGAGGAAGGTGGAAAATATTGGAGAATGCTAGGTTTGCAGTGAAGGACCTGCCTTTCAGCAGAAAACTATAAATATTACAGTACAGCCATTCCAGGCAAACTGGGGATTCCAATGAAAAAGTATTTTTCAGAAATATTGTTTATTATTAGTTTAAGACAGATAAGGCTCTAAATTGAGATATTCTAATGTTTTATTTTCAAAAGGAAAATACTTTACAAGTTTTATGGGTATTTGATTTAAGTGGTATTGGTTAGGTAGTGGATACTTTTGTTTCCCTAAACTTTGCAGCACTTACTTATAGAGAGATCAGTTTCAATGTATGTTTTTCAAGGATCTATTGTTGAAGAAATATTTTGAGAGCCTGCATTGTTAATTTCAAGAGTTCCAGGATCAAGGAACTTTTTACTCTGTACTATATTCTTTCTGCCACTTATTGTAAGTACTGTATATTGGGTTAATAACAATTAGCAAGCTTACAGTTCAAGTGTATATTTTTTACTTAGAAATGTCACAGTTGTTTTGAAACTGGAAAAATAGACAATAACTCATCTGTAACATCCGTGACATAGAAGAAACAGCTATAAAATATTTACAGATTATTTTTTGTGAACTAATTGGATGCCATGAGATTTGCGTAACTTTCACATGGACACTATGAGAATGAATCTCTTTTTGCTTGAGGCAGAAATCTGAGTTTTATACTTTTTCTTAATAAAGTGTGAAGTAAGTTCACAAATCTTGTAACATTCATTACGGAAACTTTCCTTTATTTTCTGAAATGGTAAAAAAAATAGTTTAATAACTTTTTTCAACAGTAATCTCACTAGAGGTCTTCATTTATCTAGAGAAAATCAAAACTCGAGTGGGATATAATTGAGGGGTTACGTGGACTAACAACCTAAGTGACTTTAAGTCGTTATTTCACAGATCACATTTTCCGACACCCTCTTGTGTGCTTTATATTGTAACAAAATATTGTTTCTCTACCTTATTCCTAGAGGGCAGCAGAAGCAGAAGCTTTTTCTTACTGAGTGTCTGGCGGCCCGACTGCGTTGTGTCTGTTCAGTGTAAACATAAATGGAGACTGATTCTGACAATGAAATCGGTGCTGCGTATGGAAGTACTATATCCACGAGAGGTGTGAAAAGAAAAATAAGGAAAAGTAACTTATCTGGAAAAAAGAAAGTCCAAAGAAGAAACGTAGGCTAATTCCGGCAGAAGTTACCTTTCAAGGAGTGGTAAAACAATACCCGCTAAACGATTTGCTATTGTGAAAACATGTTGTAAATTGAATTATCCAGGTGAATTCAATCATCTTGATCAGCAGAGACTTTTCAGTGGATTTTGGAGTATTGGAGAAAAACAACTACAGGACACAATGTTATTAGGTTACATTGAAAAAAAAAAAAAAACCTTTCCGTAACACAAAGAAACCTACATCTGGAAAAAATAGTCAGTATTCATTTGTATACAAAGTGAAATTAGAGGGCACTAATGTCACTGCATGTAAAGGAATTTTACTAAAAGTGTTGCAAATACAGAAGCCCGTATGTAAACATGTCAGCAAGCTTTGAAAGTGGGGACTGTTGCTACTACTGAAAATCGTGGAAAACACACAAATCGACCAAGGAAGACTTACCAAGAAATATGGGATATGGTAAACGTACACTGGAGTTTATTCCCTTCTAAGACGTCACATTATGCAAGACGCAGTTCTGCTAGACGGTACTTTGATGATTCCACTTTAAATGATGTCACTTTGTTTAAGTCCTTCCAGTAAAATTACTTTGAACAAAAAGGAAAAAAATTTGTCAATGAAATATCACACTTATCATCAATTCTTCAGAGAAAACCGCTGTTAAAGTTTCAGAAAACCAAGATCCGATATTTGTGACTACTGTAGGGAAACTGAACTTATGTTAAACGTGAATCCCAATGATCGACTATGGGATTCATCTTAGAAATGTTCAGAAGTACAACAGTCTTAAAGAGGAATATCTTGAAAAAGTGAAGAATTTTGCGAATGAAGATATTGATACTCTTGTACTAGAATTTGATTTTAGTCAAAATTTGGCTATTCCGAGGCTTAATGTAACGGCGCAGTTCTATAAGCAATAATGGATCTGAAGTCATCGATGAAGATGAATGAAAACCATGTGCTTTGTACATTAAATTTCAGGTTTAAAAACCCAAAACTTTTTATTTAATATCATAAAGATGTATGAACAAAGGTAAACATAGTTAAAATATTAATATGTCTTTAATTTAACTTATATAATGAAATCATTAATTAATTTTGTATATATTATTTTCAGAGTATAGTACGAAAGAATGGAGTTTATTTATGCATTTGTGTTATTGTGCAGTAAAGTACAAAGTTAACAGAAGTATTTGTATTCTTATGTTACATAATATTCTCCGATAGAAACCATTTATTGCTGTTCTGTGGACTAACAACTTAAAAGGAAGTTGCTATTAACATTTTTTTAAATATTGTAGTTCAACAATAGCCATTACTTCGTTGCATTTTTGTGTTTAAGGAATGCTATATTCATAATGTATATTTTAAAAGTTTGATGGAATATCATAGGAACACACAAAAAGTAATATCGTAATTTTCAACTTCAGTTTACTCAAAAGTATGATCTTGCACTTAAGCTGTTGGTCCACGTAATCCCTCAATTGACTATTACACTATTAGAAGAAAGTATATAAAGATTAGAAGAAACAAAGTACTCTAATACAATTAAAACAATATAATTGACTTACTAAAATTCTATTTCACTAATGTTACCTTCATCAAAATGTTTGAACGGAGCCGCCATTTTCAGTCGACAAACAAATTACGATCGCAAAGCATGTTTTATAGTACCGTAAAGAATTTTCAGTTTGAAATGTTGCCAAACAAAGAAACAAATGCTAGCGTAGTGATAAAAACAAACAAATGCTAAGGAAGCGATAAAATTAAACAAATGCTAGCGAAGCGATAAAATTGTGCGATAAGCAGCCATGATTGGTTGAAAGACGCCCTTTCGTACTGTTTTATTGGTCAAAAGTAGTATGACGTAGTAAAAGTGTAATAGTCTGTAGAATGATACTGATCTTGTAAATTGATTCTAATAATAAAAGTTGACAAAAATAATTCCAATTTCAATATATAGGTACAGTGTGAAAGTTGTAAAAATGTAACATCCGTGACACTGGAATGGCTGAGTACTTCGTACATATCATTTTCAGTTTTTAAAATAAGACTCTCATCTGTTTTTTTTTTTCTTCAATCTCCGTTGTGAGTTTGATCAAGTCCGATCTGAATTGTTATAATTGTAGTGAAGTATAGCCTAATGTTTCGGAGCAATTACATTACTTCAATGCGGGACTGTGAACTACAGAGCTGTCAGTAGAAGGCTGCATCGCAAATGGTGGACCAGCCAGTTCCCGTCCTCCCACAAGGAGCCTACGATCGTACTCTTTTGATTAAAATGCCGACTGTTATTGCACAGGAGGCCACATAACCTCTTCAACTATACTGTGCTGCAAAATGTACGTAGCTTTACTCAATAACTGGACGCCTAAATTAGTGTAGAATCTAGCTCTGTACGAACATACAGAGAATATCGTCAGAAGAAATTGTTAAAAGATGGTGAATTCACATTATAGGTCTACTTGTAATGAATTATGATAATGGAGAATTGTTGGGATATTTTTAATTGGTTATTTTACAACGCTTTATCAACTGATAAGGTTATCTTCAGTTTGAATGAGATGGTGATAATGCCAGCAAAATGAGTTCAGAGACCAGCGCCGAAAGTTACCCAGCATTTGAATCGCTCCCTGCAAAAAGAGAGTGGCTCCACGTTTTGGCGAAATTAATGTTTTTCTTGTTTCATACGTTTCATTATATCCTCTAATTGAGGTTCTGGCTGATATGTAGCCTACATCTATTATCAGGCAGTACATCTTACTTGACGATATGTGTCAGAGGAAGAACAATTGTTTGTATGATGCATCTGAAGTCTGACTAGTGTAGTATGTAGCTAGACTATAGTACAGCCGGTCGTTCTCCGGCCCTGACGTTTCTCGTGACCGAGGGAGACAGTGTTGCCGATACGTATAGATAGAATGAAAACTGTTATGCGCTCGCCGGCCGATTTTGTGGCGCGGAATAAAAACTAATTCGAAAGCGTAGGCTTGCCTATAAATAATTTTACATATAACTTAGATCACATCCTTCGTTAATGTACACAGCTAGCGTAGATCACAAAAAAAAAAAAAATAAATAAATAAATAAAAATAAAAATAAAAAAATTAAAAAAAAACTATTTCGAACGCGTATGTGAATCATTTTACAGTTTTACACAAACGTAACTCGCATCTTTTGTTAATGTACACAGATAAATAGTTATAACAGAATAAAAACTAATGCGAACACGTATGTAAATTATACATAGGCCTACAGTATATTACCACAGACTATGGGAATATCTTTATAATGAAAGTGTATCAAATGAAATAGACTCTACTTTCCTTAGAATCTGTTAATACTCAGGTGGAAAGATGCCACACTTTTAACGGTTGTTTTTCCCACTTTCAAAGCGTCACTAATTCTATCTACCACTTTCGTAACAGGGAGAAGAGGTTCTCCATTGTCTCGCTCCTTCTCAAAATATTCACGCAATCTGTATATAAATTGATGACTTTAGCTCTTAAAAGAGCCGATTTTTTCCTTCTTTGATTGTGACGACCACTGACCATATTACTATATCTATAAGGTTTACAGGCACCGGTCCACACCTGTGGAGTAACGGTCAGCGCGTCTGGCCGCGAAACCAGGTGGCCCGGGTTCGAATCCCGGTCGGGGCAATTTATCTGGTTGAGGTAAATTTCGTAAATTTCGGTGCTGGACCCCGGACTCATTTCACCGGCATTATCACCTTCATTTCATTCAGATGCTAAATAACCTAGATGTTGATACAGCGTCGTAAAATAACCCAATAAAATAAAAAAAGTTACAGGCACCGTAAATCGCTAAAGCACAAAACAACACAACTACTTCGACTGTACCATAACACAAAGAACTAACCACTCGTTCGCCACATGCATCGCATAAAAAAAGAAGTGGCAACATCGCGCTAAATACATCAGACTCTCATAGCTGGTTGGTTCTAGCAGACAACTTTAATCTCTAGTGTCCGCCTCTCTCCCAGTATTGCAAACTGCGATTGAATTAATAGTCGCATATCAGAACTCGTCTTGTAACAGCAAATTACTATAGAATTAAAAACATTACTTTAAACTGAACCAGAGTCTTTTAAGGTTAAAATTTAGCAGAATGGTTCCATTCACAGTGGAATTTCGAGGTTCTTTTCACAACGTCAAAACACCACAGGTTGACAATGCTGGTCACTATCTTTCTCTCTCGTTCTCTCTTCTCTTTCCAAGCGAAATGTCAGAGCCGAAGACTGGCCGGCTGTAGTATAGACGCCAGTTCGGAAGGCGGTCGGCTGCTAGCGTTTGCGTCGAGAGAGACAGATAGTGAGAGAAAGGCAATGTACAGCATTGCCACATCATAGGTTCGTTCCAACAACAGTCAGGAACCGTCCGTAACCATCGTGAGCATGCGCAGTACAGAAAAAGCGTTCCAACACAATCCAAACCAGTCCTGAACCGGAAACATGTACTGCAGTCGGACGTTCCAACAAGCTTTTGACACGGGTTCGGAAATTTAGTAAGTCTATGGTTCGGAACGGTCAGAAATAGTCCGCGGATTGAGGCATGTACGGAAGAGTACACGAGACGCGCATGCGCATAAACTCACCAACGTCTCCTGGATACTGAAGAAAGACATGATCGACTGTTCACATCAATGAGGTTAAAGTGACAGTGCAGACGAATAATAAAACTAGAGATTTAATTTAAATTTTCGCCAAAAAGAAAGGGAATGGAAATTATTTGGGTATTGAAATAGTTAATTACAATTTCAACATGCAGCTTTGATTAAAAGTATAATAAATAACGTAAAGATAAAAGTAAAGGTAAAGGTATCCCCCGTAACTTGCCATGAAGGCATTTTGGGGGGCATGGAGGTAGAGCCCCATGCTTTCCATGATCTCGGCACTAGAATGAGGTACATACAATAATAATTTAAAAAGAACTATTTTTAGACGAGAGTCCCCCAGTACACGACATTGAATTAGCGGAATTCTTGCCTTCCATATTTTTTATCTTTTTATAGAAAATGATCGAAATTCTATTTTCTGCAATTAGAATTAGCTGCGAAACGATAATAATAATAATAATAATAATAATAATAATAATCATCATCATCATATCCCTCACGTATTAGACCTTACAGGATCTGTTACGGTCTCATGCCAGCGCTTTCGTGGTCTTCCCAATTTCCTCTTTCCTCTTGGTACATAAGTAAGAATCTGTTTAGGCCATCTAGTGCGATCCATCCTTTCGACATGTTTTTTTCCACTGAAGTCTATATTGTTGAACAAAATTAACTATAGGATCCATTTTTAGTTCCTGCAATATGTCCACAGTGTTCCAGCAAAGAGCATCCCGCTGTTCGTCGCATGAACCTCATTTCAGCTGTCGTCAGCCTTTGCTCATCAGCTTTTCTGATTATCCATGCCTCGCTACCGTAAGTGAGGACCGGTCGAGCTAGTGTTTTATATACCTTTAGCCTTGTATGTTTCTGAACATGGAATGATTTGAAGACGGTGTTAATTACGCCAGTGATTTTTATAAATTTAGATATTTTGTTTGACATATCTTCATCAGTGATGTAAGAGAGGTTATAACCTAAATACTTACTTACTTACAAATGGCTTTTAAGGAACCCGAAGGTTCATTGCCGCCCTCACATAAGCCCGCCAGCGGTCCCTATCCTGTGCAAGATTAATCCAGTCTCTATCATCATACTCCACCTCCCTCAAATCCATTTTAATATTATCCTCCCATCTACGTCTCGGCCTCCCTAAAGGTCTTTTTCCCTCCGGTCTCCCAACTAACACTCTATATGCATTTCTGGATTCGCCCATACGTGCTACATGCCCTCCCCATCTCAAACGTCTGGATTTAATGTTCCTAATTATGTCAGGTGAAGAATACAATGCGTGCAGTTCTGTGTTGTGTAACTTTCTCCATTCTCCTGTAACTTCATCCCGCTTAGCCCCAAATATTTTCCTTAGCACCTTATTCTCAAACACCCTGAATCTATGTTCCTCTCTCAGAGTGAGAGTCCAAGTTTCACAACCATACAGAACAACCGGTAATATAACTGTTTTATAAATTCTAACTTTCAGATTTTTGGACAGTAGACTAGATGATAAGAGCTTCTCAACCGAATAATAACACGCATTTCCCATATTTATTCTGCGTTTAATTTCCTCCCGAGTGCCATTTATATTTGTTACTGTTGCTCCAAGATATTTGAATTTTTCCACCTCTTCGAAGGATAAATCTCCAATTTTTATATTTCCATTGCGTACAATATTCTGGTCACGAGACATAATCATATACTTTGTCTTTTCGGGATTTACTTCCAAACCGATCGCTCTACTTGCTTCAAGTAAAATTTCCGTGTTTTCCCTAATCGTTTGTGTATTTTCTCCTAACATATTCACGTCATCCGCATAGACAAGAAGCTGATGTAACCCGTTCAATTCCAAACCCTGCCTATTATCCTGAACTTTCCTAATGGCATATTCTAGAGCGAAGTTAAAAAGTAAAGGTGATAGTGCATCTCCCTGCTTTAGCCCGCAGTGAATTGGAAAAGCATCAGATAGAAACTGACCTATACGGACTCTGCTGTATGTTTCACTGAGACACATTTTAATTAATCGAACTAGTTTCTTGGGAATACCAAATTCAATAAGAATATCATATAATACTTCCCTCTTAACCGAGTCATAAGCCTTTTTGAAATCTATGAATAGCTGATGTACTGTACCCTTATACTCCCATTTTTTCTCCATTATCTGTCGAATACAAAAAATCTGATCAATAGTCGATCTATTACGCCGAAAACCGCACTGATGATCCCCAATAATTTCATCTACGTACGGAGTTAATCTTCTCAAAAGAATATTGGACAAAATTTTGTACGACGTCAACAAAAGTGATATTCCTCGAAAGTTACCACAGTTGGTTTTGTCCCCCTTTTTAAAAATAGGTACAATTATGGACTCCTTCCATTGTTCTGGTACAATTTCCTTTTCCCAAATAGCAAGTACAAGTTTATAAATTTCGCTATATAATGCACCCCCACCCTCTTGTATTAATTCTGCTGGAATTTGATCGATACCTGGAGACTTGTACTTTTTCAGATTTTCTATCGCAATTTCGACTTCTGAAAGCGTGGGTTCGGGTATAAATGGCTCAGCAGTTTGTATTTCAATTTCGTCCCGATCATTTCTATTTGGCCTATGTACATTTTAAATAGTTAAATTAATTAACACGTTCAATTAAAGTATTATTTATCATGATCTTACTTGGAATTGGGTTCTCTCCCGAAAATGCCATGACTTTCGTTTTCTCTTTTGACATTTCCATATTGAAATCTGAGGCGATTATTTGCAAATTATAAACGGCTCTTTGTAAAGCTTCCTCTGTTTGAGCGATAATAACCTGATCGTCAGCAAACATTAGTGTATCGAGAACTGTGTTTCGATTAATTTGAATTCCAGCATGATGACTTTGTTTTTCAAAATGTATAAAATATGGTTCATATATATAATAAACAACAGAGGGGAAAGACCGCACCCTTGTCTAACACCTTGGTTGATGGAAGTCCAGCTGGTAGTTCCGCGTTCAGTTCTTATGGCAATTTCATTTTGTTGATATAAATTATAAATGGAGAGAATGATTTGGTTTGGCACATTATCATAGCGTAAAATCTCTAAAAGTTTATTTCTATCAACTCTATCAAAAGCTTTTATGAAATCAATAAAAGCTAAGTGGGTTGGAATATTAAATTCTCTGTGCTTTTCAATTAAAATCTTCATGGTGAAATAGCTGTCACAACATGATCTTCCTTTTCGGAATCCATTCTGTTCTTCAGTGATTTTGTCTTCGTAAAGACATTACATTACTCCATATTACATTCAAGTCTAATAATAATAATAATAATAATAATAATAATAATAATAATAATAATAATAATAATAATAATAAGCATCCCGTTCTTAGCAAAGATAATCACAGTTATAGGATCTCTGGATTTAGTACATAACGATCCGCGAAAGCGTTCCAACAGCGTCCAGTCAGTTTCAATCCCATAGCAGATGCTGAACTAGCGCATGCGCATAAGATGGTACAGGAACCGTACATGAACTGATCCATGAACCGCTTGTTGGAACGAACCTCATACTTCACGCGCGCGCGCGCAATACAAGTAGCTGAGGAGAGAATTTCAATTTTAAAAAGACAATAATGACCTTAGCCGTTGATTACTGCAAGCATGACAAACCTCTTATCAGAACATTATCAAATCTTACGTTGTATTAATAATGCTTATACTAAGTTTTAAGATTTTTATGTGCGATATTATTATTATTATTATTATTATTATTATTATTATTATTATTATTATTATGTTATCACACAGTTTTAATACGAAATGTATACGGTGTATTACTAGAAAAAATGATGCACTATTTAAGTAGAAATTGTATTTAGGTCTATTTCTAGGCGCAAATTATTTTAGCTAGTTAAATACCCTAAAACAATAACTACGAGTACCATGTTATATTGTCACATTTCGGTCACATTTAATATAAATTAGGATTTAATAAATATTCAGTACCTGGTTTTAATCGAAGTCGCTGATTCCCTATCAGTCCCGTCAGATTCTTCAGAGTCGGATTCTCGAAGGTACAGTTTCCCTGGAAAAGGATGAGACGATTGAATATTCCTAAGTCTCAGATGCATGCGCATGATCGGAGACCAGAGCACTGATACACAAGATAACGAATATTTAGTTATTTAAATTCAGGCTATTTGGTTTGTTACTAGCATCGTTCCGAAATTCACTTCAAAAACTGCAAAAAAATATGATAAGATTACGTAAATAAAAGATAAATATATGCATAAATCGTGTAGTTAAATCGACAATGGACCTTCATGACTAGATCGACACTCCGCACAGAAAGGAAGGCTTTCATGTCGTTTCAATAGCTCAGACGGTAAGACTTCTGCGTGTTGTGTAGAAGAGTGCGAGTTCGATTCTTAGTCTACACAACGATTTTTTTTGTCTAAATAACGTTGAAATAGAGTTTTACAAAGTCCTGAGATTAAGTGTTAATGATCGCAAACAATACAAAATTGCAAGTTATAATATTATAAACGTTAATCTAATGAATGCATTTATACTCATACATATACAATGTAAATGCATATATATTAAAAACTAACAATTAAAATGAAATTAAAATATATATATATATATATATATATATATATATATATATATATATAATAATAATAGACAAACTTTTACAAAGGTTTACAGTCCTTAGGCTATGTCATTTGTTGAGTAATTATTACAATATTTTATTAATAGCTTTCCCATATGTGTAAGAAATGCACTCGCACAAAACAATTTTTGTTAAAAGTATGGCTTTGGATTATTTCATTCTCACACCTTCAGTTAATTTTAACTATTTTATCTGTGTTTACAATAGTGTTTAATTTAATGTGGATTCAATTTTATTCATGTTATGATTGAATAAAAAAGCACTGTTGCAGTTATTGACTAATTACATATATTAATACTAATTATTAAATGCATCTGTTAAGTAACCAATTGCAGTATCTTTTGCAAAATCTTGAATGTTTAAGTTGTCAATAATATTTCTGTACTATATACTATAATACGTTAAAAGAATTTGCAATAGATTTGGGATCCTCTACTTTATAATCATTGGTTTTAATGAAAAAATATTTTCTTCTTAGGATATCTACAAGTTTAAATTTAATAATATTCCGAATAGGTTTAATTGCATTATCTGAATTTTGTACTTTTCTATTCAAATATATTCTATTTCCCTCTTTCATAATTTTTTATAAATTACACTGTACTTCTTGCAGTATTTAAGAACATGAGGATCATTACATTGCAACTCATTACATATAGATTCTTCTTTTTAATACATGAGGTTTTGAAGTCCCTGCGTTATCTATATGTTTTTACTTTTGAATTTTTTTCCACAACATTGAGTGGAGAACATCCACTGAAGTGATTATGAAATTAAGTGAAAAATTCAATACATTTACTCTTAATATCAGTAGTACCAGTATCATATATGTTTTTCCAAGATTCATTTTGTAGACATAAATGTAAATAATCACTAGATACAGCATTTACGATCATTTCTTAGTTTTTTTAATTAATATTTTGAAATTGTTCAGCGACATTGGAAACACTTAGGATTTGTTAATCATGTTCAGACAAGCCACTGATTATAGGTTCTGTCGAATAGGAATTCAGTCTAATTCTGTGTGCAAAACATTTATCAATGGCTGTGCTACTTCAGCTTAGATTTAATTTGATTAGTTTCGCAACAATTGGACTTCCTGTTATATCCTGTTATTTAGATATTTAATTTAGGGTTGATTTATTAACTCTTACTATGCAAGATGCCTCTTATTTCAATAATTCTATATCACGTTAAATGGTCATTGTCTACACTAAAGTATTATCGTCATCCCTCATTTCTCGTAATGGCGAACCGACGTGACATGAGACAGCGAGTTATAGCTCTAGTTGAGGCTGGATATGGGGCTAGATCTGCTGGCCATTTCGTCGGTGTTCCTGGAAGTACAGCCGCGAGGTGGGTTCATCGTTACCAAAATTTCGGGGAGGTCGAAAATCGCCCTATTCCTGGGCGTCCGCGGATTTCTTCATTGGAAGAGGATGCTCTCTTATTCGAGACAGTTCGACAGGACCCCTTTCTGACTGCTAACGAAATAAGAGAAGCATCTAACTTTCCCGGCTCTTCACAGACTGTGATCAGCAGGTTGAGGAACCGCGGTATTAGGAGCCGGAGGGCTGCGCGAATGGAAATATTGGGCGAAGCACAAGCTGTCGACCGTCTTGCCTTCGCTACCAATCGAGTGGATTTCGATTGGAGGAATGTAATTTTCTCCGACGAAACAACCATCTCGAGTGATTACGAAGGTCCTGTCCGTGTCTATCGTGAGGATGGTCTCCGACATGACCAGCGCTATGTGCACCGACATGAAAGATCGGGGCGCTTTAGCATATCGTGTTGGGGGTGGATGTCTTACGATGGACCTGGCGTTATAGAACGCATCGATGGCCGGTTTAATGCAGGAACTTACGAGCACATTCTGGAAAATATATTCGTTGCCTCCGCCCGAGAACGTTTTCCCGAAGGAACATTGCTGTTCCAGCAGGGTAACCATCCCGTGCATTATGCTGCAAGCATTCAAAGTTGGTTTCAGAGGAGACCCGAGATCGAAATCATTATTGGCCTCCGAGGTTACCTGATTTGAATGTCATCGAAAATTTATGGGCGGAATTGAAAAAGAGAAGGATATAGCCACATATGCCCACCGACGCCCTCGAAATCGAGACGAATTGTGGGATCAAGTTGTTGACACCTGGGAAGATCTCGCCGGGGATCAGAACTTATTCCACAATCTCGTGACATCCATGCCGGATCGACTTAGAGCTGTAATAGAAGCTGATGGCATGTGGACAAGATTTTAAGTTAACAGGTCTCTCTTTGTTTCTTATGATTTTTGTTTGAGGAAGAATACTTTTAACTTCCAAGTAAGATTTATTTTTTGACGAGGTTCAGCCCACTTGTAGGACCCAGAAATTGGACATAAATTATTCCATATTTTTCGACAAATTAGACAATCGAGGAACTCTGAACAAATTAATTACACTTCAATAAAAAAAAGTTTTACCCGGGATCGAACACGAGACGTTTCGGTTATACAGTGAAACCGACACGCTACCATATGAGCTACCGAGACAAGGCAGTGACAGCAGCAGTCCAGAATGTAGATCCCTTAGCAGGCATTTACCATTCGGTACAGTGAAGCAATATTATTTTGTGACTCGAGCTATGTTGTGAAATCGTGGCCTTAAATGGCTGTCTTCTTCGTGATCCTTATTCTGGTCCTTGTCCTTGTTGTGGTCCTTGTAACAATTCTTGTACTATTTGCCATGGTATGTATCGTTACGTCGATATCGAGTGAACCGCGCTGTAGAACTTTTCTAATACTGTACGTCGCAGCACACTTTTATTAAAATCATCTAAATTTGGAGACTGTTTTTTCACGACGAGGATGCTTACCAGGAGAACGAAACGTGGCAGTTCCGCTCACATTAAAAGAGTTGTTTCCTTCACTAACAATTTTTTGCACGGTTCGCAAACCCACACCACATGCTTCTGCAGTCGTCTCTTGCGCGTTGGAAACTTCGCGGCCAGCAGCATGATGCCCGGCAGAGTTCTGCTCGTTAATGTTTTTAAAATAATTATACACCTTAAACATTATTTCCCGCGCCTGCCTGTGCAGTAGGGCCTACTTGTCTTTTTATAGTATCTCCTTCCATTTATTTATCTTACACATACACAGTATATATTAGTTTTACTTATTCGATGTTTTAAAACACTCACAGTCTTACTAATAAACCGTGTATAGTTTTTATACGAGACTTATTATATTACAAAGAGAGGGATGTTCGGTAAAAATTGCCTATATACCCAATGGTATTTTCCAAACACCTAATGCACTATAATAATAATCCTCAGTGTTTTGAAAATCAGAGGCGATATGACTTTTCCAATTGCAGACGTTGATTGCAATTCCCTCATTCTTACATCATTTTCAATGACTGAATATTGTGAAAATATGATTGCATGCATTGCTGGCTTAGTTGTTAAATCATTAAGAAAATATGGTGTAATAAATCTAAAGACTCAATTCATGGTCTGTACCAGCAGTAAACAAAATCTCTTTTATTATTTTTTTTTATGAAAGACTAATGGGAGTTTTGTCATAACGTCATCTGACATTATATAAATACGCCGCTTAAGTGAAAGAACGATTATACAGATGTTGACAGTTCAATAGCATTCTTACATCGTGTGAAAACAATGTGATCTAAAAATAGAACACTTGTACAATCTTTGTACACTTATAGGAACATATTTTAAAAAATGGATCCCGGATTCCTCCCGAGAATCATATTTTAAACTTGTTAAACTGACATAGAAATACATAAAGAGCTACTGGCGTAGCTCAATGGGCTAAGGCCTGCCGATCCGGGGTCGCGCTCGGGCGCGGGTTCTTTTCCCGCTTGGGTTTTTTCCGATATTCTCAACCGTAAGGCGAATGTCAGAGTAATCTATGGCGAATCCTTGGCCTCGTTTCGCCAAATACCATCTCGCTATCATCAATACCATCCATGTTAAATAATCTAGTAGTTGATACAGCGTCGTTAAATAATCAACTAAAAGAAAATACTGCATAATGAGCAGATGTGAGCACACAACTTAAAGTTACCAGTGCAACACGACTTTACATAAAAATGTTGCAAGACAATATTTAACAGAGTCAATAATAATAATAATAATAATAATAATAATAATAATAATAATGAATCAATACGCAAGATGGTATGTACACTAGGCCTGAGTTCTATTATATGACTAATTCATGCATGTGACGTTTATTTCATATTACAGCTGTGTTAATAAGCTAATGCATGGAGACCTACTTATATTTCAAACTAAAACATTAGGTATGTGTTTTTATTTTACAGGTGTATATTCTGTGATATGAAAACAGATAAATAATAATTGTTCGTTTCTTGTGCATATCAAAGCAAACCTGTGTTTACAATATAGACCTAATGTAATGCCTTACACAGCAAGCAGTGTTTTGTTAATAATAGTTAATACTAATAATTTTCCTTTCATCTGAACTATTACTACAATATGCATTTGTATTTCTGTTCGTTCTATATGTTGTCAAATAACTACACAACGTCTTTGGTTACGGTATAAAATTGTTCCAGTCTTCTTTTATTTCGTGCCAAACTAATGGAAACTATGCTTGATTATGTCCATAACGTGATCGCTTTAAATGTTAATAAGATTTTTTTCATTTATCCATTCAGATTGATTTATAAGAGACACCAAACATATATATTAAACATTCAGCATTGTATAGTGCAGCCGTCTGCTAGCCGGTGCTTCTCCCAAAACATGGCGACGGACGCAAGCTTCAATTTGTCCCTACTCTGAACTTCTGCGCAGCCTGGGCTGCAGGGGCTCGGTTGCGATAGCAGCCGAGGCGTGTGACGTCATCTTTACTGCTGACAGCGATCGCAGCTCATTGCGTTGAGTACATTTTCTTTAATAAACCTAACTAGACATTCATTACAATACATAATTTGAACTGATTGTTGCCAGTGTTATTCATATCCTTTTCATTGTGCGTTTAAGTTCATGTACTCTTTAAAAGAGTTATGAATAAAATTTAAAAAACATACAAAAAATTAACAGTAATAGCTTAAAAGTCGCTCCCTCAAAATCTGCCGTCCTAGGCAGCTGCTTAGTCTGCCGAGGCCTAAATACGCCCCTGATTGCATGTAGGCTACTGTACCTATTAACTTTCTTTCACTTCAGCGCAACAGGAGCATCCAGCACTAATGTAACAATGGAAAATCGCGGAGCCACTGAGTCTACTGTCACAGAGGAATGCCAAATACTAAAAATTAGAAGAGAAGAATTACTCTCTAGAAACGAGGATTAAGGAATTGACAGCTGCCAACAGGAAACATGAAGAAGAAAAAAGAAAATTACATGAGGATGTAATTTCATTGAAAAACATTAGACAAACAGAAGTTATATCTAAAGTGGCTGAAATTTTGAAACCATTTTTCACTATTGGGCAAATTGATGCTCTTTTGAATAAAAAACGTAGGGTGAAATGGTCTGTAGAAGATTACGGTACTGCAATAACACTTCGAAACCTAAGTCCAAAAACATACCGATACTTAAGAACAAAATTAAATTACCCGTTACCTGATTTGTCAACTCTGAGAAAATGGGCAGTAAAACAATTATCGCTTGAGGAAGGTGTACTTCATGATGTCTTAAAATTAATGAAGGCGAGAGCTACAAATATGTCGGAGTTAGATCGTGTAACAGTATTAGCATTTGATGAAATGTATTTAAATGAGGAGGTTTCTTTTGACAGTAGGGAAGAACAAATAATTGGACCTCATAAGGCAGTGCAGTTGTTTTTGCACGTGGTTTGTTTGCAAGGTGGAAGCAGCCCGTATACTATAAATATGATCAGACAATGACAAAAGAAATCCTAACAGACATAATTTGCCAGTTAGAAGGCAGTGGTTTTCAAGTTGTGGCCACAGTTAGCGATTTAGGTGGAAGTAACAGAAAATTGAGGCGTGATTTGAAAATTTATACCAAACTAAATTGCAGTTTTCCTAATCCAAATGATTCAACTCGAGAAATATTTGTTTTTTCAGACGCTCCACATTTATTGAAATTACACAGGAATCACTTTCTAGATCATGGTTTCAACTTGAACGGATTGAACATTTCATCAGAACCAATTCATGAACTTTTACGTGCATCCTCGTCCTCTGATACAAAATTAGCTTACAAGTTAACTCCGTTACACTTAAGTGTCCGTGGTACCCAAAGACAAAAAGTTAGTTTGGCAGCACAATTATTTTCCAACAGAGTTGCAAAGGCTTTGAAATGGTGTGGTGAAAACGAGTTGTTGAGATCAAATGAATGGAAAGAAACTTCAAAGGCAATAAAATTAACTAATGATTGGGTTGATTTATTTAATACCGTTTCTAAATTCTGTACCCACCGTGGGCTGCATAGTTACGGAATAAACCTTCAAGATCAGAATATTATACTCTCAGAAATGAATGACTTCATTACCACAGTTAAAGTAGGAGAAGCAAACAGGAAATTACATTATCAGGAGGGGATTCTAATAAATAATAAATCATTAACATTGTTGTATGAGGCAATGAGGTACAAGTACAAAATTGAATACATCATCACAAGAAAACTTAACCAAGATCTGGTAGAAAACTTTTTTTTTCGGAAATTAGAAGCATGGGTAAAACAAACGATCATCCCTCTGCTTTAGATTTTAAACATAGACTGAAGTGGTATATACTAGGTCGAAATCCATTATCTCAGTTTTGTGAGAACAAAAACACCTCCTATTTGCTTTCGGAAGAAGAGGCATTAATAGTGGGTCCTAGTACAAGCCAATCAGAAGTCAATGATAATCTGCAGAAAGAACTGTGTGCAACGGCAGAATTACTTAAAGGCATTCTGAAACCGGTCAAATTTACCAACGATCGAGATCCTGAAGAAAATATAGGCCTCCCAGAAAAAATATATGAAATCTCTGCAAGACAGCGGATATCCCAGGGAGGATTAAAATATATTGCAGGATATGCTGCATCAAAACATATGGAGCAATACCCGAATCTTGGAATTCCCACAAAATTGTCAACTTCTGCTAATCAAAAAGACTGGATTACTACAGTGCCCCGTGGAAACTTAATTCTCCCTTCTAAGGATCTGCAATTGATTGCCATGCTTGTTGACAGTATATTCTCAGATGTGCACGGAGATTCTGTTTCTCATGAGAAATTTATAATAAAAAAGACTGTAAATTTGGTTAATTCTGCCATGAAAAACGAAGCAGAAATCAGTTCTCCTCTTCCGCCAGAAGTAATTACGACATTGGTTAGAACAAGAACATTTATTAGAATTAAAGAAATTAATAAAATAATAAAAATGTCTGGAATTTCAAAGAGAAATGTTATAAAGAAAATGAAAAAGATTGCATAAGAATAAGTATTTACTTAACAGAGTGGGATTTATAATGGTGAAATTATATTATGTCTTGTGTGGAATAATAAGGTAAATAATGTAGTAGACTATATTATGTCTCCAATAGCCTGAATATATAAAAATATTTGTTTACTATAATGACAAATTATTCCAAGAAATTCATATACATATGTTAATAAAGGTTCAAAAGTATTTGAATTCATGTACAAAATAATGTATGTTATAAATAACTGTATAGATCTAAGTATGTATATATTTATTACACATTGTATTGTAATTATTATAAAACCACGTGTATATTACAGAAGGCAATATTATTAATGACACACTACCATATCACAGTGTTTCTTGAAACTTGAGTTTAATATGTAATAGATCATAATTTTATTACGTTATCAGTTCAAGGTAGTTCCTATTGTACTTGAATTCATGTGTAATATAATTTGTGTGATATATGGGCCTAATTTTGTGCATATTTGTAGCATAATGTATTATAATTATTATAAAAGTACGTTATATTACAGAAGGCAATTATTAACGTTGCACTACCATGTTACATTATTTCTTGACTCTTGAATTTAATTTATTGTTCACTATTTTATAATGTTATCACTTCAAGGTAGACCCTATTATAGCCTATACTGTATACACAAACCATGAGTTTTATTTATTCATTTAAATCTATGGACGCAGATCTAACCATCAACAATCTGTTATGTTGACCGTCATTCGAGTGCGGCCTGCAGTAAAGGTGACGTCATGCGCAGACTGAACGAAAACACGCACAGTTTGTCCCATACCTCTACTATGTTTCCACCATGGTTAAACTGAAGTGGAAAAACCTAGTATTTCGTCAAATACGTGCTAGGAACTTAATCTAAACTTATGTACGCTAAATTTAAAACACTTGAGCTATTCCTAGAAGGAATGCTTAAAAGAATAACCTAAGCAAAATTGTCATGTAGTATGACAAGAAGTCCTAGCAAATATACTGAAGAAAATGTTAATATTCCTAGGTTATTTTAAATGCGACCTGCAAGATTGCCTATAAAATGAACAAGTATGATTCGGATGATTTTATTAAATTGTTTTCCCAGTCTCTACACGTTGCAAAACTATTTACTATACCATAAAATATAGAATGAAAGTAGGCCTTAACTGTAGTAAACAACCTTTACCTCCAAGCTTGTAACGTGGGTGAAACATGACAAAACACGCTTTCAGTTTTTTTGTTACAGTAAAGTATAATTATTATCAAAATGTGAACGTGAGGCCAACAGACGGCTGGTCTGTCTGAGCCTTTCAAGGGCTGTGGCACCACAGATAATTATTAGTGTATAATTGAGCACCCACGTACAATAATGGGGTAAGTAGTTACGAAATATATTCATACTTACCCCATTATTGCACGTCGGTGCTCAATTATGTTCTTTCATGTCCTTCCAGTCAAAATACTAACAACAATACGACATACCCCAGAGTTTAGCGTTATTATGGATGCGAGTGTCGAAATACAATTTTAATATTTGATTGCTATTACTAGGTTTGAAACGGAATTGTAGCGGTTTTATCCGTATTTAGTTTAACTTTATTACTAGTGAACCATTTATTTGATTAATCGTTTGTCTTCGAAATAGGCCTACTTCTTATAAGCTACAGCTCATCGTCTTCTTGTATAAGCAGTAAGGACAGAAGGAGCAGAAATAAAGGATGCCGGTGTCGAAATACAGTTTTAATATTGTATTGCTGTTTGTTTTTCACTGGGTTTGAAACGGAATTGTATTGGTTTTATCCGTATTTAGTTTAAGTACATTACCAGTGAACCATTTATTTTGTTTATGCCGGGCGTTGTTACACATTTATGCATAAAAAAAATGCTGCTAATTAACAAAACTATGGACTTAACTTCATAAAATTTACATGAAATATGATATATCAGTTGTCTTTTTCCTTTTGACATTGCAGTTATATGCAGCACACACAACAGGCATGTTTTTTCTTCGTTTTTTTGTACTTCTTACCTCCGTTATACAACATTGTAAGCAGACGAATTTTTACAAAGGTGGGCGCTTAGCTCAGATCTGCCGTGTTTCGCGGTGGCACCGCAAAGAGCGCTGTACAGGACAACATGGCCACTCTATAGTCTTCTCTTTCTAACTCGTTGGTAATCACAGAAGAACAAACCAAAGATCATAGAATTATTAGAATAATATTGCTGTGGCTTTTACTCTTTGACCAAAATGTAGTGTGGTAATCGATTAGAGCCAGTTGCACTATCGATATTTAACACGCCACACTAGAGCGCTCTACCGGATGCAATAGAGAACCTCAGATATTCTATTACCTTTCGTAATGAAGTAATGACGAAACTATGACGAAGCTGTGTAACAGTTGTACTGTTATACACGACGTATGTAGTGATTATTAGTAAGGAATTTACACACGACTTATAAACGAGCTACTCATTGTATAAGTATAAGACAGTTAAACGTCTGTATATAGAGTTTTTATTAGTAAGACCGTCACACGTGAACAAAGTAACTAGAGAAGCACATGTTACTGACTGATTCTGATTGGTTCTCCTGTTCAAGCTTGTGACATCACATGCCATACAGACTACGGCGCATCTAGTAGCCGTCCGCCTTCCGAATTGCCGTCTACTCTATAATAAAAGCCAGGTTATGAACCGATTAAACAGGAAGTAGTTGGCAGGGCGAAAGAAAAGTGCGGGTTAGAGGGGTAGCCTGTGCAGCGATGACACGTTGAGTATGGCGGGGGGGAGGAGAACAAAGCTTTTCATTGGACCTCACGTGAAAATGTCGTCTGCTAACGAAAATCTGCCAACGGAATCACGGAGACAGTGTAGCCAAACTTCCCAGTTCCTTTGGAGTACCACGTCATGGCTCTCTTTAGGAAGGCTGCGGCCAGGCAGAATTGGCAACACAGCGGGCAAGGCCTTCTCTTCCGTCCTCTCAGATCGAGGGTCCTTTTAAACTCCTTGTTTCAGCTGTTACATCATTCGGAAACAATAGGAGTTCTAGCAGTGTCAAGATATGAGTTAGCAGCCGGTCTCAAAGTTTACATTTTAATTTAATTGTGTATTATGCCTGAAAAGTGTGTCGTTCCGGGCTGTAATAGTAATTACAGTAGTTCTATCAAGATAGAGGGCTACATCCGCAGTTTCCGTATACCAAAGGATCCAACTCGGAGAAATGAATGGATTCGTGCTATTCCTCGATCTGATTGGACACCATCTGACAACTCCGTTGTTTGCATAAAACATTTTCATACAAACAATCTTCGCTTTGTGGAAAAGTATAAGGACAAGGATGCCAATGCGTGTGAATACCCTCCTAAGTGCTCCAGATTTACACGAAGATGCTCTCCCAAAAATTTTCCTAATTTACCACAATACTTGAGCGAATCCAGCTCTAAAAAGCGTAAAAATCCCGACGAAAGAAGAGAGAAAGAAGAAAAGAAAAGGAAGAAGCAGAAATATTGCGTCTTGAAGTGGAAAATAGGATAGAAGATTTCAAAACATTCTGTAAAAACGTGAGTGACAAATTCAAACTTTCTGATTGGAATATTTTCAAAAATAATAATTGTTGTATCTTGTACAAATTAGATGTAGTTTCTATACCCAGAATTAGTTGTAGTATACGTGTACATAATGATTTGGTTGTTGAAGTCCATATAAAGGGTGGCAAAATTCCCCATACATTTCTCCCTGTATTGAGAAATGGAATACTTAAAGAGTGGTCACAAATTAAAGCATTGATGGAGTATTGTGAAGAACACAGTTTGCAAAATAGTGAGAAACATTTACTGATAACCGACGGTTTACAGAAGCTAAAAACCGAAATTGATTACAATGCCAATGACAGCAGTATCCTGACTAAATTAAATATCCTGCAGGATCAGTTTTCTTTGCTGTTTAAGACTGTTCCGCATTACAGTGTTCAATGTATTTTAAATGCATTTTTAATTTACATGCAGTCAGTAAAATGCTACAATGCTCTAAGGGTAAACGACATAAGACCACTTCCACATCCTAGACTGCTACAAAAATTATCCGCATCATTCTCCATTTCCCCCAAAAGAGATCTAGAAAATAATAATTTCCTTGCACTCATATGCGAAAAACTTTCAGATACAGACAAAATTGTAAGTTTGCAAATTGACGAAATTCACGTAAAACAAAGTTTGGATTTCAAAAATGGAAACTTATTTGGCACTGTAGAGAACAAGGCACAAGATATGGCAAAAACAATAGTAGCATTTTTAATTAGTTCAGCTTTTGATCATTTAAAAGAAATTGTGAAACTTGTACCTGTAAAACAACTTAAAGGTGATGAATTAACAGACTTGACAAAGAATGTAATGATACAGGTAATTAATGCTGGTTCCAAAATACTTTGCATTATAACTGACAATAACAGTCAATAGAGTAATGTTCTACGAATTGACTAAAGATTCAGAGTCTAATTACTATTTTACCTTCGGTAACAATCCATGGAAAATGTATGTTCTCTACAGTGTACATATTTTTAAAAATATAAGAAACAATTGCCTAAATTTAAAAGATTCAGACAAAACTTTCCATGTTCCATTTTGGCCGGCATTGCCGAATATACAGTACCGGTATGTCAATCTGATGTTGAGGATTTCGAAAGAGATTTCTGTATGCGAAGCAAAATTTTCTGATTTGCGAGAATTACAAAGGAAAGAGACAGACATGATCGTGAAAACCGCCCACAAATTAAGCCAAAAGACTCTCAGTCCAAACACTTTTGAGAGGCAAAAATAAATTTAGTGGTAAATGTGTTCAATGAATATACTGTCGCTGCTTTGCACAAGAATAACTACTTCAGCACAACATATTTCATCAGTGTTATATTAACATGGTGGTCAATTATAAATGTAAAGAGTGCTGTTGTGCATATTTTTAAGCGCAACCCTTTGAAAGAGCCATTTGGTAGTGTTGGTGATTCAAGACTGAAGTTCTTGGAACGTTTTATGCTGTGGCTAGAAAAATGGAAAGAAATTAGTGGTAATAATCCTCTTCGGGGATGTTTGACCAAAGATACCGGTACTTATAATGCCCTCTATCATTGCACTTATGTTTCAAAAGAAATTATTAGCTACTCATTAGCTAATTTTAATGTAAAGTATGTTTTGACAGGAAAGTTTCAAACAGATAATCTGGAACGTCGATTTAGTCAATACAGACAATTGAGTGGCGGTAATTACAATGTCACTGTTACGCAAGTATTGGAGTCTGAAAAAAAAAAAGGTCAAAGTGTTCTAGGTTTACATTCTGCCAGATATGGTAAAATTTCTTTTTCTGATAACATGTTGGAAAAACAAACTGAATTAATGTGTGGGGAACCTGATAATATTGATGAGTTTAAAGAAGTTTTAAATGCGAATTATGTCGATAATTTAAAAATGGATGATTCAGCTTTTCTTTACATTTGTGGTTATGTAACTTTCAAATTATGTTTTAATTTGAATTGCGATGTATGTGTGAAATTATGTAAAAACACACATGAATGCACTGATACGTATATTCAATGTCTAAATAGAGGTCGGCTTTCAGTCCCCTCTGATTTTATCTTGTGTGCAGGTAAATATATTGTGGCAATTTTCCAAGCATTAATTGGAGCCAAATTTGAAAGTAATTTCTTGTTAGCAAAGAACCAGAAAAGTATTGTACATAATTTATCTAAGAAGGCATTATCTCCAGATGAAGGTCTTTGTAACATTATTAATGATGTGTGTGTATGTGGAAGTGAGAACAACTATATTGTAGATAAAATGATAGGCATTTTTAGTAATAATTTGTTAAACAATTACAGCAAAAAAAGAAATGGACAGCTTGCCGTGAGAAACTACACACGTAAACTTGATACATTAACAAAATAAAAACTGTTGCTGTTTTGTTTTAATTGGATTTGGTTTGTATTTCTACATATAGGCCTATTCCCAATCTTTCACTTCAAATATTCCGTTGTCCATGAGACCCATGACCATACACAATAAGAAGTGACCATTTAAAAGGAGAACAAACAAGTTAATCAACCCTAGTCTGTCAGACACCGGCCTTGGAGGAGGGGTGAGTACACCGTTGCCAGCCCGAACGCCTCAGCCTTCCTAAAGACAGCCATGACCACGTGCATTACGAGTCGCATTTCGTACCAGCGTCATTAGCTCGTGCTTTCTTAAAATACAGTAATTTTAATTACTAATATTGTGGATAGTGTTATGGAGAACTATATACAGTAGTTATTTTAAACATATCGGTGACAAACGCTGAACATGCTTTGAATCTCGCGCCACCATGTGGCAACAGAGCTCAGAAAGCGAGCAACAGAACGTTGCTTCCGGTTTAGTCGGTTCATAACCTGGCTTTTAGTAGGCCTATAGTCGACGATGTATGCAATGGAGGGGGAAAGGAATTGGTCACCCTACCCCATTATCTCCTTCCCTAGTTGCCTCATAAGTGGTGCCTTGTTGGTATTACTTGTGAGGTTCACACCTGTCTTCGTACAGTTCACTAAACAACAACAAAAACAACAGCAAATGGTGCTATATACAAGTATAATGCTTCATCGGAAGAAAAAGAAATAGAAAATGTAGCCTACGTATAAAAAATCAGAATGACGACAAAAAATTATGCTATATACAAGTATAATGCTTCACCGAAAGAAAAATAAATAAAAAATCGGAATGACGCCAAAAATTATGCTATATACGAATATAATGCTTCTTACTTACTTGCTTGCTTTTAAGGAACCCGGAGGTTCATTGCCGCCCTCACATAAGCCCGCCATCGGTCCCTATCCTGAGCAAGATTAATCCATTCTCTATCACATATCCCACCTCCCTCAAATCCATTTTTATATTATCTTCCCATCTACGTCTCGGCCTCCCTAAAGGTCTTTTTTCCTCCGGCCTCCCAACTAACACTCTATATGCATTTCTGGATTCACCCATACGTGCTACATGCCCTGCCAATCTCAAACGTCTGGATTTAATGTTCCTAATTATGTCAGGTGAGGAATACAATGCGTGCAGTTCTGTGTTGTGTAACTTTCTCCCCAAATATTTTCCTGAGAACCCTATTCTCAAATACCCTTAACCTATGTTCCTCTCTCAACGTGAGAGTCCAAGACGAATATAATGCTTCACCAAAAGAAAAAGAAATAGAAAATTTACATATAAAAAATCAGAATGACGACAAAAAAAAATGGTGCTATACCTATACAAGTATAATGCTTCACGATACAAAGAAATAAACAAAAATTGAGAAAATTACGTACCAAAACCCAAATGACATTAAGAGTTTGAATTATGGTACAATGACATGAGCTTCAAATACAATTTTCAGTTACTCAGATTTGTATTTGTTGTTAACTAATGTTGAGTTCTTGGCAAAAGTATTAACTCTCTTGTTCTACAACATAAGCAGAAAGACATTAACTCCCTTGCTCTACAACATAAGCAGCGAAAGTATAAATGTTTTAATACCGGCACCATATTTTTTTTTTTTAAATTATGGTGGTTATATCGTCTACATACAACCCCCAAACTGTCTGGATGACCAACATTTGCCGTTGGTTAGAGGGTCCATATGACCTAGCTGGGAGGATTGTCAGACAACTCCACCGACCGTATCTCCTCTTCACCACTTAGGGGATTCGGTGAATGTTACTTATGTCCCGCCCAATATAGGAGACATAGACCAGTTTACACTAATCCTAAACATCTTGACGGTATAATAAAAACCTAAACTAACCTAACCTAAGTGCGTCGGTGTCTATTCCAAAATCGGCGGAAGTTGCTCAACGCTCCTTTAACCAATATTCCTTCAGTGGGCGGTGGATACTCTACACTGACCGGGGATTCTTATTCATGCCATGGCAGGTCATCATTATGTTGAAATGGCGTTTTCTCTAATTTTGATGGAACAGTTATATCGCTGTGACTCGGTCCCCAGAGCCTCGTTTGTTAAAAATGGGTTGCACCACGGGAAGGTGAGGATGGGATTTGAGTAGGAGAGGTTATGGAATGCATTTCACTACTCTTTGCAACCCAGATTTGTATCCGAAATTAGTACCAACATTGACATTTAAAATCTTAAATGATCGAAATGTATTATTAAGCCCTTTACAAACTTACCCTAAATGTTAATGTGTGGTCGTGAGGGGCTAGACAAATATCTCGCTCATTTTATTCGAATCGTTCTTAAATTTAGCGGTCATCACTGATGTCTTTGCTCGAAAAAATAATTAAACTAGTCTTTTTATTTAACATAAGGTTGTCAGTGGGATGGTAGATATTGCTTTGCGAACCCTGGCTCAATTGTAATGTAAAGTCGTAAGTCTACCACAACATTAAGTTTACTTCCATATTTGTTCAAGAACACTAGAGCAAAAATTGTGCTCAAACAAATACTCTGATGCACATATTATTAAGTATTACACTATTGTAATTCGGGAAACATAAGAATATATGGGTTGTACACTGAGCTGTAAAAGAAATGTCGAGTCGAAGTCGCTATCGATTTGAAATATTATCGTGTTACGAGGACTTCGCTTAGGAAACAAAAGAAATACATATCGATTGTAACAATGACAACCTATCCGATAATTTCAGTTTTTTTTTTTTAATTCTAATCTTCAGGATCCAACTTCAACTGTGTTTGACGTTCATAGCAAGACAAAGAACGATAAAGAAATTAAATTTGTGGTCTCGCTGAGTTATTAATCGAGAATTCAATTCATTTCCCATTCTCAGAATCTTAATATAATTACGCCGATGAACACTCGTCCAGTATCTTTGCAAATATAAAATATCATCTTCATTAATTGACATTAAAATTGAGAAAATAATTATTATCCTTTGTGCAAGGGAAAAAAAAAACAATGTATAAGGCTACATTTTCAGCTGAAGTGAACTAGATTGTTGACTAAATAGCCGGATGTGACATTATAGAAGTTACGATCCAAAGCTACGCAGTGAATAGCAATCAAGTTCGTAGTAGCTAGTAATCGAAAATGCTTGCTTGATTGTTGACTTGTATACTTAGGCCGTGTCTCAAAACTCAAGTCCATACTACACACTAGTGACTAGCAACTAGATGACTTGTGAACTACGCACTAGGGAGCTTTGGACATGTATGCTTGAAACATGGCCTTCTTCATAGATTATTTTTCTAAAAACCATGACATTACGGTGCAGCACTAAATTAAGAAGGCAGTGTCCTAATGCAGTTTCATTACGAGTTATATGGAAAAGATAAGGGCTTAATATATTACAGTAATGATTAAAACATTCTACAGAAGGTACTAACAATATCAGTGTTCAAAGTTAACGCGTTATTCTAAATTATAGCCTATGTACATTATTTTACTTCCAAAGCATTTTCAGATTTCATAACCCCATTTGCTGATGAGGTATCCATGTTTGTTTAGTGAACAAGTCAACAATCAAGCAAACATTTTCGTTGACTAGCTACTACGGACTTGATTGCTATGGACTATGTAGCTTTGGATCATGACTTCAGACGTCACATCCGGCTGTTTAGTCAACAATCTAGTTCACTTCAGCTGAAAATGTAGCTTTGAGACACGGCCTAAACAAACATGGATATCTCATTAACAATTGGTGATTATGAAACCTGATGCTTTGGAAAGAAAATGTGAGTTCAATGTAAAATAACACGTTAACTTGGAACATTGACATTGTTGGTATCTGTGTTACATTTCTTTTTAATATTGTAATATTTCAGGCCCTTACCTTTTCCACATTTATTTCGGTTGTTGTTAGCCAAACGTAATTTTCTTTTACAATTCTACATCCTTCTACGTTTCTTTTCTAGTGTCTCAGGAAATTACCATTCACTTCATAAACCTGAGAATTAAGTTTCTTGAACTGTTTACTGGAAAACTGTTTATAAACAAAGAATTTGAATTTCCAAAAAAATAACAGCTGATAACTCGTAATTAAACTGCATTAGAACACTGCCTTCTTAATTTAGTTTTTATTTTTTATTTTAGTAGGTTATTTTACGACGCTTTATCAACAGCTTAGGTTATTTAGCGTCTGAATGAGATGAAGGTGATAATGCCGGTGAAATGAGTCCGGGGTCCAGCACCGAAAGTTACCCAGCATTTGCTCATCTTGGGTTGAGGGAAAATCCCGGAAAAAACCTCAACCAGGTAATTTGCCCCGACCGGGAATCGAACCCGGGCCACCTAGTTTCGCGGCCAAACGCGCTGACCGTTACTCCACAAGTGTGGACTTCTTAATTTAGTGCTATACCGTAATTTCATAGCGTTGAGAATAATAATCAGATGAGGAAGGCCATGATTCCAGCATAGCTCTCTAGTGTGTAGTTTACAAGTCAGCTAATTGCTATAGGTATCCTCTAAACAAAACTCAGCTCAGACTTCTCGCGGCGCGCATGCTATACCCCTCTTACTCCCCTGCAGTAGGCTTGAGAGCATGCTGGAAATGGGAGCATACGTCATCTGCGCGAGACAGTCACGCTCGCAGGTTTCTGCGCACCGATGTTTCCTTGTTGGATGCCTATAGTTAACTTATTAGCATGTAGTTTAGACTTAAGCTTTGAGACACGACCAAAAAATCCCCTCTTGGTGAAAAAATAGTAGCTTGTTCGTAAAAAAAGAAGAGGTGCTGTTAGAATTAAGTTACTACAATTATCGGTATTCGAGTTTAAAAATAGGGTTTCCTACAATATACCTATTGCAATCTTGGTTGGATGTACACTGAACTGCAAAAGAAGTGACGATTCGAAATTAGGCCTAGGCTATATCGTTTTTCGAGGACTTAAACATGGCAAGGTGGAAAGCTGTTTTCCTGAGATTAGTTTTTTTTTTAAACATGTAAATACGATTTTTGTAACATGTTCACGTTATTAATGAATATGAATTGATTTTAAATTATTCATGTACTTTTATTTTACAACATTAATAAGAATACTACACGAAAGTGATCTAGGGAATAGACTCTCTGATCTATATACGCTTATTAAATATTATAGTACAGTTCACCTGAACTACTAGTACACAGAAAGATTAGAAATACGTTTGCATTAAATACATGTCGCTTCATTAACCTTGTTATAAAAAAAACAACCGCGTATTCTAGATTGGAAAGAGGTTCTACGGACCCAAGACGGTTGTCTGACCTAATTTAACCTTACATGTGCAGTCTGCACTAGACTCTTTTTACTGTCATCCGCCTTTGTGAAGGTGGCGCTTGCGGTGAGCGACAAACAGGCCATTTTGCTTACAAAGCTCGTTTTCAGCGGTCATGTTGTATTCTTAAACAAGAGAATTATTTACTGTTTCCAGATCTTCTTGTAATTGAAATAACATTTTCACTTACCATTTGT
Source organism: Periplaneta americana (assembly GCF_040183065.1). Taxonomy (NCBI): domain Eukaryota; kingdom Metazoa; phylum Arthropoda; class Insecta; order Blattodea; family Blattidae; genus Periplaneta; species Periplaneta americana. Next base: position 36,350,118 of record NC_091118.1, on the reverse strand, counting down.
AGCTTGTATTACCGTCCTGCAAGAGCGTCCTATCTTTCCATCAACCGTTGCAGTTTTATTTCGTATAATGAATTGCTCCACCAGTTATTGCAAATATAAAACACAAGCACGTAACAGATCACCTAGTCTCCTCAAAGCACGCAACTTCTAAAGAAAAGATATTAAATATCCGGAAGACCGGAAACTGAATAAACAAATGACAACCAGATTCAGCAAAACGTGCTTTCAAAAATATGAAAACTTGTTGCAGAGCGCTTACTAAATTGAGATAGGGAAAGATACCTCACTTGTCTTCGTTGCATAGCTATATCGTCATCTTGTAGCGATGTGAGTAGTCGGAGAGATCCACTGCAAGAGAGAGTTATGGCACAACAATCATAGGCCTATAGGGAGAAAAATAAGACTTTTACAAAAAGGGCCGTATTTTAGAATTAGTCAGAGAGTTCCAACATTGGCTGGTGCAATGCCAGATCTATATAGTTTATGGAAAGGCCAACAAACGGTAGGAGCTGCATAAAACACATTCAATATCACTTTCCAGAGTTTTGTGCGATAGCTCCCTCTTGCAGTGGACCATTAATTTGTTCGATGTCAATTTATGATTATTTGGTTTACTGTACGTTCAGAAAATTCGTGTAATTACATTTCTGTTTATTCCGTTGGCTAAAATATTTGCTGCTTCCTCCGCTATATAACTGCTAGTCTTGGGGGGGGGGGCATGTGGAATCGAGTTCTCTAAATCTTTCAATTATTCCAGCAATAAGACCCAGTCAGTCACTGGTGTAGCTCAGTCGGCTGAGGCGCTTGCCTGTCGATCCTGAGTTGCGTTCGGGCGTAGGTTCGATTCCCGTTTGGGTTGATTACGTAGTTGGGCTTTGTCTGAGGTTTTCCCCAACCGTGAGGCGAATGTTATGTAATCTATGGCAAATTCTCGGCTTCATCTCGCTATTGCAAATCCCCTCGACACTAAATAACCGAGTAGTTGATATAGCGTCGTTAAATAACCAACTAAAAAGAAAGACCTACTCATACCGAAAGAAGTATTTTAAATTTTATTGGTTTTAAATTGGAGTACCTGAATTGAAGAACACTTACAGTTTATACTATTGATACTCCTAAATTGAGCTCTACCTCTTACGCATTAACTTATTTTCTATTTGGAATATGAACACCCTTAAAATCACTGTTTTTTTCTGTAATGAAGTATGAATTAATATTCTGTGCTAACTCATCTGAAGTTAAACATTTTTGTTTTACAAAAGAAAGCCCTGAGAATAATGCAGAGACGAAGAGAGAGAACAGTTTCCTTGGGGGGGGGGGGAGCAAAACCATAGAATCCCAATATAGCAAGGTTATGGGGGACATTATTTACTGTACCTTCTCCCCCTGTTATAGCTTGACTGTGGTACAGTGTCTCTCAATATGATCATTTAATAAAGGTATTTTCGAGGGCCACATATCTACGATTTTTCGGACCAAGTTCTACAGGGCTTGAACTGTAGATCTACTACAAATTATAATAGGGTATAACTTAAAACAATCTCTCTATTTTTTTTTGTCATACACAAACACATGCATACATCAATAACACTACGTAACACGGCTAACAGAAACTTATTTGAAGCTTACCTTCCTGAAGATATATGAAATGTTAATTCTAATTATTTTACTTAATCTCTGGTCTTTAAATTTACACATTATACCGCGATCACTTTTCTTTTTTTTTTTTTTCTGCATTGATCCGCAGTATATTATTCATATTTCTCCAAGTGACGGCTTTACCTGCAGACTTCTAACACATGAGTAGGTAAAGGTAAAGGTAAAGGTATCCCCGTAACATGCCATGAAGGCAGTTGGGGGGCATGGAGGTAGAGCCCCATGCTTTCCATAACCTCAGCACTAGAATGAAGTGGTTTGGTCGGCACCACGCTCTGACGTCTTTTACCCCCGGGAAAGACCCAGTACTCAATTTTTATTCTGAAAGTTTGGCAACGAGAAAAAATCCTGTCACCACCTGGGATCGAACCCCGGACCTTCCAGTCCGTAGCCAGCTGCTCTACCAACTGAGCTACCCGGCCGCCCAACACATAAGTAGGCTGTTACAAAAGAAACAGTGCTTCCATTCCTTAAATGGGGTATAAAAATTCTTATACATACAGATATTTAATATAAATATTATAGTCCATGGTCTGAAGACATTAATTCGTCAATTTAAGCACAGAAACTTAATCATAAAAAAACAAGAAAACTCTTTTTAATTCAATATTTTCTAACTTTAATATAAAAAAAAAGTTCAGACAAGTTTGGGGGGAAAGTGCCCCCCATAACTCGCCTATGGAATAAAGACGTATATATGTAAAAGGATATCCGTAAACATTTTTCCAAAATTTAGAAATCCTTACCTTACCTTGTAAGTACATTCTTTTCCTGAGATATTTTTTGTAAAATAACAAAATTGTCATTTTTTTTTTATTGTTCACTTTAACACTTGCTTAAAACTATAAAACTTTCCAGAGTTAAAACGTTAGAAGTTACTATTTTTAAAAAGGTAATATAGCTTTATGATAGATGGCCCTGTTTCAACACCAGTGCGGTGTCATCTTCAGTACCGTATCCTTTGCTCCTTTGCTGGTCTTGATTTCCGGCATTTGCTTCCGTCAGTGTTGGAGTTGGGGGGTGCATTCCTCTTAAGATGGGGGATGATTGTATGTGTGTCGTGTACTATGAGATCGAATAATGTATGTGTACTGGATTGTGTATTAAGTATATGCTGTGGGTATGTTACTGTGTGCTTGTATATTTTGTATAGTTCTAATATGTTTAACTGTCAACTTTTTGGTGTGATGAGTAGTATTCCATATTTGTTTCTATGTTATTGTAGTTGTGGTTATTGTTAGCAATATGTTCTGCGTAATTTGATGTGATGTATGGTTTAGTTATTAACAGGGAAAGGATTTATATGTAAATACATATTTACTTATAAAGCTAATATAATTTATATTTTGCATTATCTTTATGTTTCACAATGTGTAGGGTTGAAAAATCCTACTTTTATTTTCCATATTTTTCCATATTTTAGAGTTTAGTACATATTTTCGTTAATTTCCATATATTTTCCATATTTCATATAAAACAGTCCATATTATATTAGGTTTAACAATAAAACAAAACAAAATTCCATTAACTTTTAAAAATACATTTCAACAATAGAGATTTAAACACATGTTCAGTAATCCCTTTAACATCAGAGTTATTTGAAAATTAGCAGTCCTATCAACAATGGGAAAGTAAGTTACAAAACTGTATTAATTTAATTTAAAATTTTTAACAGACTTCAGTTGTGCAGCTCAACAGTTAAATGCCAGTCAGAGTACACATAGGTTCAGTTTTGTAAATCATACTATAAAGACGGTAAATATGCCAAAAGTACGTCATTCAGTCAATTTAAAATCAAAACTAACAAGTTACATTTCAGAATTTAAAGAAGATGGTTTATCAACTGACAATAAAATATTATTTTGTAATTTGTGTCAGTGTGCAGTATCATCTACACAAAAGTTCCTGGTGCAACAACACATTACAACTAGTAAACATCAGGCCAACAAACAACTAAATTCCAAGCAGAGACAATTGTTTTTAACACAACCAACAACATCGAATGTAAGATCTGAGTTTAACATCGACCTGTGCCGTTCTCTCATCTCTGCTGATATTCCTCTCTACAAACTAAAGAATAAGGTCTTCAGGGAATTCCTTGAAAAATATACTCAACATACAATCCCGGATGAGTCAACACTTAGGAAGACGTATGCTCCATCCATCTACTATGAGACAATACAGAAGATAAGAGATGAAATTAAAGATAGTTCAATTTGGGTTTCCATTGATGAGACTCCCGACAAAGAAGGTAGACTTGTTGGTAATGTAGTTATCGGTTTGTTAAGTGAACAATATTCTGAACGAATTCTTTTACATTGTGATGTTCTAGAAAAGTGCAATAACAAAACTATAGTTAAACTGTTCAACGAAGCTATGGGTATCCTGTGGCCAAAGGGTATTATGTACGATAATGTGTTATTCTTTATTAGCGATGCTGCCCCTTATATGGTCAAAGCTGGACAAGCATTATCTGTTGTATATCCTAAATTGACTCATTTTACTTGTGTGGCGCATGCATTTCATCGTGTGGCAGAAGTGGTCAGAGACAATTTCCCTAAAGTAGATTTGTTGATTTCATCAGTGAAAAAAGTATTTCTCAAAGCTCCCAGTAGAGTTAACGTGTTGAAAGAAATGTACCCTGAAATTCCATTGCCACCAAAGCCAATTTTAACTAGATGGGGTACATGGCTAGAAGCAGTTGAATATTATGCCGAACATATAGACTCTATTAACAATGTTCTCCTTGCATTGGACTCTGAAGATGCAGTCTCAATTGATACTGCGAAAACAGTTACCTGTGACATAAGTGTGAAGAATGACTTAGCTCACATTCAGCATACATTTTCATGCATCATAAAAACGCTCAAAAGTCTCCAAAATAGGCACCTTTCACTATCTGAAAGTTTTGAAATTATAAATAGTACTGTGGAACAACTGAATCGTGGTAGAGGTAAAGTTGCAGATGCAGTAAGAGCTAAGGTGGACACTGTACTTTCAAAAAACCCTGGATATGAAGAACTACAAAAGGTTGTTGCTGTGATGAGTGGTGAATCAACAGTGAAGATTAACTTGGACTTATCCCCAGCAGACATTGTGAAATTGAATTATGTACCAGTTACTTCTTGTGACGTCGAACGCTCTTTTAGTCAGTATAAATCTATCCTCAGAGACAATAGAAGAAGATTCACTTTTCAGCACTTGAAAGAAATGTTTGTAACCTATTGTTATGGTAACAGACAATAAAAATTGTGTTTTGTTGAAACTACATTGGAAGATAAGGTACGTCCATTATATTTTTTGTTTAGTTTGATTAAAATGTACCAATATTTAACGTACATAGTCATTTTTTTTATAATTTTAAGTCCATATTTAATTCCATATTTTGGTAAAAATCCATATTTAATTCCATATTTTGGTAAAAATAACTACATATATATTTACATATTTCATATATTTTTAGTCCATATAAATCCGTTCCCTGGTTATTAATTACTTTAATGTGTTCATTGTATCTTATTTGAAATAATCTTCCAGTCCATTCTATGTAAAAATCTGGACAGCTATTGCATTTTAATTTGTAAACCCCGGTTGAATTATATTTGTTTGTTAGATGTGATTATTTAGATATTTCTGTATTGTAATTTGTTTTATATGCTATCTTGTATTTTACTTTTAGGAATGAAATTGCAATTTTGTATGTATTGGTATTGTGATATATTGATATTATGTATTTATTTACCTTTTTTTTTTTTTTTTAAATTGTAACACTTTTAACGTTTTAACTCTAGAAGGTTTTATAGATCAAAATTGTCTTAGGACTAATCACAACATTCACAGTAAGAAGACTAATTCAGTTTACAAGCATAAATAATTCAGTATTACATTATAATACTGATTATTTTAAATTTGTTCTACATCTCAAAACTAACTACTGATGGAACATCTGTGGCAGGAGCAGCTTTCGAAGAGGGGCTGCGGAGCTGCAGCACCCCCAGACATTTGTGGCTCTTGTCTCGTTTTATGGCGTGAAATACATTTATTATACAGTCTCTATTTAGCGGCTCGAATTTAAAAAAAATTCGCTCTCAATGACATGCACGCAATTGTTAGTGAAGTCACTTCCTCCCCTGGTGCTGCCAAAGCGAAACCAGAGACAAGGACTATAGGGTGAAGCCACTTCCTCCCCTGGAGCTGCCAGTCTCGTCTCGGATGCTTTGCGCGTTAGTTTTACCCCTCCTCCCTACTGCCCCTTGCCATGAATCCAGAGTTTCCAGGTGCTGCAAAATTTGCAGCAGCTTGTCAGTAGCGCGCAGTTTTAAATACATTTTCTTTAATGTTATGAGTATAACAAGTGCAACATTGTTTAATTCTGTACAATATTTACAGTCTATTCAGTTCAGTACCTTAACAATTCAGGAGAAATGTGGAATTAAGTGCCCATCAGTTGAATCTCATAATGGAAAGAGCCGCTAAACAAAATACAAAGGCACGCATATTTTTTTGCTAATTTATCCAGTATCCCTGCTTTCTTCTCTCGATCTCCACACAGTCTGTATTAGATTAATGTGTTTCAAAGACAATTCCATCAGCTGGGGCAACAAGTTGGATTTAAAATCAGAACAGTAAATGTTGTTCATGAGAAGAAGGAGCCATTGCTAGAATGTTTTCAAACCATAATGGAATCTGAAACTTCTAACATCGCAATAAATGAGGCAAGCGCCCTGGTGCGTACTCTTGAAGATCCTGAATTCAATTTCTGGCTCAGTTTTTTTTTTTTTTTCATTTATTGATGTATCATGTATGTATGTATGTATGTATGTGTGTGTATATATATATATATATATATATATATATATATATATATATATATATATATTATACAACCAACTACAACATCGCCAGTTAGATATTTCTAAGGTTCAAATCTGCATATAAAAAATTAAATTATGGTTTATTTAACGACACTCGCAACAGCAGGGATAATATCAGCATCGCCGGTGTGCTGGAATTTTGTCGGCAGGATTCTTTTAAATGCCAGTAAATCTACTAACATGAGCCTGTCTCATTTATACACAAGTTACAAGATAAGGCGCATGGAACTAATCTTTAAATAAAGTAAGTTGCTTGGTTTATTTTTGTATGCAGCCCCCCTTAATTCAATACCCACGAGCCGCCACTGATCTGTGGAATGAAATAAATTAAATTAATTGAAAAACAGGAAAGTGACTTGGAATTAGTACTTTTTCCATAAAATCTGATTCCAGACTGGTGATTTATAACTTCATACATTATGAGAAAATAATATACTAACCTTATTATTCTAAAACATATCAATGGAGTTTGGGTGAAGGAAGATAAGTCATAAAAATGAGTTTTGAGATAAATGAAAATTAAACTTCGTAACCTATTGGAAATAATTTTCTACACAAATTAAACACATCAAATGCTAGTATTCTTTTATTTTCTTGCACTCCCACTTGTAGAATTTAACTTGTGTAATCACCTAGGGAACAAAACTCTGTTTTCACGAAAGAATGACTTAACTTCCTTTACCCGAACACCATCAATATTTCTCTTTTGAATAAATTCCCACGATACAGTTGCTGAAATCTTCCTCCAAATACCAGTGACGTTTTTAGATTTAGTATATCATTTAATACACTGTAAGGGAGAGAGAGGGGGCCACAATTGTTTCGAATGACTTTCATATGACTGAAAACAATGAATTTTTAAATGCTTATTTCACTTTTTCTGAAGTTAAACTTATCTCGGTGAAACAAAATAGTTTAGATGCACTTGAAAATCTTAGAAGGTAAATTTTGAGCTGGATGGGAGGGAATTTGCCTTCTAAAACACCAGTGAGTTATGGAAATATGAAAAACTTTCAACGTGATTGACAATTGGAAACTGGTGTGGGGAAATGGTAATAAACTAAATGAAGTCCTACTGATTCAGAAAAAAACCAATAAGAATTATCATAGAAGTACCAAGCACATCATTGTAAACCATTGTTCATACAGGAGTCCGTCTTAACAGTTGTTAATGAATATATTCTTGAATTCTTTCTGTACATAAAGAAAAATCTTTATGGCTTCATCAGTAGAATGGCTAAACATGAGTACAATACTCGTAGCAAAGAAAAACTAGACATACCATATTGCAGACTATCCAAAGTTAAAAGTAGTCTTTATATCTTGGGCTATAAAGATTTTTTTAGGTTTCTTTCTCTGAGTTTATTATTATTTTTGTAATATATTAGAAATTTCGCATAAATTGTTATTAAGTTAATTCTTGTTTTATTGTACCTATATAAATAGAGAGTAGGAAATGTTATTTGGGATCAGTGTGTTACAATTTTCATCTAGATATAAGCCTATTTAATATTTATTTATTTATTTATTTAATCTGACAGGATTGTTAGGAGAAAATCCATAAACGATTAGAGAAACACGGAAATTTTACTTGAAGCAAGTGAAGAGATAGGTTTGGAAGTAAATCCCGAAAAGACAAAGTATATGATTATGTCTCCTGACCAGAATATTGTACGAAACGGAAATGTAAAAATTGGAAATTTATCCTTTGAAGAGGTGGAAAAATTCAAATACCTGGGAGCAACAGTAACAAATTTAAATGATACTCGGGAGGAAATTAAACACAGAATAAATATGAGAAATGCCTGTTATTATTCGGTTGAGAAATTTTTATCATCCAATCTGATGTCAAAAAATCTGAAAGTTAGAATTTATAAAACAGTTATATTACTGGTTGTTCTTTATGGTTGTGAAACTTGGACTCTCACTTTGAGAGAGGAACAGAGATTAAGGGTGTTTGAGAATAAGGTGCTTAGGAAAATATTTCGAGCTAAGAGGGTTAAAGTTACACGCATTGTATTCTTCACCTGACATAGTTAGGAACATTAAATCCAGACGTTTGAGATGGGCAGGGCATGTAGCACGTATGGGCGAATCCAGAAATGCATATAGAATGTTAATTGGGAGGCCGGAGGGTAAAAGACCTTTGGAGAGGCCGAAACGTAGATGGGAAGATAATATTAAAATGGATTTGAGGGAGATGGGATATGATGGTAGAGACTGGATTAATCTTGCTCAGGATAGGAACCAATGGCAGGCTTATGTGAGGGTGGGAATGAACCTCCAGGTTCCTTAAAAGCCAATAAATAAGTAATCTGACAGGATTAAGGCCATAAGGCCTTCTCTTCCATCCTACCAGATAGCACACATAAATACTAAAACTACAAACACTGGTGAAAATGATATAAATTAAATTAAAGCCATATAGAGGGCCAACAGGGTCAAAAGAACACTATGGAGCTCTCATCAAGAAAAAAAGAAAGAAAACAATGATAGCAATGATTGATAGTGATAACTAATAATAATAATAATAATAATAATAATAATAATAATAATAAATAATACATTACATATTAATTGTTAATTTTACAGCAGCATGGTTACAATATTTATTATATGTTGTGGGTTAACCCGAAGTTGCGCACCCTGGCAGGTGTTTAACAAGCAATTCCATGAACTAGAATGTGATTCTCTAATTTAAATGTGAATTTTGATACTGTCCGAGTCTCTGACATGGTCAGGGAGAGAATTCCAGAGACATGGAATCGATATGCTGAAAGATGATGAGTAGAATTATTCTTGATTATCGATTGTAAACTCTAAGGAGTATTTGGGATCAGTTTGTTTTATCTTCAGTGGTGTATGTAATATAATATTTTTTATGCTCGACCATGCCGAAATGTAGTAATTATACACCTGGTAGCAGACCTTTAATGCATGTCATTAAAGTACACCTACTCATTAAAGGTCAGGTCTTTCAGCCAATGACGACTCAGGTTACAACTGTTCAGCCAATGACAGGTCAGCTTTCTACCGTTATAAAACAGCAAGTATCGATTATTCTCGGATATGCAATCGAAAGAGAATTAGCGAAAAGTCACGGAGGCTGGAAATCCAATACTGTCGCAGAAGGTTATGTTCTGTTACTATAATAATTAGCGTTAATTGTAAATAATATTCAAATAAATTCAATTTGTCATCTCGTTTTTCAATGTCTAATTTAATGTCAAGTGTTATCTCTGTAGGTTCTTATGGCCTAGCAAGGTCAACATGGACATCTGTTCCTCGGAAAAAATCAATACTTTCGCGTCTGCGCACATCTCACAACATACGGGACATTGCTAAAAAATTAATATCAAGTTAGAAATATGGTCGAGCATAAAAAGTCGTATGAAACTCGCCTATAATGGTAATTAAGAAGCTCGTATGAAAATTATGAAACTCGCTTGCGCTCGTTTCATAAATATCCCTACTCACTTCCTTCATTATAGGCTCGTTGCATAATGTACTATTATTTTAGTACAATAATTTCACACTTTTGACAATGTCATTAGCTTTTGCTATAACGATAGCTAATAAATACTATACCATTAATGGAAACTGATGGAGGTTCTAGTGAAAGTAGTATGTTTCAGGAAGAATTATATGGAAACATTAAAGAATAATGTTAATATCCTCTATATTTCATAATTACATATACGTACAAAAGAAACAATAAGAGACTAGACACTAAAATACATACAACTACTCACAAATATCTACATATCAACATGAACAGGAACACATATCGACAGAAGCCCAGCCTCACCTCACGAATCACATAGTATTTGTGCACTTTTATTTCCATACACGTTAACAGTTCACAAGCCGATCAAGTGTAAGTCAGCAAAACTTGAATTTTATACTTTCAGTGGTAAGTCTTGTGTACTGATAGTATTATATACAAAAAAAAAAATATATAAATACGTTGTAGTTTCATGGAAGATATTACAGAAATAAAATACTAATACTTTTCATTTATGAATTTTTAGTTTTAAATGTAGGAACACTTAAAAAATTTTAATCTTTACACTGATCGGTTTCTGAGGGTTCCATCCCTATAGGTTTTACTACTAATTATGACAAAATTTTGTCGTACAACAAATAACAATCGTAAATTAAGGTTCTGAAGAAAATGATTTATTTTTAGTGAATGTATGGTCAACTAAGCTCTTTCTAGACTTCGTTAGTCTGGCAGTGTAAATATGGGGTATCAACAAGGCGGTCTAATTCATTTCCCCCAATAATACGATTATAGGAGAGTATGGTAACAAGTGTTGACTTTTGATGTAATTAAGAAACAGCTGATGAATTTAAGGATTTTTATCAGCTATCCATCACCCTCAGCCACGTTTGAATCAATGTACCTCGGATCTAGTGACAAATATATTAAGGGAACCAGGTAGTGATTGGGAGGTTACAAATCCGATTTTTTATTTTGTTTCAAAAAGAGGTAAAAAACTTGTTTTTAAAACAATATAAATATTGTGGGGGTATTTCTAAAGATAAGCCCTTTAAATGGCCTCCTTAAATTTGGCGGTGTATGTAATTCATACATCTTTCTTTTTTTTAATGCTGTTTTCAAACTTAAGTGCATTTTTCTCTAAAACTACTGAATCAGTTTATATGAAATTTTTACAGTGTTTTCTGCAGCCTGTGTTATACATAGTAAACCTACGGGTTTAAGAACATCACACACATAACACGAGAAAAAAATATATGCACTAAAAAAAATTGCAAAAGATGTTAAACGAAGTTCAATATTTTTTTCTGTTTCACTAGAAGTGAAATATTTAACTAAATTTTGCTTCAAAATTTACAATATATATTACTTGGTAACTTAAAAAAATACAAGGTATATGAGTGAAGATTGTAGCAAGTAATATGCACCTGAAGAATGAGGTACACTTAGCAAAGTGGGAAAACAGGTTATCAGACGGCCTTTCGTTTACACTTGGGTTTGAAACTAATTAGTTGTCTTATATGCCACTGAATTCAGAATGATTGATTGTATAAGCATGGAAATTTTTATTCCACTCTGAGCACTAAAAGCCTAGAAATATTGAACTAAACTTTTGTACTGAAATTGTTTAATCTCATGGGCATCACTACCCAGTCCCTTTAAGCACTCAATTACTAAGGATGGCTAATTTTATGAGAAGTTTATAAGTGAAACATAGAAGAAATGTGGCAGAATGTGTTGAAGAATATGCAAATCACTGCTATTCCCCACAGAAAAGTGAATATAAAGCAATTGATAATAAAGAGTGCGTCAGATTTCAAACTATCGATCGCAGCGAGGGGAGGGACAGAGTGAGGGGGACCACGACTGTTGGGTCAGCCAGAGAATGCAGTTTCAGTTGAGAAAATGGTGTTGGTCTAGCGTACAACGTGCTTTCATCGCAGAGACATTTTTGAAAAATGAAGAGTCTGTGATCGCCACTCAGGACCATTTCGACATCGGATGTCGTGCTAGAATTCCAACTCGGAATACAAATTCGCGGTGGGTGGCTTCATTTCGTATCACAGGTTCAACATTAAAGAAGAAAACACCTGGACGAACACGGAGCGCATGTGTGGAGACAGATACCAGGTTTTCCGGCCACCTCAAAAATCAGCCCGCAAACATGCTACTGCACTGAGATTGTCCGAGGCTACGGTAAGATCTCGCGCCCTGCGACTTCTTTCTTTGGGACCATTTGAAGGCGTAAGTTTGCAAACATCGATCACATACACTGGACGAACTGAAGGAGGCGATTCGTGAAGAAATAGCGGCAATCCTACCAGCTATGACTGTGAAAGTGATGGCAAACTTCAGAAAACGCCTCGATGCCTGTATTGAAAGCCAAGAACATCATATGGCTGATGTTGTATTCCATAAATAAACTGCATGTATTGGTGAGTCTGTTGATAACAATAAATTTTTGATTTGATGAATCCTTACAATTTTCTTGCCACATGAAATCCATCCATTCTTTCTGACGCACCCTGTACTTCTGTCTCAATCACAAGATGAAGAATTTTAAAATATCTTAAATTTGTTGGGTATTTTACAATGCCTTTTGAAAATATGATACATTTTTAACACTTTGAGCTTCGATCCATTTAATTGAATTCTTAAACTGAAAAATTATATGTATAAAGCACTTCATTATTTTATAGTTTTTCCCCCTCAATATTTCGCAATTTTTATTCTAAAACATAGTAAGTAAGGTAAAGGTTTACACGCTACAAGCGCATGGGGGGAATGAAATTAGAGCGCTATGCTTTCATGACCTAGGCACTAAAATGAAATGTGGTCAGCACCATGCTCTGACCGCCTTTAACCCCTGGGAAAGACCTGGTAGACCTACTCAATTTGATAGGAGGTTGAGTGAACCTCAGGGACATTCTGGAAGTTTTGGCAACAGAAAACAATCCCACCATTACTCGGGATTGAACCGAGGGCCTTCCAGTTGTAGAGAGTTGCTCTGTGAACTGTGCTACCGCTATCCTACAATATGCTGCTGAAAAGTTGTGTGACATGTTTTTCAACTTTTATGCCTTCAAGTAACGAGGATTTCTTTATTAGGAAGCACAAATGGTCCCTCTTCACCCATTTCAGAGTTCTAGCTGTTAGTATCACAGACTTGTATAAAAAATAAATGTACAAGAAATACAATAATGTTTGTACATTTGGTAACAAAATAAAGTTCTTATTATAATGGATATCAAAGAATTATATGCTTATTTTTCCCCGATTAATTATTTGCAATTACCACACCTACATTAATATTAAACAGAAAAATAAATACATATCTAAAATTTATTTATAGGAGAAAATAAACTTTTAATTATTGCATTTAAATGTGCAGTTTATAAACTGCATATTTTTTGTATACTTCTAGAGCTCGATTAATTGCAAATTTATTTCAAGTATGAAAGAAGAAACATATCGTTGACTTGGAAGAAGACCATCACAACTCAAAAGTCACCATTATTTATTTTTCCATGAATTTTAACTGCCAAAGATGTAAACGTTTATGTGGAAAATCGTCACAAATTAAACTCTCTTACTTTTTGCATAAAAATAAAATAATTACACTCTAATAATGAAAGCTTTGCCTTTAATTAACCTAAAATGATCTCTCAATTATTGGGGAAAGACCGTCATAATACAAATGGGTCTTATAAAAGAGATATTTTATCATCACAATACTGAGGGACTAAGGCCTAATGTAGTATATAGTAATCTTCATTTTTCACATAAAACTGTTTTCTAGTATTTACTTTTTGGACTGAGATATCAAGGTTTATGTAACACCTCATTTTTAAAATGCTTCTCCTGGAAATTAACACATTTAGAAATGTGACAGTCTTCTTCCAAGGCGACGATATGTTTCCATTACTGATGAAAAGCAATGACATTAAACATAGATACTGTAAAATGTAGTATCTAGTTCACTGCTTTACCTTAATTTTACAAAGGCCAAATTTTTTTAATTTCAGTGTGTGAAAATTATTTCCTCCCTTAAAAAACATAGCTCAATGACATTTATGACAGACCTACGGAAATAGTTCAATGCAGTGGCGGTTCCTCGGGGAAGGGAAGGGAGGAACGTCCTCCTCACATTTTCTTCTTTTGAAAGTAAATACCAAATAAAATATGTGCCTTGAAATTCGAGGAAGATTCGATAATTTTTAAGTTCACAGCTATAAGAAAAACTCGGTTGATCGAGTTTTAAACGACGCGCGCTCATGTGCTGTAGAAAACTGTGAGAAAGATGCGAGATTGTCTGTGCGAGGAAAGGCACTCCATTCCTCCTCTACTGCAGTTAACACACATAGACAACAGCGCACTAGCGGCCAGAGAAAGAAGCAGAGTTTTAAAGCAAGTAAATGAACGGAGAGGGAGGAGATCCTCCTCTGAATCAGCGCATGGGCGGGAAATTGAAACCGACTGGTCATGCAGCAAGCTCGCTACCGCTGCCATCTAACGATGCTGTATTCAACCAGACTATAACACATCTAGGAGGTGGCACAATAAAAACAGTTTTAACGCAAAGCTATGAAATACACCATGTAAACTTCTTTTTAATTATAAATCAAAAATATTATTCATAGCACTTTATATAGGCTAGTATTCATGGTTTGAAACTTTCGTGGATATTTGAAAGTTAAAGTTGGGTTTATGTAAAACAAAGATGAAGTAGTTCTACGTAGTTGGCCCCTGAAATTCACTTCTATTCATTGTTTACTAGACAGGGCAAGAGCCAAGCTGTCAGTTTTGTACAAATATATTTGAAACTGAAAGTAGGTACTGCAAACTACATTATTTTTAACATAAACAATTAATCGGCCACCGGCAGCTTTGAACAATAATGGTAGTATGACTTTACAAGAACTGACATTCTTCAAAAGCATGTGATACTGAACTTGTAAAATGTACATGTGGTAACAAGACCACGTGGGTAGGTGCAGTGTTCTCGCTTTCCTAACAGATTATTTCCCATTCCTATTTCCGTAAAAAGTTCCGGTTACAAGTTAGTAGCTAGTCTCTTCCAACACGTGTGATGCTGTAGTGTGCTCGAAAAATGCTACGAGGTTGTGAATTTCCTTGTAATTGTTAATTTGCGCAATTATTCAACAATGAATGGAAGTGAAAACATAATATATTTTGGGTAATTTAGGAAACTCAGTTTACAAGAACAGACTATTGCTATACAGAAGGGAAGGCCAACCCCAACACTACCGGGTCTTACATGTATGCATGTGGGCTAATTTGTAGCATGTTTCATTCAAGAAGGTGTAATTTCGTGCTGTTAACTTCTTTCCTCCTCTTAAGAAATATGCAGGAGCCGCCACTGGTTCAATGACATTTATGACAGAACCTACCGTATTATATATGATAGATATTGAGTATATTTTCCGATTGTTATTTGTTCTGACTATACTCATCACATTCTATGTGAGATGAGGCATGAAACTTGATGCACACTTGGTGTGGAATGAAAGATGAATTATATTACAACATGAAGGATGATTCATTTCAGAGAGCCAACATCTGCTATCACATCAAACATACCGAAACACTCGCATTTTAAAATGGACAATGAACCTCACTGTTGGGATATACATAGTGTCTTTCCCCCCAATTTAATATATAGCACACAGACACTACCAATTCTTTCTTTCCTGGATAATAGGGCAGTAAATAGATCACACGTGTGCTAATCAGCAACTGACTGACTTAATTCTTAATACTTACAGTTAAAAAGACACACACGCCCTGCACAAGCCAACAGAAAATTTCATTAGCCTGCTGTTGTCTTTCATAACTTTTTATAACATACTGTATAATTAATTAGTTCCTTATTAAAAAATGGCCACATAAAACACTCTACAGTTCTGTGATCTAAATTTTTAATGATATGCAGGAAAATTTATTGAACAAATTTCCCTTACATGACATTTATTTTAAGAATTTGGGCACAATAATATGTAGATGTGATCATTTGCACATTCAATCATTAAAGGTTGTAGTTAATAAACATAAATACGGTATTTTAAGTTTTGTGTTTCAACTAGATTTATTATCAGTTCTCATATTACTGATATGGTACCGGGTAAGTCTGTAATGTCATACCCCATAAATGTCTGCAGTACTTGGGACAGATAAGATTTATTTCTACAGAGAAACGGTGCTCCAGCTAATCATTTGTTTCTAGACTTCATTACAGGAGAGTACTGGTAGTGCTTTATTTCTGAGGCTTTGGGTTCTATGTAAAAAAAAAACAATGTAGGTATATATGTCAATTAGATATGAAAGAAAACGTAGCAGAGGTCCCAGATTTCTTACTTTGTACTGAACCATTCCATCCAACTTGAGCAACAGTGAAACACTTCCAGTTTAATTCCACAGCAATAGAGTTATGACCAACATTACATTCAGATGAGTAATTTAAAAGCATGTACATCAACATAATAATAGTAAACTGTTAACAACTTTTATCCATAATTGTTTACAGTTTTCATTGCTTCAATAATTTTTTTACATCTGTTGTTCAAAATTACAAAAGGTTTAGATTAAATCAGTTTCTGAATTCAATAAAATAAGAACTACCTATTAAAAGAAGAGTCTATTGCCAACCATAACCTTATTATTATTTTTTTAATTTTAAAGTAGTGGTACATGCTTTCGATTATTATTCTCGATGGCTCAGAGACTTTAATAAGACTGAATCTGTATTAACAGTGTGTTGGTCTCTTGCTCTATTTAGAACATAAGCTACAGCAACTTCTTGCAGTCTTCCGTTCATCTGTTCACAGTCTGCTACTCTCAACAGCATGGCCATTTGCTGTTCCATTCATCCCGGCAATTCTCTCTAGCGTGAAGCCAGCATTATCATGGCCTGTATCTCGAGACTTCTCTTCTGTTTGTTGTTGTCTCGGTGCTGGTGGACCCATCAGGAACATGGTGAGCAAGAACATGACGGAACCTGGATATGACAAATTTAAGTTAACACATTAGTTCCGTTATATTCCTGAATTAATGACTTCTGATATATAAAATAACAAGTATTCTGAAATGCTCTTTAATGAAAATTGCGACTTTGTATAACAAGGAATTTTACTAATACGGCGATGCTTCTAGACCAAATTCATGAGACTGTGATTCTTCAGCTTTTTGTTGTCGAGATGTGATTATATAATTCCATGATCCTGAATTTTATTCACACTGTTTACTGTACCTAGAAATGCTTTCTTCATTTTGATCTTACAATTTTATTTCTTTGAGTAAAACCTCAAAACATTTTATAGTTTCACAATAACTGTACCTGTAGTCATATATTGACTGCTCTACCTTATCGGGAGACAAACGTA
Source organism: Periplaneta americana (assembly GCF_040183065.1). NCBI lineage: Eukaryota > Metazoa > Arthropoda > Insecta > Blattodea > Blattidae > Periplaneta > Periplaneta americana. Next base: position 36,332,686 of record NC_091118.1, on the reverse strand, counting down.
CTACCACCTGAGCTATGCCAATGCCTTACCAGTTTCTTTTAGGACATTGGATCTGTATTTTATTTGTCTTCCAAAGAAAAGTGTGTTAAATATTTTTACTGTCCTTAAAAATTCAGCTGCAGACCACATTAGAATTTGATTATGATTTTGTTATTATTAAAAGGAAAACTATACTGAAAAAAGTCTGTTATGTTAAGCCCAGCAACTGTTATTATTAACATGGTCATTTTAAGTATTAGTGTTCCAAAATAATTAAAATTATCAGAATAGAATAAGTATGTAAATAATTTACGAACTTCAAATTTACTTACTTATAAGGTAGGTGCCTCCATAGAAGATGTATAGAGATTCTCTGTAGCCAAGAGCTTTGGATACAGGGTCCACCAAGATGGGCAGATTCCCACCGATGTTGTTCATAACAAACAGGAAGACTCCTACAGTTGTTGATCTCACTTTCAGAGGTACAATCTCGACCAGGATGGCAAACACGATGCCGAACCACATCTCAGCTAAGTGAAACAAAAGAAAATTCTAATTAATAGACATATCAGTGACAATATACAAGCTTATAAACAGAGACCGGAACTTTGGCAGAATCCCTTTTTAAATGTGTTAAATCTATCATCATTTTGAAAGTAAATCTGTATGAATTATATCTTTGTGATTGAAACGTCATAGTTTTATATTGCCCTTTTCTGCCTTTTTTTTGCCTTTATTTGATTATTTATCTATTATTTATTAATTTATTATTAAAAATTGCCTACAGGTATATTTTAATTTATTTCTATAACTGCTACAATGAAAGTGACTTCACCGAATGTATATTATTGTCTTTCGTCTCTAAACACACACCTTCATCTCAAACAGCAGAAATAACTAAAATGCTCTCTCAATTATTATCACTCAATAAAAGAATTGTATTCCAATGGATACCATCCCATTGTGGAATCCTGGGAAACGAGAATGCGGATGCTTTAGCAAAGAAGGGCAGCACTGCTACTTACAGACCTGTTACTAAATCTATGTATTACTCTGTGAAGAGATTTATTAAATCTACATACTCAGACTTCAACAAACAAAATTTGATAACTCAATCCGAAGGGAAAAAATGGAACTCTCTGCATCAAAATCCACAGTTAATTCCCGATTTACCACGAAAATCGTCTGTAGCTGCATTTAGATTGGCAACAGACCATGATTGTTTGGCCAAACACCTGCATAGAATTGGAATATATCAGTCCCCTAATTGCCCATTGTGCAACTCAAACCAAGAAATGGATTCGGAACACCTCAAAATCTGTGCTTCAGTGGCTGGCCATGATAATATCTTTGAAAAATATTGGAGTGCAAGAGGTCAAATGACTTTATTGTCAAACGCCTGGCATTAGAAAACAACAACAACAACATATTATTGTCTTTCAGTCAGTTCATATTCTCTTTGCAACAGTGAGTGATGCCGTACAAAAGTGTATAACAGTAAGCGTTTTAATTATCGCTTGTGCTTATTTGACAAGGCAAACAATGAGTGCAGGTCTAACGTTATTTTTCTTTCAGTTTTCATTGTGACGTTGTTGTAGCAAGCTAAATATTTCATATCTGTACAACCAAATACAAAAATGCACTTTCCAAGGCTACTGGGAGGAAGATTTCTTCCAACAGTAATTGCAACATCGAGTCCAAAATCTCAATTTGCATTCGACTTGTGTAAAGCTTTTCTTGCTGCCGAAATCCCTTTGTGGAAAGTGCAAAGTTGTGGGTCTAGTGCAAGGTTTTTGTAATTGTCTTTTATTGGGTATTTTAGCTATTTATAATGCCTTTTTGCCTGCCTACTTTAGCTATTTATGATGCCTTTTTGCCTGCCTATTTTAATGATTCATAATGCCTAAACTACCGGTCTCTGCCTATAAGGTATATTTCTCATGGTTTCGGCACTTAAATATACCCAACATGTCTCCCAGATAAAATATTATCCATTATTTAAACTAAAATTATATTTAGGAAGATGGTAACACTGCTTATAAAAGGCATGGAGCTGAGATTTTCCTATTCTTTATTCTAAAGTGAAATACAAACACTGTTCGTAAACTAAGGCTCTTAGGCAGAGTAGTCTCAATAAAAATTGGGAAATATTTTCACTAATTATCATGAGTCTTACATAGGGTTGCCAGATGTTCTCCTCAGGAATTCAGGACCCCATTCGTAATGCGAGGGTTAACAAATTTTAATTGATATAGAATTTACATGCAAGAATCATACGTATATTTCAAGTCTAGCGGACCCTAGTGGCACCAGGGTACTATTTTTCGAGGTCACAGGGTGGAACTAGGGACATTTTATGACTTTCATATTGTCGTCAAATTTTGCATTTATAAAAGTTGAATTTTGTTCATATTCAAACAATTTCATAGTGAGATCTATTCAGCAGACCTAAAAACCTCTCTATCTAGATTCGAACCCATGTATTTTCATTTGACATTCCATAAGTATTCCTGCGGAAATGGTGGTGGTGGTGGTGGTGGTGGTGGTGATGATGATGATGATGATGATGACGATGACGATGACGATGACGATGACGATGACGATGACGATGACGATGACGATGACGATGACGATGACGATGACGATGACGACGACGACGAAGACAACAACCATCGGTACTACCGAAATCACAGAGCCAGGGCACTTTTTGTTTAGAAATACACCACTGGCATGAATCCTCGGAAAAAACGTCCCTGCCTGGAGACCCGAATTGGAGATTACTTTACCATATCATGGAGATACTAATGCTTGTGTAATTATTTTTTAACAGAGGATTAGATTCAAACAGTACTAATTTTGATAGTGAAATTTTATCAATTTTTTTCAAATTTAAAAAATTTCTGATATCGAATTGATAAATTTGAGAAGGCTGTGAAACTATTTGATTTTAAAAAGCAGTTATCCTTGCGGCAATTCTAGTTGAAGCAAGTAAAGCGATAGGGTTGGAAGTAAATCCTGAAAAGACTAAGTATATGATTATGTCTCGTGACCAGAATATTGTACGAAATGGAATTATAAAAATTGGAGATTTATCTTTCGAAGAGGTGGAAAAATTCAAATATCTTGGAGCAACAGTAACAAATATAAATGACACTTGGGAGGAAATTAAACACAGAATAAATATGGGAAATGCCTGTTATTATTCGGTTGAGAAGCTTTTGTCATCTAGTCTGCTGTCAAAAAATCTGAAAGTTAGAATTTATAAAACAGTTATATTACCGGTCGTTCTTTATGGCTGTGAAACTTGGACACTCACTTTGAGAGAGGAACAGAGATTAAGGGTGTTTGAGAATAAGGTTCTTAGGAAAATATTTGGGGCTAAGAGGGATGAAGTTACAGGAGAATGGAGAAAGTTACACAATGCAGAGCTGTACGCATTGTATTCTTCACCTGACATAATTAGGAACATAAAATCCAGACGTTTGAGATGGGCAGGACATGTAGCACGTATGGGCAAATCCAGAAATGCATATAGTGTGTTAGTTGGGAGGCCGGAGGGAAAAAGACCTTTAGGGAGGCCGAGACATAGATGGGAAGATAATATTAAAATGGATTTGAGGGAGGTGGGATATGATGATAGGGACTGGATTAATCTTGCTCAGGATAGGGACTAATGGCGGGCTTATGTGAGGGCGGCAATGAACCTCCGGGTTCCTTAAAAGCCAGTAAGTAAGTAAGTTATCCTTGCTACAGCATCGGATGTAGCAGCAAAAAACCTCAATATTCCAAAGTGTCGTAAAATGTTAAGGCAACTGGCCAAATTAAATAAACAGGTACTTCAGTGGGTACCTGCACATTGTGGAGTGGGGGTAATGAGACAGCTGATTTCTTGGCCAAGAAAGGTAGAAAATTACTCCAAAGTTATCTGTAGGCCTACCTATGTCTTACCACTCGGTTAAAAGAATAATAACGTCAGAACACAACAATTGGATTAAAACAAATTACAGTATTTCTAAAGCAAATGGAAAAGTGGGAGATATTATGGAGTAGATCTAATTTAATAACACAAAAACCTGCGGTGACAACTTTCAGATTACTGATAGGCCATGATAGCCTCAATAAACATTTACACAGATTCGGTATTGCAGAATCTATGTCTTTTCTGTAATCTTAATGAAGATATGGCTCAAGATGTTCTTCACTGCCCAACGTTTACTCTATTTTCCAGTATTCCTGCTAAATAATGGAGTGCAAGAGAGAGAACATCATTGTCAACTGCTCAACATTAGATATCAACTAACCAACAATTTCATTTTATAACAATAATTTCTAAATCTGACCATATGCAATGGGTAAATGCTGCTGGTAAATGCAGTGGCGATTCCTCCATGAAGGATATGAGGGTGATCCTACAGTTTAATTTCGTGCCTCTGAGGATAGAAAAGATTTTAATTACAGATTTTGATTTTCAATGCGTCCCGATATAATAATTTTCTTCAAACTTCTATTTTCTGTCGTGAGTTGTAGCCACTGCACATCTGAGATCTTAGGAATACTTTCCAAGGAACCATCCAAATATCTTACAGCAAACGGTTTTTTCTAGCAGTGAAGTTACGGACAGGGTTGAGTGAGGAGGGCGGGGTATGGCTTGACTTTAACCGTGTTTGAGGATATGACCGTATATCCTATACCACCCAGTATTATTACGACCCTTCTTTCTGGGTGGTGGTGTGGAAACCCTGTCAGAGACTACGATACGAATTTTCAAGTACCCTTGTAGCCTCCTTAAATGCAGTTCATTGGTCATTTTAAAAGAAAAGAATAAACGAAATAATAAATAATTTAAAATGATATACCGGTAATATAAAAAATGAAATGAATAAAAACCAAAATTACATAAAAATAAATAAAATAAGCTATAATAAAACACAAGAATTAACAGGACTTTCAGATGATAGGACTGCCGAAAGAAAATCTGAAGTTGTATTTGATCATTTACAAGAATTTAACTGTAGCATGCTCTATTATTATTATTATTATTATTATTATTATTATTATTATTATTATTATTATTTTTATTATTATTATTATTATTATTATTATTAGTTTCTGTCTTGGTCATCAATCGTCAGTCTCACATGTCCTACAAAAAAAATCTCAAGTCGCCACAGGGTAAATGTGTTTTGAATTATTGATAAGACTACAGAAAGTTGTTGTTGTTTTCTAATGCCAGGCATTTGACAATAAAGTCATTTGACCTCTTGCACTCCAACATTTTTTAAAGATATTGTCATGGTTAGCCACTGACGCACAGATTTTGAGATGTTCTGAATCCATAGAAAATGGCAAGTTGTAGCTGATTTAAGTGAACACCATATTTTAATGTTTTGGTGGCTACTTCATTCACACCCAGAATGTCTGGAGGACCACACCTGCTGTTGGTCGACGGGTCCACTGGACCTAGTTGGGAGATCTTGTTGATCACCAGCTTTCCCTCCTTAAGCCACTGGAGGACGATTTTAGTGCCATAGCAGGTCAGCACTAGGAACAGAAAAGTAGGAAGGGTAGGAAGGAAAGTGGAATGAACCCCTAGGCTTCGAATGCTCTAATACTGTCGGGGTCGAAGAAAGTAAGAGTTCAGTCAGAGGACTGGATAGGAAAGGGTAAAGAGAGAATTAGGTATTGAATAGAGACTACAGAAAGTAAAAATGTTTTTCAGCAGTATGGTATTGTAGGCAAATCTTCAGAGTAGGTATTCAGAATGGGAGTCAGAGTATCAATGTATAGAGGAGAAAGAAAGGTGTCAGGTCTCTCTGTATTGTAAATGCAGTTAAGGCTCTTTTCATTGTCGTCTTTAAGTAAACCCTTCCTGGTAGCATTCACTTCAGCATCTCTCTCTTATTTCAGTCTGGTAAGTTACGCATTGGTGCACTGGTGTATGGTATTTCGTAAGTCCTTGTCTCTTTGACTTGTGAGAGGAGAGGAAATTTAGGTTAAGATGAGTTGTCGCAGAATATTAATCCATATTTCATTACAGAAATTATGCCATTTTGAGGGTGTTTATGACGCCAATGAAAGATTGGGATCTTAATGCATAACAGAGTTCAATTCAGGAGTAGTCCAATATATTCAGTTCAAGTGATTATCCAATTCCAAACCAAGAAATTTTGTGCTTATAGATTCTTTGAGATCAATTCCATTAAATCTAAAATTAAAGGAAAACTGAGCACTATTACATGTACCGTAAAGTGGGCTGACTTTGAATGCCGAGGTGTCTTTGAACGCCGAGGTGACTTTGAACAGTAATTTAGCGCCTTTCTAAATTAAATGCTGTACCCAATTGCGAAAAAACTGAACTAATTTATTGACAAATTAAACAGTTTTTTCGCAATTGGGTACAGCATTTAATTTAGAAAGGCGCTAAGTTACTGTTCAAAGTCACCTCAGCGTTCAAAGTCACCCCACTTTATGGTACTGTACTGAATTTGATTACACAGGCTTTATCAACAAAGTGCTAGTTTATTGGCACTAAAGCAATCATCCATTATACTGAACACTACCGGTACCTATATATAAATGATCATATTATTTGCTCTAAATAATTACCATACAGTTGTTATCATATGCAAAAAAGATTACCTGGGATAAATTATTTAAATAGTTGAGATTAAATTTTTAATATAAACTAGAAACAATGCAATGAATCTAAAATTCATCTCTGGCTAACTCCATGTTTAATAAGAATTTTTTTTTCCACATTTCAGTTACCGGTATTGATACAACACCGAGTAAATGCAAGCCTCAAAAAGTTACATAATGTTATTAATACGAGTCTAAACCTTTTATTTATCATAGACATACCTCATACTGTGACTGTTCTTAAATACCCACATTAGAGATGGAAGAGACATGGCAACATACCTACTGCATTACCATTACAATTTTCTTTGCTTCTTTCTAGCCCTCTTGTCTTTCCCTTTGTCTCACAACAAGCTAGGGTTGCCAAATTTTTTGAAGAAAATACGGGATGCTAAGGAATCGACAAAATTTCGCATAGAAAATTGACAAATTGTTCAACTAAAAGAAACTTCATTCTAACTTCAGCAGTTAGGCTTAAATTAGTAGTTACCTTAGAATGAGGTGAAGTGACACAGTTTCAAACTTAAGTTACTTGCATCTTTGGCAAACGTGTGTTCATTTCTATGTTTCATGCAACAAAAACATGGATCTTGTATTCTAAATTTAAAGGTCATGTTGAATGTCAGATAAGTTTTATGAGATTATATTAAAATCAAGATTTTATTCGGTCAATCACTTATCAGTTATCAATGACAGAAAATTCTGTTACATTGAAAAGTACAATTGGTAAAAGTTATCACGAATATTTTCGACCTGCCTAGAGGTCATCCTCAGGTGATATTTTTAGCATACAATATTTAAAAACTAGGTGAGTTTTAAATACATTTGAACACTTATAACCATGTTTGCTTGACATAAATTGGTGGGTAACATACATTAAATGACATATAGATTAAATCTTCCATAGATCATTTTGCGATATGAACATTAAAGCACATGCAATGTGTTTAAAACATAAATTCAATTGAATTCGTTAAAAAAAAAAAATTGTTCAATGTTTTATGCCTAAAACTGTTCAGTATGATGTTGGAAGACTATGGATTATTCTCGACCTGTATAGCGAAATATTCATTTGTAATTAAGCAAACATTATTTAAAACTAGATGAATGTTTAAAATACATTTAGCACTATAATAACCTTGTGTGCTTAACATAAAATATTGAAGTGACATATATAATGTTAATTGACGTATAGGTTAAGTCTTCATTGATCATAATTGTGATACAATGTTAATCACATATGATGTGTTGAAAATATGTAGTCAATCGTTTTAGATTGTTCAGAAAATGTTGACTAAAACAGCTCAGTATGATGTTAAGCTATGAAGAAATGTGGAAAATTCTCAGTCTGAGTCGCCGTGATGAGGCGTTTTTAAGTGATGTACGTGGAGGGTTTCTTGGCAATGAGGCCCACTCTTGATTTTAATATAATCTTGTATTCTAGTTTCTTATTGCATACCGAAATATTGTGAATGGATAGCTGTTTTTAATTTATTTAAAAATATATTGGTGTCTCACTCCACCATTTGGTTTGCGGTGAAGTGATACATCAATTATTTTTCATCAATTTAAGACGATTTTGGGCTTCTATGAAATCTTAAATCTTACCTAGGAAAAAAAAAATTCTGGTCACAACCTGCAGGCCTATAACCCCTTTGCATTTTTATTCTGTTCTATTCCTACTTTATAGCATTCCTATTACACAACTTAACAAGTAAACAACTAACTACTGAAATGATCTCATTATGTTTAAAAGAATAGACGCCAATGTACTGCTACAAACAGCATTTCGTTTGTACCCACAATAAAAGGAAAGATAAAGACTAAATACCGTAGTTCTGAATTCTAGATATACCTGAGTACATGTGAGAGGGAGGGCTTGAGAATGGGCTTTTATATAGGTAGAAAAGCTGGCGAAGGGAAATCAGAAAACTGAATATGATGACTAATTCTGTTGTTGTTGTTTTCTAATGCCAGGCGTTTGACAATAAAGTCATTTGACCTCTTGCACTCCAATATTTTTCAAAGATATTATCATGACCAGCCACTGAAACACAGATTTTGAGGTGTTCCGAATCCATTTCTTGGTTTGAGTTGCACAATGGGCAGTTAGGGGACTGATATATTCCAATTCTATGCAGGTATTTGGCCAAACAATCATGGCCTGTTGCCAATCTAAATGCAGCTACAGACGATTTTCGGGGTAAATCGGGAATTAACTGTGGATTATGATGCAGAGAGTTCCATTTTTCCCTTGAGATTGTGTTATCAAATTTTGTTTGTTGAAGTCTAAGTATGTGGATTTAATAAATCTCTTCACAGAGTAATACGTAGATTTAGTAACAGGTCTGTAAGTAGCAGTGCTGCCCTTCTTTGCAAAAGCATCCGCATTCTCATTTCCCAGGATTCCACAATGGGATGGTATCCATTGGAATACAATTCTTTTATTGAGTGATATTAATTGAGAGAGCATTTTAGTTATTTCTGCTGTTTGAGATGAATGTGCATGTTTAGAGACTATTGATAGAATAGTTGCTTTGGAGTCTGACAATATAACTGCATTTTAAAATTTATTGATGTGGCATAGAAGATTCCTGAGACTTTCACTTATTGCAATGATTTCTCCATCAAAACTTGTTGTTCCATACCCAAGAGATCTATAAAGTGAGAAGAGACAGCATGTAACACCTGCACCAGCACCTTGTTCTCTGGAGATCAAGGATCCATCAGTGTATAAATGAAGCCAGTTTTGTGGAGGGTACCTAATATTAATTGTTCCTAAAAAGACAATTAATGATGACTAATTCTTTACCAGATTTATGATTATCGGTATTCTGAGTAATTTCACTTACCGATACCTACTCTACTTTCATCTAAACTCTCGGCCTCATCTTACCATATCTTGCCAAAAAATTGCAATGTTGTAAAATTTTGACTTGCTCCACATCTTAAAACTTCAATGCTAATGCAAGATCTATGGAATACAATAAATGAAATGAAATATGCCATGATGCTATAATGACGAAATGCAAGAACAAGAACTATGTTACTACAACTTACCGAAGAAATAGGAGATTGCAAGAGTGATGAGAGCCCAAAGAGGATCGAAATATACGCTGCCATATGCAAATGGGGTGGCAATCAACTGCAAACAAGAAACATGCAACTCAGTCAGATAAAAATTTCACATGGTAGTTACTAAAAGTAGGCAATATTAGACAATTTCAATGGTACTGGTAAATATAAAACAATCTATAAAAATTAGATAATTTTTTTATAATTGCCCATTTATTAAAGGAACCTATCTGTTTTAAACAACGTTTAACAAGTTTTTACGGATTTAAATGTTGCAGTTAAATATATATGGACTGTGCAGATGTTGGCAAGTATAAATCAGTAAAATTTTAATTTATTATTTTCAATGGCAAACTTATTTGTGTAGATGCATATAGAATATAACTAAACTGATTCTTTGTAGAAGATATTACAGAAATAAAACAACAAAATCCTTCCTTTCTCTGTTTTCTGTTTTGATTTTAGTGAAACCTTTAAAACTTAAATCTTAAACAATGACTCGAATTTTTCTCGTCATTAACAAATTTTAGATCTGCTATTAATAGTAGCGTTGTTTAAGGGAACACTCAGCTGAGGGAAGGTAAATAAATTATTCAAAATAAAATACTGAAGTACTAGTAGACCTACTAGTAATGCGGGAGGCCAAGGCTATACTACAAGCACTGTCTAGCTACAAGGGTCATAGTGAAGAAGAAGAAGAAGAAGAAGATGTATAAATGCTGCAATCATATTGTATGTTTTCAAAAATGGATTAACAAAATAACAATATAGTCTACATTTTCCCACTTGCCGTAAGTTTACTCCTTTTCCACATGCAAACAATCTTTTCAGAGAAAGTTCATTTTTCATTTGCTGTTAAGTTAGATAGCTCAAAACGCACTAGGCAATGCTGATGTACAGTTCACTGAATTCAATATAATATATATAGTCCACACCTGTGGAGTAACGGTCAGCACATTTGACCGCGAAACCAGGTGGCCCGGGTTCGAATCCCGGTCGGGGTAAGTTATCTGGTTGAGGTTTTTTCGGGGGTTTTCCCTCAACCCAATACGAGCAAATGCTGGGTAACTTTCGGTGTTGGACCCCGGACTCATTTCACCGACATTATCACCTTCATATCATTCAGATGCTAAATAACCTAGATGTTGATACAGCATCGTAAAATAACCCAATAAAAAAATATATATAATATATAAGGGTGATCATTAGATATATGCTCATAATACACTGACCTACCAATGTTGTGGCCAAATTATTGCATAAAACACTATCAAAATTTGTTATATTTTTCATAAATGAGTGCTCTTTACTAAGTGTCTGTAAATATTTTCAAGACTGCAAAATAATGAAAAATTTTTAATTAAATTTTGAAAAATATTAGCTTCTGAAACATATTTTTTATTAACTGTGAATTGAAATATATAAACAGTGTGTACTATTTTGTTTTTGTATGGATATATCCTTCAACAAGAAAAAATTTCACAGTTTCTTCATCAGAATTGTGGTGAATGCAATTAAAGAAAAATCAGTATTTTTAGGAAATCATGCATGGAATTCCTAGGAAATTCTATATAAATATGGCTGGCATAAGAAGGTTAATTTAGATAAAAGTAAGAGAAAATTAATTCGGTATAACATAAATTACCAACAACCAGGGCTGGGCAAAATACTGACATCCAAGTATTTTAAATACAAATACAAAATACTTCAAAGAATAGTATTTGAAATACAAATACAAATTACTTTAAAAAAAATACCGGTAACCAAAATACATTTGTATTTCAAATACTCAAAATAGATTTGTATTTCAAATACCCGATACAATATATAAAGAAATAAGAATATTATCGAAAATATAAAATATTATATTAACATTAATTACAGGGGAATGGAGAAAGTTACACAGCACAGAACTGCAAGCATTGTATTCTTCACCTGACATAATTAGGAACATTAAATCCAGACGTTTGAGATGGGCAGGGCATGTAGCACATATGGGCGAATCCAGAAATGCATATAGAGTATTAGTTGGGAGACCAGAGGGAAAAAGACCTTTAGGGAGGCCGAGACGTAGATGGGAGGATAATATTAAAATGGATTTGAGAGAGGTGGGGTATGATGATAGAGACTGGATTAATCTTGCACAGGATAGGGACCGCTGGCGGGCTTATGTGAGGGCGGCAATGAACCTTCGGGTTCCTTAAAAGCCATTTGTAAGTAAGTCAGTAAGTAATATTAACATTAAAATTATTTTTATCTCGAAGCTTTATATAAACACTATCACTGAACATTCTTTCTTTTCCCAGTTAACAATGAATAATTACTGCTCCCTTTCAAAAAAGCCAGTTTCTCAAAAAGTTCATCAAGTAAGGATCCCCTTGCTGGTGAATGAATAAATCCTGCAAAACAGAACAGTCTTTCTACAGGCGCAGAGGAACACAAACTTGTATTATACTTTATGAAAGCTTGTTTCACTGTTGGGTAATTCTCTAGAGAGCACAGGGTTGTCCCTTTGCCATTGAAGAATTGTATGAGCTCATACTCCGCAGTAGACAAGTTTTTTTCCTTTTGCTTTCCAAACTCTGTTGTACTTGAGTTGAAAACATAAAAATTGTTTTCATCATCTTCATCGTCTGAATTGACCAAAGGTGTAGCGAGAACTGCTCAGCTGATTTCACACACATATTCTGTGTCCTCCTCTTATCATTTGGTGAGACAGTGTCAGGTAGCCATCTCATCTTAAATGATGGGTGGAAACAAGCTGCCAAAATAGCTCAATTTGCTTCTAAGCTGAGATCAAACATCACTTTAAATCTTGATGAAAGCGAACTCATTAGGATTGGAGTTAATTGGAATAGATGGCGTAGATTACTAGATAACATAATATGTAATCTGTTTTTTAGGGAAATTAATGTGGATTGAAGTTGGCTGTAATAGCACGTCTTCTCATTTTGCATTAAATCAAGGGCTACGGCAATGGGTTTCAGAACTGCACAATATTCTTCAAGGTACTGAAACTCAACTTCTTTGAAGGTTGGCAATCCCAGTTTTTCACATATACTGCTTACATCATGTTTGAATTGCAATATTTGAGAATTCCATCGAGTTGGGCAAGAAAAATTTAATGAATATTTCAAGACATCTGACATAATTTCTGAGAATTTGGGTCTCCTAGACGCATTCCATAATGCTGAACACTTAGCAAGTGTTGGGTGATGGATCCTTGATGCTGTTGGAGATTTCTTTATGACATTAAGGAAATCAGTTATGGCAAGAAAACTAAGTGTATGGCTAGCACATCTGAAATGGATAGGCAAATAAGACAGAAGTTCATTCTTCAAATATAAATCCAAAACTTGAAGGACAAGAAGAAGAAGAAAGTATTTTGAGTATTTGAAATACAAAATACATCAATTTTATGTATTTAAATACAAAATAGTTTCTAAAATCCTTGCAAAATACAAAATACAAATGTATTTCAAATACTGCCCAGCCCTGCCAACAACAATCCTTGTGCAGTGTCAGCTGGCGATGGTTTAAATATAATCCAATTTGTCAGATTTTACTTTTTATGGCCTTTATCTTGTTAAAATATTTTGTGGCCCGTGTTCCAAGCATAACTGGCTGTAGCCTCTTCAAATTCTAATAATAATTACTCACCACAAAAATTGATTCTTTACACTACCAGACTGACGGGATAAAAGAAAAACCTCAATAATTCAAGATGCTATATCTGCAAATGTTGGCAACCAATAAACTGACAAATTTTTAAACGTCGCATTTTATGATATTTATCAGAAGGGGGCTGATTTTAGCAATATGATCGGCGCAGAAGTTACAGGAGGTGTTGACAAACTTCTTTGCACTCGCTAAACTCGAATTTCACTCCCTGCCAACAAAGCCCTAATATTGGCACGATAATGCAATTTTGCTATGGACAATCGGCAAAAGATACCTAGAGAAGAATAAAGAAGTGTACATAGTATTTGTGGACCTAGAAAAGGCTTTTGACAGAGTGGATTGGAATAAACTGATGGGGATACAAAAGAAAATTGGCGTGGATTGGAAAGAGAGGAGACTGTTCACTAATTTTTATATGAAACAAGTGAAAATCAGGATAGACGAAGAAATGTCAGAAGGAAGTGAATTGGGACAGGAGAACATCCAGGATGCCATTTATCACCTACCCTGTTCAACATCTACTTGGAGGATTTAGTAAAGAACTGTTTTCAGAACATGGGAGGAGTGATAGTAGGAGGAAGAAGAATAAAGTGCTTAGGATTTGCTGATGATATGCCATTGTTAGCAGAAGAGGAAATGATACTAAAGGATATGCTACTGGAACTAAATGACAGCTGTGAGCAGTATGGGATGAAGATAAATGCTAATAAGACGAAGAGCATGGTAATAGGAAGAAAAATACAGAGGATAAATTTGCGAATTCTAAACGAGGCAGTAGAGCAAGTGGGCAGCTTCAAGTACTTGGGGTGTTACTATAAGCAGTAACATGAGCTGCTGCCAGGAAGTCAAAACGAGGATAGCAATGGACAAGGAAGCTTTTAATAGAAAAAGGAGCATCTTCTGCGGACCTCTGGAAAAAGAACTAAGGAGGAGACTAGTGAAGTGCTTTGTATGGAGTGTGGCATTGAATGGGGCAGAAACATGGACATTACGACGAAGTGAAGAGAGCGAATAGAAGCATTTGAAATGTGGATAAGGAGAAGAATGGAACATATGAAGTGGACAGACAGAATAAGAAATGAAGCTGTGTTGGAAAGAGTGGGTGAAGAAAGAATGATGCTGAAATTGATTAGAAAGAGGAAAGGGAATTGGTTGGGTCACTGGTTGAGAAGAAACTACCTGCTGAAGGATGCACTGGAAGTTTTGTGAACGGGAGAAGAGTTCGAGGTAGAAGAAGATATCAGATGATAGACGACATTAAGATATATGGATCATACAAGGAAATAAAGAGGAAGGCAGAAAATAGGAAAGACTGAAGAAAGCTGGGTTTGCAGTAAAAGACGTGCCCTTGGGCAGAACACTAAATGAATGAATGAATGAATGAATGAATGAATGAATGAATGAATGAATGAAAGCAATTTTCTGTGTTTTACTTTTCAACATGGCAAATCAGAATATTTTATTTTATTATGATGACATGTCAAAGAAACTTCGACAGTGTGTCAAGAGTGCATGTTTTTTTAGAATAGCTTTGCTGCACGAAAATTATTAATTCTGAATTAACGAAAAATGTGCCAGAAATGTACTGCTTATGCAGTGAATTGGAGGACAAGCTACTTTAACAACTGATGGTGTCTCAATATTCTTAAGTATAGCAGAAGAACCATCAATAAATAGTAAATTCCTTAAAATGAATTTTTTTATTTTTTATTTTAACAGTGCATATTTTGTTATTTTTGGTCTATATGTCCTGGTTTTTAAGTGCATATGAATCTGCTCCTTGCTTATGATATTTATCAGCAATGAGAGAACCCCAATCAGAACCTCTTCCAAAAAGCTATAATTCTCATTTTACTCCCACGAAATGAAATTAATTTTTACTTAATTGTATTTCACAAAGTTTTGTAATAATAATCTTATAGTGTGATAATTTAGTGTTCTTTTAAGACTAAATTCGGAATTTGTACCTATAACAGATTAAGGGCAGTCCATGTTGAATCTTGCTTACACTACTTTTAACACTTGAATATAATTAATTGATTATCTAGTGGACTTACTCGTGTTAATTATGTAAGATTTGTCCGGATTACAGCTGTTTCAGTGCTTCACGCACCATCCTCAGAGCCTACTAGATACATTCAAACACACCCACATAACAGGCAGAGAAGTTCGAGATGACGCCGTGATCTAGTAGGCTCTGAGGATGGTGCGTGAAGCACTGAAACAGCTGTAAGCCGGACAAATCTTACATAATTAACATGAGTAAGTCCGCTAGATAATCAATTAATTAAGGGCAGTGTTTAATATCGGCTATAATAGGGAACTATCATATACTTACTTGACTGATAGCTAGGACAGCTACTCGAGACCTGATGCCCATCTTGGCGACAAATTTATCTGAGACGACGCCACCAAACACCACACCAATGCTACCAATCACAATGGTGACAGCAAACAGCCACCAGCCAAGATCGTAATCCGGAAAGTAGAACTGGTAATACAGGTCGCAGTTATACGCAAAACAGAGACCACCTATAGGAAAGAAGCAAATTGACATTAAACAGATATCAACATTAAAATAATATTTTGCATTTCTCAAGAAATAATTTTATCGTTCACAAATTACAAATGAACTCATTTATTTACAAATTATATAAAACGTATGATGAAGTACCTGTAACCTTCGAAACACTTAATTTTATTGAATTTATTATATTTCACAAAAGCACAATTTGCTAATAAATTTCCTCATGGATAATGAAAATGAATAAAATCTGTTCAATAGTTTAAGATAAATTGCTGTGCACAGACATCATAGTAATACAATTACTACGTTTAAAGTACATCATTCCCTGATAAATTTACTCGTACATACTGAATATGAACAAAATCCATTCAATAGTTTAATGGAAATCGCTGTGCACAGACAGACTAGTACTAAAATTATTATATTTCATGTACATCATTCCCTGATAAATTGAACAAAATCCGTCCAATAGTTTAGTAGAAATCGCTGTACACAGACAGACTAGTACCATATTAAAATGATCAAATTTCATTTACATCATTCCCTGATACATTGACTTGTTGAACATGAACAAAATCCATTCAGTTTAATAGAAATCGTGTACATAAACAGCCTAATACTGTACCGGTATGTACTAAAATTAATTGATTAACTAGCGGACTTACTCGTGTTAATTATGTAAGTTTGTGCGGCTTACAGCCGTTTCAGTGCTTCACGCACCATCCTCAGAGCCTACTAGATCTCGGCGTCATCTCGAACTTCTCTGCCTGTGATGTGGGTGTGTTTGATTGTTGAAAGGTGTTGGAGAGTGGAGTCAAATAGTGTGTGTGTACTGAAATTGATCTGTGTGTTGAGAATTTGATCGGGGCGTGTTTTAGTGTGTTTGTATATTTCGTATTGTTCTAGTGTGTTGAGTTTTTGGTTCTTGGGTTGTATGTGTAGGATTTCATGTCTGCATTTATGTTATTGTATGTATGGTTAGCATTGGTTATGTGATCGGTCTATGTACATCTACATACGCCGATCACATAACCAATAACATAAATGCAGACATATTTATTATATTCAAGTGTTAAAAATAGTGTACGCAAGATTCAAAATGTACTAAAATTATTATTTTTCATGTAGGCCTATCTCATTTCCTGATTAATTGACTTGTAGATACTGAATATGAACAAAATCTGTCGAATAGTTTAGTAGAAGTCGCTGAACACAGAGACACAAGTACTAAAATTACTATATTTCATGTACATCATTTCCTGATAAATTAACTTGTAGGTAAGTACTGGTACTGTATCAGTGGCGGCTGATTGACTGAGGCAAGTGAGGCCGGACCTCAGTCACTTGGCTTAACTGAAATCAAATTTTGTGTTTTTATATACTGTATTAGTTATTTGAATGAAGCATATATCGCTGTAGAAGCATTTGAAAACTTTGTGATCTATATAGACCTGATTTGCAGTAAAATTTGTTCCTGAGGCCAGGATCACTCGTGCCGGGTCTGCCTTGTGATGTATATAGACCTGTTTTGCAGTAAAATTTGTTCCTGAGGCCAGGATCGCTCGTGCTGGGTCTGCCTTGTGATGTATATAGACCTGTTTTGCAGTAAAATTTGTTCCTGAGGCCAGGATCGTTTGTGCCGGGTCTGGCTTGTGATGTATATAGACCTGTTTTGCAGTAAAATTTGTTCCTGAGGCCAGGATCGCTCGTGCCGGGTCTGGCTTGTGATGTATATAGACCTGTTTTGCAGTAAAATGTGTTCCTGAGGCCAGGATCGCTCGTGCCGGGTCTGGCTTATGCATTTCATGTCCTTTCGCGGGCTTTGAGTTTACGCTTAAAACGTTGTAGCTGAGGCACAATTCGTCTGGCCTGGTCAGGTTTCACTTCTCCCATCCATGGGCCGGCCTTAAGGGTAGAATGGCCATAAATAACAAAATCCCAGCTCTTTGGCAGGCAGAGACCCACTCGATTCTCTCCCCTTATGTCTCAGTTTATGGACATAAGCGAGGGTGTTCTACTATTGTACTTCGTAGTAAAGTAGTGAATCTGGGCCAATGTTGTTATATATTTCGGGAAAATATAAACAGAAACAAATGAGAGAAATAATGATGGTGCAGTTAATTCATTGTTAAGAGTGTCCTTTTCGAGAAGAAATAATACTGAAAAAAAGGAAGTTTTAAATAAAGAGAAAGACTACCGAGATACCTACGACATCGCTGACAATTTTTCTGACAGATATAATCTTAAAACGCGAGTTTCTATTGCATCCTGGTATGGACAACATAAATGGTTAAGTGGTAATGTGGTGCAAAATAAACTTCTCTTGGCCCTGTTTGTTGCTGTCAAAGGAAAAAATAAAAAGAAAAGAAAGAAAGGGGAATTTCAACATATTGAAACTCACAGCATAACAGCTTATTTGGTGAGTGAAATTATCATCATTTTTCATTAATAGTAATAATAATAGACTAATAATAATAATCAAAGCTCGGGACTTCAGCACGTAAACAATGCTTACAAGTTAAGTATGAAAGGAGGTTTAGTGAATCCTGACGCTCGTTACACACAGTGAGTATTCGATACATACACTGGTGTTTTAGTACAGACTACGACAAAAATAACTCCTCATCCAAACTTTAGCGTAAAACAAAAGGATTACGTTACGTTTGACAAAGTGAGCTGCAAAATAGTACAGGAATAACCTTTCCCCGGTGTTTTGTGGATTGAGTATGCCAACAACAACATTTGCTGTCACTGGTTTCATCTACAGAAACCCAAATGTTGTTATCAGCTATTTCTTCTCGAATGCTATGCAGAACATTTTCGTAACATAACATTAAATACCCTTTACGTAGAGTTGTCTCTGATAGGGCAATTCTACCTGTATACTTCTCTATAAAATTCTTGAAGTGGGGGTTTTCCATCTTGTTAAAAGGAATGTTGGCGCTCACCGTTATTTCACATAAATCCTGAAAAAAATCATTGTGTCTATCAGAATTTAAAACAGAAGGCGCGCTTGCTTCCTTCTCGTTACGTATGAATAATTGTAAATGAGCTTCATGTCTCTGAGTTTTGATATGCTGTCCTATGTATTTGGGACTCTCGCCCCTTATTACAGTGTGGCACACGTTATATTTCATATCAATATTATCTGTACAAAAGTACTTACTTCCGTATACTTCCACAAGTTTTTTCAATTTACCTTCATTTTCAGTGAAACTTTCGGCATAGTAATTGTGCACAGTAGACTTGTACTCGCCTGTACTCTTGGAATGCTAGCTATCAACAACCAGACAACCGATCACTAGTACGAAGTCGAATGGGTAGTCTTTCGGGACTAGGTGGAGGAAGTTTCTTTACAAACACAACCACCAATACATACTTTGTGTATTATTAACCTGTCTTTAAACTGCTGAACTCCCTAGGCTTGATAATAATACAGTATGATATTAATAATA
This sequence comes from Periplaneta americana, assembly GCF_040183065.1. NCBI lineage: Eukaryota > Metazoa > Arthropoda > Insecta > Blattodea > Blattidae > Periplaneta > Periplaneta americana. The sequence continues at coordinate 36,313,330 of NC_091118.1, read as the reverse complement.
TAATAACAATAATAATTATCATACTTACTTACAAATGGTTTTAAGGAACCCGAAGGTTCATTGCCGCCCTCACATAAGCCCGCCATCGGTCCCTATTCTGTGCAAGATTAATCCAGTCTCTATCATCATATCCCATCTCCTTCAAATCCATTTTAATATTATCCTCCCATCTAGTTCTCGGCCTCCCCAAAGGTCTTTTTCCCTCTGGTCTCCCAACTAACACTCTATATGCATTTCTGAATTCGCCCATACGTGCTACATGCCAAACAAACATTTTCTATCGGAGGAAATTAAACTAGTTGCATTTGGCCTCACTGAGGATTTCGATCACCGGCTGCTACTGCTCTGTAGCCTATATGAACAAAATCCGTCCAATAGTTTAGTAGAAGTCACTGAACATAGACAGATTAATACTAAAATTATTATATTTCATGTACATCATTCTCTCATTTATTTATTCATAGAAAATGATATGAACAAAATCTGTTCAATAGTTCAGAATAAATCCCTGTGCACTGACAGATGAACAAACAGAATGCTCTAACTTAAGAAGAACGTTGAAAACATGTATACCCGTGTAATTATCAAGACAATTTTTTGCAGCAACATCAGAGTACATTCTCCTTTTGCTTCATATAACGAGTCAATGCAAAAATAAAAGAATTTGCAAGAATTTACACAAACCTGTGTGCCGGATAGATGCTGCAAGACACAACATGATAACTCTAGGCTGCAGCATCACTTTCCATTCGCCTGACTTAGGAGCAACATCTTCTCCCTGCACCACAGCTGCATTCGCATTTGCATCATTTTCCTCCCCAATGGCTTGTCTTGCAGGCTCTCGCAGAGTGAAGGCAGTGAAGACAGCGATGATGAGTCCAACCACGCCTGCTCCATAGTAGCACAGCCGCCAGCCCTACGACACCACCAAGTTTTTATCTATAACTGTTAAACTCTCAAGTTCATGTATTGACATTAAAATCTAAAAGAAGAACTAGGATCTTGAAATGAATAAGAGTGCTGCAAAAGTGGATTGAAACTAAAATGATGGCTAAACATTTGAAGGGATGAGAATGAGATAGTTGTTGTTGTCTAGTGCCTTGCATTTGGCAATGAAGCCATTAGCAGTCGTGCTTTCCAATACTTTTGAACTGTAGTTTCTTCTGATCGTAATGCTTCACAGGTCTTCAAGTGGTCTCCATTCATTTCTGCTGGATCGTTACACAGAACATATATGGGTGAAGCTGAGATACCTATTCTGTAGAGATGACTTGCTAGACAGTCATGATTTGTCAATAGTCTGAAGGCTGCAACTGCTGTTTTCCTTGGTCTCTGGGGGATTATATCTGGGTTGGAAAGTAGTGTAATCCATTTTTTGTCTTTAGCATTTGATTCTATTTCTTGTAGGTATGAATGAGAAAATTTTGTAGTGATCAAGCGTTTTATTGAGGAATATGAGAAATTAAATTTATATTTTTGTTTTATTGTTGTGCCTTTCTTGGCAAGTGTGTCTGTGGTTTCATTCCCCATGACTCCATAGTGTGCTGGAATCCATTGGAGACGGACAATCTTATTAACTTTTTGGAGTTGTGTTAACATTTTGTAGCATTCTCTTATTTTTGTTGACTAGAATGATATAGTTCAAAGCCACATTTTTAACAGAATTGTTTTTTTTCGGTACAAATTCTTTTCTTATACATATGGGGTATCTACTTGTAGGATATTATAAAATTTATTCAGCAAATGACATAAGTATACGCTGAAGAAATTGTGATACCGCATCTAATAGCATTGGACTCTAAACTTTCAATACATCCTCCTGTAAAATTTTTTCTGTCTCACTTAGGACTATATAATTCTCACGCCTTTATTTGTTTAAAGAAAATTTATACTGTAGCAATACATACCGACAGGGGACTTCATATTATACAAAGTTTTTCCAGTAGCGAAGCATGACAAAAATTTTGGGTAAGCTGGGCTGAAGGCATGGTGATCTAGGCGTGCTTTATATCACTAAAAGATAAACCAAACGCGGAAATGCTCCTGTTTTTAATCAACTAGATTCTAAATTGATCTTGTCCCAACTTCGAAAATGTCTGGGGAAGCTCAGCTTACCCTGCCTACCCTGACACTTCGCCTTGTTCATAATCTTTGCCTAGGAGTCTAATGTAAAAGTAGGGGCGTCATTTCAGTTTTTGCTTGGAGGTGAGAAAAATTTTTAGGGGAGACCTTTTATGTTATATCGCGTGGCATACTCACTCCCTATTTCCTCTGAAATATCTATTTTTCATACCGTAAACTGAGGTAAATTGTCCACTGGAATTAACTTGACAATAAAACAAAAAAAGTGGAGGGAATATAAATGGAATGGCACTATTGCTTTGAAACATGACATTTGTTTATTGTGATTAGCTATGCAAATAAATAATAAAAATTAGTTTTTCTAAATTTCCAATTTCATTTGCCCAAATTATAGTGCAGGCAGAGAACAAATATTCCCTTTTCCCATGACGGGTGACACCATGTAGAAAAATTGGAATTTTAGAAATTTGGAAATTAGTGCAGAAACACTATCTGTAAAATCCACTACTAAAGTAATTCAGCATGTTTTATTGCACCTGTGAGTGTATTTTTAAGGTTTACAATAGTTGCTCCAACAAACTGTCTCCTAAATCTTTATACAGGTCGTCGATTATTAAGAAAGCCTGACGACAATCCCTAGCTGAACACATACACTAACATCTGTAAGTAGTGAAGTGAAATAAAGTAATATTATCACGAATTCAAAAGGCATAGGTTTTGTTGCATATACAGTAGAGTCTACTCCTAAAACCAGTAAAACAAAAAAGATCAATTCCCGTCTAGGACTACGACCATAGTCTTAGTAAAATGTATACTCTGAAAGTATTAACATTTAATTGTGCAGTGAATTAAATTACTAGGAAAAGAAATTATGGTTTATTTAACGATACTCGCAAGTGCTGAGGTTATATCAGCATTGCCGGTGTGCTGGAATTTTATCCTGCAAGAGTTTTTTTATATGGCAGTAAGTGTACTGACATGAGCCTGTCGCATTTAAGCACACTTAAAGACCAGCGCTATACCAACACTAGATTTTCTGGTGTATTGCTAATGGGACAAGGCAATGCCGGATAATGTGCTAATGCCACAAAAATTTCCTGAATTAGTGCTAACAAATGAACATTGTCTTTAATTCTTAAGCATTTATAAAAGTGGAATATAGTGTTGTCACACTTTTTTACTTTTTCTTTAGTAGTACCCTTGATCAAATATAACAGATTGATCAGCCTAAATGCGCCAGATAAGTTATTTGTGGTAGCTTTTGTATGATTTTTATGCATAACCTTGTTGAAACTGCATTTGTGTACCTCGTTTTAACTGTGACAACGCTTTTTAGTTCTTTTAACCCTTCTCCGGGCAACAAGGGTCCGTCGGGCCCTGGCACTACTATTTTTGTGAATAAAATTAAAGCTATTATTTCTACCTACTTGAAATTTAATGACTTTGTTAATTTCTGTGTTTTTTATATTTAGGGAGAAGGAAAATATTGTAGTATTTTGCACAAATGTTCCAGAACACTTTTACTTCTTTAAAGTCTCAACCGGGCATGCAGGGTCTATTGGACCACAGTATATTTTATTGGTTTTTCTCACTTCGTAACTAGGTTTCACTCTTTGAAACCATTCAATGATAATCTGACGGCAATGGAATGTTGGCAAAGTTATTTCCGAAGCTCAACAACAATGGCATTTACAAAAATGGACCTATTATGCGTTATAATAAATATAAATAAGTCAGGGTGAAGTTATGCTAGCCATAATACGGTGTAGTTTATAATAGAAAGAGTGACTGAATCTCTCACCTTTACTTTATTTTTATATGGGAGTAATTATTATGGAAAAGCCGAAGAAAGTCAAAGAGACAAAGGTACGGTCTTCAGATGTTACAGTATATCTGAATGCATCTTAGTTGTGCTGTTATACTGAAGAGTTGTTATTAGGTCAAATATTCTGACAGACTCAGCATGAGTACTTGTGTGAAGAATCCATTCAGGATTTGCTTAGAGAACCTGAGCTAAGAAAAGACGATTCTAGCTACGAGCCAAACAGTAACGCCGATAATGAGGATCTATCTATCAATGAGAAAAGCAGTTATCGCCAATGTGATCCAAAAGAGGTCAGTGTCGACCGTCTAGAACTAGGATATGGGGGGAAGCATTCGTTCAAACTGCTAATTTCTTTGGTAAAGATGGCACCACGTGGAACTCTCAGCCTTTTCCGACAGGCCGAGCTAGGGCTCACAATATTACCAAAGGGTCAATAAATAAAGTCACTCTTTCACCTGGGAAATCTATTGATGCCTTCAATCTTTATACTGATTCAGTTATAAGTGACATAGATAAATAATCAAGAGGCTGAGCGGCTATATTTGGAAATAAATTTTGCACACCCATGAAAGTGTTGTAACGACACTGAATTGCTGCCATTTTTCGGTCACATGAAAAAACTACTAAATTATATCATTTATGTATATTATCATGGATACTTTGGTCACTATAATAATATCATTATTAAAGAAGATTAATATTGTGTACAATAAAATGATTTTCTTCTGTCAATGTATTAAAATGGCATTTGGGTCCGACGGACCCTTCTTGCCCATCAACGTTACAAAAGTAGGTTGCCCGGAGAAGGGTTAAGCATTCTTATTGTATTGTGTTTCTGTTCTATGAAGGATTTTAAATAAGGCGCAAATAGCCATAGTAGCTGACGCGTCCTTTTTAAACCCCACTAACTAACTTGATCAGCCTAATGCACTTTCAAGACAATAACTCGTACCAATTTATATATGCTGCCATCTAGTGAGTGTAAAAGAAGTCACATTATAACCCTGTAGCTCGCATGGAGTAATAGCATGGAGTTATTATTCCATCTAGCAGTTGTTACCGAAAGCTCATTATTATTCAGTGACAAAACGTAGCACCCCTTCTCTTCCGCATGTTGCTGGCTTTAACATGAGGATAGTCACCGGCGTAGCTCAGTCAGCTGAGACACTTGCCTGCCGATCCAGAGTTGCGCTTGGACGGGAGCTTGGGCTGATTACCTGGTTGGGTTTTTCCCAGAGGTTTTCCCCAACCATAAGGCAAATGTCAAGTAATCTATGGCGAATTTCGGCCTCATCTCGCCAAATATCATCTCACTATCACCAATTCCATCGACGCTAAATAACCTCGTAGTTCATACAGTGTCGTTAAATAACCACGTAAAAAAATGTAGATCACCAAACTCTTAAATATGACCAGGGATAGTACTACTCAATTATTATTACTGTTCTTTTTTTAATCTTAAACTCGTCCAAGTCAAAGCACAACTGGACAACATTATTTTTTAAATAATTTATTGCAAATTTCCATAAACTATAATGAACTCTTCCAAGTAGATTATATACTGTATGTACGCAGACTACTCTTGTGTGTAGGAATGGACTCTTCGCATTGTTGTTTAAAGGATTTGGTGTAACCAATTCCATGGTAAAGTCAGTGTAATTTCTGTTCCACAAAATCCTTTCATTTTTTTCTATTAATGTAGGTCGAATACAGCGAAAACGTATGTGTAGTCTTTACTGTTATTCATAATGAAGTACATCTTTGTACCTAATTGTTGATTTTAGTGTCCACAATATGGCTTAAAATGTAAGTTGCACAAGAAAGTGAGCTTTAAGTGCTTAATCTTACTAACGCAGAAATATTCAAGGTCGTAGTGACTCCCTATTAATCCTCCTTCCCGCTGTCCTTGAAAACAATAGGTCAACCTACAGCTCTGTTTCCTCACAAACATAATGTCATGGGTGTTTTAAACTGGAAGAAACCCAGCTATAATTCAGATACAAGAAGATGCTTAAGATTAAGTTACTAGGAACTCGATGTTGTGAGGTATGACTAACCAGCTCCCATGTGTTCATCAAAGGTACATATCGTCCAACAGGGAAAGCAATGCCGTATCCTCCATAGATACCCCAGTTGAAGATGGACATGACAAGACCTCTCTTCTCTTCAGGGAAGATGTCAGATAATATTCCCGTGGACATGGGATTGCAGCCTGCCTCCCTGAAAGAAACAGTGATTTGGCACGTTAAAAATTAAATAAAAATCTATAGAATTGCTTGAAATATAAAGAAACTTCCTGAAAGAATTCGAAAAATTTAAAGTATAGCCCTACATACACCTTTTGACACAGAAAATGGTCGCTCTCCTGTAGTGTGAATATGTCTAAATGCTGTCCGGGTTAACGCGCGATTCACATGGGAAAATATTAAGCATTGAGGCACGAGAATGAAATAAAGTTGTAATGGCGACGTATCTGCATTCCCTGCGAAGCGTTTATGGGTTAGTGGTAGAGCTCTTTCTTCTCGTTACGAAAGACCAGGCTTCGAATCTCTCCATGTAAAACGCACGCGTGTAAACATAGCGGACACTATGATTCCCGAACTAATCCGAGGTGAGACTTTGTCTTAGAACAGCGACCAATTTCCGTGTCAAAGGGTGTAGTAGTAGTAGTAGTAGTAGTAGTAGTAGTAGTAGTAGTAGTAGTAGTAGTAGTAGTAGTAGTAGTAGTAGTAGTAGTAGTAGTAGTAATAATAATAATAATAATAATAATAATAATAATAATAATAATAATAATAATAATAATAATAATAGATGCTGTACCTACTATTAAATGAGCAATAATTATACTATCTCAGTAAACTTGATCTTATAAACGTGCCTAAGAATTTTGATGAAATGAGGTTAATCTACTATTTTTGGGTGTCAGAAAACGATTTACCTAGGTCTCGGCTTTGGGAAAATTCATATAAGGAATTCAATAACCAGAGTGATTCCTACGATCTAATAGCACAATTACTTACAAATGGGTTTAGAGAACCCTGAGGTTTATTGCCACCCTCACATAAGTCCGCCATCGGTCCCTATCATGAGCAAGATTAATCCAGTCTGTACCATAATATTTCACCTCTCTCAAATCCAGTTTAGTATTATCCTCCCATCTACGTCTCGGCCTCCCCAAAGGTTTTTTTTCCCCCTCATGCCTCCCAAATAACACAATATACGCATTTCTAGATTCCCCCATACGTGCTACATGTCCTGCCCATCACAAACGTCTGGATTTAATGTTCCTAATTATGTCAGGTGAAGAATACAAGCGATATGTGTCAGAGGAAGAACAATAATTGTTTGTATGCATCTGAAGTCTGACTAGTGTAATACGTAGCTAGTCAGCGATGTATGCAATGGAGGGGGAAAGGAACTGCCCACTCTATCCCAGTATCTCTTGGCCTAGTTGTCTCATAAGTGGTACCTTGTTGGTATCACTTGTGATATTCAGACCTGTCTTCGGACAGTTGATTAAACAACAATAATTATGTTCGATGAATAATACAATGTGTGCAGTTCTGCGTTGCGCAACTTTTTTCATTTTCCTGTAACTTAATCCCTCTTAGCACCAAATATTTTCCTAAGCACCTTATTCTCGAACACCCTTAGCCTCTGTTCCTCTCTCAAAGTGAGAGTCCAAGTTTCACAACCATACAGAACAACCGGTAATATAATAGTTTTATAAATTCTAACTTCCAGTTTTTTCAAAGCAGAACTAATAGTGCACCAATAACAAGAAATTTAAGGGGTACAATTACAGCTTTAACAAGAAGCGATTTAGGAAGCAATAATACATGAATCAATCTTTTATGTTTTGTGTGTTTTATTTTTTATGTTCAGAAAGTAATACAATTTTGTTTCAAACGTTCTAGCAGTGGTCTGGCATATATTGATGTAAAAATGTTTTTTGTTCTTAAGATAATTTAAGGAAATAATTTATCAAGAACAGTCAGCTCTGAATCTTACTCTTACATTTAGGTTACGCACTTTAATCGAGTCATCCTTCAGGACAAACGTATTAGCATAAAAACTGATTTTCATCTTTGTTTCGTTGTTGAATCTTAATAATTAATCTGGCTCTAATTTGTTTTACATTATTAATCTTGATTCTAATTTAGTGTTACAATGTTTGGAAATGACAGAGCAAAATATAAAATTTTTATGCCCTAAGTTCCGATGGTGAGGTTTCCAGATACTATATGACCTAACAATAACAATACAGAATGTCAATGAAGTCTGGACACATAGGGATGAAGAGGAGAAAAGAAAGAAGAGATAGGTAGGAAGAGAAAAAGATGAGCAAAAGGAAAGATGAGTAGCAGGAAGAGAAGATGAGGAAGAAGAGGAGCAAAGGAAGAAGAGATTAGGAGGAAAAGAAAAAAGGAAAGAAAGAAAAGATGGGACAAAGAGTCAAAACGAGAAGGAGATGAAAAAGAAAAGGATACGATTGTGAAGAAAATGAGGAAAAAAGATAGGTAGATGAGAAAGAAAAAAGATAACAAAACGAGGGAAAATGATTAAAATAATAGAAAAACAAAGAGAAAAAGATGAGAAGGAAAGAAACGTGAAAAGACGGAAGTGAAAAGTTGTGGAAGTAAAGGGGAAATAATTGAGGAAGATGGAGAATAGAAAGAAATAAAATGAGGGTAAGAGAGGGAAAAGAAGGGGAAAATGAGGACGAATAAAACTGTTTTTAAGTCCAGCGCTGTGGAGTAACGGTTAGCATGTCTGACCGTGAATCGAGCAGACCAGGGTTCAAACCCTAGTTGGGACAAGTTCCCTGGTTGAGGTTTTTTTTACCATCAACTCATTAGGAGCAAATGCTGGGTAACTTTCGGCACCAGATCCTGGACTCATTTTGCCAGCATTATCACCTTCATCTCATTCAGACGCTTCAGATGACAAAGCGTCGTAAAATAACCAATTAAAAAAACGGTTTTAAAACCGAAAACTCGGAAGAGTATTGTTTCCGGATATGGTTCCTTATATGGATTTCATTGTTTCTTACAATGTGCCTGAACAGCAGTGCAAGTGTATTGCAACAATTTTTATGTACCCGGTACATTTGGAATAGAACAGTTACCTCCCTCTAATAACTTAAAGCAGCCGTGGCGAAAATGTGATCGTGCGCCGAACCACTGTGTAACCTGCAACGTTCATAGCACCTATGGAGGGAGACGGACACCCAAAGGGGAAGTAAAGCAATTGTCTGGCTTATTAACGGATTTTTATTTTCCTTACGTCAAGCACATATATAATTTCATAGAGTATAAGGTTACAAACTAATGTTTAGTACGTGTAACGAAGAAAGAAATGAATAAGAAAACATAGGACACATTATCACAACCTATTAACTGTCTTCAGAATGTCTCTGCGACAGAGTTTCAAAATCAGGAATTATGTCACTTACTGCCTGTCATAGTTGATCACGAAGGTATTTATCTATCAGTCATAATCTAAATTAGGTTTTTACCATTTTCATTGTTGAAAATAATTTTTCACAAACGTAAGTTGTAGCGAACATGGCTTCAACAGAGCAAGCGAAAGAACGAAGCTTCGGATATTTATTTTTTGGCAAAGATTTGAAAAGTTCAACATTTGTCAAGTCCTTACATCTAGCTTTCATTGTAACATTACATTGTAAATCTGTGAGTTTAAATTGAAGACCTAACCCCATTATTCGTACATCTGCTGAAAAAGGATCATAATAATAATAATAATAATAATAATAATAATAATAATAATAATAATAATATTAATAATAATAATAATAATAATAATAATAATAATAATAACACTTAACCTTTTAGTGTTTCATGAGTAACTTGTAGTATAATGCTGTTTTATGTTATACAACCGTTTTCCTCGTAATACTTGTGAAAAAATCATACATTTAATATTTTCACAATATTGGCAGCAAAAAAATGCGTCCTCCTATCCTACTTGGAACTTTGGTTTTTGTAGAGGTACATGGTTTCGAGAGAGACACAATATGCTCGCGAGTCACATTTTCGCCACGGCTGACTTAAATGAGTGAAGTAGCTGTGTGGACAGGTGAAGTATGGCATTTATTCTCACCCGGCAGCGAGCACCATACGCAGCAGCACGAGATGCCAGAATTCCTTGACGGAACCCATGAGCAAGATGGCGATACTAAAGATCACTGTACAGACGGCCAGTACACGCACTCTGTTGAAGCGGTCAGCAACGATTCCCAGGATGACGCCTACGATGGTGTACACGGCGATGAAGCTGGGCCCGGCCAGGATCTGATAGTCCAGTCCTAGACCATTGTAAGTCCACTCACAGTACTGCGTGCCATTCATCTCCATGGAGTGACATCTGCAACAACATCAGCTCTATTTATTTAACGAACCAACAACTGAGAAGTTGGGTCACCTTACTTACTTACTGGCTTTTAAGGAACCCGGAGGTTCATTGCCACCCTCACATAAGCCCGCCATTGGTCCCTATCCTGAGCAAGATTAATCCAGTCTCTATCATCATATCCCACCTCCCTTAAATCCATTTTAATATTATCTTCCCATCTACGTCTCGGCCTTCCCAAAGGTCTTTTTCCCTCCGGCCTCCCAACTAACACTCTATACGCATTTCTGGATTCGCCCATACGTGCTACATGCTGTTATCCTGGACTTTCCTAATAGCATACTCTAGAGCAAAGTTAAAAAGTAAAGGTGATAATGCATCTCTTTGCTTTAGCCCACAGTGAATTGGAAACGCATCTGACAGAAACTGACCTATACGAACTCTGCTGTAAGTTTCACTGAGACACATTTTCACAGTTGGGTCACCTAGAGGATCAAATAGCCTAACTTTCTTAGGGTTAAATGAAAAGAAAAAGAAAAGCTGTAGAAAAGTGTTCACTTAATTAAAGTTAAGCTCCAAACTCATGGCACTTGCCTGCACGAATCAAGTAAACAGGCACGAAGGTACGGTTAGTGATGGGAGTAATCCTCTTTTCCTAGCAGCAGGCAGTCGGAAGGAAGTGGAATGGGGTGGGAATTTTATAAAGTTATGACAGAAAACATAGTTCCCTAAAACTAACGTATAGTTACAAATTCTAAGGTTTATTTCGTTTCACGCGTGAAGCCTTAATGAAATGAAATAACTGAGTATTATAAAATCATATAGTATTATACAGGATGATTCACGAGGAGTTACCGCCACTAACGGAGCTTATTTCTGAAGACATTCTGAGCAAAAAATGCCATATAATCACAGGTCCTATTCTAAATATTTTCAGAGTTACATTAATTTGAATTTGCTCGTAAAATACATTTTTATTTAGTTTTAAAGGTAAAAGAATATTACAAACAGAGAATGAACTATTCAGGAGTATCATTTCTTTAATTGGCTAGTATTCTAAAGCTAAAAATGTGTTGTTAATTCGTTTGTTGCTTTGTACAGAATTTTTTTCCAATTTTTAAATAAAAATTACATTATTATTATTACGCACTTATCATAACAATTGTTACAAATCACACGACTTCTACCAACTTGATTCTTTACAGTTCAATTTGGCATCCTAATATATAGTCTAAAAGAGTTTACAATATTGGCATGATTTGTAATAATATTGTTGTGATAAGTGCGTAAGAAAAATGTAATTTTGTAAGTAAAATAGAAAAAAAAATTCTTTACGAAGTAACTATGGAATTAACAACACATATTTAGCTTCAGAATACTAGCTAATTAAAGAAATTACATTTCTGAATTGTTCATTCTCTAACTGTAATATATTTTTTTACCCTTAAAACTATAGAAAAAAAGGTATTTTACAAACTATTTCAAATTAGTGTAGCTCTGAAAATATTGAGAATAGGAGCCATGTTTATATGACATTTTTCGCTAAAAATGCGTTATGAAATATGCTCCGTAAGTGGCGGTAACTCTTCGTGAATCACTCTGTATAATATTAGGAAGCTAAGTAACTGATATATTGCGGCCAGATAGTAACACCACAGTCTAGTACATACAGTCACGAAGCTTGAGTTGTGAGGGTGTTAGGAACAATAGACTGTGCCGGTACTATTTCGCATTGTCTGTAATGAGGCGATATTAGCGATCCTAGTGGTTAGCAACTATCTATGGATGCATATTTACTACGTACTGAGCTTCGTGACTGTATATACTAGAGTGTAGTAACTACACTGTGGTAACACCATAGTCATATGCTATAGGAGTGGACATTTTCAGTGATTTTCATAAAACAACCATAGCCCAAACACTTGTTTTTGTGAAAACAGTCATTGTCCAGGACGATGGTGACATTTACAAAATCCTATTCATATCATCTTGAAATATTTACGCATACAGTTTTAAGCTGTAGTTGACGGGCAGTATTGCTTCTTGTGTACACGGCAAAACCCAGCTGAGAGAAAAATATTTTAGCACGTGAATTTATTGTTGTATTACGGTAGTTATAGTCATCTGTAGGTGCAGAAGTAACCGCTACAGTAGAAACGTAAGTAACGAAAGGAGAAGAAACAGGATATAATAAAGAAAAAGAAGATTAAAGGAGAGGCACACTTCAGCCGTAACAGAGTATTTTTTCTTAAAACAACCTTTGTCCACAGTTATCTACATTTAGACATGTACAGTATTTCTATGAGCCAATTTAAGTTATAGGCCTAAATGTACTTCAGTTTTCCCAAGTTTCTACAACACTTTAAGAAATAGCATGATGAATTTCATATTTTAAGTGTCAACAACACCCATGCCAGATAGTTTTTTTTTCTGAAAATGTATGTTTTTGGACTATAGTTGTTTTTCCAAAAAAAAAAATAAATAAATAAAAACCTTCAATTACAGTATTAGTATGGCCTCCTTAAATCAACAATTGTTCACAGTTATCTACATTTAGACATGTACAGTATTTCTATAAGCCAATTTAAGTTATAGGCCTAAATGTACTTCAGTTTTCCCAAGTTTCTACAACACTTTAAGAAATAGCATGATGAATTTCATATTTTAAGTGTCAACAACACCCATGCCAGATAGTTTTTTTTTTTTTTTCTGAAAATGTATGTTTTTGGACTATGGTTGTTTTTCCAAAAAAAAAAAAAACCTTCAATTACAGTATTAATATGGCCTCCTTCGGGAGGAAAATAAAGCTGGAAGGTTAGTGTCGTAGATTTGCGAAATATAAAAAAGCGTGTCCATGATAGAGGTTCCACGCAAATTTTTGTCGACTATTTCTTTACCACATTGATTTCGAGTTTGATAACCCTATGCAGTGGAAATATCGTTATATCATATTCTACTACTCCCGATTACATGCGAAAGAGATTTCGCCGGTCGTGGGTTTCCTATTTATTGATACTTTTCCTTAACTTCAGTTTCAATTTTATTCTTAGAGTTCAGAATCACTCTATTGCATACATTTTAACATCTTGACATATTAATTACTAATTACATGATTACAGTCACTGGTAAAATCAGGTTGGGTAGTAGGTGAAAGAGTTCTGGCTATGTCAGAAACTGGGGGGGAGGCATTATTGTTATCTTAGTTCTGACGATTAAAGTACATCAGTCGCTGATAACATCATCCTTAATGCTGGATGCCATGCGTCCAATCCAGCCCTGTCAATCTCTCCCGAATGGGTAGGATCTTTGACATATTAAAAGTACTCACGTCTCCTCGGTGGTGGCATTCTCGCATTTCTCAGGCAGATCGGCGATGAGGACATCGGACAAGTTCAGCTGGCACGTGATGTCTCCATAGTGGAGGTCTTGGGCCGTCGCCTTGCTGGTCACGCCGATCAAGAAGTGGCCCAACTCTGCCAGCAGGTACCCCAGCGATACGATGGTTAGCACGTATGTGGGGTACAGGAACCGCAGCTTCTCGAGCACGGGATACATCGTGATCTGAAAGCAGAAACCAGCCACTGGTTACTATACTATTTCACGAAAGAAAATAATAGTGGCGTAGCGTCAATGTAAGCTAAAAAGCTTAGCTTCCCCAGTTAATAATAATTTCATAATAAACCTGCAGTTTATGGAGACTATTTCGTTTATATGACGTCATTCCATTTTCGACCAATGAAATGTAATGAAATTTTGAATTCCAACCAATCACAGTCAGACTTTGCGATAATTTCTGCAGCTAGATTTATCGCTATCAATTTATCGCATGGTCGTTCTTTTGTTTAGTCGTTGTCGCCAACTGTTTCCCCGTAAATCGATGATCATGAATACATTAAGATGCAACTACACGGTTAAACTTTTCTTTCAACTTTAAAGCAATGAATGCAAGATTGATATTTAATATTAATTAATATATTTACGCAGTGAAGACCACGTTCAAAACGGCGCACCATGTAGACACAAAATATTTATGCATCTTAATTGAACGTACCTTTTAAACTTGATTCTATTCTTCCCAGATTGCACGCATACGCGATTGGAATATTGAACTGTGTAGATGCAGCTTTAGTTCCGTTACACACTACAGCGAGAATGCGTTTGTCGAGCTATAAAAATGCTTTCGTGTAGCACTCATTGTAAGTAACGGTCGAAACAAGGCACAGCTGACATTGGTCCTGCTTCCACAGGTAGGCCTAACGTAACCTATAAAATTGTAGCCTATAACATTTGTATTGAAATTAAACAATTAATAGACGTTCAAATTTATGTAACATCATCGCATATCAAACTCAAAGACCTTGCATAGTAATAATGTCTTTGATCAAATTGCCTTTCGTATGGCGTAATAAAATTCGTGTTTTAATTAGGCCTATCTATACAGAGATGGCTTCACTGTGTAGCAACGTGTCTCACTGTGAATACATGAGCATTGGTATATAGCTGTCCCCACTGTTACTGTTAAATTAAATTATGATTTCAGCAGATAATGAAAATGTATTTGTTATAATAATAAGAGAAAAGTGCAGTACATGTAATTAACAATGTTAAACCTGTATTTCGCTTTTTGCAATTGGCATTACTGAATAATAACATCGAATTTCTTTATTGCAATAATCGATATTCATCTACGAGTATTTCAACTTCACAATGTCTGAATATGTTAAGTATTCATTAATATACAATTATTAACATTTTGTGATCGAATTTTAGGGATATATTATTTAAATTTTTATTTTATTCACGAAATAGTCCTAATAAATGTCACTCGAGGTCTGAGATTTCCCAGATAAATCCACGAGCGAAGCGACGTGGATTTATCGGCAGATCTCAGACCTCTCGTGACATTACTACAGAAAATTATTTATTAATTTTAATAGAATTTAAATATTGTGATGCGGCAGCTCAGGATGATTTGTGATACAGCAGTAAACAAGAAACCTGCACACACCAGCTTTCAAGCAGACTGGTTTCTTCTGTGTAATCCACCCCGCAGATTTTCCACCCCTTTGTAACTAAACTACCCTAGTCGCAAGACTCGCAAGAAGCTAGCTTTAACATTGAAAATAAGTAGTTTCCGAGTTATCCCTTTTCGTCAGTTGTGTTCAGTTAAGTGTTAGTGTGCATTGTGGCTGATATAATAAATAATGAGCGAAATAACAGTTCCTGACACTAATTTACTTGAATTTTTTTAGGTCAATTGTATTATCAAGACTGACTTACGAACAAAAGTGTGATTTAAAAAAAACAAATGACCGACTCCCTTGCTGTCAATGAAGGACACAACCAAAAGACAGACGCATACTTACGTAATGACACTAATATTGTGGTTTCTCTAAGTATGACAGGGAGTGAGCTAATGTTATACGTGTACGTGTCTATTTGTTAAGAGATATGTGTAAACCGTGAAATCATATTTTACTACGTATCATTTGAGGTCATGCCTTATTGGTGTTACTTACGATGTTCCAACCAATCTTCGACTGCTGACTTGAAATTGACTACTATTTATTTTAAGACTGTATTTTTGTAATACGTTTTCTCATATTGCATGAAAGACAATTTGAGTTAGCTTCCCCTGCTCAAAATTTCATGCTACGCCACTGGAAAATAATGCCTGAATTTGATAAAACTTGGAGCGCTGTTTTGTAACCAGTCTTTAGTTTTCCTCTAGTATGTTTATACAGAGTGTCCCAAATTGTTGTATATACTCTTTGCAATATTATTTCACAGCAAAGGAATGAGATAGAAATACGATTTTTGCGGTTTATGATTCAGAAGGCAGTGGACAGCATGGAAACATGTTCATCTGTTTATAAAAAAAAAACATGGCGGTGCAATTATTGTTCGATGAACGTAAGTGGATAATGTTATTGGAAAGTGGAGATTGTTGTTGAGGTTCAACAACATTGGAGGGTTGAATTTAGAACACAACCACCAACAAGGTTAATTATCACAAGAATCCGAGACAAGTTTGAAGTCGACGGAACGGTGCAAGATGTGTTGAACAAGCGGTGCGGAAGAAAGAGAAGTTCCACCGATAACAGGAGTGTTAATGCAATCATGCAGACTTTTGCACAATCCCCAAAGAAGTCAATGAGGCAATGTTCTCGTGAGATTGGTATCAGCATATCCAGTGTTCATAGAATTTTTCGAGCTCAAACATGGAAGCCTTACATTCCGAGACTTGTTCACGCACTAAATGAGGACGGCCCAGAGATGGATAGGACGAAGTGGAAGTGCTGCGGAGTTTCCGCCTCGATCTCCGGATTTAACTCCTCCAGACTTCTACCTATGGGGAGCTTTAAAAGGTACAGTGTATGCCACATAACCACAAATACTGGAGGAACTGAGAGTTCAGATTGAACATGTCTGTAATGATATTCTATTAACAACAATCCAATTGGTATGTCGCTCTGTTGTACGTCGTTGTTGGGAGTGTACTGTGGCGGAAGGGGGCCATTTTTAACATGTACGGGCTTAAGGAATACAAAACCGCAAAAATCGTATTTCTGTCGCATCTCGTAGCTGAGAAATAGTGTTTCAAAATGTGTATACATCAATTTATTTGGGACACTCTGTATTTAAGACATAATGTAATTTTTTTCCTTAATTTCTATTATAATATGTTTGCTATCAGAGGCGTTAAATGAAATGGTTGACGACAATATGAAAATCATAAAAAAAATTCCCTGACGCCGCCGGGCATAAAATATACCCCTAGTCACGACCAGAAATCATTAATGAACTCTTCAATGTTATTGTCAAATATTTTATGTAAAATGCTTAAAACTACAAGGTGATTCACGAGGATTTGCCGTTGCTTACGGAGCTTATTTCCGAAGACATTCTGAGCAAAAAAATGTCATATAAACATTTGTCTTAATCTCAATATTTTCAGAATTACACTAATTTGAAGTTTGTAAAATACCATTATTGTTGAGTTTTAAGAGTAAAAGAATATTACAGATAAAGAATGAACTATTCAGGAATATCATTTCTTCAATTAGCTAGGATTCTGAAGCTAGAAATGTGTTGTGAATTCCATAGTGTATAGAATTTTTCTTCGATTTTTAACTACAAAATTACATTTTCTTACGCATTTATCACAACAATTGTTACAAATCACGCCATTCTTCTAAATTCTTTAAAACTGTACATTAGGATGCATAATTAAACTGTAAACAATCAAGTTCCTAAAGTCGTATGATTTGTAACAATTTTTGTGATAAGTGCGTAAGAATGATGTCATTTTTAGTTAAAAATTGAAAAAAATAAAATCTGTACAAAGCAATTAACAAGACAATATTAACTTCAGAACACTAGCCAATTAAAGAAACGACATTTCTGAATAGTTCATTCTCTATTTGTAATATTTCTTTACCCGTAAAACTAAAGAAAAAAGATATTTTACTAACAACTTCAAATTAGTGTAACTTTGAGAACACTGCGATTAGGACAAATGTTTATATGACATATTTTGCTCAGAATGTCTTCAGAAATAAGCTCCATAAGTGACGGTAAATCCTCTTGAATCACCCTGTATGCTGTGTTCGTTATCACCAGGGAAAGGGATTTGGAATATTATAAAGAATGGTGAAACGTAGTATAGATATTCGTAGCTCAGTGACTGTCAAGCGAGCTGCGTCACGGCGCATGGAAGAGTACAGTCCACTTCATACAAACTTACACGCAACGTCTGTAAATATATTTCAGAATAAACAAATGGAATAGTTTAATGACATATAGTGACCTACATACATAATCTGCATTTCTTTTTGAACTACATGTGCTTTTCTTCGCAACGCACAAGACACCAATAAACAACATTACAAATATACATAATTAAATATGAACCTCTGCATCTTCGCGTGTCAGTGGACATATTGATGTTGATAGACAGTTGTCTTCTGTATGGAACTCGCCTCTGAATATGTAGATCCAAACGAAATGGCATTTTCAATTCTTGTTATGCCTTGTTATAATAAATTGTAAATATTATTTTCAAATTTTCAAAATACAACTTTGCTCTGTTGCAAGGAAGGAAATTTTGTAACATGGAAAAACTCCGCTCTCAATCTGCAGAGACAATTAGAGAGTACTTGAAACAAGATACGTCAATTAAATTCACATGTTGAATGACGTCATTGGGACACGTCTTTGTTAGTACATCTGAAATCCGACTAAGAATATCGTATCCATCATTTTTAATCAAAACTTTGTTCATTTTTTCACCAACACGTTTTCCTATTTCACCTTCTACTGCACTCAGTTTATTTACAATAGTCCTCATAATATTTATTTGCTCAACTAGTTCTATTCCTGACTTTCCTAATTGAATAATGGCATCCGGTAAATATCTAAAATTTGACTTAATATCCGTGATTTCTTTCTCGATTGTTTCATCATTTAGCAGTTCCTGGCGTATTTGAATCGCAGCCGCGTCATCGGTATCGAAAGACTGGACCACTTTCTTCACAGATTGGAGGTGACGTGCGTAACAATTGCAAGCTTCTAACCATGACCCCCATCTCGTAGGAACTGGACATGGGGGAAGCGACAATTTAGGGAATTGTTTCCTGAATTTTGATACTTGATCTGGAGGTTTTACAAATATAGTCTTTCAATACTGTATTGTTAGTTGGTTTCACTTTCGGCATTGTACCTGCACTTCACTACTCTGAACTGCAAACCTGCATGTTGAAGTTCTTATGCGACAACTGTCCCGTTCACCTGTTGTTGACGTGTAGAGACCTGCGAGTATGTCATGGAGGGGAGGACTTGGTATAAAGAGTTGTAAACAAATGACTGCGTAGATGCCAATACTAGCTTTTACTACTCCAAATTCCGTTCCCTAGTTATCACTGATGTCTTGTACAGTAAACATTAGCCCTTAAATAAAAAAGCGTCTGGGGAGACTTTAGCCCTATCAGCCTCACCCACGAGGCTGTTCCAAACAAAGACGTACTGAATGAAAAAAAGAAATCATGCTGTTGAAGGGACTTTGCCTCACGATCTTTGACTTTCTCGCTCCTAATCTATTACATAAACCATACAGTATGTTACGAGAATTACTGTCATTAAGAAAGAATGCCGCCAGCTAGGTTTGAACCCACGAAGCGCAGTGTAATGGCAAGCATGGTGGGCATTCGACCGCCGAAGACAGTTCAATAATTCAAGGTCGAACAGCGCAGCTTGTCTTTCTTGTGCTACTCCCACATGCGGCAAACAAACTCGTTCCTTACTGAAGCGGAACTGCGCCGTGATTCCACAGATTCGCGTTCCACTCGCTTTTGCTGCGTTATTTTACTGCGGCATTCAACGGGAAGTGTGGAGCGATAAGAATAGTTCCACGTATGCCGAACACCGCAGGTTCATGCTTGAGTGAGACTTCTGAGATACTGCCACAGTCTAGTATATAGTCACGAAGCTCAATACGTGGTAAATATGCATCCATAGATAGTTGCTAACCACTAGGATCGCTACTATCGCCTCATCTCAAACAATGCGAAATAGTTCCTGCTCAGTCTATTGTTTCTAGTACCCTCAACAACTCAACCTTCGTGACTGTATATACTAGACTGTGATACTGCAATAACAGAGAACAGGACAGAGGAAAGAAACACTTTTTTATACGCAGTACATTAAATCTGAGATTCATTAATTCAAAACCAGGCGATTCCCCTAAGAAGGATGAAAGTAAGGAAAAGGAAACAAATTAATAGAAAATACGAAAGGAAGCAAGAAAATAAAAGACACAGAAAAAATAAAAAATGATGTGTTAAATAAAATGGCGAAAAAGCAAGGGAAAATGTATGACAATGGAATTGAAAAAATGAGAAGGGAAAAGGAAAAATAAATAAGAGAACAAATAATGAGACGATGGAAAGGTATTTGTGAAAAAAAAAGGATTAACATGTATAGAGAAAGAAAGAGAAAGTGTACAAACGGAAAACGAAAAGAGACTGAAGCAAGGACAGAAATAAAGGAGAAAGAGTGGAAGTATGGAAATAAAGAAAAAAGGATGAAAAGATACAGAGAACAAAGAATCGAAAGAAAGAAAGAGAAAACGAAGAAAGAAATACCGAAAGGAGATAAAGAAAACGAAATAAAGCAAAAAGTTGAATGAATGAATGAATGAATGAATGAATAAATAAATAAATAAATAAATAAAGGAATATCGTGGAAGATAAATAAGGAAGCCAGAATTAAAGAAAAAGGGAAAGTATTGAGAGAAAAGACGAAGACGAAGAAAATGAGAAAGAAGTGAAAAATAAAAAAAATAAATAGCATAAACAAGAGAAAAGAAAGAAAGAATGAAAGCGGGAAAGAAGTGAATGAAAAAAAGAGAATGAAAAAAAGAGAAAGAAATGAAAAATGAAGAAAGCATGAAATAAATAAATAAATAAATAAATAAATAAATAAATAAATAAATAAATAAATAAATAAATAAATAAAATAAAAATAGTGAGAGCAATGTAATTATAGTGCGTAATGATTTGAATGAAATTACTTTACAATGAAACTGCACATGATCGCATACACTTGTTATTGCCCCACATCTTTTAGGAGTCCTAGTAAACACGACTACTGGGCTTTCTTATTAAAATAACCTAATAAATGCACCCTCATGTCTAAGTCCGAGTTAGTTGATAGTTAAAGCAATAACTGTATAAAGAATATAAGGAAAGAAAGAGAGCAAGCAATAACATCAAACAGAGAAACGAAAAAAAAAAGTAAAAATAAGATACGGAATGAAAGAAGACAGACACAAGATAAAGAAAGAAAACAAAGGAAGAGAAAAGGCAAAAAAAAAATATAGAAAACAAAGAAACAGATCAAGAAATAAGATAAGGAATGAAATGAAGCAAAGAAAGAAGATAATGAAAGAAAATAAAGAAAAATAAAAGGCTAAGAAAGGAAGAGGGCAAAGAAAGAAGCTAAAAAAGAAATCAAGAGAGGAAAAAGACAAAAACATAGAAAGGAAGAAGTTGGTTAGGAAGTAAGATAAGGAATGAAATGAGGCAAGGAAAGAAGATAATGAATGAAAAACAAGGAGAGAAGACTAAGAAAAATAAAAAACAAATAAAAAAGGAAGCAAAGAAGAAAATAAGGAATAAAAGGAGGTAAAGAAGGAAAATAAAGATGGGGAAAAGACAAAGATACAAAGAAAACAAAGACATGGGGGCAAAGAAAGAAGATAAAGAATGAAAGGAGCCAAATAAGAAGATAAAGAAAGAAAATGAATAAAGACAAAAGACAAGAAAAAATAACAAAGAAATAGATAAAAATAAGATAAGGAATGAAATGTAGGAAAAAATGAATATAAAGGAAAAATATGAAGAAAGAAAACCAAGAAAGACGACAAAGAGAAAAAGAAAAAACTATAGAAAGCAAAGAAAGAAATAAGATAGAGAATGAAAGCAAGCAAAGCAGAAAGATGAAGAAAGAAAACGAAGAAAGAGAAAATACAGGAAAAGAAAGAGAACAAAAAAGATTAAAAAATAAGATCAGGAATTAAATGAGGAAAAGAAATAAGATAAAGAGTACAAAGAAAGAAAAAAAAACAAAGAAAACCAAGAAAGGCGACAAAGAGAGAGAGAAAAAAACAAAATTATAGAAAGCAAAGAAAGAAATGAGATAAAGAAAGAAAGACGACAAAGAAGAATGACCACACCTGTGGAGTAATGGCTAACGCGTGTGGCCGCGAAACCAGGTGGCCCGGGTTCGATTTCCGGTTGAGGTTTTTCCCGGGGTTTTCCCTCAACCCAATATGAGCAAATCTGGGTAACTTATCACTTATCACCTTCATCTCATTAAGACGCTAAATAACCTAAGATGTTGTTAAAGCGTCGTAAAATAACCTACTAAAAAAGAATGATACAGGAAGAAGATAAAGAGAGGAAACAAAGAAAACCCTCAACTGGTATCGCTTTTTAAATGTACATTACGATATCTAGCAATATGGGTCTATATCAGCCGCGGCGAAAATGCGACTCACGAGCACATTGTGGCTCGCAGTGCTTTTCTCTCGCTTCCTACCTACAACCCCCACCCTCTTACTCACTGGAGTCAAACTCCGTTCTATTTGTATTTGTCTCGGACCTGCGAGTGGCGTATCGTCGCAATATCTCTCTCGAAACCATGTACCTCTATAAAAAACGAAAGTTTCAAGTAGGATGGGAGGATGCATTCTTTTGCTTACAATATGATGAAAATATTAAATGTATGATTTGTTCACAAATATTACTAGGAAAACGGTTGTATAACATAAAACGGCATTATAAGTTACTACATGTTACTGATGAAACATTAAAAGGTTAAGTGTTATTATTATTATTATTATTATTATTATTATCATTATCATCTCCGTACGTCGATTCTTTTACAGCAGATGTACAAATAATGCGGTTAGATTTTCAATTTAAACTCACAGATGTACAATGTGACGTTAAATGAAAGCTAGATGTAAGGACTTGACTGATATTGAACTTTTCAAATCTTTGGAAAAAAATAAATATTTGAAGCTTCGTTCTTTCGCTTGCTCTGTTGAAGCCATGTTCGCTGTAACTTACGTTTGTGAAAAATTATTTTCAACAATGAAAATAGTAAAAATCAAATCTAGATCACAACTGACAGACAAATACCTTCGTGATCAACTACGATTGGCAGTAAGTGACATAATTCCTGATTTTGAAACTTTGTCGCAGAGACATTCTGAAGACAGTTTATTTTAGGTTGTGATAATGTGTCCTATGTTTTCTTGTTCATTTCTTTCTTCGTTACACGTCCTAAACATTAACTTCCCCTTCGGTTGTCCGCCTCCCTCCATAGGTGCTATGCACGTTGCAGCTTACACAGTGGCTCGGCGCACCATGGCCTTTTCGCCACGGCTGGTCTATATTGACCCATAGATACCAGTTGAGGGTTAAATGCAAAGAAAAAGGAAGACAAAGAAAGAAAATCAAACAAGAAAAGACTTCAAAGAAAGAAAGCAAGCAAAGAAAACAGACGAAAAAAGAACAATAAAGAAAGAAACGAAGACAATAAAGAAGCATAGAAGAAATATGAAGAAAAAAATTGAAGGACAGGATAGGCCCTACTAGAAAGAGAAACAATACTATTTCAAAGAAATTAAGAGACAGAGAGCAACAAAGAAGAAAGAAAATATGGAGGGATAATCGAAAGAGTTGTAAAGGAAGAAATAAATAGAAGAAAATAGTACATAGGGAAAATGAAGATAAAGAATAAAAGAAGGCAAGAAATTGATTGTAAATGAGACAGGCACAAGGAAGGAAGTTATTATTAAAATAAGCACAGAGTGTAATTTCTGCACGGCCACCTGCATGTCCAGGGGCAAAGAGCCTCGAGGCTGCCCTAGGGTGAGAGTTCCAATACCGCTTGGGCTGATTACCCGACTGGGATTTTTCAGAGGTTTCTTTCCCAGTTGTAAGACGAATGTCGTGTAATGCAATGACGAATTCTCTCCAAAATACCATCTCATTATTACCAATTCGACTATTCGGTCCTCAAATTTTGTTAATATTATTGTATCCTCTTTTTATATTGATTGTATTATTTTATTTCTATTTTTATTGTTGTAATTATATTCTGTAGTCTGATGTATCATTCTGTATTATAAGGGGCCTAGTATATACGCATTAAAAATTACATTTTAATATCCGAGTAGAGATATAAGCGAAACGAGTGTAACAAAACTGCGAACAAAATAAAATAATTTTAACATGTCGACACCTAAGAATGAAAACCTCGTATGTCTAATTTTCTACATTTTACAGGAGAGCAAAAAATCGACATACAAGGTTTTCACATTCAAATAGATGGCTCGTAAGTCGGATTTTCTATAATGACTAGAGATACTCGCTTTTCATTTTAAAATTAAAGCAATAAAGATATACGTGGTTTTCAATTTTTCTCATTTTTCATGAAAAAGGATTAAAAATGAAAATTTTGCAATTGTAGACCATAAGAGCACGAGCTTTCCTATAAATTTGAGTGAAAATCGCATTTTCGAAAAAAAAATCGACTTATGAGGTTTTCATTCTTAGGTGTCGATGTGTGTTGTAGCATAAACTATTCAGTTCAGTTTTTATAAATACATTAGATAATTCAATAATTTGTTATCATAATATATTAATTACTTTAAATTGCTGGATGTGCTATCTGGCAGAAAATTTATGAGTAGACCTAGTCGTTAGAGTATTGATCTACATGACAGACGTGGCACTGAATTGCATATTGCAGTAAATTATGGAACATTATATCTGGGTTTTCAAACCAAGCGTTGGTAAATGAATAATTCTGAAAGTGAACCGGAAAAAAGGACCTGCAAGTAGAAAAACATTGGAATTATTACCAGCAAAATCAAGTAAGCAATTTGATATAAGTTCCGTTCTGTACACTACCTATGAAGAAGTCCGTGGAATAGCGGATACGGAAGTCATCGGAGTATTGATATTATAACATTTAAACCTGGAGAGACAAAAGGTTATATTCTGGATCGGACCATCAGATTCGAGATGCATCAGAATCAACCCGAAAAGGTTAATCTAGAGAAAAGGGCGATTTATGAACCAACTATCTCTTATTACAAAACATCATATAAACTCAGGGATATAGAAGTCATCGGATTAATGGTGGGCGCTAGAGGGACCATAACAAAACAATTCGTGTCATTCTGTCATAAATTTGGAGTCCCAACAACAACAATTAAGGAAATTTCTATTATAGCTTTGAAGGGTTCTCTGCAGATTTTACGGCGACATTTGCATTTCAATTGAAATTACAGTTGAATTTTCTCATTCTATTTTTTTATCTGTATTTTTTTATTTTACTGCAAGTATTCATTATGTGAAATATTACCTACTGCAAATTTTAGTTTATTGTAAACAAATTTCTTGCAAGACATTTTTAATGTCATCTTAACTGTTACTGTTTAATATTCATTGTCTTTGGCAACTTCATCAAGTTGAGGAAGATTAAATATTAATAGAGAATTTTTTATATAAATTTGTACTTGATCATTTATAGCATCTTCCTATGCATTTGAAATTTGAAATAAACATTGGGTATTAGGGGGAAAAATTTTCTATCGACGCTAGTTAAACCAAAACTTTTAACAAAACTTCTTTACCGAAGTTAATTTTCGATCAAGATGTCAATAGTTGTCAAAGCTTGGCTACTTCTCTCCTTTCAGGAGCCCTTGCAAACGCCACCACTCGGCTTCCTCATGACATAATAAAATATACTTCTTACGTCGACGAACAAAACACGTAACAGGCACATCCAGGTCTTTCCTTGAGATTTTTTTTTCCAAGATTTATCACACGAAGAAGCCTCAGCCAGTCGTTAGTTAAACCTGTATTGATGAACTCCAGCAATTTCCGCGCAAATGACGCTAACCTTCTTCGAGATTGACGAACCCCAGTAATTTTCTCTGCGCGTGGACGTAACCTTCCCAGTAGAGAGCAAACCGAAGGCCGTTGATATCGTTGCGATTCCTCGAAAATTACTATACTGACTTTTATACCTCCGCATAATAATAGTCATTTCCGCTGTTCCATTAATTCTTTTCAAAAGACGGTGTTCTCTGAGGTAACGTTTCTCTTCTGCTATGAACAATCTCGTTTCAGTTCCTGGATAACGGGGACAACGGCGAAATTTTGTCATGTGAAATGCATGTGTAATTTTGATTTATTTTCCACAGAACAGCCTTGAAGTGTAACATATGTTCATAAAATATCAAATTTTTAAGACCTTCAAGTCAGCTGTTCCAGCTATTACTCCAACTGATTCCCATTCACCAGAAGTACCAGGTTCGATGGCTTTATTCTCGGGTCACAGACTTTAAAACAGACATGCGACTGATGGCTTCTCTCACATTCCATCCGTAATCTATATCGTAATGTATAGGGTGTATTTTTATTTTAGTAGGTTATTTTACGACGCTTTATCAACATCTTAGATTATTTAGCGTCAGAATGAGATGAAAGTGATAATGCCGGTAAAATGAGTCCGGGGTCCAGCACCGAAAGTTATCCAGCATTTGCTCATATTGGGTTGAGAGAAAACCCCGGAAAAAACCTCAACCAGGTAACTTGCCCTGACGAGAATCGAACCCGGGTCACCTGGTTTCGAGGCCAGACGTGCTAACCGTTCCCCACAGATGTGGACTATAGGGTGTATCCCGTTCGAAGAGTGACATCAAAATCTATAATCAGTTACATAAACACAAGTCATCTACAACACACAATAGAAAGAGGAACTCAAAAACAGTAAAACGGCCTACTGGCATTCCCATAGATGTTAAAGCGTTTATAAATAAACTAAAAAGGAAAATAATATAATTAATGTGGAACCTGCTTCATTAAAACCGTCACTTTTGAGGTAAGCATACAGTACTTCATAAAATACAATGAACTACAATAAACAATCACAACAGTTGTATGAACACATGTGGGATACTTGTCAAGTTTCTTTAATTGTTAAAATCAGACATGTATAAGGGATTGCATCACCATCATCATTGATGACAATGACTGTAATAAAGACATTTAAATTACTAATTATAATAATTACTTAATATATTTTGTTCAAATTTAAAATATGTTAAGAATTACAATACAATTGTTTTCAGTTTAAAAATAGTGACAACTAATATATATAATTAGGCCTATTTAATCTGAAAAAAGTACAAGTCTCCAGGTATTGATCAAATTCCAGCAGAATTAATACAAGAGGGTGGAAGGGCATTATCTAGCGAAATTTATAAACTTGTACTTGCAATTTGGGAAAAGGAAGTTGTACCAGAACAATGGAAGGAGTCCATAATCGTATCTATTTTTAAGAAGGGGGACAAGACTAACTTTAGTAACTTTCGAGGAATATCACTTTTGTTGACGTCGTACAAAATTTTGTCGAATATCCTTTTGAGAAGATTAACTCCATATGTAGATGAAATTATTGGGGGATCATCAGTGTGGTTTTAGGCGTAATAGATCGACTATTGATCATATATTTTGTATTCGACAGATATTGGAGAAAAAATGGGAGTATAAGGGTACAGTACATCAATTATTCATAGATTTCAAAAAGGCGTATGATTCAGTTAAGAGAGAAGTTTTATATAATATTCTTATTGAATTTGGTATTCCCAAGAAACTAGTTCGATTAATTAAAATGTGTCTTAGTGAAACTTACAGCAGAGTTCGTATAGGCCAGTTTCTATCTGATGCTTTTCCAATTCACTGCGGGCTAAAGCAAGGAGATGCACTATCAACTTTACTTTTTAACTTCGCTCTAGAATATGCCATTAGGAACGTTTAGGATAACACAGAGGGTTTGAACGAGTTACATCAGCTTCTTGTCTATGCGGATGACGTGAATATGTTAGGAGAAAATCCACAAACGATTAGGGGAAACGCGGAAATTCTAGCTGAAGCAAGTAAAGCGATAGGGTTGGAAGTAAATCCCGAAAAGACTAAGTATATCATTATGTCTCGTGACCAGAATATAGTACGAAATGGAACTATAAAAATTGGAGATTTATCCTTCGAAGAGGTGGAAAAATTCAAATATCTTGGAGCAACAGTAACAAACATAAATGACACTCGGGAGGAAATTAAAACAGAATAAATATGGGAAATGCCTGTTATTATTCGGTTGAGAAGGTTTTGTCATCTAGTCTTCTGTCAAAAAATCTGAAAGTTAGAATTTATAAAACAGTTATATTACCGGTTGTTCTGTATGGTTGTGAAACGTGGACTCTCACTTTGAGAGAGGAACAGAGAATAAGGGTGTTTGAGAATAAGGTTCTTAGGAAAATATTTGGGACTAAGAGGGATGAAGTTACAGGAGAATGGAGAAAGTTACACAACACAGAGCTGCACGCATTGTATACTTCACCTGACATAATTAGGACCATAAAATCCAGACTTTTGAGATGGGCAGGACATGTAGCAGGTATGGGCGAATCCAGAAATGCATATAGAGTGTTAGTTGGGAGGCCGGAGGGCAAAAGACCTTTGGGGAGGCCGAGACGTAGATGGGAAGATAATATTAAAATGGATTTGAGGGAGGTAGGATATGATGGTAGAGACTGGATTAATCTTGCTCAGGATAGGGACCAATGGCGGGCTTATGTCAGGGCGGCAATGAACCTCCGGGTTCCTTAAAAGCCAGTAAGTAAGTAAGTAAGTAAGTAAGTAAGGCCTATTTAAAATTTTTACATCTTGTGCTATCACCACGGCACGGCGCGTCCTCAGGTTGCGGATCGAGGAGGCGGCCTCCAGATATGGAGGGCAGCTATGAATATATTGAATAAGCAGTCGCGGACAGCCGATGAGGGGTGGTCCTCCAGCTTGGGGGTTGGACGAAGGGCTAACAACTCATCGCCGTAAAAAAAAACAGCTTGTTACTAAATCCCAAACAAAAATGCACGCATTGTATTCTTCACCTGACATAATTAGGAACATTAAATCCAGACGTTTGGGTTGGGCAGGGCATGTAGCACGTATGTACGAATTCAGAAATTCATATAGAGTTGGAAGGCTAATTTATTAAAATGGATTTGAGGGAGATGGGATAAGATGGTAGAGACTGGATTAATCTTGCTTAGGATATAGACCGATGACGGGCTTATGTGAGGGCGGCAATGAACCTCCGGGTTCTCTAAAAGCAGTAAGTATGTAAGTAAGTAAGTAAGTAAGTAAATAAGTAAGTAAGTCATATATTGTAATTATCGTGAATGTAGACAATTCCATAAGATCTTTTATAAGAAAGACTGAGAATGGGCAATAGTACAACTTGGTTGGACTCATCAGATCGATTTCAGATGTGTATCTGATTATGATGACTCTGTAACTACGTAGTTCTTTTTCTGTTTAAATTCTGAAGTAATATTTTGACCAAAGAGAACATTTTTTTCATAAATGGCTTTTTCCTTAAGATTGTGAGGGTTTATCTATTTATCTTTGTATATTTCAATAAATTCTAAAATGTTTACTGTTTTTCCTTTCTTGTTTATGTGAAAGATTTTCATACCGGAGTTTTCCTGATAATGATTTTATTATATACATCAGTGATGTCAACCGATGCCCATAGGAGCAAGCGCGCGCTTTAGAGCCCAGGAGAGCCTGAGCGCTTTACAGCGGAAAGGAAAGAGACAAACGAAAGAGGTAGCATATGCCGCTTGGTCGAGCTGTATACAGGGATGGCCAGCACTGATTCAATGGATAAAGAGAAGAGAACTTATTAAAACTGTATCCATGTTAATTTTTAGATTTGTCTTAGAAGTATAAGTACATTATAAAAATGTAAGTTTTAATTTTAATGTTCACTTTTCACGAGTTTGCTTTTTTATTCAAAAGGAATATTTTCTCAACTATTTTACAGAAAAGTGAAATTTTCAGATATTATGTTTTCGTAAATCTAATATATCGTAAATACGTATTACTGAAGATAGTGCATTAAAAGTTTGAAAATATTCGCATGAAAAATGTTTGTAAGGAAATAAATTAACAAAGCAAATACTGTTACATCACAAACAAAATATATGTGCCTATGTGTTGGTATAACGTCAGCTCTATAGCTTCAGCAGATTTCGAGATAATTTAATATTCTGATAACAGAAAGTTGCGCACCAATATCACCTAAAAGCATAATGCGATAAGAGTTTTATTATGTAATATTAGTTACAGTTGAAACACATACCTAGGCAACCTTGTTTTGTACTATAATATTCTTTTAATTACTTTTATAAGACTAAAGATACCTCAATATCAATTTCAACTTATCATGTCATATTCAGTGTCTTTCTTTGGGATAGCACTTTCTTTATGAATGATGTGTTTAATTCACTTAGTACAGTATAGTTGTAGTTATTATGGAATTTGTGTGAATATTCCTTCTTTACTCTTTATTATGTTATTAACGTTTAAAACACAACTGCAATATTAGGCTAAGAAATAGGTGTTAGTACTTTTGTTACAGACAATATAGAAAATAACAAACAGAAAGAAGCCATATAAAAATAACGACATAAAATTTCACGTTCCGTTTGAAATTTGTACACCACTGTTTCCTTAATCCAACAGGCTGCTTATTCCTCTTAGCCAGACGTCTCCAAAAGCGTACTCGCGAGTAAGCCCCTGAACGGAACCGAAGCCAGTACGTAATGAGTGCGCTCCGCCTCACCCATCCCCACCTGTACTGTACTCAATGTTTATGCGCAAACGAAGAGCAGTGGCGGACTGCCATTATTGTGTCGGTCGGAGTGTTCCACCGTTTCACAATGTCTTTTAATCATGAACGTAGTACATTCATCGGTGAAAGGGAAGAGAAATATATTTTCATGTTAGTGGTGAGAATATGAAATGTTTAATTTGTTCGAAAATTCTTAAGGGTGTGTTAAAATTCAACTTGTGACGACACTACTCGACTCTTCACCCATCCCCACCTGTACTGTACTCAGTGTTTATGCGCAAACGAAGAGCAGTGGCGGACTGCCATTATTGTGTCGGTCGGAGTGTTCCACCGTTTCACAATGTCTTTTAATCATGAACGTAGTACATTCATCGGTGAAAGGGAAGAGAAATATATTTTCGTGTTAGTGGGGAGAATATGAAATGTTTAATTTGTTCGAAAATTCTTAAGGGTGTGTTAAAATTCAACTTGCGACGACACTACTCGTCTCTTCACAAAGAATATCATACAATTACAGGTGTCCTGGACATGTGAAAATAATTTATTTTGGGACGTCTGTATAACTGTTGGTTATACATAATAATCAGTATATTACGATACGTTTACACTCAGTTTCACAAGATATACTTATAGTTTTTCGTTTCATTTTAGGTGAAATACATAGAAATATTTTGATAAATTTGAAACAAGAGAATACAAACACAAATCACACACGTATCCTCAGTATTAAAAAAAAAAACTTCTTGCTAGCTATGTTCTAACTTGGAATATTGGAAAATCAATGAAGCCCTTTACAGAATGAGCATTTGTAAAATCGTGCATACAGAATGTCTTCTAGATGTAATGCAAAATGAATTATTATTCCATTATTGAATATTCCCCAATCAAAAGTAGAAGCTTCATAGTATGTCAAAATAATATACGAACGTATGATATTTCTTATCCTTTTGATGTTATTATTTGTAAACATAAGGAGATCGTTGCCGCAATCCCTCACTGACCTCTCCCATCTGTTAAGGTACGAGTCTCTCCCCCTTCTCTACAGCACACTGTGTTCGGCGGCCAGCATCGGGATCACGAATGACTAGACCAGGTATGCTCAAAATTGTAAAAGCGCCGATTACACGGATGATACTGCACTGCATAACACACGTAGTGTACGGACTGGGCTCCGCAACTACATTGCATCGTACTGTACATCGCAGCACCGCCAGTGGCATAGTTCTTACACTCTTACAAATACGGATAATAAACTGAATTTGAAAATGAAAAGAGTATACACTGTAATATTTAGTTATTACATTATTTATTACACAGTAATTAATATATTTATGCTATTATTATATAATAGATAATGTTATTTTCATATTCCACCACACATTGCGGTCTATTCAACATGTGCATTCTTTTCTGCAAGTAATCGGAAATCTATATCCAACGAATTTACTGCAATGCGCAGCTTCAAAAGATGCTCATCTGTTAATCGGGATCTATGTTTCGATTTAGTAACCTTCATTCTCGAAAATAATTTTATTTTTCGCACACATATGTCAGGCAAAGGTAGCTAACATAGTGGCAGCGAACATGCTCATCTTGGGATATTTCGTTTTGTTCATTTTTCTAATAATTCTATGCTTGTCAAGACATATTAGTTCTGAATTCTATGTTACTTTGTAGATCAATTAACTCGTCCTGGAACTGCACTCTCACGAATTGTACTAAATTTACTATGAAAGGATTAACAAAAAGATTAATATCACTCTCCATACGTTCAAAATCACTAAATCTATATTCTATGAATTCACATTTGAACTATTCCAGTAGGCTACAGAGATATAATTAAATATATTTTGATCAGGCACCATACATCTCTTTACAAGTTCACCATCCGTGAAGGGTTTTAGTGCCTTAGCTAATTCCCAACATACTACATAACTTGCTCCTAAACACAGACTCTGAATTGTTCGACTCTCTTCAATGTTTGACCTTTCATTAAGTGCTTTCAATTCTTGAAGCTGTAGTGCACGTTGCACCCCTGAAAAATTATTTTATCAAAACATGTATTTCTGCTGGAATAAAATCACTACACTAATAATAATAATAATAATAATAATAATAATAATAATAATAATAATAGGCCTAATAATAATATAATAATAATAATAATAGGCCTAATAATAAAATAAAATAATAATAATAATAATAATAATAATAGTAATAGGCCTAATAAATTAACAATAATAATAATAGGCCTAATAAAATAATAATAATAATAATAATAATAATAATAATAATAATAGTAATAGGCCTAATAAATATAATAATAATAATAATAATAATAATAACGTTGGTATATGAATACATATTACAGAAAACAGCATGTTCTGGGTGGCAGACCCTATAATGTTGTTTTATGTTGCTCAGTAGTATTCCTGACAGTACCTTACAATATAGTAAACACTGACGGTCTTACTAATAAAAACTCTATATACAGATGTTTAACTGTCTTATACTTATACAATGAGTAGCTCATTTATACGTCGTGTGTAAATTCCTTACTAATAATCACTACATACGTCGCGTATAACAGTACAACTGTTACACAGCTACGTCATAGTTTCGTCATTACTTCGTTACGAAAGATAATAGAATATCTGAGGTTCTCTATTGCATCCGGTAGAGCGCTCTAGTGTGGCGTGTTAAGTATCGTTAGTACAACTGGCTCTAATCGATTACCATACTATATTTTGGTCAAAGAGTATACAAGCTACAGTAATATTATTCTAATTATTCTCTGCTCTTTGGTTTGTTCTTCTGTGGTTACAAGGTAAACATCATCATAAAATGACAGTCGATACGAACAGCTGTTAGAGGGGCGGCCATTTTTTCTCTATATACAACGCTTAAACAAGGGGTTTCGTGTATATAACTACTACAAAGCAATTCCCATTGTATAGTTACAGGCTGTTTATACGTCCATCGCTTCTGCATGGTTTATTAGTAAAGTTTTCTGTCTCAACTCTGCATAAGTCTAGTATAAAAACTATACACGGTTTATTAGTAAGACTGTTAATGTTTTCACCGAACGCACAACAGAAATAGTGTTCCTCTCACACTGTACGGAGTGATCGTTTGTCATTGTCCCGCTCTGTTCGTGCGTTTACTAAGTACTTGAACTGCCTTCCACAGTCATCCGTCGAGCTTCGAACTAGGAACAGCACGCTCTACATTCGAAGGTTGTGATTACAGAACGTAATCGGGAGTCAGAGAATGAGCATACCTGGACTAGACGCTTTTTGGAGACCTCTGCTCTTAGCATACCTAGCGCTTAATGCCCGCACACGACATCAAGGTCAGAAAAATGCGCTTGCTTTGACATCACTGATATACATGAGCACTGAAAGCTGAAAGGGGAATGTCATGGGAAATGTTTCTGTGTTCTTGACACCTAATATTAAAATGCCTACATGTTTGACCTACATACGTGGTACTGTAATCTGGAAATTGACAACTTAATTTGTATACACCTGACAAATTAAATTTGTCGATGTTACCAGAGGCGTATTTAGGCGCAGCTGCCTAGGGCGGCAGATTTGAGGGGGCGGCATTGAAAGTAATTGGTCATCCTACCCCATTATCTCCTGGCCTAGTTGCCTTATGAGTGATGCCTTGATGGTGTCACTTGTGGGACCAGATCTGTCTTTGGACAGTTGACTAAAACAACAATACTGGAAACATAATACAGATAAGTCAAGCTGCTTGTGCATGGTAGGAGTGGGGTTGGCAGACGTGGTTTCGTGGTGCAGGTATAACTAAAAAACGGAACGGCATTAACTTAATTCAGTGTACAAATAAATTAATACTCTTCTAATGAAACATTTTAAAATAAATTTTCATTGGACTTGTTCAACTGATTCTGTTCTAGTAGAGATCTAAGAATATTCGATGTGAAGAAAGACACCATTACGTAGATTAGAACTAAGATTGCTACTGAATATTAGACAGAAGGTCACTTCCACGTGCTTCACGCTGCACACAGATTCTGCTGCGTTGTTTACCTCGAGATTTACTGAAGGCAATTCGTGTCCAGCTGTGTAAACATACCGCGGTTTTCTATTCATTTGTTTCGTCTTACAGATTTCCCCCGAGGGTTAAGGCATATTTTACATTATAGCGGTGCTGTGTCGTTCGTAAACAGGACAATTTCAGTCTGAACCACTTGGTTACTGTGACACACAGCCATTTGTCCGGTCTCTAGTTTTCGAAATAGTTTAGGAGCCATTTTTCATTATTATGATAGTTAAATGAAAAAAAAAAAAGAAATCCCTATGAGTGTTTGTGACGTATATATATGGGAATTATAGTAATGGAATTATGATAAATAAATAAAATTTTCTGTAAGATTTTAAGTATGTCTAATGAACGGAATGAAATACGGTGTGAATAAGATAATCCTTCAGTGGTAGTAGTAGGCTACTTGTAATAGTGGTGGTGGTGATAGTAGTAGTAGTATGATAGTAGTAGTAGTAGTGATAGTAGTAGTAGTGGTGGTGGTGGTGGTAGTAGTAGTAGAAATAGCGGTGGTGGTAGTAGTAGTGGTGGTGGTAGTAGTAGTGGTGGTGGTAGTAGCAGTAGAAGTAGGGATGGTGGTAGTAGTAGTGATAGTAGTAGAAGTAGTGGTAGTAATAGTGATAGTAGTAGATGTGGTGGTGGTAATAGTAGTGATAGTAGTAGCTGTAGTAGTGATAGCAGTAGAAGTAGTGGCGGTGGTAGTAGTAGTAGTAGTAGTAGTAGTAGAAGTGGTAGTGATAGTAGTAGTAGTGGTGGTGGTAGTAGTAGTAGTAGAAGTAGTGGTGGTGGTGGTAGTAGTAGTAGTAGTAGAAGTAGTGGTGGTGGTAGTAGTAGTGATAGTAGTAGTGGTGGTGGTAGTAGTAGAAGTAGTGGTGGTGGTAGTAGTAGTGATAGTAGTAGTAGTGGTGGTGGTAGTAGCAGTAGTAGATGTGGTGGCGGTAATAGTAGTGATAGTAGTAGAAGTAGTGGTAGTAGTAGTGATAGTAGCAGATATGGTGGTGGTGGTAATAGTAGTGATAGTAGTAGTCGTAGTAGTAGTGATAGTAGTAGAAGTAGTGGTGGTGGTAGTAGTAGTAGTAGTAGTAGAAGTAGTAGTGATAGTAGTAGTAGTGGTGGTGGTAGTAGTAGTAGTAGTAGTAGAAGTAGTAGTGAAAGTAGTAGTAGTGGTAGTAGTAGTGACAGTAGTAGAAGTGGTGATGGTGGTAATAGTAGTGATAGTAGTAGTTGTAGTAGTGATAATAGTAGAAGTAGTGGTGGTAGTAGTAGTAGTAGTAGTAGTAGTAGTAGAAGTAGTAGTGATAGTAGGAGTAGTGGTGGTAGTAGTAGTAGTAGTAGTAGTAGAAGTAGTGGTGGTGGTAGTAGTAGTGATAGTAGTAGAAGTAGTGGTGGTGGTAATAGTAGTGATAGTACTAGTTGTAGTAGTAGTGATAGTAGTAGAAGTAGTGGTGGTAGTAGTAGTAGTAGAAGTAGTAGTGATAGTAGTAGTAGTGGTGGTGGTGGTAGTAGTAGTAGTGATAGTAGTAGAAGTAGTGGTGGTGGTAATAGTAGTGATAGTAGTAATAGTGATAGTAGTAGAAGTAGTGGTAGTAGTAGTAGTAGTAGTAGAAGTAGTAGTGATAGTAGTAGTGGTGGTGGTGGTGGTAGTAGTAGTAGTAGTAGTAGTAGTAGTAGAAGTAGTGGTGGTGGTAGTAATAGTGATAGTAGTAGAAGTGGTGGTGGTGAAAGTAGTGATAGTAGCAGTTGTAGTAGTAGTGATAATAGTAGAAGTAGTGGTGGTAGTAGTAGTAGTGATAATAATAATGGTAGTAGTAGTGTAGGAGTGGTGGTAATAATAATAATAATAATAATAATAATAATAATAATAATAATAATAATAATAATAATAATATATTAAAAGAGAATGAAGTATTACGAGGATGCAAGGGCTGTTTTTGAGCCACAGACAATTAACAACTAAACAATATACTGTATATATGAGAATATCCAGTAAATGTTGTTACTGATAGGCCTCTGTGAGTAAATTCCTATAGTTACACATGTATTGTGCACGTGTCTGTTTCGCGTTCATGTCAAAACACAACTCAGTAACATTATTTTTTTAATGCCTTATAGTACATTCCCGTCAATAGATTATAATAAACTATTGCAACTAAGATCAAATTAAATAATGATGGACAGTCTGATGTCATGGTCTATGAAGAAAGATAGCAATGATGTATTAAATATTATTGCACACCAAATCGTTTCATAATACTAATTTTATGGAACAAGTTATGACATCATAATCTAAGTCATTACTTTTAGTTGTCATGGTAATATCTTATGCGCTGGTGCAATAATGTGGCGTATTAAACACGATTTTCACGAACTATAGAGTCTGCTTACAATTCTGGTGTACAACAATATGCTGGAAAACATTTATCAAACACCACTCTAATTACAATTTATTATCTTAGTAAAATTGTTTTAAATTGTTACATAAATAGCTATTACAATAGTCTACCTGTATTTAAGAAGAATATCTGTTCATATCAGAAATACAGAAGATACTACGACTGATGCGATATTTTATAATGTGAAATATTTAAGCGGAACAGAAGTGTAAGTGGTTTTCCACGCTGCCCGTCTCGCTCTATTATAGACTTAATATGTCTCGAGGTTTCCTACACAATCATCATCATCATCATCATCATCATCATCATCGTCATCATCATCGTCATTGGCACTACAGCCCGTTATGAGCTCTGGCCTTCCTCAGTAGGCGTAGGTTATGTACAGACCAAGAAACAAAATTTGGACCACCTGAATTTTCCAAGTTCCAGTTATGACATACTGCACATGCTCAGTGTGGACAAAAAGTTTAAGGTCACCCATCCAGAACAGGTAATGAGCTACATGGTCTTAAGCATTGTGTTAAAATACACATTTTACTGTTGGATCTGAAAGTACAGCAGAAATGTTACAATTTAAAGTAAAACCATGGGTCTCTATCTGCATTCATTCAAACTTTATGGTAATGTTTATAAATTTAAGGCACGATTAAGAAAGTCATATTATAACAAAAAATGATAATGGTCTAAGCTAGGTTTCTGGATTTTTTTATACATGCGATTCTACCAGGTAGCAATCAGACCGTTGTTGCTAAAACTAATTAAAAATCTGTCAAAATTTGAGGTGAGGTTGAATATTTGCTAAATTTAGTAAAAAATGGATAAAATGTAGCAAGAAGGAACAATGTTTTTAATTGTCCTCCAGTACTGTCTTGATTGTCATAATATCTCTCCTTATTTCAGGGCAGTGTGCTAGGATGCTTTGGTCAACATGGCTGCTAATAGAGAGGGAAATCCAAAACAATGTTTCTTCTTGCTACATTTGATCCCTTTTTCACTAAGCTTAGCAAATATTCAACTCCCCCTCTCCATGTTTTAACACATTTTTTATGAGTTTTAGCAATAATGGTCCGATTGCTACTTGGTAGACCTGAATGTATAAACAAATTCAGAAACCCAGCTCAAACCACTTTCTAGTTATAATTTTTTTTATTGTACAAATGACGGTTTTTAATCCTGCTTAAATTATAAACGATACCATAAAGTTTGAATGAATGTGGCTAGAGATCCTTGGTTTTTACTAAAAAATAGCATTCCTATTTTACTTTCAGGTCCAACAGTAAAATGTGTATGTTAGCACAAAGTTTAATTCCTGTAGCTCATTACTGTTTTGAATGTGTGGCCTTAAACGTTTAGAATATCAAATGAATTAACACTACAGTACAGTGTTAAAAAGTACATATTGCATCTGTTACACTATTGTAATTAGACTATAGACGTTTTATATAATCACGGGGATTTCCTCAAATTTCCCCGTCAATTTTTTCCATTCATAAATGAAGGAAGCAAGTTTGGAGATCCCTTGTAACTGTAGAGAAATGGAAGAGACACGCCCGCGGGATAGGGAGTCCGCCACGCATGGGGACACGAGGAGTTGCCGTCCTTCACGGCGCGCCGGTAGGAAGGAAACAGAGTTGTTCTCACCGCAACACAACATTCTTTGTCTTGTTCAACACGAGCCGTTAGGAACCCCAGATTAGAAAGGCGATAAGGTCACCAGTGTTACAGAAGAACTGTCACCTATATTATATAAGCGTGCTTAACTAAAGTAAATATTTCTAATTCGATTATTCGTCCATTAGCATCATTACCATCGTTATCATCATAATCATCGACTTCGTCATCATCACCTGCTTCATTGCCGTCTATATTATCATCATATTTGCGTGACCGTCACGGTAGTTATGATCATAATTGTCACAGTCACCATCGCTTTCATACTCATCATACTTATCATCGTTGCTATCATCACACTCATATCGTTTTCGTCATCTTCATGTTTGTTCATCACCATCACTGTCATCATAAATATTAACTTTATGTTATTAATATTTTCGTCATCAACATCATCGTTGTCTTTAGCGTAATCACAGTCGTCTTTGTCGTCACAACCATCGTTATATCATCGTTAACATCATTGTTGTCAAGTCTTCATCGTTGACAAGTCATCATCATTGTTGTCAGATCATCATCGTTATTGTCAAGTCGTTATCATCACGTCAATATCATCTTTGTTGTTGCCAAGTCATGATCGCTGTCATCACGTTAATATCATCGTTGTTGTTGTCAAATCATCATCGTTACCATCACGTCAACATCGTTGTTGTTGTCAAATTATCGTTATCATCACGTCAATATCATCGTTGTCGTTAAGTCATCATCGCTGTCATCACGTCAATATCATCGTTGTTGTTAAGTCATCATTGTTGTTATCACATTAATATCATCGTTGTTGCCACGTCAACATCGTTGTTATTGTCAAGTCATTATCGTTGTCATCACGTCAATATAATCGTTGTTGTTAAGTCTTCATCGCTATCATCACGTCAATATCATCGTTGTCGTCACGTCAACATCGTTGTTGTCACGTCTTCATTGTTGTCATCACGTTAATATCATCCTTTTCGCCACATTAACATCGTTGTTGTCATCAAGTCATTATCGCTGTCATCATGTCAATATCATCGTTATTGTCGTCAAGTCATCATCGCTATCACGTCAAAATCATCGTTGTCGTCACGTCATCATCGTTGTTGTTGCCAAGTCATCATCGTTGGCACGTCCTCGTTGCTATGGAGTAACGGTTAGTATGTCTGACCGTGAAACGAACGGGCCCGGGTTTAAGTGCTAGTAGGGACAAATTACCTGGTTGAAGGTTTTCTGGGGTTTTCCCTCAACCTACTATGAGCATATGCTGGGTAACTTTCGACGCTGGAACCTGGACTCATTTCGCTGGCATTTCACTCAGACGTCAGGTTAACTATCGCAGTTGATAAAGCGTCGTAAACACAATTAAAATGTCTTGCTATTTAGCTTTATGAAGTGGTCGGTATTCTTGACTCGCGAATCAGCCCCTTAATACACAAGTACAGTGAAGGTATAAGGCATGATCTCCCTCCCCTTACCCTCACTTGTTCATTCAAAATTAAGCAGTTTGGGTATGTCCACTGTCCGTCTCTGCGCACTGAAAACTTGCAAGAGTGAAGTGTTCCCCGCTTTCTCCTTTTATACTAATACCTTCCCCGCACACCGTCCCCTTTGCTGTGTATTGCGGACTGTATTTTATATGACGTAATTCATGACCTTGGTCATGTCTTCATATCTGTCAATATTTAATATATTTATCACATAAATATTGAATTTTATGTCTGAAGATGCCCACAATTGGCGAAAACGTTAACACTAATAATGTAATAATTGTAAAATAACTATTCCAGTAGGTATTTTACATTAAAATAAGTCAAAAGACTGAACATTTGCATGTTTTTCATTTGAATATACTTGACTTATTGGAACTCAAAAATGAATTAAAATATGACTTAATATTTGCCGATAACTGCTTTATACAAAATAATATTTTGTGTATTTGGTTCACAAATAAGATTCTATATCAAGATGTTCTGAGGAATTTGATTTCGGAATATGTGTTATATGTCTTTCTCGTGTTAAATTCTATCGTAACTGGTTAACATGTTTCGGCCTGTTATGGGCCTTCTTCAGAACTGGTTGTTGCTGGTCTTGACGCCTTTTGTTTTGTTTCCTGTGGGGGTGTGTTTGTGTAGTGTAATGTGGAGTCAAAGAGAGTGTGTGTTCTGAAACTGAGTTGTGTGTTGAGAATTTCATTTGGATGTGTTTTTGTGTGTCTGTATACTTCGTATTGTTCTAGTGTGTTTAGTTTCTGGCTTTTTGGTTGAATGTGTAGAATTTCCAGGTCTGTGTTGATGTCTCTGTAGGTGTGGTTAGCATTTGTGATGTGTTCTGCATATGTGGATGTGTTCTGTAATTTTGTTGTGGCTGTGATGTGTTCTTTGTAACGTGTTTGAAATGATCTGCCTGTCTGTCCTATGTAGAAGTTGTTGCAGGTTACATTTGAGTTCGTATACGCCTGTGTGGTTGTATTTGTTTGTAGAGTATTATTTGTTCTGTATGCGATGTTGTAATTTAATTTCTTGAATGAGGTTGCAATCTTGTGTGTGTTAGTGTGATGTATTTTTTTTTTGTTCTTGTGCTTGTGTTGTAGTCTTATGTGTTTTGTGATTATGTTTGGTCTTTCGTATTATGTTGTCTATTATGTTGGGATTGTATCCGTTTTCTTGTGCTATGTATTTGATTGTGTTTAGCTCTTCTTTGTAATCATGTTCGTACATTGGTATGTTGAGTAGTCTGTGTACCGTTGTGGAATTTAATCTTTTTACTGAAATTGTTTTACCTAGGTGCATGACGTTTTATGTCTGTAGGCTTTCTGTTTCGAGAAGAATATGGAAATGTGCAAATAGAAGGATTTTTTAATAAATAATAACCTATTCATTTTTTTAGTATTTAATTTTGAATTTAAATTTGATTTCACTAAGTACTTGTTCGCTGACAAAATGAGCAAGAATTTCAGCTAATAGAGTAGTACACGTCCTATCTTAGTCCAGAGTTCTCATATAAATGTGAACGAAACAAGTCGATAGCACTAAACCTTGAGAGCAGATAATCATACGTTATTTTTTATTTTATTTTATATTACGTAATCACATTTATTATATATTTTACAGCCTGTCTCAATGCACATATTTTTGTCGCTTAGAGGCAAATCAATAATTTCATTGTAGGTTTGATATAGAGTCAGTCAGCATTGGTGAAAAGAGGCGTGACCTCAGTATCTGATGCAGCGTTGGTAAATAATATGTGAGATAATGAATGTGTTTAACATTTGCTTCGTCATGGTCTCTTAGCAACGCTCACCGATGTTAATGGCTAGCCTTGAAGTGAACACAACTCTTATTCTGCGTACCGCAGGATTGTAGACATTTATTAAATTAATTTTAGTTTCTCTGGATTGTTATCTGAAATTGTAATAGGCTGTAAAGTTCTTTCATAACTGTAATCGCTGTAATTGTAATTGCTATATTCGTGGATCTCTTTAATTATGACTCTTCAAGAGCAGAATTTAGCAGTCCCTTTCGTATTAGAATGTTAATTAATATTTTAGTCTTGTCAATCCGTTTCGGAAGCGAAATATTAGCATAAAACTTATTATTCCGTCTCCAATTCTTATAAAAGTTCTATAGTTATTTACTGTAAGGGTAAATGGAACTCAATGGGTCGATTTCTAAAACGAGGTCTAGACCACGGCCATGGCTTTAAACCGCGTTTGGGTTTATAAAACGAGGTCTTTTTCATTTTTCTGAGCCATGGCTCGAAACCATGGTCTGAAGCAGAGACCACGCCTGGGGCAGGTTTAAAACCAGGCTTCATGTATACAAGATGGAGGAAGTAGATCAGCTGGATGACTATGAAAGGAAAATTTGTTATTACAAATATTAAATCTCGGATTAGAGTGATGAGAGACAGGAATAATCCTTTGTAACTATATAACGACGACAATTTCATGCGAATATTTTCAATTTTCGAAGGAATCAACGCAAAATTTAGCAAGAATGCTAAATAATAATCTGAAACGAAATGCAAGAGGCGCCAGGTTGACAAGTTTTTCACACCTTCTTGTTGCTTTCAGGGAAGTAAGATATAGGCCTAATATTTTATACTAATTGCACCTTTATGACCATAAGACGATGCAAGTTAATTCTTAGCCTTTACAGTAGTTCTGGACATTTTATTTAATACTCGAATATGATATGGGCCTACAAGAATATGTATGAAGCAAGCGTAATTTTGTCTCCTTATTTTAAGTATTATGCTACTGCAGCTTTCCACGTAGTAGGCCTATTATATGTGAAAATAGAACCATATA
Source organism: Periplaneta americana (assembly GCF_040183065.1). Taxonomy (NCBI): domain Eukaryota; kingdom Metazoa; phylum Arthropoda; class Insecta; order Blattodea; family Blattidae; genus Periplaneta; species Periplaneta americana. The sequence goes on along the minus strand of NC_091118.1, from coordinate 36,270,351 downwards.
ACATTTTAGTTTCAATTGAAACTTTAACCCAGTTAATATTTAGGTTATTGATTCGTTAGACCCGGGTTTTCAGGTAGTTAATGTTGGCAGTAGCTATGAACAAATGATAAACTACAACATAAACGTTCGAATTGTGCTAATTATTTAGGAAATATAATTCTGGTACCTAAAAATCAGTTCTCTATAATTAATGCTAGTATTTTACGCACATATATTCTGTAAATTAGCAAATATAACAATACCTTAGCTGAGAACAAAAGAATGCGACTTACTGGAATTCAATAAAAATATTAATCCCGATGTTCATTTCTTTCTAATATCGACTGTTTACAAGAACAGAAATCGATTCTTAGCTGCGTTGCCATATATAAAGCCCACGAACCTCGGTTTCTTCTCAAGCCGCGTCTCGACTTCGTTTTAGAAATCGCATAAGGATGCAGACCTCGATCGCGGTTTAAAAGCCGAGGTTCGGAACCACGATTTCGTCCGTGTTTTAGAAATCGACCCAATAATTCCGTGACTCATCAAAATCAATATAGGAAAAATAGTTCCCATAATTTTCTCAAAAGGCAGTAGAGAAATCAATACAAAGTCACTATCAAGGAAAAACAAAATTTAAACACTTTGACACCATAAATAGCATTTTTCGCTGAAAAAGAACGTATAAATATAATAAACGATACAATGCCACGCACTATACAGTTTATACTTTTCACTAGGTCCAAAAAGCATAGTTAAAAATAAATAAAAAAGAGGCTAAGATGAAATTCTGGGTATAGTACGGGTTTCCGAACAGATATTCGTCTGGGCATGGGATCTGGATCTGTCAGGACTGAGGCAGGATGACCCATCCGTCAGCGTCTGATTCAAAAGTGCCGGCCGTACTACCTGTTTAAAAAGGGCGAGTCACCTACTCTGCCTATTTGCGCTCTTATCTAAAATTCTTCACAAACAAAAACATAAACAAAACAATGGGCTGAATGCTAACACGAAATCAATGGCTAGTGCAAGCGTAAGTACACGGATCTATATTTCGAAGATGACCTTCAAAAAGCAGGCCCAAAAGCTCAGTCAACAATGACAAAAATATTCGTTAATTTCTGAGTGAATGCTAACACGAAATCAATGGCCAATGCAAGCGTAAGTACACGGATCTATATTTCGAAGATGACCTTCAAAAAGCAGGCCCAAAAGCTCAGTCAACAATGACAAAAATATTCGTTAATTTCTGAGTGATATAAATATTATTTTACTTTTCTGAACAGGGATGTTTGCTACAGACAAATAGAGGTAAAAAGATAGACAGACAAAGACAGACAAGTAGAAGGGTAAGTAGGTAGGTAGGTTTTATTTTTTTATTTTAGTAGGTTATTTTACGACGCTTTATCAACAGCTTAGGTTATTTTGCGTCTGAATGAGATGAAGGTGAGAATGCTCCAGGGTCCAGCAACGAAAGTTACCCAGCATTTGCTCATTTTTTTTGGGTTGAGGGAAAACCATGGAAAAAAACTTCAACCAGGTAACTTGCCCCGACCGGGAATCGAACCCGGGCCACCTGGTTTCGAGGCCAGATGCGCTGTTACTCCACAGGTGTGGACGGTAGGTAGGTGGATAGACAGATGTGTGTGTGTGTATATATATATATATATATACACATACATACATACATACATACATACATACATACATACATACATACATACATACATACATACATACATAGATTAGCGTTCCAGCGGGAAATGTTAAGGAAAACTGGCAAGTGGACTTTCACAAAGCTTAAAATAATGCAAGGACATGCGCATACATTCATAAATGATGTCAATGTTATAAATTTAGACGAGTAAACTTAGGATAATTTAATCTAGGATAGATAAGAGTAGGCAATAGATATAATGAAAGACTCAAATTTTCACAACAGAATAACAGACCTACATACGCCTAGAGAGTGACAGAAACGAGACATAATGTGTTATATTGTAAACATACAGGTAGCAAGGCATGTAGTATTAGGTACCTTTATTGTAATGGGACATGCCGTTCAACTAATATTAAAAGAAAAAAAATACATACATATAGATAGATAGATAGATAGATAGATAGATAGATAGATAGATAGATAGATAGATAGATAGATAGATAGAGATAGATAGATAGATAGATAGATAGATAGATAGATAGATAGATAGATAGATAGATAGATAGATAGATAGATAGATAGATAGATAGATAGATAGATAGATAGATAGATAAAACGTGCGTTGGTGTGAGACTTGATAGGATTTACAACAAATCGATATTCAAGATGCTTTACAAAGGATTCCCGATGCATTTAACAGCTACTGAGTCTCCTTTCTATTAAATAAAAGCATTTATTTGTATTCGGTCGACTGGTGCGATATTGTGAGGTAAATTCACACGGAGGGAAATGTAAACAATTAGAGTGGAGGCATCGTTCCAGCAAGGTGGCAATTCCACACAGAAAGCGAGAGCCGTGGCCGGAATACAAGTTAGAGTCGTGTCGGTTGGCTCTGTACCAGTAGTTACGCAACCCGGTGCTCATCTTCCAGACGTCCTGGATTTCTAGGAAGAACCCAACGCCTTACTCTGACCTCAGCTTAAGAGGTACAAGCTACATTAAACGTCTTGCGTCACAAGCATTAATAAACACATAACACTCTGAACAGAAATATCATACAGGGCTTTCATTTCAAACGATGTAAGAGTAATGGAACGGAGAAAAGTTCTCTCCGGCGCCGGGATTTGAACCCGGGTTTTCAGCTGATGCTGATGCTTTATCCACTAAGCCACACCGGATACCACCCCGGCTTCGGACAGAATCGTCTCAGATTAAGCTTCAACTCTTGGGTTCCCTCTAGTGGCCGCCCTCTGCACTACGTCATAGATATCTATGAACGTAGAACCGAAGTCCACACATGTGCTGAGGTGCACTCGTTATGAGTGACTAGTTGACCGGGATCCGACGGAATAAGCGCCGTCTTAAATCACGAAGTGATTTACGCATATCATATATATTATTTTAATGTACCGAAGTACATATGATATTTCCATGCAGATATTCTGCGTCATCATACGATGTAAGAGTAATGGAACGGAGAATATCTGCATGGAAATATCATATGTACTTCGGTACATTAAAATAATATATATTTCATTTCAAAACTTCCCAGTAAAATAACTATTTATTTCAATTAAATTTAAACAAAAAAAATGACAATTTAGATATTGAAGTTAAATGATTACCGTATTCAATTGTTTATATATTTCATTCATTTTTTCTCACATCTTTTGTTTTCTATCGTCGGATTGCCTGGGAACCTTGATTGCTGTTAGTGTTGATTAAAATTGAAGAGAATAAAATTAAAAATTCTGGCACTGGTATATTACACAATAAATGGAAATTTTTTGCATCACCATCAATTATCATAACTTGATTGTAGATGTGTGTGTCCACCAGTTTGTTACTGTACAAGTAACAGCCTCTCTTCAATGCTAAATACAGCAACTCTGAGTTCGTGTTCTGGAATATATTTTCTCGGTGTGTGCAATGGAGTCCTTCAGCTCATTAGTTGTCGTAAGTTTGCTCAAGAATACTCTTCCTTCAGACAGTCTCACAGCGGACAATCTGCTGGGTTAATATCTGGCGATCTTGCAGGCCAAGTTATAGGAAAGTGCCTACTGATAACACGACCAACAGAACGATCAGAAACAAGCTCGATGTCATGGTGATGCAAAAACCCCATTTCTAGAGTAATATGCCAGTACCAGAATTTTTACGATTGTGTAGAAAATAAGAGCAACTGAAGTGATCTTTTTGAAAAGCCCTATATATTGTACAGAGACATCATTTTATTTTTACTAACATTTTTAATATTAACCTGGCTATACCTTTGGATCAACACCGTTTGCTACCCCCTTCCACGACTGGAGTTCGATGATACTGGCGTAATGTACAAACAAATCACTTTACTAGGTACAGGAGGGAAGAAAAGTAGTTCATCCATTTACGTAAACTAGGAAATATCGCGCTTTTGAGATTGATAATTTTCATTAGGCTTTTGTTCAATCAAAATATAGTACAGTATTAACAATGAGTGTTTTTACTCACGAACTGAGCTATCCATGTGGACGTATTCATTATGCAGTGTATATTATAATGTCTACAGCACATTAGCGTACAATATATAGAATGAAGTTAAATTGAAAAATAATCATAATATGGATATTTAAACACATTTTTTAAAATGGTGGCCGTTCATTTCGATACAGGCTTCAGTTCTAATGTGCATATTATCGCACTATAGACTATTGTACCTAATTCCAATTACCAGTTTCGTCCTTCGTAACTAGTAACTCATGTTGAAATAATTCTGTACCTACTCTATAAAAGAGTACCTTACGTACTGTAAATTCAATCTTCACTTCTGCCCGATCCGACAAGATAAAATTACTCGGACATGCTATCTACTGTCCGTCCAAGTGCTTATGTCGTAGGATCGTAGAAAGGGAGGAAATCACGTGACAGTTAATTACTTAACGAGGCCCTTTTATATAAGTTATTTTAAACAGTTGTATAATATTACGTAGACGTCCAATTCCTAACAGAAATTAATGTTCTCACAAAAGAGCTAAGACATCCCAGCCACTAGCTGGCGAATAAAAGCATGGTGGAAACATAGTAGAGGTGTGGGACAAGCTGTGCGTGTTTTCGTTCAGTCTGCGCATGACGTCACCTTTACTGCAGGCACCACTCGAATGACACAGTCAACATAACAGATTGTTGATGGTTAGATCTGCGTCCATAGATTTAAATGAATAAATAAAACTCACGGTTTGTGTATTCAGTAAATATTGGCAGTATAGGCTATAAATAGGGTCTATCTTGAAGTGATAACATTATAAAATAGTGAACAATAAATTAAATTCAAGAGTCAAGAAATAATGTAATATGGTAGTGCAACGTTAATAATTGCCTTCTGTAATATACACGTACTTTTATAATAATTATAATACATTATGCTACAAATATGCACAAAATTAGGCCCATATATCACACAAATTACATTACACATGAATTCAAGTACAATAGGAACTACCTTGAAATGATAACGTAATAAAATTATGATCTATTACATATTAAACTCAAGTTTCAAGAAACAATGTGATATGGCAGTGTGTCATTAATAATATTGCCTTCTGTAATATACACGTGGTTTTATAATAATTACAATACAATGTGTAATAAATATATACATACTTAGATCTATACAGTTATTTATAACGTACATTATTTTGTATATGAATTCAAATACTTTTGAAACCTTCATTAACATATGTATATGAATTTCTTGGAATAATTTGTCATTATAGTAAACAAATATTTTTATATATTCAGGCTATTGGAGACATAATATAGTCTACTACATTATTTACCTTATTATTCCACACACGACATAATATAATTTCACCATTATAAATCCCACTCTGTTAAGTAAATACTTATTCTTATGCAATCTTTTTCATTTTCTTTATAATATTTCTCTTTGAAATTCCAGACATTTTTATTATTTTATTAATTTCTTTAATTCTAATAAATGTTCTTGTTCTAACCAATGTCGTAATTACTTCTGGCGGAAGAGGAGAACTGATTTCTGCTTCGTTTTTCATGGCAGAATTAACCAAATTTACAGTCTTTTTTATTATAAATTTCTCATGAGAAACAGAATCTCCGTGCACATCTGAGAATATACTTCAATAAGCATGGCAACCAATTGTAGATCCTTAGAAGGGAGAATTAAGTTTCCACGGGACACTGTAGTAATCCAGTCTTTTTGATTAGCAGAAGTTGACAATTTTGTGGGAATTCCAAGATTCGGGTATTGCTCCATATGGTTTGATGCAGCATATCCTGCAATATATTTTAATCCTTCCTGGGATATCCGCTGTCTTGCAGAGATTTCATATATTTTTTCTGGGAGGCCTATATTTTCTTCAGGATCTCGATCGTTGGTAAATTTAACCGGTTTCAGAATGCCTTTAAGAAATTCTGCCGTTGCACATAGTTCTTTCTGCAGATTATCATTGACTTCTGATTGGCTTGTACTAGGACCCACTATTAATGCCTCTTCTTCCGAAAGCAAATCGGAGGTGTTTTTGTTCTCACAAAACTGAGATAATGGATTTCGACCTAGTATGTACCACTTCAGTCTATGTTTAAAATCTAAAGCAGAGGGATGATCGTTTGTTCTACCCATGCTTCTAATTTCCGAAAAAAAGTTTTCTACCAGATCTTGGTTAAGTTTTCTTGTGATGATGTATTCAATTTTGTACTTGTACCTCATTGCCTCATACAACAATGTTAATGATTTATTATTTATTATAATCCCCTCCTGATAAGGTAATTCCCTGTTTGCTTCTCCTACTTTAACTGTGGTCATGACGTCATTCATTTCTGAGAGTATAATATTCTGATCTTGAAGGTTTATTCCGTAACTATGCAGCCCACGGTGGGTACCGAATTTAGAAACGGTATTAAATAAATCAAACCAATCATTAGTTAATTTTATTGCCTTTGAAGTTTCTTTCCATTCATTTGATCTCAGCAGCTCGTTTTCACCACACCATTTCAAAGCCTTTGCAACTCTGTTGGAAAATAATTGTGCTGCCAAACTAACTTTTTGTCTTTGGGTACCACGGACACTTAAGTGTAACGGAGTTAACTTGTAAGCTAATTTTGTATCAGAGGACGAGGATGCACGTAAAAGTTCATGAATTGGTTCTGATGAAATGTTCAATCCGTTCAAGTTGAAACCATGATCTAGAAAGTGATTCCTGTGTAATTTCAATAAATGTGGAGCGTCTGAAAAAACAAATATTTCTCGAGTTGAATCATTTGGATTAGGAAAACTGCAATTTAGTTTGGTAGAAATTTTCAAATCACGCCACAATTTTCTGTTACTTCCACCTAAATCGCTAACTGTGGCCACAACTTGAAAACCACTTGCCTTCTAACTGGCAAATTATGTCTGTTAGGATTTCTTTTGTCATTGTCTGATCATATTTATATTATACGGGCTGCTTCCACCTTGCAAACAAACCACGTGCAAAAACAACTGCACTGCCTTATGAGGTCCAATTATTTGTTCTTCCCTACTGTCAAAAGAAACCTCCTCATTTAAATACATCTCATCAAATGCTAATACTGTTACACGATCTAACTCCGACATATTTGTAGCTCTCGCCTTCATTAATTTGAAGACATCATGAAGTACACCTTCCTCAAGCGATAATTGTTTTACTGCCCATTTTCTCAGAGTTGACAAATCAGGTAACGGGTAATTTAATTTTGTTCTTAAGTATCGGTATGTTTTTGGACTTAGGTTTCGAAGTGTTATTGCAGTACCGTAATCTTCTACAGACCATTTCACCCTACGTTTTTTATTCAAAAGAGCATCATTTTGCCCAATAGTGAAAAATGGTTTCAAAATTTCAGCCACTTTAGATTTAACTTCTGTTTGTCTAATGTTTTTCAATGAAATTACATCCTCATGTAATTTTCTTTTGTCTTCTTCATGTTTCCTGTTGGCAGCTGTCAATTCCTTAATCCTCGTTTCTAGGGAGTAATTCTTCTCTTCTAATTCTTGAATTCTTTGTATTAGTATTTGGCATTTCTCTGTGACAGTAGACTCAGTGGCTCCGCGATTTTCCATTGTTACATTAGTGCTGGATGCTCCTGTTGCGCTGAAGTGAAAGAAAGTTAATAGGTACAGCAGCCTACATGCAATCAGGGGCGTATTTAGGCCTCGGCAGACTAAGCAGCTGTCTAGGACGGCAGATTTGAGGGAGCGACTTTTAAGCTATTACTGTTAATTTTTTATGTTTTTTAAATTTTATTCATAACTCTTTTAAAGAGTACATGAATTTAAGCGCACAATGAAAAGAATATGAATAACATTGGCAACAATCAGTTCAAATTATGTATTGTAATTAATGTCTAGTTAGGTTTATTAAAGAAAATGTACTCAACGCAATGAGCTGCGATCGCTGTCTGCAGTAAAGATGACGTCACACGCCTCGGCCGCTATCGCAACAGCATGCGCAGTCCCACACCTTTACTATGTTTCCGCCATGAATAAAAGCAGGTGGGGGAAACCGGGTTACGACGTATTCAAATGGACGACAGTACCTGTGCGAAAATGATTCAATATTGAAAGCTCTTTCGTCACTGGAAAACGTGAACATATTTTTGGAACGTACTGTTTACTATGACCGTAAGGCTACTATGATTGTATATGCGGTCTTGGATCTGTGTGCAGAGCGGTTGAACTTCATTAGTAGAAGAGGTGGGAGTGAAGTACATTAAAAAATTCAGGTACAATAAAAATTGAAGTAAAAATGAAATGATGTCCCTGTATATTTGATTGTATACAGAGAGAACCTATATTTTTTTTCATTTTAGTAGGCTATTTTACGACGCTTTATCAACATCTTAGGTTATTTAGCGTCTGAATGAGATGAAGGTGATAATGCCGGTGAAATGAGTCCGGGGTCCAGCACCGAAAGTTACCCAGCATTTGCTCATATTGGGTTGAGGGAAAACCCCGGAAGAAACCTCAACCAGGTAACTTGCCCCGACCGGGAATCGAACCCGGGCCACCTGGTTACGCGGCTAGACGCCCTAACCGTTACTCCACAGGTGTGGACGAACCCATATGTAAGGTCATTAATTTCACTGGGTTATTCTTTGAGATACAAGAATAAGATGGCTGATACATGTTATTAGGATGGATGGAAGAGAAACACCCAAAAAACTTTTATCGAATGACGCAGGGATGTACAGAAAACAAGGAAGACCGAGACTTAGATGGTTGGACGAAGTGACAGAAGATTTGGTAATGATCGGAATTCGGAATTGGAGAAGGAAAACACAGAAGCGAGAGACATGGATAAGAATTGCTGAAGATGCCAAGGCTCAACTCGGGCTATAAGGTAAGTGATGATGATGATGATGATTCTTTGAGATATTTCAAACAAACAAGTTTAATATAATTTTGTTCGTTTTGCTTCCTTTTCCAGATAAAAATTGTTTTATATTAAAAATTTCATAGTGTGTTTTGGGAAAGCCATTGGTTGAATTTCCAATATGCTCAGTCAATTTCAGAGAGCAGTGTCTTATGATAATAAATGATTGAAAGAATTTTAGTTTTGCCCTTTAAATGTGCAGAATTTTGATCCAAACAAATGTAACATTGTAAAGTTCCTTTGCAAAACGAAAGGTTATATTTTGTTCACATGAAATTTCTGTACATTTGAAGGACAAAACTGAAATTCTTTCAATAATTTATTATCATAATAGACTGTTCTCTTAAATTGACTGAACATATTAGGAATTCAATCAATGGCTTTCCCGAAACATTCTAAGTTTTTCAAATGAATAATTTTAAGGGAAAAATTGTTCTGGGGTATCGATCCCGGGATCCTTCGCTTAGCGCACGAATGCTCTATCGCCTGAGCTACCCAGAACTACAACCGACACCGTCCCAATTTTTCCTTTTATATCCACACAACCGAAGTGGGCTGACAAGACGCCAGAAACTCAACTTTGAGTGCACACAAACTCTGTGTGACTTGTGGTTTTCTGTTAACGTATCTACAGTAACGTATATATTATGCAAATCAAGTCACACAGAGTTTGTGTGGACTCAAAGTTGGGTTTCTGGCACCTTGTCAGCCCACTTTAGTTGTGTGGATATAAAGGGAAAAATTGGGACGGTGTGTGGTGTAGTTCCTGGGTAGCTCAGTCGGTAGAGCATTCGTGCGCTAAGTGAAGGGATCGATACCCGGCTCCCGAACAATTTTTCCCTTGAAATTATTCAAGTCTGCTTCACAGGAAGCTTTACTTGAAAGCCAGATTTGCATTGTATGAAATCTTTTATAAAAAATATTTTTATGCCGAAAAGGAAGTAAAAACGAGCATCACTGTATGAAACTTTTTTGTTTGAAATATCTAAAAAAAAAAAAATGATTCCCTGAAATTAATGGAATTACTTACGGTTCACCCTGTATAATGCACAATTCCCACTATGATCATCTGACCATCATAAATCTGATATGAGTGCCGAGATCCGTATTTCTTTGGACTCGCGAAGTTGTGTTCATGAATCATTGCCCACTAGGTTCGTATCAATGCCCCGCACGGTGGCCTTTGAGTCTGAGGCAACCTGCTACATGTTGCAGCAGCACCCCTTTTCATCACGAGTCCCAAACAGTTGCCACATTTCTCACGCAAGAGCTGCGCGCCTTTCACAAGACCGCAGAGCTCAGCCAAGATGCAACAGAGCGTAACGACTTGGCGTTCATTTCACCCTCAGGTGTGCGAACCCCTTTCCGAATGGCTTCCTTCCACCTCCCCGGCATTCTTGAGTAATCCTGCGATACAGGGCAAGGTGAGATCTCCCCCAATACACGGCTTACCCATTACTGACATAACGGCGATGATGTAATTATCAGGTTGGTCGAGGCGTGGGCCCGTGACCTTGAAAGTCAATCAGGCGATTCCAGTTCCTTTCTCTGAATATTAAGTAGTGGGATGATTGTTATAGCAGCACGTGGAGTCGGCGTGGTAAAGCTACCCTGGGACGCAAATCAATTCTAAGCAGAGTATAAAACTACCAGAGAGCATAAGACAAGGGATAGTATGTCGACAGAAATTTCTCTTTTCGTGGGAAATTTTGCCACCACTTCTACTGAAAAGCCGAAAAGTGAAATAATGAACTTTTTTGCACAAAATTAGGGAAAATTTTGTGGTTTGGAAATCGACAGTAAAATTTATTTATAACATAATAATAATAATAATAATAATAATAATAATAATAATAATAATTTATTTATTTACTTATATTTAATGTGCTGTACAACACCCAGAGGCCAATTACAGTTCAGCACAAACAATATAACAAAAACATTAGCAATAATTTACAATAAAAGTACAAAGAAATAATTAAATTAATGGCAATTAATTAAAATGATAATTACAAATGAAATAATGGAATCATAAATGAAGAATGGAATCATATAAAATAGCAATACAAATATATACAAGATTATAATACGACAATAATGGCAATGAATGGACGGGATAAAATGGATGACTAAACTACATAGCATAATGAGATAATAATAATAATAATAATAATAATAATAATAATAATACCTTGGACCTACAGTAACAAAATATAAATGGCATTCGAGAGGAAATTAAGCCCTGAATAAACATGGGAAACGCCTGGTATTATTCGATCGAGAAGCTTGTGCCATCCAGTCTGCTTAGAAAAACCAAAGTTAGAATTTATAAAACAGTTATATTACCAGTTGTTCTGTATGGTTGTGAAACTTAGACTCTCATCTTCGAGAGAGGAGCAAAGGTAAGGGTGTTCGAGAATAAGGTGCTTAGGAAAACACATATTTGGTGCTAACAAGCAAACGTTCTCATGGAGGCAGACAAAAAAGTTATTTTTCTTTTCCTCCACCATGTTAATAATGTCAAAATAAGTGTTTATACAAAATTTGGCCACTCGAGAGCAATTACGAGATCCGTAAAACATAAGTTTCCCTGGGGCGGTTTACATAAGGAAAACATAATTTCACGGAAAGATTTATTGGAACAGATACAGCAATTTTTTAGCTATTTTTCCAACATATTCCCCACTGGAATTGGGACATTTGTCATAATATAGGATCTACAGGGTATATCAAAATATAAGATCAATAGCTAACGAAGTGATTGAGAACCTGATTTGCTGCGAAATATGTAAATACAATTTTTTTCCAATTTGTTCCCGTTTTTGAATTCCACGATATAAATTTTCCTACAAATGTCATAGTCTATGAAACTTTTGGTATTTATCTTCGCTAAATATAAAGGTAAATATATGAATAAGCATAAAATACTTTCGTATATATTTAAAATCTACCTGAGCAGATGCTAGAAAATGTCTTCCTCTCTCACATATCATGAGTGTAATCTCGTGTTGCAAGTTCTACACTCCCTGCTGTCGTATCTTCGTTACAGCTGTGTGAATTTTTGAAACTAGATCATCTCTATTTGATGTCTCAGAATTGTAGACACGTTTCTTCACGTAGCCCCATAATGATAGTCTGGAGACCGCACCGGCCAAGAAACTGGACAATATCTAATCACAAGTTGAAGAAACCGAGTTTATACTGCAAAATACAGTATATTCATCACAACGAAGGACACTTAGCGAAATAAAACAACAAATGTGTTCACATACTATTAAAATAAAAGGAACGTTTATTATCATGCTTCTCAAAAACGGAGAGGAATTCAGAAAAACTGTAGGCCTACTAATTTTTTTGCAGCATATCAGGTCCTCTATCACCTCCATAACGATTGACCTAACTTTTTTTCATACATTCTGTATATAAGAATGTACTCATCTACATTGTTGAGCTTGTTCGATACGACGTAAGCATTTCCATGACAAACCAAATTCGAATGAGGTCACTGTAATTTTGGTTCCACCAAATCCTTTTAATTTTTCTATTAATTCAGTTCAAATAAAATTATATAGTCTATGTTAAACATAAAAAAGGTGAACATTTTACAGAAGAACTTAACTGGTATACGCCCATGCCGATTATAGTAAAAGCGAATATAATTAAATAAATTCGTGCATTGGAGTGTAGAGTAAGGAGATCACGAAGTTCAACATCGTGACACTTGAGTCGCGTAAGACCACATCATTCGGAGTCCTCGTATTTGGTCATAGAATCTGGTACAATCGGTTGCCATATTCGGCCCGATCATATGGCTGAATTACATTCTATAAGCCATTGTAAACCGTCGTACTGACAGCTGATACTACGAAGGAGAGTAAAAAAGTAACCTTAATAATTATTGTTTTATTAATTGAATATGTACAATAAGACTACAAACACTTCATCACTTTTCAACATAGTCCCCATTACGTTCAATGCAAGTGTTTCTGTTATACTGTGTTAAAAGTGATGAAGTTTGTAATCTTATTGTACAATAGTGGCAAAAAACCGGACCGACCCTTGTAGCTGATTTCAGAGCTTGTTCACTCCAGAGCACGATAGACTGGTAACTAAGACTTTCGTGGTTCGAATCCTACCTGGGAAGGAAACTTTTTTTGTTCCTTATTCAAATTTATTCCCAGTACTTTTCGATTGCTGATAAAATTCATGTTCTGGGAATAGTAAGTTAATTAAGTAGTAAAATATGTGTATGTGTATGTATTTATTCACACTGCAATGGGTATATACCCGGTGGCAGTGGTAACTAATTACACTCAATAATGACAATAATAAACTTGATAATTAAAATACGCTTAATAATACCAATAATTAATACAAATAATTAATACTAACAATATTTTATAATAATAATAATAATAATAATAATAATAATAATAATAATAATAATAATAATAGGGAATATCCTAAATTAAATGAAGCACGATCACTTAAAATACATTTAAAATAAATCTAATTTGTATCTTAAATCTAAGTTCGAACTAAAACCCACGAGTATGATATGTTCATATCTGCACAAGTACCTTTCCACTGCAATCTAAAAGTATTGGGAATAAATTTGAATAAGGAACAAAAAAAAGTTTTCTTCCCAGACAGGATTCGAACCACGAAAGTCTTAGTTACCAGTCTATCGTGCTCTGGAGTGAACAAGGCTCTGAAATCAGCTACAAGGGTCGGTACGGTTTTTGCCGCTACTGTACATATTCAATTAATACAATTATTAGTAAGGTTATTTTTTTACTCTCCCTCGTACAATAAAAGATTCCAAATTATGATTTCACTACGGAACCCGGAAAGTGCGCTCATACCTGGTGCAGAGAAAGATGTACTCTACGTCACAAAAAAAAAACCCTGTCGTTAATCACCGAACTCGCGTCCTTCTGCTGAGCTAACTTGATTTCTCCGTCCTTTGTAAGGAAGACAATATTTACTGGCATCTGCAACATTTCTATAAATGTTATTGGAAGCTCGTTAAGAGTTTCGGACACCTGAATTAGCGAATAGTTGTGAAGGACGGAACACTTTGCTCACGGCACAGCGTGAAGCAAGAACTCGGTGACTCAGGTCGCGCATTCCTTCACCTTGCGTTCCGCTTGGGATTTGCTCAGCAGTCGAGAACGGTTCCAAGGCGTGGAGGCTGTTAGGGACGCCTTCAGTGTCTCTAAAGGAATAGTTACCAAATCCCAGCCCTTCCATCTTTGCTGTTTAGAAACCCACTCGTCCACAATCATTAATGATAGTAACAATTGGGATACATGTATAATATATTTCTCTCTCTTTTTTTACTTGGTTATTTAACAATGCTGTATCAATTACTAGATTATTTAACGTCAATGGGAATGATGATAGGGAGATGAAGTCGAGGATTCGCCATAGATTACCTGATATTCACCTTATTGTTAGGAAAAAAGTAGGAAAAAACCCAACCAGGTAATCAGCCCAAGCGGGGATCGAACCCGAGCCCGAGCGCAACTCTGGATCGGTAGACAAAGGTCTTAGTCGACTGAGCTACGCTGGTGGTTTTTTCTCTCTCTCTTTTTCTACCATTAAGACTGGGTGTCTGAACTGTGTCCTTGTTAGCGTAAGAGGTGACGTTGCATAATGGGTAGACAGAAATAGAGAAAACACAAAGTAAAAGAAAAGAAAATAAAATAAAGATACGTAGGAAGAAGGAAGGTTAAGTACAAAGAAAGGACTTTTAGATAGAAGAATATATAAAAAGAAAGATATGAGGATGAAGCGATAGAAGGAACAAACAAGGATAGATCCAAATTCAATAGTTCAATTGCAGTGAGTGAGTTGACAGCGAAATGAGTGTAATTTGAAAGGTACTTGTGCAGATATGAACATATCATACTCGTGGGTTTTAGTTCGATCTTAATTTTAAGATACAAATTAGATTTATTTCAAATGTTATTTTAAGTGATCGTTTCATTTAATTTAGTATATTCCCTGTTGTTGTTGTTGTTGTTATTATTATTATTATTATTATTATTATTATTATTATTATTATTAATTATTGTTAGTATTAATTATTAGTATAATTATTAATTGTATTTTTAACTAATAAGTTTATTATTGTCATTATTGAGTGTAATTAGTTACCACTGCCACCGGGTATATACCCACTGCAGTGTGAATAAATACATACATAAATGATCCGGGCGTGGGTTCGATTCCCGCTTGGGCTGATTATTTTGTTGATTTTTTTTAGGTTTTTTTTCCAACCGTAAGGAAAATGTCAGGTAATCTATGACGATCCTAGGCCTCATCTCGCCAAATACCATTTTGGTATCACCAATTCCATCGATGTTAAATAACCCAGTAGTTGAGATAGCGTCGTTAAATAAACAAGTAAAAAAATTCAAAGTAAGAAACGTAGACAAAGAGACGAAAAATGTTTAGAAAGAAAGCATAAAGAAAGATGAAAATAAAAATATGATATAAGTTAGAAGAAGAAGAAAGAAGAATAAAAGGTAAGTCCATGGAATAAAAGAGAGGACAAAATTATTTTCTCTATAGGCGAGTACTTTGATCATCATAATTGATCTAAGTGCCACCCTCACTTTGTTGTCTTGTACATGGTCGCGATGAATCGTAAGAGATGGATGACACCAGAAACTCTCCCCTACTGCATGCATTTATAGGCATACACTTAAGAATTATTATATCCAGGTCTTCAAGAACTTGAACCCCTCTCTGTAGAGTTAAAAATATGGCGGTTTATCCATTTGGTTCACAATGCGCCGATATAACCTATAGAAGGAAAGAAGCTAGTAGATAAGAATGGGAGAAATAAGGAAAGAGATCAGGTAGGAAATTATCAATGAATGTAAGGAGGATAAGAAAATTAGAATGGTAAAACAATGCAAAAAATACAGGAAGATAAGAATGACTGATGAAAGCAAGAACGATAGGAAATTAAGAAAGAGCGATGAAAACAAGAGAGCTAGGAAGATAAAATGGTAAAAAAAAACAAGAAAGGAAGCGAGACAAGAATGGTAAGAGAGATTGAGAAGGATAGGAAGATAAGAATGTGTAACGGTATATTTGTATTATCATGTTGGCGACATCATTTGGTTACCCAATAACTGATTCTTCAGTCGCGCATGAGCGTTTCTATTCCGAATCTACGTTGTGTGGAGTTCGCTTTGAACAGGCAGGCAGTTGGCGAATAGTTCCGGATTCGGAAATAGCCTCTCCTAGACTACGGTCTGTCCCAGGATTCTGTGGAGAAACTTCACATATGGCGGAGGAGTGTATCTGTGCCGGAGTGTATTGCGGGCAGCATCAGCTCGAGGCCGCTAAGGGGTAAGATGTTCGTGGTAGAAGATACAGTTTAGATAGAAATGATCCAATCCCTGTAAGTGATCGTTACCTTCGTTCAACCTCCTCCCCCCAGAATGATCATTGGCCCTAGTCCTCCCACATACCACTTCCGCAGAGGTCTTGTTTCGTCTTTCTACCCCACAGATTCCTGGGACGGACCATAGTCGCCCAACGACGAAAATCAGGTGAAGTGTTCGTTTTACCTTGACTTACTGTAATTGTCAGCTCTATGGAGCGTAATTAGATAGGACGGAGGGGACCGGTGTAGAGTGTATTTGAATTCCTAAAAACCAAAAAACTACTATGAAAACATATATTATATCCATAACTACAAGGTGCCACAATCAATCTAAAAACAGACATGCACTCAACACAATATTTCCCTCTTTTAAGATAGCCATGCAATAGAACTGGGAAGAATCGTCGAAATTTCATTAAACTGAATTATTAAAGCAAGAAAGATAGGAATATGATAAAGAAAAAAGTCGAAATAAGAGATGAAATCAAGAAAAGTAGATAGGTATGAATGGTAAAAGAAAGTAAGGAAGATAGGAAGGAAGACAAGAATGATCGATAAAACAAGAAAGATAAGTAAATAAGAAAGGTAAAAAAGCAAGAAAAATAGGAAGCAAGATAGAAATGAGAGATTAATACGAATATAAAAAATATAAAAAGAAAGATAGTGCAGAAGAAAGCTAGAAATATAAGATAGAAAGCATAAAAACGTACACACTAACGAAGGGAACATAGAGTGTTCCAGTAATAAAACAAAGACGGAAAAAACGATAGGACAGAAAAATAAACCAAAGTATCAACGAAGAAAGAGACAGAAAGAAGATTAAGGAAATGAAAATAACAAAGAAAATAACAGGAAAAAGAGGACAAAAACGAAAAAAAAAAATAAGGAAAAGAAACAAGAAGAAAGAAATACTTCTTTTTTATGGGAATATGAAAGCAGTTCTCCAGCTAACATCTGGTCGCTAAGCAACACTGGACGTCCTCGCTACAGCATATTTTCCACCAGTGTGTTCCTTCGAAGACAAAAACCCGAATTAAAAAGAGCTAGTCTGTACCAGATCTCGCTGCAATAATTTACCTTGTCCACCTACCGTACGCGTGTAATGTTAATGTATATATCTACCTGTCTTGTTTTAATGATGCCAGCCTGCCCTACCTCAAGGCGAGCTTCCGTTCAGGCCCCTCGTTAGTATTCATAATCATCAGCAACTATTTAATGCGGGTTGCTGAATAAAAGGGGACGCGGTTTGAACAACTTCCTCCGTTGTGGGGTCCTGCTATAACCGGAAGTCAGAACAGGTTCCCAACATCCACAAGCCGGACAATGCGTGGATTAATTAATATAAAAGAGGCCAGCGGTTTGTTTTCGTGAAGGAGTCTTTCTACGTGGTCTAAGGGGTATAATGTTGGACGTTAGATTTGAGGTACGCGGGTTCATTTCCGACTGAGGCCGATGAAATCCTTAGCACGGCATCCTCCAAGAGGGAATAAAGCTGGGAATCCTATCTTTATTTTGCACAATGTGCCTTTCCATGAAAAAAATGTTAGTGCAAACACTCGTGATGCCCCACTTCGATTACTGTGATATTCTGCTTACTGACCTAAGCGTTACTTCGGCGCAGAGACTACAACGTGTTCATAATATGTGCGTCCGTTTCGTCTGCAATATTCGCAGGGCTGATCACGTAACACCATCCCTCGAAATGTTGTCCTGGCTCCGTCTAGAAGATCGTAGGAAAATCCACTGTCTTTCCCTTCTCTTTCACATATTGCATTTCTCCACTCCTGTCTATCTTGCGTCTCGTTTTCAAAATTTATCCACCCATCATAACCTAGACACACGATCAAAACACTCCTCAATATTATCCATTCCCTCCCACCGAACATCCTCATATTCATCTTCTTTCACTGTGGCTGTTCCTCGACTTTGGAATTCCCTACCGAGTAATGTCAGGGACTGTCAGACATCAAACCAATTTAAGAATAGGCTAACGAAATATTTTTCTAACAATTCTTGTTAACAATAATAGCTGTTTCAGGTTTCTCAATGTTTAATGGTTATATATATCACAGATAAATATCTAAATTATCTCATTATTATTATTATTATTATTATTATTATTGCTATTATTATTATTATTATTATTATTATTATAACTATTTCTTACCAATGTTTATTATTGTCACACTAACATTAGTTATCCAATTTTCATTCTTTACTTTCAAGTTGTTTTATGATCTAGATATTAATGTAATAACTATGTAAGCAATTGTATTCAATTAGAATTAGAGTCTGGCTGGGCGGAAGAGAAGGCCTACTGGCCTTAGCTCTGCCAGATTAAATAAATAATAATAATAATAATAATAATAATTATTATTATTATTATTATTATTATTATTATTATTATTATTATTATTATTATTAGAACAAAAATTTCCGTCAAATTACTTATATTACTAAAGTTCAATTTACAAACGTTTTCGCCATACTAAAGGCATCTTCACGTAACTCTAATCACTGTTTCACAATTAAAACATTTTGAGGATTAAACTTAGAGTGAATAGGGGGGAGATGACTATCGGGGGAAGATACTTATTTCTTTGTAGTTTCACATTTTCCCAAGAGAGAACGCCACGCGCATGTCTTCATGATCACTGAGACAGTTGAATGTCTGTAGAGTGGAAGCTAACTCATTTTGCCACGTGTTATTGTTGTGAGAAGAAGAAAAGCAAGAAAACAACCCATTTTCCTGCTATAAAATAATTGCAAAGGTATATTAAAATTTTAATACATTCCTGAATTTGTAATAACTGTCAAACCTTTGTAATGGATATTGTAGTAAAGGTTCTATTAACAACCAACGACCTTGTTCCGCCATCTTAGGTTACGTCACAGCACTTGGCATCTTACCCCGATACTTGGGGAAGATGATCACTTTTTTTCGGGGTAAGATGGCAACTTGTTGCAAGAGTTTTATTTTTTGTTTTATTGCAGGGAATGTGTAAACATTACGTAAGATCCTCTGACAGAAGTCAGTGGATTGAGGACAGTCTTCAATTTGCGATGGAACATGTTATAACAGGGGGTATGAACTGTTTTAGAGCATCGCAAGCATATGGGATTTTTTACCGTACTCTTAAACGCCACCTAAAAAGGAATGATGACATAAAATGTAATGGATTGAATTCATTGTGTGCAATGACTATGTTCCTAAGTAGAGATAAACGAGTGAGAAAGTGTCCATGAGCTTTAGATTAAGTCCATTTTGTTATGTACACATATCAAACCAAGTTCAGGTAAAATACATTAATCAGTAAATGTGTTAATTGCATTTGCCATTTTACAGTGTAGGTAAGAAGAAAACTTGTATCTATAAACATAGTAATTAATGTTTTCTATTTTTTGTATCAAAAATATAGTTTCAAAATACCTTTCAGACTTTGATATTTCAATATCAAATTCAAAACTAAATGAACAATATCTTAAATTTTCAATCAAAGAAAAGGTCAGGCATCTTCCCCCGATCCACTCTATTATAACTAATATTCTTTATAATTAGGGCTCCGATTTCTGTAACATATTTTCATCCTGGTCTCTCTTTACAAACTTAAGTTTTCTGAACACAATGACGTGGTTTTTATTGGTCCTATAAATGTATATTTTACCATATTTTAGCATTGAATCATATTTTAACTAAAATGGTATAAAAAGTTTTTTTGGTCATATTACAATTAATCGTATAATATATAACACTGAAATATCGAAGTTGAAAATTCATTACCTGACTGGAGATCAATTAATGCTGAAGTTCACCCAGACTGTGGGCTGTCAACTCTGTTATTTATAATATATGAATGCAATTATGGAAGTATGAAAACTGAAGCCTCACGGCAAAATAGCAATAAAGAGAAATTTGCAAATCAGTGCTATAGTTTTCGCTGATGATCTGGCGCTACTAGCATCTTCAGAAGATGATTTACAAGATCGCTTCATAGTCTCCAGAAAATTTCTGGTCAATATAACATGGAAATTTCATTTCACAAAACGAAAATTTTGGCATTTTCTGTAGTTGAAAGCTTCGTTGAAAAATACGCTGCTGCTACTCTTACCACCGCTACCATTACTATTCTCTGAAGAAGACCGTGTTTGATCCCCAGTTTGATCGTGATGAAATTTGTAGTGAACAAAGCAGAAGTTACTTACTTACTGGCTTTTAAGGAACCCGGAGGTTCATTGCCGCCCTCACATAAGCCCGCCATTGGTCCCTATTCTGAGCAAGATTAATCCAGTCTCTACCATCATATCCCACCTCCCTCAAATCCATTTTAATATTATCTTCCCATATACGTCTCGGCCTCCCCAAAGGTCTTTTTCCCTCCGGCCTCCCAACTAACACTCTATATGCATTTATGGATTCGCCCATACGTGTCACATGTCCTACCCATCTCAAACGTCTGGATTTAATGTTCCTAATTATGTCAAGTGAAGAATACAATGCGTGCAGTTCTGTGTTGTGTAACTTTCTCCATTCTCCTGTAACTTCATCCCTCTTAGCCCCAAATATTTTCCTAAGCACCTTATTCTCAAACACCCTGAACCTATGTTCCTCTCTCAAAGTGAGAGTTCAAGTTTCACAACCATAAAGAACAACCGGTAATATAACTGTTTTATAAATTCTAACTTTCAGATTTTTTGACAGCAGACTGAATGTAAAAGCTTCTCAACCGAATAATAACAGGCATTTCCCATATTTATTCTGTATTTAATTTCCTCCTGAGTATCATTTATATTTGTTATTGTTGCTCCCAGGTATTTGAATTTTTCCACCTCTTCAAAGGATAAATTTCCAATTTTTATATTTCCATTTCGTACAATATTCTGGTCACGAGAGACAATAATATATTTTGTCTTTTCGGGATTTACGTCCAAACCTATCGCTTTACTTGCTTCAAGTAAAATTCCAGTGTTTTCCCTAATCGTTTGTGGATTTTCTCCTAACATATTCACGTCATCCGGACAGACAAGTAACTGATGTAACCCGTTCAATTCCAAACCCTCTCTGTTATCCTGGACTTTCCTAACGGCATATTCTAGAGTCTAGACTAGAGCAAGGTTAAAAAGTAAAGGTGATAGTGCATCTCCTTGCTTTAGCTCACAGTGAATTGGAAACGCATCTGACAGAAATTGACCTATATGGACTCTGCTGTACGTTTCACTGAGATACATTTAAATTAATCGAACTAGTTTCTTGGGAATACCAAATTCAATAAGAATATCATATAAAGTCCCATTCCGAGGCTTATTTGAAGGATTCGTAACAAGCTGTTTTTTACGGTGATGGGTTGTTAGCCCTTCGCCCAACCCCCAAGCTGGAGGACCACCCCTCATCGGCTGTCCGCGACTGCTCATTCAATATATTCACAGCTACCCTCCATATCTGGAGGCCGTCTCCTCGATCCGCAACATGAGGACGCGCCATGCCATGGTGATAGGGACCCACAATACATGGAGCAGAAGTTATAAAAGTTTTTTTTATCGGAATACTCCCGCTCCTCTTTTGACGTAAAATACGAATTTCCCCGTACCGGGTACGGGCATCCATTCCGGGATCTGTGCCTCTCACCTTGGCGAACCGGGTTCGATTCCTGTCTGGGTCAAGGTGGAATTTGTGGTGGATAAAGTGGGGGCAGAGTGGTTTCTCTGAATTCTCCCCTTACTCCTCACCATTATCATTGTCTTCATTCCACCAACACTCCACAATTACATTTCACTCTGCGAGGTCTCGAGCCAGGCCTCCAGAACAAACACACATTTTACTGCTAGAAGGATGAAAAATTTGTATATGATGTGTTTAATAAAGATAGTCTGATAATTAATAATGCATACATTTCAATGACGCCTGACAACATTTCCAGTTGGTAACAACAAAGATCAAAGTAAATAATGAATGACCATCGCAGCCTACGCAGAAGTTACCTTTGTACACTCTACCAATATATTGGCTTTGATTTATTACTTTTCTGACCGAAGTGAAGGTTAGTCCATGGTCAACATGGGAGAAGAGTTCTTGGAAACCAATCTATTGGGAAAAGAGGACAAAACAAGAGTGATCTTCATTCCGTCACTATGACAACCAAGTCGAGACAGTTAAGCCCTCTTTATGTTCACAAGTCGAGGGCTTACAAGTGTCGGCACGACGAGTTCCTTCCATCCTCTTTCTAAAGCAAATAACAACTCTAAGAAGAACTAAAGACAATCATCATCCCCTGAGAGAAAACTAAAGTCTTTAGTAGCTTAAATGACACAAGAGAACAATTTTGTGTTTAGTAAGTCTTGTAAACAGTTCACTTGTCTGATATGGAAGCTCTATCAGAGTGTAAATGTACTTGTAATGGAGTTCGTGCATGGAACTGATTTTCCTTCAAAATCTGCTCTTTTACTGGTCTCTCGGGCTAAGAACAGTTGAAACACTGGGTATCATTGGAGGAGAGTTAGGGGACAGTACAAACACACAAGACAATGGTAACATATTTAATTAGATTGACCAGACATCCCCGATTTCCGGGGACAATCCCCGGTTTTGAGTTGCTGTCCTCGGGGAGCGAAGTCCCCGTTTTTGTCCCCGGAAATTAATTTTGTCCCCAGAAGCTTTGATTTTGTTTCAATAACATTTTACTGGAAATGCTGCGATTCATGCACATTTCTGAACGGTTCTCAGTATCAGACAAAAGAATCAGCGAGCACCGTATGAGATATTCTGCACTCTTTGAGAAGAACAGAGCATCTTAGTCTTTGGTCATCTTAGCGTTAGAACTGCCGCAGCTTCCATTTTTAAGTAGTTAAAAAAGGAGGAATTTTGTGACAAACCATCAGCTGAAAAGTGGTATGATATTTTTCAACATTTCAAAAAAAAAAAAAAAAAAATCCATTCCATTTGAAAATCTTCTGAAAATAGTGTCATTAATCATGTGTCTTCCAGTCAGTGATTCACCAGTTGAAGCAGTTAAAGCTTTATTACAAGTGAAAACAAAATTGAATTTCTCATGTGAAGAACTTAGTTGAAGCTGTATGGGAGTGAACAGATCCTTAAAAAGATATATTCTTCAGACCAGTACTTGTAAAATGTGTGTGTTAGAGTTCAGTGTGTACAGTATTATGTGAAAGACTTCCATGCATGCGTCAGTACTGAAACTGAATTCTTAGTGACTATAATTATGTATAGGAGTTACGTGTAATTACGCATTTAATTCAAAAAGTTAAGATACTCTACAAATTTAGTGTGCAAAGTTCTATAATTGTATCTACTGTTACATGTCATTTCTACAACATTTCAACGCATAGTGACTAGGTAAGCGTTTGTGTTTTTTCCTGAAATTGCCGATGTCCCCTGCTGGACCGTAAAAATCTGGTCAGCCTATATTTAATGTAATATGATTGCTCTACGGAGGCCGTAATAAAGGTGATAATCAATCCGAACATTGCAACATAACGTTGCCAACTGAACGACGTATTTCCATAAGTAAACGGACAAGCGAGATTGTTCACAATATACAGAGTTTTCCATTAGGAACGCGACTGGACTCGATTTACCGGTGAAGGGGAGCCGTGCTATAACATGCAAAGGCCGTGCAGGCTGCGGGGTCCAGTCGCGTTCCTAACGGAAAACTCTGAATATGCTTTTGGGCTATTAGTCATTTGGCATACGAATGCTCTTTTCTGAGAACACTAGCAGTATGTTTCCATGGCGACCAAACGTCATAATGTAGAGCGATGAATTAGTTCATAATCTATATTAATAGTAAATCTGTAGCCGAAACTTTTCTGGTAATTTTCGATTTTCCAAAAATAATTGGTCCTAACATATATAATTAACCACCCTGAAACCGAAAATCGCTTTTTTGAAATTTTTGTTTGTATGTCTGTCTGTCTGTCTGTCTGTCTGTATGTTTGTTACCTTTTCACGCGATAATGGATGAACGCATTTCGATGAAAATTGGAATATAAATTATGTTCGTTGTAACTTAGATTTTAGGCTATATGGCATTCAAAATACATTATTTAAAAGAGGGGTTATAAGGGGGCCTGAATTAAATAAATCGAAATATCTCGCTTATTATTGATTTTTGTGAAAAATGTTACATAACAAAAGTTTCTTCAAAAATAATTTGCGATAAGTTTTATTCCTTGAAAAATTTTGATAGGACTGATATTTAATGAGATAAATGAGTTTTAAAATTAAAGTAACTACCATCTAAGGCCGTGTAATGAATTAAAAAACAAATCACTTCATCTATAAGGGGCCTTGGACAGCAACAATCGAAAGCTATGCAAGATAGCCTACAGAGAATGTTTCTTTGTTTGTATGAAGTAATATCGGAAGCTAAATTAACCGATCTGTATAATTAATTATTTCACCATTGGAAAGTGTAGTTTCTCTAGATGGACATAATGCTATAATGTTATTACAGTAACTTCTAATATAATATGTAATATTAAATAATATAATTTAAGTTATTTGAAGGGTTCAGAACCATAGTGGGCCAAGCGCCATTTACTGAATACGTAGAAAACAAGGGTTAAAATTAAGTTATTACCATAATTCAATGGAAACCTATAACAAGTAAAATAAAATATACACATTAAATCTAAATGATGTCAATCTTCATTAAACTATGGTTGCATGTAATAAAAATTAAGAAACATGTTAAAGGAACTGTCATTGCACCAAATGAGTGTCTCTGGACCAAAATGATCGCATTTTAATTATTTGGATGCAATTTAAATTAAGTAACATATTAAACGACTTATTCTTCTATCAAACACGAATGTTCCCTGGATCAAATGCCCTATTTTTATTATGTAATACTTTATATTTATTTCTAACGGGTGCAGCGGAGCGCACGGGTACGGCTAGTATCAAATAAATTATTAGTTCTCCTTGGTCTCCTGCGGTGGCCGAGTGATCAGATCTGCAGCCTACCGCGCAGGCGGTCCAAGTTCGAATCCTAGTCTGGCCTGGAATTTTTATTGCAAATGCAAAGTGATAGTTATGGCGGACAAGGTCGGAGTTGGGGTTTTTCTCAGTGTTCTACCGTTTTCTATATTAGGCATTTACATCATTCTGTCAACATTTCTCCATTTCGTCATCATGCCATAGCATTTTCCGAACGCCAGCTGACGACGGACGGATGGGACAAGCCTAGGGTCGAGTGGCGTTGCCTGCTCGAAAACTGGGTACGCTGCGAACCTTGGTAAAGTCAGTCGGTGTGGGTTGGGAATGCGCCTAGCTTGAGTGTTGGCGCAATAGATCATAAAAGGTCGCAGTTCTGGGTCGTAGTGACTTTTTCCCGAAATTCAATTCAATTCGTTAGTTCTAAGCCTACCTTCTTAAACTTTTGCAACGCAATTCAATTTGTGCTGTCATAACTGAAAAAAAAAAATAATAAACTTAAGGAAATCCCTTTGGTATAGGTCTCGCAAGTACGGATTACAGACGGAAGGAATGCGAATCAAACACTGCGATAAGGAAGAGCGGGAGAGAGGAAAGGTCACGAGATAACTTGAATGATATTCAAGAGTACAGTCGGAAGAGAAATGGCATCGATAGAATCAGTCTTGAGTTGTGATAGTTACATTACGACTTTAGTTTGTTCCATTGCATGTTAATGCGTGTCCTGTATCGCACGGCATTATTATTTCATTAGTAAACATATGTTGCGCGTTTAATTAGTTCCGAATTTTTCTCTTGCTACGTTCTTTATTTCCACAGCGATGTCCTCATTTGTTCATCTTCTTGGAAGAGACTACTTCCATCGGCCCGCATCTCTCGCCCCCATACACACGTCAAAACAGACAGCAACGCCATCATTGCTTTTCGGTAATTGTTTCTTGCGCGAGCTATACCTTCCATCAGCTGGCAGCGTGGTAGTCCATATTGGTAACATAGCACTGTAGTTCCAAGTTCGGTCGCTTAACTGTCATGTCCCATCTTAAAAAAAAAAAACAAGTATAGTCAACAGTCTGAATACAAATTTGAACCTCGTGACACCAATAATACATCACTCATGAGGCAACTAAGCCAAGAGAATGCGAATCAAACACTGCGATAAAGAAGAGCGGGCGACAGGAAAGGTCACGAGATAACTTGAATGATATTCAAGAGTACAGTCGGAAGAGAAATGACATCGATAGAATCAGTCTTGCGTTGTGATAGTTACATTACGACTTTAGTTTGTTCCATTGCATGTGAATACGTGTCTTGTATCGCACGGTATTATTATTTCATTCGTAAACATATGTTGCACGTTTAATTAGCTTCGAATTTTTCTCTTGCTACGTTCTTTATTTCCACAGCGATGTCCTTATTTGTTCATCTTCTTGGAAGAGACAGTACTTCTATCGGCTCGCACCTCTCCCTCCTCTTCGTGCCTACATATACACGTCAAAACAGACAGCAACGCCACCATTGGTTTTCGGTAATCGTTTCTTGCGAGACCTATAACAGAAAGTTGGACTCCAGAGGAAAGTACAATAATCACTACTCAACCGAAACCGACATATCTATTTAAATGGCGAGTTCAATATTCCACATCCTCTGTAGTTGAAGAGGGAAGCTTTACAATGGGAAGAGCGTCGTAGGCTGTGTACAGCATGTCTGTTCAGAGTTCGCCTCGGGTGAAATGGAGCGGGATCGACTGGAGTTACGCGATGTTTTCAGTTGGCAGCACTGTCAGACGGGTGAGTGCCCGCAGGTAGCGTTGAGTTTCCCGCCGAGGTAATCGCAAATTGCAGGGTAGCGCAGAGAGATGGAATGTTGTCCATCTGCCCCATGTTACGGTGAATCAGGTACAGACTGTCTAGAAATAAAATTTCTCAAGCAATACTTAGAACACTGACCACGGGGAACGTGCAGGCGTAGTAGTATTATGGATTTCTGCTTCTGTAGACGTTGTTTCTGCTTAACTCTAGGCAGTGGTGTATTTCTAAACAAGAAAGTGCCCTGGCTCTGAGATTTCAATAGTAGTAGTAGTAGTAGTAGTAGTAGTAGTAGTAGTAAATGGATTTGAGGGAGGTGGGATATGATGATAGAGATGCTTTAATCTCGCACAGGATAGGAACCGATGGCAGACTTACGTGAGGGCGGCAGTGAATCTCCAGGTTACTTAAGAGCCATTTGTAAGTAAGTAGTAATAATAGTAATTGTGACATACTTCACAATATGTTCAATTATACTTGACACTTCTCAATATGGTCAATTCTATTTGACATCCTTCTCAATATGGTCAATTCTATTTGACATACTTCTCAATATGGTCAGTTCTATTTGATAAACTTCTCAATATGGTCAATTCTATTTGACACCTTCTCAATATGTTCAATTATACTTGACATACTTTCGAATGTGGTCAATTCTATTTGACATACTTCTCAATACGATCAATTCTACTTGACATACTTCTCAATATGGTCAATTCTATTTGACATACTTCTCAATACGATCAATTCTACTTGACATACTTCTCAATATGGTCAATTCTATTTGACATACTTCTCAATATGGTCAATTCTATTTGACATACTTCTCAATATGTTCAATTATACTTGACATACTTTCGAATATGGTCAATTCTATTTGACATACTTCTCAATACGATCAATTCTACTTAACATACTTCTCAATATGGTCAATTCTATTTGACATACTTCTCAATATGGTCAATTCTATTTGACATACTTCTCAATATGGTCAATTTTATTTGACATACTTCTCAATACGATCAATTCTACTTGACATACTTTTCAATATGGTCAATTCTATTTGACATACTTCTCAATATGGTCAATTCTATTTGACATACTTCTCAATATGGTCAATTTTATTTGACATACTTCTCAATATGGTCAATTCTATTTGACATACTTCTCAATACGATCAATTCTACTTGAAATACTTCTCAATATGGTCAATTCTATTTGACATACTTCTCAATACGATCAATTCTACTTGACATACTTCTCAATATGGTCAATTCTATTTGACATACTTCTCAATATGGTCAATTCTATTTGACATACTTCTCAATATGTTCAATTATACTTGACATACTTTCGAATATGGTCAATTCTATTTGACATACTTCTCAATACGATCAATTCTACTTGACATACTTCTCAATATGGTCAATTCTATTTGACATACTTCTCAATATGGTCAATTCTATTTGACATACTTCTCAATATGTTCAATTATACTTGACATACTTTCGAATATGGTCAATTCTATTTTATATACTTCTCAATACGATCAATTCTACTTAACATACTTTTCAATATGGTCAATTCTATTTGACATACTTCTCAATATGGTCAATTCTATTTGACATACTTCTCAATATGGTCAATTTTATTTGACATACTTCTCAATATGGTCAATTCTATTTGACATACTTCTCAATACGATCAATTCTACTTGACATACTTCTCAATATGGTCAATTCTATTTGACATACTTCTCAATATGTTCAATTATACTTGACATATTTTCGAATATGGTCAATTCTATTTGACATACTTCTCAATACGATCAATTCTACTTGACATACTTCTCAATATGGTCAATTCTATTTGACATACTTCTCAATATGGTCAATTCTATTTGACATACTTCTCAATATGTTCAATTATACTTGACATACTTTCGAATATGGTCAATTCTATTTGACATACTTCTCAATACGATCAATTCTACTTGACATACTTTTCAATATGGTCAATTCTATTTGACATACTTCTCAATACGATCAATTCTACTTGACATACTTCTCAATATGGTCAATTCTATTTGACATACTTCTCAATATGTTCAATTATACTTGACATACTTTCGAATATGGTCAATTCTATTTGACATACTTCTCAATACGATCAATTCTACTTGACATACTTCTCAATATGGTCAATTCTATTTGACATACTTCTCAATATGGTCAATTCTATTTGACATACTTCTCAATATGGTCAATTCTATTTGACATACTTCTCAATATGGTCAATTCTATTTGACATACTTCTCAATATGTTCAATTATACTTGGCATACTTTCGAATATGGTCAATTCTATTTGACATACTTCTCAATACGATCAATTCCACTTGACATACTTCTCAATATGGTCAATTCTATTTGACATACTTCTCAATATGGTCAATTCTATTTGACATACTTCTCAATATGTTCAATTATACTTGACATACTTTCGAATATGGTCAATTCTATTTGACATACTTCTCAATATGATCAATTCTACTTGACATACTTCTCAATATAGTCAATTCTATTTGACATACTTCTCAATATGTTCAATTATACTTGACATACTTTCGAATATGGTCAATTCTATTTGACATACTTCTCAATACGATCAATTCTGCTTGACATCCTTTTCAATATGGTCAATTCTATTTGACATACTTCTCAATACGATCAATTCTACTTGACATACTTCCCAATATGTTCAATTCTACACTACTACTCGTATTATTCCACAATATACAACATAGTGGTTATGTCGCTACGCTGTAAAATCGGAGATCGCGAGTTCAATTCGCGATGGTGTTATGAACTTTTCTAATTAATCTGAACCTTCTACCTCCTCTATAATCCTAGTATCGATTCAGTTTCTTACAGAAATGGGCACAAAGAAGTTTTTCTTTGGGAGTAATGGTGCTAATCATGTAGGACTGATATTCCTACTGCTAATAATGTCGCTTATCTGCAAATGCAGGAACTTCAACCTTCCGTTAATCTTTGGGTCTTGGTGTCTGTCACATGGCTACCTCCACACCTGTGGAGTAATGGTCTGACCGCGAAACCAGGTGACCCGGGTTCGAATTCCGGTCGGGGCAAGTTACCTGATTGAGGTTTTTCCGGTGTTTTCCCTCAACCCAGTATGAGCAAATGCTGGGTAATTATCGGTGCTGGACAGCGGACCCATTTCACCGACATTATCACCTTCATTTCATTCAGACGCTAATTAACCTGAGATGTTGACACAGCATCGTAAAAGAACCCACTAAAATAATACATTTTTACTCCTACAATAATATTCCACAGCGGCTAACTGGCCTTTCAAAATTCTGGAGTGTCAGCGTCCACATGTTCACACAGTATCACCCAGCATGCAAGGAAGTAGATTTAATAAGTCGTTATATCACTCGAGGCTGTCTTTCATGTGTAACTAACAAGTCAGCAGAAGTAAATACACAAATAAAAGTCTTCAAACAAGAGATTAACCGATTATGAAGCACGTGACAGATTATGACCGTGAAACAAGAGGACCCGAGTTCAAATCCTGCTTGGGACAAATTGCCTGGTTGAGGTTTTTTCTTAGATTTCGCTCAACCCATTAAGAGTAAATATTGGGTAAGTTTCGGCGCTGGACCCTGGACTTATTTCGCTGGCATTATCATTTGCATCTCACTCAGACGTTAGATAATCATAGCAGTTCATAAAGAATAGTAAAATAAACAATTCGAAAAAAAAAAAACAATGAAAGATTGGAATTATGACAGCTAATAGTAATATGCGTTACAAGAGCGGTATGTTGACGTTTTCATGTTCGAGGAAAAGATTGAAAAAGCGAAACGTAGTTCAGCTTTTTTAATTTCCGAGAACATGAAAACAAACATACCGCTCGTGTATCGTACATTTTTTTGTGCGAAGATCGTTTATTACATACCTGAAAGACGAATTTCTAATTAGTTGCAATGAAATCCCCATGTTGGTTTCTGTTTAATGACGGCAACTTCGGAAAACCAAAATATCTTTCTTCAACATTGTTGCTATAAAATGTTTTCTGTGTTTACTATACTCCAGCAGGCCGTGATATACGTCTGTCTTTTTTTTTCCCCCAGTCTATAAATGCGAACTTAAAACAAACGGTAAGGTTATGTAATGATTTATTTTTTCATTTTAATATTTTAACAATATTATTTATATAACATATTGCAGTAATAACATCGGCATCTGGAATCTTGTTGATTTTTTCACGGCTTCCTTAATGTTACTTGCATCAGGAATGCAATAAGTTTCGTGGAGTAGTAGACTGTACTTAATTTTTGAAAATATTTAAAAACAATAATTAACATTGCAATTTAGGTGAAATTGCAGTGGTAAGTTTCCAATTTATAATTATTACCATGTTAAACGTCTCTAAAAATAATATGTTAAAAGCCTAAAGCAGTAAAATGAATGTCGCGCTTAAGCGGTAAGAAGAGGGAAATTGTTATGTGTGTTACGTTGGGAATACTGAATGTGGTATTTCACACTTACCGCGTATTGGTTCTGTGCGGAAAACGAGCAAATGCGCACGATCTCGCACAAAAGAAAATGATATGCATAGAAGGCTATGGATTGCCATGGTATTGTTTTTTTTTTTTGTGTGTTGATTATTCTTGTGTAGTAACACGAGGGGGAAGGCGAGATAGGAAAAAGAGAAACGGTCCATAGTTTACTAACCAGGGGATTTGGAGCTCTGCGAGATGAAACGCCGTCTTGTGACTGGATTACTTGGCGGCCATCGTATAATTTTTTTTATTGGCAATAAAGGACGACAGTGTTCTTGGAAAAACACGTGGCCTCGTGAGCAGATCACAGAATACCAAATAATAGTTCTCTATTATGGTTTCGCGGGCTGTCAGCCGAGACAATTGTTGAAATTCTCCATGCGCTGTGATAATATTCTGTTTCCGCCTTTTAACATGCGTTCTTCACTTATCTATTTGGTGTTCTGTGTATAAGCCCTAATAGCCAAATTAAGATTTAATAAATCCTTGTTATTTTCTAATCTTTTTTTTTTACTATCTGACCTTCCAAGGCTTGCCTCTAGACACAGAATAACACACAATTTACAATAATGGTTGTACATGAATGGGCACATGAAAAAACATATAGCCCTAGATAAAAATAAAGATTTTCAATCACAAATATATAATTGAACAATTATGTGGAGTGTTTACCAGATAGATGATTTTTTAAGATGGCAACTGAGTATTTAATTATGTTTTGGACAATTTTGTCTTGAATATCTTTGCCTACTTTATACTTCCCTTTCCATATCACAAAAAATTTAGGAACTGTTCCTCGGGACCCCAACAGCAGACCTGTCACTGTGATACTCTGGACGTTGTATTTGTTACGAAATTTCCCTCGCCCTTCTTCATCCCTTTCTATGCCCATCGTTTTTTGATATTTTAGCCTCAGTCTGTATGAAAAATCAGTCGAGTTCACTTAGTTAATCTTGACCTACGTTTTGCCAGTTTTGTGATTGTTTGTCAATGTGCAGTGCCTTACAATAGTGCTAAGTATGAGTTCTTCGGAGAGTGTATGTGAATCCACGCGTAGAAGAAGAGGTGTAGAAACTCCCGAGAAGAAGAAATTAATTCGTGGTGAATCTAAATTGAAACTAAAATCTCGACAACAAAAGTAGGTATAGGGGGGAATGGAAACAAGAGTTTATGTTCAAAGGATGGATACGACCTGTAGTAGGGGTGACGAATAAAGCATATTGCAGAACGTGTAGATGGGAAACTGTGGCGAAATTGAGTAATTTGAGGGAACATTCAAATACTGAGAAACATTTTAAGTCTGTCAAAGGACTTGTTCATGGGCAGCTTACTTTGTTTCAGTACAATTCACAACGAAGTAGGAATGTACATGCCGACGCAAATACTTCTGTTAAAAGAGCAGAAATTTTATGGGCTGGGTTAATAGCTAATAATATCAACCGCAGATGATGTATTTTTCAAAATGTGTTGAACTGACGATAAATCATCTTCCATTTGTAAATATTATATGCAGGGCTTCATAATTATACAATATATATTTAAATGAAATTTAGGACGTAAATAGTGATTTAATTTCAAGACGTACGTATAAATAGTGATTTAATTCCCACGTGTAGACTAAATAGTGATTTAATTTCAAGACGTATCATGGAGGACAACAATGCTGCATCAGAAATTGGTGAGTTTAATATTCAAAAACTTATTATTAGAATTATTTTTATTCGTTCTTGATTATGATTATACACTTTTAACACTTAGGTACATGTTACTAATCTAATCTAAATTAACAACTTTCTAAATTCACTGTGTAAAATAATGAAACTACAGTATTATGGTACTTTATCTTAGAGACTAGTTTCAGCATAAAGTCTCGCCGTTAATTTAACAAGTTTAACAGTATTACGTTAATGATATAACCGTGTAATCAAGAATGAATCTGCAAGACGATACCAATTAATTATTTCTGTTTGGTTCTTCGCTTATTAAACGTAGAATATTATTATGTAAAGTAATGTACACATGTATTAATTTAAAGATAATTGCGAGCGTTATTTTGGTTTATTTTCATATTTTTATTTGGATAAACAATTCTAAATTTATCCCTACTTTATTTTAAAGGGCTTTCATACTACTAGATGTTCATGCAAAGTAGGTTAGTATAACAGCTATCATTCAGTAGTAAATTTAAGTTCGGGATCTTTGACCGCTGTAAATCAAGAGACCCGTGTTCTTTAGAAAATTCAGGTAGTTGTTTCTAAAGGGAACTTCACTTTCTTTGTTCGTTTGTTTCTCTGTTTAGGTGTTTACTACAAAACAGCTTATCATTTCGCACTATTACCACATAAATCACTCTATCTATAACATAAAATACACGAATCTAACTACATGTTTTGCTATCCCGCCAGCGATGTTTGGAAACTTAATGGCGGCCGTGTACCACATGACTGCAATGACCAATCACTGCTGAAGTCTCGTATGGCCACACTGTCTTTATACAGACACTGTACCTCAAACGCCACGTGGTATGCAACTAACGTATTAGTAAGGTGGGAGAGAAGAGACATTTGGTCCAGAGGCTTAATTTATGCTTGGAGGTCTTCAACGTGCTGAAAACTCTGACATGGGACACACGACGTAAAGCCCCACCACGCAGGACTTGCGCTCTAGATTTTTGCGTCCTGAAAAATCTACAGACCTCAGCTGGGTTTGAACCCGCAATCTTTGAATTTACTCCTAGACCACAGGGGACCACATAAGAGGCTTATACTAGAAAAAATGTACTGGAAAGACTCGCATCTGTTTGAAATATGAAAGCGTTATGTTTATTTATATTTATTTATAACTAGCCGTACCCGTGCGCTCCGCTGCACCTGTTAGAAATAAATATAAAGTAATTACATAATTAAAATAGGACGTTTGATCCAGGGAACATTCGTGTTTGATAGAAGGATAAATCGTTTAACATGTTACTTAATTTAAATTGTATTTAAATAATTAAAATGCGGTCATTTTGGTCCAGAGTGCAATCATCTGGTGCAATGACAATTCCTTTAACATGTTTCTTAATTGTTATTACATGCAACCATAGTTTAATGAAGATTGACATATCATTTAGTTTTAATGTATATACTTTATATTACTTGCTACATGTTTCAGACGTTACTGTAATAACATTGTAGAATTATGTCCATCTAGAGAAACTACACTTTCCAATGGTGAAATAATAATTAAACAATTAATTAGCTTCCGATATTACTTCATACAAACACAGAAACATTCTCTTAGGCTATGTTTAATACTTTCGATTGTTGTTGTCCAAGGCCCCTTATAGACGAAGTCATTTGTTTCTATTTCAGTACAGAGCCTTAGATGGCGTTGTTATTGTAATTTTAAAACTTATTTATCTCATTAAATATCAGTCCTATCGAAATTTTGTAGAGTAAAACTTATCGGAAATTATTTTTAGAGAAACATTTGTTATGCAATATTTTTCATTAAAATCAATAATAAGCGAGCTATTTCGATTTATTTAATTCAGGTCCCCTTATAACCCGCCTTTTAAATAAAGTATTTTGAATGCCATATAGCCTAAACTCTAAGTTACAACGAACTTAATTTATATTCCAATTTTCATATAAATCGGTTCAGCCATTATCGCGTGAAAAGGTAACAAACATCCAGACAGACAGACAGATATACAAACAAAAATTTCAAAAAAGCGATTTTCGGTTGCAGGATGGTTAATTATACATGTTAACACCAATTATTTTTGGAAAATCGAAAATTACCAGACAAATTTTGGCTACAGATTTATTATTAGTATAGATTATAATTGGTGAAGATATAAGATAATATTAAAAGACTGATATTATTGAACCCAATATGCGCGAGGAACTAAATAGAGAATAGATTATTCTGTTACGAGAGTAATATGACGAAGTTTTACAACAATAATAATTTGAAATGCCTTGCTAACAATGGATAAGCAGTATGTAACATTTTTAAGCCTGCTTTGTTCATTTTTCTCCATCTTCTGAAGGTTGTCACAAGATTTTTATTTCTCCTAGCACGCAACCTGAAAATTGTAGAAAAATTCACCGAGCATCTACGTCGTCAGTCGCCATTACGGAGTTCGTGCAAACATCCATTTTGAAAAGGAAATATGGTGTTGCATTCGCATTTATTTGTTTTTGCTTTGTTCATTTGTTCTTCTTTGATACTGTGTAACACACAATGCACGTTTGTGCGAGATCATGCGTATTTGGTTGCTTCCCGCACAAAACCAATACGCGATAAGTGTGAAATACCACATTCAGTATTCCCAACGTAACACACATAACAATTTCCCTATTCTTACCGCTTAAGCGTCATATTCATTTTACTGCTTTAGGCTTTTAACATATTATTTTTAAAGACGTTCAATATAGTAATAATTATAAATTGGAAACTTACCACTGCAATTTCACCTAAATTGCACTGTTAATTATTGTTTTTAAATATTTGCAAAAATTAAGTAAACTCTACAACACCACAAAAGTTACTGCATTTGTAATTCAAGTAACATTAAGGAAGCCGTGAAAAAATCAACAAGATTCCAGACTCATGATAGACTGGGGGAAAAACAACACAGACGTATATCACGGCCTGCTACAGTATAGTAAACACAGAAAACATTTTATAGGAACAATGTTGAAGATAGATATATTTGTTTTCCAAAGTTGCCGTCATTGAACAGAAACCAAAATGGAGATTTCATTGCAACTAATTAGAAATTCCTCTTTCAGGTATGTAATAAACGATCTTCGCACAAAATAATGTACGATACACGAGCGGTATGTTTGTTTTAATGTTCTCGTTAATTAAAAAAGCTCAACTACGTTTCTCTTTTTCAATCTTTTCCTCGAACATGAAAACGTCAACATACCGCTCTTGTAACGCATATTACTATTACATGCACTATTGTGACTGGTGATCGAATTAATGATTATAATTTTATATGTTTAATTTATATTATAAAGACAGTCTCATGCCAAAGTTAGTGTGTTTGGAAGACGGGATTGCGAATGACGCATAACGATGTAATACAAGGAGCAGTGACATTAAAAACAATGACAGATATGGAAACTGAATTTATTACATTTCGATACAGAATCAATCGGAAGGAACGCGAACAGCGAATGAATTACCATACAAATTGCTAAATTACAGCTTAATTACAAGCAAAAAAAAGTTGAACGACCCAAAAGCGATGGAGAGATATTATTTATTTCAACGAACAATTTATAAACCATTAAATCTATGTGAAATTAAAAATGGATATAAGGGTCTGTTCTGAAAAATATATGATAAAATAAATATTTCTGCTAATATAATTGATGCAATTTATAGAGTTTAAAATCTGTTTGGAATTTGCCTGTTATGAATAAATGACATTTTAATGCAATACTATACCTATTGCAGACTGTAGTAATTTGCAGAATATTTTCAACGACTTGACGTTATTCTGAAGGTCATTTCTGACAAATTCCAGGTCATTAAAATCCAAGTTCCGTTCATTATATTATGCCATACGAATTTACTTCGCTTTTCTTTGCTTTCTATTAATGATTCACTTCTGAACACTAGGAAACTGCAAAGTGCGGCGTACTCCGTCATCAACTTCGCGCGCATTGTGCAGTTTTTGAAAGTAGAAATGCTAACGAACCGATAAGGTCAGAGGTAAAGGTGAAGTTCTCAATGACTAAGAGTCTCTCCGTAGGGACTCCAAGCGGAGCTAGGAATATTCTTAATATGGTAGCAGGCGGAGCTGAAGTTAAGACCCCAATTTGTCTAGGCACATTTATAATTATTTCTCCAAATAGTACATACTTTCTACGTTTTGCACATTCAGTATGAATTCATTTCTCAGATGTTGGAATAATAATAATACGTTTTACTTATTTTCATGATATAGTATTCGAATACATAACTACGTCAATTGAAGTTATTCTCAAATAAAAAGATAATTTTCATTTTCTGCATTGCACACAGAATACAATTTTTAAGTGCACACTGAAATGAAATAATGGCATTGTTCATGTAATTTATCAATATTGACTTTACCCTCGCAAAATCTCAGAGACTTGTTCCCCTTAGAACACTTGTTTTGTCAGCTGTTTTTAAATCCCTTGCAGTCTCTACTGTTTAACTCCATTTTTCTCGGTTTATAGTTCCACAAACTTTAAGGCAGCCGAATGAAATTTTTCACAACTTTTTCTGTCTATATTGTATAAAAATTCGCATGGATATCTCAGTGGGATTTCAAAAGGATTAAAAAATAATTTGCTTAGTCATGACATTTTATCTTTTTTATATTTGAGCTGCAGTAATGTAAATTTATTTTTTATTTTATTGGGTTATTTTACGACGCTGTATCAACATCTAGGTTATTTAGCGTCTGACTGAAATGAAGGTGATAATGCCGGTGAAATGAGTCCGAGATCCAGCACCGAAAATCTCAACCAGGTAACTTGCCCCGACCGGGATTCGAACCCGGGCCACCTGGTTTCGTGGCCAGACGCGCTGACCGTTACTCCACAGGTGTGGATAGTAATGTAAATATGTTTTCTACGATAGTACGTAAAGTTGCATTATTATGCTATCACTGCGTAAAATAAGCATTTACAACACAAGTGCATAAAAAATTAAGTAATTACTTTACGCACTGTCAAAGAAAATGCAACATTCAATACACAAACTTCATTAATACATTACCTCGATCTTTCATGATGTAAATATTACACGTAACACAAATACTAAGTAACAAATTTAACATTCGAATTTACATTTTAGCCCGTATTATTCTGAAATTACATGTGTAGTACTTATTGTAATAAGATATAGCAATCAAATTTTTCTAACAGCTTTTTTGATTATGGCCGGTTTAGACGGCCTTGAAATCGTGATTATAAACAAAACAGGCTGCCATTCCATGGAACTTATTTCTTAATGGTTGAGTTTAGACGGCCATGACATTGTGATCCTATAACCTTTCCAACGTTAAATATTTATTTAATGCAAATTCGTGCTTCGCTTTGTCTCACAAACTTTGCACTCGTGCCAAAAAAGAACTTTTACGAACTTGTATAATAAATAACGATTACACAAAACTAATGCACACTTAAAATGTCCAAGCTAACTATTATTAATGACAGTATGTTGAACATAGTAGTAAAATTTTAGTTAAAAATAATTTTCATATGAAGAGTTGAACAAAACTGGAATTACTTTTTTTGTGAACTATTTAAGAAATGCAACTTATCAAATGTTTTCCAAGTGGATTGAAAATTTGTGTAAACTATTTATATGCCAAAGAATATGTGTGAAAAAAATTAAAACTCTTGGTCCAATTTTGGAATGTAGGCTTTCACGGCCGGCGTTATAAGGATCGATGTTATCCGGGCTAGAGGGCCGTGGTCTGTTGGCGCTGTTGCTACCAGACGTTTAGTCTGCTCCTGTGGCAGACATCATCAGCAGATGAAACGTACGGTAGCAACAGCGTCAACAGACCACGGCCCTTTAGCCCGGATAACATCGATCCTTCTTGGTCCAATATTTTAAAATTCTCAAATTTCACTTCAGTGTATCCTTAAAATCACAAAAGTAAACTATTTTCCAATGTAATTAATTTTACACAAATTTGCTTAAAGTAGCTATTCATATTTTGTAATAATTTCTGATAAAGGATGATTACAAAATAAACAAACAACTTCACAAGTTATAGAGCATGATCTTAAACAGTTCAGGCTCTAAAAGAAATAGACCACGGACTTACTCCTGACGTACATTCAGACATTTTCCAATTAAAACATAAAAAAAAATCGGAGTCTTGGTTTTTCACGTATCACCTTGGGTACTTCTGGGCGAGCTCACTCGAGCGTCACTCGCCCAAGGACTCCGATTCCTTGTCTAGCGGCGACAGCGTCGGCCCCTGTTACCACTTGCTTTGTCAAGGTTTCTAACATTTTCGGCGGCTCTACCTGTTGCTCTTCAGTCGTGTTTACGTCATTCCTCCCCTGATGTGGTAGCTATTAGGTTACGCCCAATTTTGACCGTACATTTAAAAAATTGTCTTACGTTCCTTCACACTGAACGGTGAAAGTCGGAGTGAGACAAGTGGGCAACAGGCTTGGAGCTCACACAGACACTTCTTCTCAGCTCCAATTTCCCGACGTGCGATTGTGTAGCTTTCAACTGTTCCTCCTCCCATTTCCCGTCCTTTCATTGTCTTTGTTACTCATTGTCAGTTGTTTCTGATTAATTTCTGCGCATCTCTACACAACGAATAAGGCGCTACAAGATTCCATACTTACATTTGTAACTGAATCATAACAGAAGAAGGTCAAATATAGTAAAATCTGTTTATGACGGAAACTTTATGAGAAGGAAACGTGTCGATAAGACAAAAAATCTCAGAAAGGAATAATTTTATAAGCGAAAACGATTTCGCCGGAAACTTCCGTAACACGGAAACGGAATGATTTTATAGAACCATGCATTGGTTCCTTATTCCTGTAAAAGACGGAAATTTATTTTTAAGTTAATGGTACAACTATAAAGAAGGCTTTGCGAAAATACACATTTGTCCTCTGTACTCAGTACGTCAGTATAATTTTTTTTAATGTTTTACTGAAGTATAAATGTTGATCTAAATGAGGGGTTGGAAAGCAATGGTGGATCGTTAATGTTTAGGTGAGGGGTTTGGACTTTTTCCATTGCTAGTTGTCACAATCAAAAATTAAGACAACGTTTCGAAGGGTGGTTCTCCCTTCGTCTTCAGGTGGAAGGAAGGAGAGTCATACAGAATAGCTGTACGTAACGATTCCAACAGTAGGTTTTTTCTCTTCTCTCCTTCCTTCCACTTGAAGACGAAGGGAGAACCACCCTTCGAAACGTTGTGTCTTAATTTTTTATTGTGACAACCAGCAATGGAAAAAGTCCAAACCCCTCACCTAAACATTATAGTATAAGTATTGATTTTAATTGTGCAGTCTGATTTATTTTACATACAATTTACCAATAAAGTAGAACAAGGTGATCCATTCAGAAAGTCGTGAAAATAATTTACGTTAAACATCAGGATAGGACTTCTAAACACCGGAAACTTCCGTAACACGGAAAAGGAATGGTTTTATAGAACCATGCATTGACTCCTTATTGCCTGTATAAGACGAAAATTTATTTTCAAGTTAATGGCACAACTATAGAGAAGGCTTTGCGAAAATACATATTTGTCTCATGTACTCAGTACGTCAGTATAATTTTTTTTTAAATGTTGTACTCAAGTATAAATATTGATTTTAAGTGTGCAGTCTGATTTATTTTACATACAATTTACCAATAAAGTAGAACAAGGTGATCCAAGCCTTGAAAATAATTTACGTTCGACATCGGGATAAGATGAGTTCTGTTACGTTTTCTCAATAAGTACTAAGCGTAAAAATACATATTTATGTGTGGCTTAAATTGTCTTTGCATGTTTCTTAAATTACATTAAAATTTAATGACTCATATGCAATGGAGGGGGAAAGGAACTGAGCACCCTACCCCATTATCTCCTGGCCTAGTTGCCTCATAAGTGGTGGCTTCTTAGTATCACTTGTGAAGTTCAGACCTGTCTTCGGACAATTGACTAAACAACAACAACAACATAAGAAGGAAACCTGCCAAGATCGAAAATGTCCTACGGAACCATCGGCTGACGCCGAATTGATTCAAAAACGTACGTGTTGATTCAAATTAGCTGTCACCTTATTTCTCCCATAGCATACGTGTTGATTTCCATCAGCTAAGAAGAGTACCATAACATTTCCCTTCTCATTTTACACAGACTTAGGACTGTTTACTTGCAGTAGGTGTGGTTAAAAATGTTTGGCTTTTTATTATGTTTATAATGTACAGCAGTTGCAAAAAAAACCGGACCAACCCTTGTAGCTGATTTCAGAGCTTTGTTCACTCCAGAGCACGATAGACTGGTAACTAAGACTTTCGTGGTTCGAATTCTGCCTGGGAAGGTATGGTATGGTATGGTTTATTCTCACTCAAACTTTTGGTCCTGCTGGCCCTTCACTTATATAGTATTCGGGCCAGCAGTCCCTTCCATCTACTATTTACAACTTGTACAATACTCGATGTTAATGACCGACATCTCTTCATCATTTAATGTTCACCCACTAAGTCTTTCATGTTCGTTCACCACACTTCCTATATTTCTGCGTTTATTAAATATTCCTTCTTTCCCTCTACTCCTACCTTCTACTATTTCCTATTCCTAATAACAACGTAACAATTACTTTTTCTATTCATCATTCTCACAAACCAACTTATTTAACATATCACTACCTGCCTGGGAAGGAAACATTTTTGTTCCTTATTCAAAATTTATTCCCAATACTTTTCGATTGCAGCGATATTTTACTACTTAATTAACTTATTATTCCCAGAATATGAATTTTACCAGCAATCGAGGGATAAATTTGAATAAGAAACAAAAAAAAGTTTCCTTCCCAGGTAGGATTCGAATCACGAAAGTCCTAGTTACCAGTCTACCGTGCCCTGCCCTCTGAAATCAGCTACAAGGGTCGGTCCGGTTTTTTTTTTTGCCACTACTGTACATGGAAAGTTGCAATTGCCAAGCATAAGTAATAAAATTATGAAGATGGGAGAAACTTGTAGCAGATTTTTTAAAGATATTCACACCATGTAATGGTATAATCAAATAGCTTCTCCATTTGTTCTTTTATATTAGAATAACTTAAAAAGTTGTGTATAAAGTGCAAATTAAAATTAAGGTGACATTTAACATTTAATTTTTTTAAGGTGACATGTATTTATCTAGCCTGGCGAGTTACTTCCTTGGTTTGAATTGTAAATTATTTAAAAATAGCGGGCCTTAGACTAGAAATGTTTAGTTTAAATGTAGTTCTGTTTATAAGTACAGTATGCATAAGGGTGTAATTATTTGACTTATTTGAACTGTTGTATCAGCGAAGCGAGGTGAGTCAGTGAAGTTATGGTTTTACAGTGTAGTGAACAGTTCCGATCAGCGATAATTTATAGCGTCAATGAAATGTGTTCTATAGTGTCAGTGAAATGTGTTACAGAGTGTCAGTGAAATGTGCTAAAGTGTCAGTGTAATGCGTCATAGTGCCACTAGAGGGAATGAGATGAGAGTAAAGTGAAAGACTATTGAAACTTATGTAGGGCCTGTAGGTTGTATTGTAAAATTAGGTATTTTATATATGTTTTATTATTATTGTGTTAAATTGTATTGTGTATTCTTATTATATTGTGTATAAAATTGTATATGTATTGTAAAATTGTATTGTGTACTGTAAATTTTATTGTGTATTGCTTAACATTTTATTGTGTATACCACTGCCACCGGGTGCTTGCCCACTTGCAGTGTAAATAATACATACATACATGTAGTTTTGTTTGTCCCGCATTTTTTGGGAGTAGTTTTCTTCTCGCTTCTCATTTTAACGCAATTTTCCATTTGAACATCTTTAATGTCCCTAACAGGTGAAATATGTTGGGATGGGAAGAGTAAAATTGAGCGTTCAGTTTAGAGTGGAATGCCTCACAGCAGTTAGTAGTCCGCTGAGAACTACTACTAAAGTCGGCCCGAAAGTAAGCAGAATCAACACGGATGTTATTATTCGGCGAACTTCTCGAAAGCGGGAATCAAGTCGTCCACTGTTCGACCGCAGGGGGGGCGTAAAACGGCAGCAGCGGAACCATCATGTTCCGTCAAAGACAGATTTTACTGTAAGATAAAATATTTGAAGCAGACGTGTTTCTTGTTCCGATAATCGTCTTAATGCAAGTACTCGGTGACATTTTACAAAGCGACAGTGAATCAATTATTTTCTATTTTATTAGGGGGTGAAACCATTCCGGAAGTTAACAAATGTAAATACCTCGGAATAATATTTAGCAGCGATCTCGGCTGGGGGGAACACGTTACGGACACAGCGGGAAAAGCATGGACAGCGTTACACTTTGTGATGAGGTACTAAGAAAAGGCTCTGATAAATCCAAAGAGATTGCATATAAATCACTAGTACGTCCAGTAATGGAATATGGTGCTGCATGTTGGGATCTTTACAGATTAGAACATACTAAGACACTGGAAAAGATTCAAAAACGGGCTCTCAAGTGTTGTCGGAAAAATTCACCATTAAAATGGGACACACTCAAGGACAGGAGAACGCGAATTCGATTATGCGCACTGTTCAAAACATACAGAGGTGAGCCTGCCTGGAGAGAAATAAAAAATAGGTTGCAACCGCCAAATTGCTCTTCAAGAAACGACCACTCTTATAAATTGAGGGAAAGAAGACAGAGGACGGACACTGGAAAGTTTTCTTTTCTCAATCCTACTATCAGGGACTGGAATGCTTTACCTGCAGACTTACTAAAGGCTTTACCAACAACCAAAAACGTATTTAAAAATAGGCTTAAGGACTTTACTAATAGACGATAATTATACACAGTATGTAAAGGATGTAAATGATATTTTGTTATTGAAGTGTTGTATCAGTGAAGAATTTTGTTGTGTCAGTGAAGTGTGTTGTATCAGTGAAACGTGTTCCTGTCAGTGGAGCTTTATAGTTTAAAGTGGCAGTGCAAAGTATTTGAACAGTGGAATGTTTTTGAAGTGTTAGTGAAATCAGGATAGAATCAGTGAAATGTGTCGTAGTTCCAGTGCAGTGAGTGAGTTGACAGCGAAATGAGTGTAATGTGGAAAGGTACTTGTGCAGATATGAAGATATCATACTCGTGGGTTTTAGTTCGAACTTAGATTTAAGATACAAATTAGATTTATTTTAAATGTTATTTTAAGTGATAGTGCTTCATTTAATTTAGGATATTCCCTATTATTATTATTATTATTATTATTATTATTATTATTATTATTATTATTATTATTATTATTATTATTATTATAAATTATTGTTACTATTAATTATTTGTATTATTAAGTGTATTTTTAATTAACAAGTTTATTATTGTCATCATTGAGTGTAATTAGTTACCACT
The DNA here is from genome assembly GCF_040183065.1 of Periplaneta americana. Lineage (NCBI taxonomy): Eukaryota > Metazoa > Arthropoda > Insecta > Blattodea > Blattidae > Periplaneta > Periplaneta americana. The sequence goes on along the minus strand of NC_091118.1, from coordinate 36,225,477 downwards.
GCCACCGGGTATATACCCATTGCAGTGTGAATACATACATACATACATACATACATACATACATACATACATACAAATAATTGTGATATGACAAATCTGTAGTGCTCGGAAAAAGTGGCACAAGTCAAAAATGTTAATTTTACAAAAGAAGGAAAAAAACTGTCTTCACACTGGGTTATGTCGATTTGATTTTGTTCTGTATAAATTATTGTAATGGGAGAAATATTTATATCTTTTCCCAAGCAAGCAGATTTTCAGTAAGTTATCAATAAATTAATAAAAAAACGTTTGTGGAAACTGACTTATGGCACTTTTCCCAAGCACTGGAGATACCACAAAAACGCATTTTCTTTAAAAAATCCCACTGGACATGCTCGGGGTCTATTTCACCGTTTTCAGGTGAAGAATATGTAAATAACTAATTGCCGAACAGTTGCGCGTAGGTTATTTCACCTTCCATCTGTACACATTTTCTTTTCACGTCAAGATTTATAAACACTTACGTAAATTACTCACTACCTTGTACTAGGACACGACACCTCGCACACCATTTTTAACGCGGAAAGTGTTAAAAATTTGACCAAGGCTGAGAACAGCGCTGTGATAATTGAGAGGAAGTGCCTTTCCACTGCCCTGCCCTATTGTGAAATCCATGGCCAAGCATGAGAAAACCGTTACACCGCACAAAGACTCGAACTCGGAATGATAAACACGCGGACACTCGCTTCTATCAGCTGCAGGCGTGTCGTTTCATTCAGTCGTTCTCATTAACACTCAGCGCCGAAATAAGTCTTGGCCAATGCGATGACTGTATTTTGTGGGGTTTACTGACTTCAAAATCTGGAACAGTACGCTCATAATTTAGAATTTATAAAACAGTTATACAGGGACATCAGTTTATTTTACCAACATTTTTAACATTAACCTGGCTATACTCCGAAACATTACTGGAATTTGATGTTACTAGTGCAATATGTAAACAAATCATTTTACTAGCTATAGGAGGAGAGAAAAGTAGTGTATCCATTTATGTTGTAGGGAAATACGATATTACGATTTTCAGTTTGATCATCACTTTTACGGAATTTATCAAAATACAGTAGAGTAGTTACATTTTTTTTTCAAAAACTCAACTTTTCAGGCGGCTATGTTCGTTATGTAATGTATACTTTATTTAGCATATTAATTATTGAAGTTAACATACAATACAGAGAGTGCATTTAAATCGAGGGGGTCATAAGTAAAAGGCTGTAAGTGCACTTAAGTTACTTTTGAGAAAATGGGGTTTAAATATTTAAGCTTTCGTAAAATCGCTGAATTTTTATTTAAATTTTAATATGTGATGCGATTAAAATATCCCTTTGCCACTAAAATTTTAGATACTTTAGCTTACACTGGATGCACTTAACTCATGTTATTACAAATGTCACTAGCATTCCTTTGCTTCTAGCCACCTCAATTCAAAATACAGTAAGCTAATCTGAATTTTTAAGCAAGTTGCTGAAAATGGTTGCCGTTCATTACAATGCAGGCTTCAATTCTTTACGCGTATTATTAAAAACATTTTTAAGCATATTCTCTGAAATTGAATTTATCGTTTCTTGAATATAATTTTTTAGTACGATATTATTAATATAGGTTCTTTCTTCTATAGAAAACGCAACCATATTTCTGAAACACACTATACACTGCAGTGTTTACTTCACTGCTTGAAGACTTTGAATGCAGCAGCGGCCGTAAGTTTGTGTGTCTGACGGGAGCAAGGACATTAGTGAAGGGGTGGGAGTGAAGTACATTCAGAAATGCAGGTACAATAAAAATGCAAGTAAAAATAAAATGATGTCCCTGTATTACCGGTTGTTCTGTATGGTTGTGAAACTTGGAGTCTCACTTTGAGAGAGGAACAGAGACTACGGGTGTTTGAGAATAAGATTCTTAGGAAAATATTTGGGGCTAAGAGGGATGAAGTTACAGGAGAATGGAGAAAGTTACACAACACAGAACTGCACGCATTGTATTCTTCACCTGACATAATTAGGAACATTAAATCCAGACGTTTGAGATGGGCAGGGCATATAGCACGTATGGGCAAATCCAGAAATGCATATAGAGTGTTAGTTGGGAGACCGGAGGGAAAAAGACCTTTAGGGAGGCCGAGACGTAGATGGGAGGATAATATTAAAATGGATTTGAGGGAGGAGGAATATGATGATAGAGAATGGATTAATTTTTCTCAGGATAGGGACCAATGGCGGGGTTTATGTGAGGGCGGCAATGAACCTCCGGGTTCCTTAAAAGCCAGTATGTAAGTAAGTAAGTAAGTAAGTAAGTAAGTAAGTAAGTAAGTAAGTAAGTAAGTAAGTAAGCAATAGTAGTACTAATAATAGGCCTAGAAGTAATAGGAGTACAACAGGAGCACCAGTAGTGCTAAAAAGAGTACTTTTGGCCAGTTGATAGATTCTGCTCGCGTCAATTTTAAACCGTAGTCACGTGACGAGGTAATAATAGGAGAAGAACCACACGATGCTTCAAAATTATGACAACCAGAGGAACTTCTGCAGACAGATTAGGCTATAAAATTTCTTTTACAGAAATTAGGTGCAGCGGAGTCCACAAACTCGCCAAATATAATACCAAGGAGTAAAAATATTAAATTATCGCGGATATTAGTGTTATAAGCGTAAGCCTAGCTCGAATTCTTTTTCTGCAAAGTATAAAAATGACGTTGAAAATGTAGGTTTCGGAAAATAGCGTATGGTAACCAAGAAGTGTAAATCCACCATACAATACAGCAGGGCACATTTCTTTCTGTGTCTCATGAACTATCAAACAATCTATTTGAAATTTTTACGACAGATAAAGAGTAGAACAGAATGTTTTATTTTCGCTGGAAGAGTTAAGGCCATAAGGCCGTCTCTTCCACTCAACCAGCCTTAATCAATACAATAGTTACATACATATTTAAATTATGAATATTTGCAGTACACTTAAAAAGATTCTCCAGCAATATTCTTCAGTTAAGTTTTAACGACTAGTACATGTTTATTTAAATTGAGATAAGCCTGTAAGATAAAGTAATAATTTAATTTATGAGCTAATGTAATTCAATCCAGTCTATATGCAATAAGTAAATAATTATAATTAAGTTGAGATAGCTAGTTGGTTAAAATGATGAGAATTAATTTAGTATAAGTTTACTAGAACTATGTTATAGGGAGCAAAATATAAATCTGAAATATATTTATATAATGAGAATATTAATGTAATGAAATTTTGCCATTAGATGAACAATCAATCTCTTTACATTTCAGTAAACATATAAAAATTGTAATAAAATATTTTAGAAATAAATATTGCAGAAAAGAAACTGAAAACAATGCGATATATCCCAATTTTTCTCAGAAACTAGAGGAGTGATTGGAATGAACTTTTTTGCCATATAATAAAGAGATAATTTAATATTGGAAACTAGAATTATTTTTCTATATTGGTTTGGAAATTATATATATATTTTTTTTTTGGGCGGAATTTGAAAAATTAACACATTTCGCATATATCGTTGATACCAAAAAATCGCATCTCTAATTATCGAGTATAAAAGTACCAATTATCTTCAATGAATTTAAATACAAACCATAATTTAATAGGAATTATTGTCAATGTAACTTCTTAACATATTTAATGCCACAACCTGCTATCTTGCATAAAGTAGAATACCTTGAAACAGATTTCACGTCACTTTTATCACTGTGTTTTATCTTATTCCTTTGAATTTAAGTTGAATTGTTCTTATCTTTTAATTTCTTAATCTTCACATCTTATAGTTACTGGTATTTGTTGAATTTTTTAATGGCTTATTAATTATAAATCCCGAAGTATTAATGTTATTTGGACTTTTCAAAGCCTAGACACAAATTGTAAGTAACAGTCAAGTTTCTTCTACTCCATATGTTTTTCACATCGCTAACTTTATGTTCAAATTAAAAACAATATGAAATGGTGAGTGCTGATACATATCTGTTAAATCTCGTGCGGTGAATGTGAATACAAACATTATTGTGGTTGACAATTAAGGCAAAACAGTAATGATCACTCTATTAAACCGGTAATTAATTATTGCAATTCGGAAGGGAAACTGAACTTTTATAGCAGATCTTGTCATTGATTCGAAACACAAACAGATTAATGACGGGACAGACCGAAGGACACACCGCCGTGACAGGACGGCAACTTCTCTGACGAAGGCGTGTGGCGTAAAGTTGGGATACAGGCGCGCTTTGTAACATAGTGTCATGTTGACACTTCAAACAATTTGACGGAAGGCACACATTACCGCGTCCACAGAGGAGAGCTTTACAGTACGTTGACAACGTGTCCACACTGGACAACTGTAAATTGTAATTACTTGTATATAATGTAGCTAAGTAAGGAAGGAATCATGATTAAGCAATAATGAAACAATACTGAAAATGACGACACACACAAAAACTTGTAATAATGTACGGGAATTGGTACTTTAAAAATATGTGACGAGCATTGTGCGTTCATTATAACTACATCTCCTAATGTCTGAATAAGGAGCCCCTCGATACTTTCACAGGTTTTCTGTGACGAAAAAAATGTAAACTTCGAGAAGAACAAAAAGCAGGTGAAGTGGAAGAGTAGAATGAGGTGAAGTGAAAGATCAGAACGGGCTGAAGTAGAATATTAGGGTATGTGAAAATGGAATAATTACATATTGGGATATAACAGAAGAGTAGAATGAGGTAAAGTAGAAGAGCAGAATGAGGTAAAGTAGAAGAGTAAAATGAGGTAAAGTGGAAGAGTAGAATTAAGTGAAGTGGAAGAGTGTGGGAGAAGGGTGGAAGTGTAAAATGGAGTGAAGTGGAAGAGTAGAATTAAGTGAAGTGGAAGAGTGTGGGAGAAGGGTGGAAGTGTAAAATGGAGTGAAGTGGAAGAGTAGAATTAAGTGAAGTGGAAGAGTGTGGGAGAAGGGTGGAAGTGTAAAATGGAGTGAAGTGGAAGAGTAGAATTAAGTGAAGTGGAAGAGTGTGGGAGAAGGGTGGAAGTGTAAAATGGAGTGAAGTGGAAGAGTAGAATTACGTGAAATGGAAGTGTGTGGGAGAAAGGGTGGAAGTGTGAAATGGAGTGAAGTGGAAGAGTAGAATTAGGTGAAGTGGAAGAGTAGAAAGGCATAAAGTTGAAGAGTAGAATAGGTTAAAGTGGAAGAGTAGGATAGAGTCAAGTTGAAGAGTAGGATATGATCAAGTTGAAGAGTAGAATAGGATGAAGTTGAAGCGTAGAATAGGGTGAAGTTAAAGGGTAGAATAGGGTGAAGTTGAAAAGTAGAAATTATGAAGCTGAAGAGTAGAATAGTGTGAAGTTGAAGAGTAGAATAGTGTGAAGTTGAAGCTGAAGAGTAGAATATGATGAAGTTGAAGAGTAGAATATGATGAAGTTGAAGAGTAGAAAGGATGAAGTTGAAGAGTAGAATAGTTGAAGTTGAAGAATAGAATAAGATGAAGTTGAATAGTAGAATAGGGTGAAGTTGACGAGTAGGATATGATGAAGTTGAAGAGTAGAATAGGATGAAGTTGAAAAGTAAAATAGGATGAAGTTGAAAAGCAGGATAGGGTGAAGTTAAAGAATAGGATAGGGTGAAGTTAAAGAGTAGAATAGGGTGAAGTGGAAGAGTAGGATAGGGTGAAGTGGAAGAGTAGGATAGGGTGAAGTGGAAGAGTAGAATAGGATGAAGTTGAACAGTAGGATGGGATAAAGTTAAAGAGTAGGACAGGGTGAAGTTAAAGAGTAGGATAGGGTGAAGTGGAAGAGTAGGATAGGGTGAAGTGGAAGAGTAGAATAGGATGAAATTGAAAAATAAAATAGGATGAAGTTGAAGAGCAGGATGGGATAAAGTTAAAGAGTAGGATAGGGTGAAGTTAAAGAGTAGAATAGGGTGAAGTGGAAGAGTAGGATAGGGTGAAGTGGAAGAGTAGGATAGGGTGAAGTGGAAGAGTAGAATAGGATGAAGTTGAAGAGTAGGATAGGGTGAAGTGGGAGAGTAGGATAGGGTGAAGTGGAAGAGTAGAATAGGATGAAGTTGAAGAGTAGGATAGGATGAAGTGGGAGAGTAGGATAGGGTGAAGTGGAAGAGTGGATAGGGTGAAGTGGAAAAGTAGAATAGGATGAAGTTGAAGAGTAGGATAGGGTGAAGTGGGAGAGTAGGATAGGGTGAAGTGGAAGAGTAGAATAGGATGAAGTTGAAGAGTAGGATAGGATGAAGTGGGAGAGTAGGATAGGGTGAAGTGGAAGAGTGGATAGGGTGAAGTGGAAAAGTAGAATAGGATGAAGTTGAAGAGTAGGATAGGGTGAAATGGATGAGTAGAATAGGAAGAAGTGGAAGAGGAAAAAGATAATGAAATGAAGTGCAAGAAGAATCAGATGAAATAAAGGAAAGAATGAGATCGAATGGAGTAAGAGAGACTGATCTGATGAAGTGAGGAAGGTAGAAAAGAATAAAGCAAAGAGGAAGAAGATGAAAACAATGAGAACCGAGGGAAAATAAGAATAAGGCGCACGTGAATAGAGAAAGAGAAAAGAGTAATGTAATACCTCTTGGATGAAATACAAGAGATTCGTGACAGTGGTACCAAGCACTTGAAAATGAACGTACTGGAAACTAGAAATACGCAACGAAGTTGATGCAATTCGAGTGGTAAAAGGGAAGACAAATACTCGAACCGTGCTCTGTTTACTCGAGGTCGGAGCGCATTCCTTGTTCGCGTATCCAAGCGATAACATGTGTTCCGTAACACTCCGCCACAGTTTCGTAACACTGGCTGCGTACTTGTGCCACTCTTGCTCCGAGAGAGTGCGGGCTACTTTCACTGGACCTTGGTGCTGTCATTGTCAAGTGCACCGCGACAATTGCATAGCTCGCGTGCTGGCCGCGTGGGGACGCACTGCCGACGGCTGCGGAAAACGAAAGGCAGCCAAGTCAGATCTTGAAGGCTCATGCCTGTGGCGCACGACCAATTCAATTCCGGATTGACGTAATTGATGCTGTGTAGCACGGCCCCTCTCATTACCAAGTGTGAGCGCTACTGGAAGGAATGCCAATGTCTTATTTCACTGCGGTGTACCGTCTCCCGTACTTTTCTGGGGTTTATCTCTTACTATTTACAATTTACACCACCTAAACTTGTACAGTAATAATTACAAGTTACTGTATTTAGCGTCACAATTAAGGCTTTGTGCTGTAAGCTGGAAGGTAGCAGGTTCGATTCCCAATGAGGTCATGGATTTTCTCCATCGATGCTATCCTTTCGCCCGCACTATGACCCTGGGGATTACTGAGCCTCTAACGGAAATGAGAGGCCACCGGCGTAGCTCAGTCAGCTAAGGCGCTTGCCTGTCGATCCGGAGTTCGATCCCCGCTTGGGCTTATTATCTGGTTGGATTTTTTTTTTCGAGGTTTTCCCCAACCGTAAGGGGAATGTCAAGTAATCTATGGCGAATTCTCGGCCTCATTTCGTCAAATACCATCACACTATCACCAATCTCATCGATGCTAAATAACCTAATAGTTGATACAACGCCGTTAAATAACCAACTAAAAAACACCCGATGGCAGTTCATTCTCGGACAACACGCATGTTACATTGATACCAAAGAACCAGCACGTATAAAACTATGGAAAGCTGTCCTTAAAACTGACGACTGTACACATTTTGGATTTGCATATTACTACTGGGTGTTCAGTTCAAAGTGTGTCATGGCTCGCTGTATGCCGTCATGTGGCTAGCCGATGAGCCTAGAGAATTCAATCTTCCTACACTTCCGCAGAGGTGTATAACCTATGAGGCAGAGAAGTTGCCTAGCAAGTACGGCGTTCATTCTGAAGAGTACGTACCGATACGTACGGTAACGTCGCGCCGGTAGTGGCAGGAATGTGAACTGTTTGGAAATACGTACTGTCGGGATATGGGGAGAGGGTTAAGACGATTACTTACTTATTTGTTGACATTAACTTCGACGGTCAACATGGACACGGAGCATTTGATTTGTGTTGTGGAATGTTACCGTACGCAACCGATGATAACAAATACCCTGCGTACGACTTGCCGGCGCAAAACACAGTTCGAAAGAGGTTATGGTAGCACACAGACCGTACAGACCGCCATCTGTTGCTACGACATACAAGTTATACCGTACACGTTCTCAAGTAAAGATTGAAGAACGCCTTAAATAATAGGCAACTTTTCTAACATATAAGCTGAAACTCGCTTCAAATCGGTGACTCAACAGCAGTGACGTCATGACACACTTTGAAATGAACACCCAGTATATGTACCAGCTGTATTTGAAAAATAGTGTACTTAACATATACATTATGTAGAATTATTATGACTGCTAATATGTGATCATATTCTCGTAAAAAAAGGCTATAAATTCTTGCCTTATACTTCCTTATGGCTTTTAGACAATCCGGAGATTCACTGCCGCCCTCACATAAGCCCGCCATAGGTCCCTATCCTGAACAAGATTAGTCCAGTCTCTATCATCATATCCCACCTCCCTCAAATACATTTTAATATTATCCTCCTATCAACGTCTCGGCCTCCACAAAGGTATTTTTCACTCCGGCCTCCAACTAACACTCTATATGCATTTCTAATTCGCAAATACGTGTTACATGCTCTGCCTATCTCAAAAGTCTAGATTTAATGTTCTTAATTATGTCAGGTGAAGAATGCAATACGTGCAGTTCTGCGTTGTGTAACTTTCTCCATTCTCCTGTAATTTCATGCCTCTTAGCCCCAATTATTTTCCTAAGCACTTTATTCTCAAACACCCTTAACCTCTGTTCCTCTCTCAAAATGAGAATCCAAGCTTCACAACTATACAGAACAACCAGTAATATAACTGTTTTATGAATTCTAACCTTCAGAATTTTTGAGAGCAAATTGAATGATAAAAGCTTCTCGACTAAGTAACAACAGGTATTTTCCATATTTATTCTGCGTTTAATATTCTCCCGAGTGTCATTTATATTTGTTACTGTTGCTCCAAGATATTTGAATTTTTCCACCTCTTCAAAGCATAAATTTCAAATTTTTATATTTCCATTTCGTACTGTATTCTGGTCACGAGACATAATCACATACTTTGTCTTTTCGGAATTTACTTCCAAACCTATCTATTTAATTGGATCAAGTAAAATTCCTGTGTTTTCCCTAATCGTTTGTATTTTTTTCTCCTTACATATTCATGTTCTGCGCATAGACGAGCAGCTGATGTACCCCATTCAATTCCAAACCCTAATTGTTATTCTGAACTTTCCTAAAGACATATTCTAGAGCAAAGTTAAAAGTAAAGGTGATAATGGATCTCCTTGCTGTAGGCCGCAAACAATTGAAAAAGCATCCGATAGAATCTGGCCTATACGAATTCTGCTGTACGTTTCACTGAGACATATTTTAATTAATCAAACTAGGTTCTTGGGAGTACCAAATTCAATAAGGATCTTATATAAAACTTCTTTTTTAACAGAGTCATATGCCTTTTTTAAATCTATGAATAATTGAAGTACTGTATCCTTGTACTCCCATTTTTGTCCAATATCTGTCGAATACAACAAATCTATTACGCCTAAAACCACAGTGATGATCCCCAATAATTCCATCTACATACGGAGTTAATCTTCTCAAAAGAATATTGGACAAAATTTTGTACGAAGTCAACAAAAGTGATAAGTCCTTACATTATATAATACTTAACTGTTGTATGAGAAACTTTAATTTTTTACATTCAATTTTATAATGAGAGGGTCAGGGTGTACACAAATAGTGATTAACAGTGTATTAATAATGTAATTCATTTCCGATTGAGATATTTTAATCTTTTTAATACTGCACACAACATTTTAAAATCTTATATTACGACACACACACGAACTATATTTGGTTAATTTATTCATCAGTTACCAAGCAACTTCAATCATCTCCCTTTGTGCGGTAATGATTCGCCCTATGCTTTCAATTGTTTTTAAAGCATAGGTTTTGGTAATGTATCGTAGGATTATTATATATTAAAAGAATCTTGTCCCTGGTGGAGGGCTACAGACAAAATCTGTCAACCATGTCTCGCCGACGTTGAATCTTGACACTGAATTGCCTCTGCATTTGAAAGGGTGGTTAAATACAATATTATTATTCCCATCAGCATATTAATAATTTTTGTATCAAGGGTATTATTTTGGTAATTAATAACAGATTTGCTGAACCGAGGGTCCGTGGCCCGAGGTATTGTAAGTTGCCCGAGGCATATTAATAATTATTCGTATTAATAATTCCCAAGTTGAATACAATAATTTACGACTTACTTGCTTACTAGAAAAGGAAATAAATATTAATATACCACACTAATTTGATGAATGTTAATCAAGTTTATATACGTCAGAGTCAACAGTGAAGTTACTAATGAAATCGTAACTAGAGAGTTTGATATTAAAAACCTTGTACAAAATGGATGAATGTAATATTTCTCAATAATTTGTATTTCATTTCGCTAAAGACTAATTCGTGTTTCATTTTATTCATTTCTGTATTTTATATTTCATTCAGTTTGAGAAGTTATGCAAATTGAAAAAAAAAAAACTCTCTAGCAATGTATGTAACCATGTAATTTCTATTTCAATTCCGCTAAAGAATAATTCATGTTTCATTTTATTCATTTCTGTATTTTGTCCAGTTTCAGAAGTTGTGTAAATTGAAAACATTAGGGGAGAGTTGGGTAGTATCGGACATCGGGTAATATTGGACAGTGAGTTTCTTTCACCTACCACCAGATGATAGTACCTGAATGACATGGTTACGTTTCTGTGATGTCGTATGCAGAAACGTAACCATGTCATTCAGGTACTACCATCCGGTGGTAGATGAAAGAAACGCACTGTCCGATATTACCCAATGTCCGATACTACCCAACTCTCCTCTACTCTCCTCCAATAGCCTGTAACCATGGCAAACTTTATGGGACCGTGGGCATGTTATAAAATCCTAATGCCCGCACGGGCGTAACGTATTTCCTTATATATCTCGTATCCAAGGAGTAAAACTACTATAACATATAAGTAAGAAATAAATTAAATTTATTACGGTACCTTTGATCACTTTACTGTTTTATGCGATAGGTGACGATGACCTCGTAAATAGTATGCTTGGCATTGATAGAATGATAATAAAGACAGAAAAAGACTACCACTTTGTAATAAACTATTAAAGGAATATAGTGACCAATTTAAGTCTTCGAAAGACAGGTAAAATTTATTTTCCTTTCATTAACTTTTGACTTAAATAGGATGCACCGAATAACTATGTCTGCTTCGTTTCGTTTTTCAATGAAGTCCATAGTGAGACTACATACGAACCAAAGATTTATGGGTCGCTGTCGATAATTTATTTCTGCGACAGCGATTTTTCAGTCGCAGCGACAAAAAATCGCAAGTGTGGGCATTGCCTAATGCTACATGCTTTAAATATACAACACGCAACCTCCACTCTAACTTCCTTTTCGAAAAAAAATACTAACTTAATGTACTCAAAATCTGACACGCGAACCTATTAAATACGATTTCCGTGTCTCATTCTCGACAACTAGCAGTCGGTAACTTATTTCTGCGACAACGATTTTTCAGTCGCAGCGACAAAAAATCGCAAGTGTGGGCATTGCCTAACCCTACGTGCTTTAAATCTACAACACGCAACCTCCACTCTAACTTCCTTTTCGAAAAAAAAATACTAACTTAACGTACTCAAAATCTGACACGCGAACCTATTAAATACGATTTCCGTGTCTCATTCTCGACAACTAGCTTGAGAACCTTCGCATTGTTTCATGCCAAGGATTGGATCGATACTCGCGTGTGCGTTTACTGAGCGGTCCGCGACCGTGACCCAGCAAGAATTAATTGCTGTGATCAGAGTTTTCATCTCCGTCAATCTCTTCACGTTACTATGATGTCCCGATACCTCAAGGTAATGCGATGGTACACTTCACAAGGCTGAGAGCGGACCACTCATTACTTCACGGATTAGCACACCATAACAGAGAGGCTGTCCGAAATTACGCCATGCGGCCAGCACGCGACAATGTAAGCTGTAATAATCTGTATTTGACGTGACTTAAAATCCAGAGACTATTGAAAGATGAAGATAATCGAAATTTTCTTGGAATTAAATTAACAGATGGGACTGAAGCGTTCATAGACAGTATTTTACTGATGTAGGCCTACCTATTCACCATGGAGTGTAAAAATCCGTTGTATATAGACGAAAATCATTTGCAATTGTCATATTAGTATCGATTTTGTTCTATGCTACTGCTTGGCAATTGTTCCCTCCTACACTAGATCACATATAATAGATTGATTAGCCTTATCGACTTTCAAGACGACAACTTTTATCAATTCCACTATACTGGCATCTAGCGACTACAAAAGAAGTCACGTTGTAACCCTGATGGATTTGCATGGAGTAATAGTTTGCAGCAGTACTTCCATCTAGTGGTCATTAGCAAAAAGTTGATTTTCAACTATATTTGAAGTATGTAATATCAAAAGTAACCTAAATAAATTTAGTGTGAAACAGTAACTATGTTGCCATTACTTTTCGAATGTCCTAGTAGCTGAACAATTGTTATATCTGTTCCAATAAATATCTTCATGAAATTGTGTTTTCTTTCTCTAAAAGACCTCGTGAAACTTACATTCCGGACGTGCCTTGTATGTAAATAACCTACATACCTAAAACTTCTATGACTATTGCGTGGAAGAACAGTAATGAATAAGAAAAATGAATGAAGAGGGATGGTAGAAAAATCAGTTATTAAAGGGTACGCAACAGCGCGTCTTTGCAAGAGAATCTGGAACTGACGGTAATGGGAATGGGCAAAAATAACCTGTTATTTTGATAACTGGTTATCCCCATAAGGTTAACCGGTTAAATACCGGTTATTTTTGCTTGCGGTAACGTGATAACCGGTTATTTTCCTCAATAAACGAACGACCGGTTATTTTTTTAAATTTACATCGAATCAAATCCATTTTAAGTTTATCTCAAATGTAAACTGAGTCGAGCATTGTTTCTTTTTATTATTTTGTACTCTATGTAATCAACCTCGTATATAAATTGTCTCGTAGGCCATTCCTAGATAGGGTATGGGTTACTGCTTTACTTACTTCATCTGTCCACAGACGGCAAAATTAAGTTCGACTTCGAATCAATGTCAATAATAAATGCCTATCTTAATCGCTATCTCTGATTGGCTCATAATATACATCTTCGGGTATTGGAGCATTTCAAATGGCGAGAAACGTTTTTTTTTCTAATGGCAGAGGTTATTAATATTGTTATATCATTATCTCATTAGGTCTCTGTGTAGCTTCCATTTCCAATATCGATCACTTTCCTAGGTGGACCTCAGGATGGACATTGTCGTAGATGTTCTCTGTCCATAAGGCGAGAAATTTTGACTTTATTATTTATTGGTTATAATTGTAAAAATTAAGCAATTTGTGTTATTTTTTATTTATCTTACCTATAACCCTAATGTGAGTGAAGTAATCAACTAGATGCAATTTCATAACCTCTTATTATTTTTTGTATTTTGTTTAGGTACGTCATTGATCATCTTCAGCATCTAATGATGTTCTTTCAACTACACCGTGTCCCGCTTAGAGGGATCGAGAAATAAGTGCTAATTTAAAGTATAAATAATGGTTTTGTAACACTACTTGATGTAAAAACTCTCCTAGTTTCGGAGAATGGTCAGTGCAACTCGATGTGTGCGCCTCGAGCTACCCTGAAGACATCCAAAAGGTACTCAACCTTCTGCCAAGTGTTCCATAACATTTATACAGTGATTACTGCAGCTGCATTTATAATGCAAAGTGTGAACTGTACCACGTTGGTACACAACATTCGTCATAAAGCTCCAGAAATAGACCAATGGGCGTCAAGACGGGTGACCTAGCTGGTCAGGCAAGGGTTCTTCTTGTTGCTGAAAAACCGATACTGAGAGAGTTGATCAACAATAAAAGTTCTGCACATGTCCAGATTATTCCCTTTGATTGTCGCCTCGATAAAGGAGAATGGTCCAATTATGGAATGTTTTACTGAATGGCGCCAGGCTTGTTTCCACGATAAATGTTAGTGCGGATGCGCATGAACATGCAACTGTTTTTAAACCATTGGTGCATAAACTTGGAGAGTTTCTGCATCTCGTCAGAAGTAAATCAAAACAATATGTGACTAGTTGCAGGAAATGAGACCTAAAGTCGGATTTTTTCATTTTTTTTTTTTTTGTGGTTTCAAAAAGAGAATGAAATACTGAGCACTTAAAAAAATTCATGGTTCTAAGTGATATAGTTTTTAAAATATTACTTATTGAATGTTGATATTACATTATGTACTTTTCGAGAAAAATGCAAATTAAAGTTTTCACTTGTTTTCTTAGCAACTAAAAGAAATATTGAGGTATTTAAGAAGCACTGTGTAAAACTACGTCCTAGTTTAGTATGTAAAAAAAAAGCCTACAGGTAGCGCAAGATGTCAAAACATAGAAATGGAGTTTTTACACCCCAAATTCGTTATTCTGTTCTCCTGTAAAAATTTCCTTTCACGACTTTAGGTCCTTTTTCGCGCAACGTCTCACATTTTTTTTTTACCTTGGGGATTTCATTAAAGTGGATTTTTATGGCAGGCAGAGTAACTGTCTCATGCCTCCATGTTTTAAATTTCTTCCAGTGCACTTCATTAGAACCAGGTACCCAACTTCAAAGCCGTTAGCCCTGTGAACTTACAGTATATTTATTTTCCCCTATTATCATAATAAAGGATAGTTATCTAAGAAATTAGCAAGTTCTTTGTAATAGTAGAAGAGAAAGAGTGGGGGAAGGGAAGTGGTCCGTGGCCCATTTCTCACCGGGTCACATACCTTCATCTGATTTTAAATGGTGTGCATTTATTTCTCGATCTCTCTAAGAGGGACACGGTGCATTTTCCGATTGGTTTTCAGTTGATTCCAAGTTGTCCTTTGACTTCTATTGCAAATAACCTATCATTTTGTTTTCCTGAATAATTTGCTGACTTTGAATTGTTAAAAAATTATAACCCAAAAATAACCGGTTATTTTTGATCGGTTAACTTCCTTTAGGTTAAATTAATTGCAAAATAAGCGGTTATTTTCGAATAACCTCCCATCCATAACGGGAAATGTCTATGTAAGACGAAGTGTATTGGCCACTTTTCTCACTCCGTTTTCATCGCTTAGCTGAAGAAACTAAAGATAATTATGAAGGGAAAAAAAGGTGAGAATGTGCGTCAACTAAGAACTACTACATGTAGTAAGCACGACTGAACAGCTTCTCCTAGGGCCAGAGTGATGACCAGGCTTCGAGACTTCGGACCCAATAGAGCAGTTCAGTGGGAAATCCACATAACGGCGTACTGAGTATAATGGTAGAGTACAGTGAGTGGGGGTACTGTAGAATGAATGCCAACAAATACGCAAAGGAAAACGCTCTGGATTTGAAGGTTCTGACGAATAATTTGGTTTTCATACAAACTGTGTCTGAAACTATTACACGGTTAGAAAAGTCAGAGCATGAGATGCCGGAAGCCCTCAAATTAATTTAGAAAATGATGCAGAGAATTAATGAGACACCAAATACACCGGTTACAGAATGTGTAAAACGAAAGTTTTATGTAAAAATAACGGGTATGGAATATTGTGTAACATAAACAGCAGAGTCACCCGAGAATAAAGGACTGTCTCTTAGAGACTGCAATGATGTTAAGTTTTTTCGTTTTGTTCCTCTGACGTCATGCGACGTAGAGCGCAGCTTTCTACAGTACAAACTTTGGCAGATAACCGAAAAATATTTACGTTTGAGACACTGAGAATGTATCTTGTAGTAGGTACATTGCAATTCGGTACTGTAACTGCACTTCCTAAAGACGACTAATGGGATAAATGAAAAAATTAAAATCGCTACATGTTTATTTCCACCATTAACACTGTGTATAATTAAACACAAATGCTTATAAAACACAGGAGAATAAATGCTTTTCACATTCTTTTGACATTGTCATTGTGTAATGTATATTTACTTTCAGAGTGTACATATGTGTGTTTCCCCATACTACCGTACTCTACTCTAAATAGCAACGTTGTTACCTCAACACATCTCTATCTACCTGCAGCGAGTCAACAACCTATAGTGCATGCATTGTAAACTTATTGTATCGGGTCCAAAGTCTCGAAGCCTGGTGATGACACACAGCGTGCGGAAATCACTATGAGACATCGCCGACGAGGGAAGTACTCTCCTCGCGTGGGGTCGGGTTTACCTGACAGCGGTGAGTGCGCGATAAGTATAGCAGAACGTCGTTAACTGACAAGCAGACGTTCAATAAACCTGTCGCCGCGCCGGTGTGAGTGTGTGGATTTGGGGAATCCCAACAGGTTTGTGGCTTGAGCAATGCACTGCCAGGAGAGCAGCGTGAACCGTGTCAAGGTCAAGAGAATCTCGGAGACGCAAACAGGTTCTAGCGGGATGCGGAGGAGCATGCATGACCCACGGAGGGTAGACAAGATCTATGCTCGCAGTCCGAGACAGACAAATATGTTCAATGATACATAAGAGAAGGCGCCATTCGATTCCAGGCGAGATTGGTCGGTGGATAAGGCGATAATCAGGCTGTCTCAAAGCAAACACACTAAGGCCCAATTATATAAAACTCCCTGACTAAAGATCAATTTTGATCGAAGATCGGAAAGTGAACCGAGTTCAGATACTTCTATTGTATAAGACTTTTCTGCGATCAAATTACCTAGGTTCAAATGCAATGTAAGTTCAGGTGAAAAGGACTTGGCAACATCTGCATGGAAATATCATATGTACTTCGATACATTGAAATAATATATGATATGCGTAAATCACGAAGTGATTTAAGACGGCGCTTATTCCGTCGGATCCCGGTCAACTAGTCACTCATAACGAGTGCACCTCAGCACATGTGTGGACTTCGGTCCTATGTTCATAGACATCTATGACGTAGTGCAGAGGGCGGCCACTAGAGGGAACCCAAGAGTTGGAACTCAATCAGAGACAATTCTGTCCGACGCCGGGGTTGTATCCGGTGTGGTTTAGTGGATAAAGCATCAGCACGTAGAGCTGAAAACCCGGGTTCAAATCCCGGCGCCGGAGATAATTTTTCTCCGTTCCATTACTCTTTCATCGTATGATGACGCAGAATATCTGCATGGAAATATCATATGTACTTCGGTACATTGAAATAATATACTATTTTCCGCGCCTGCCTGTGCAATATTTGCCTTTTTACAGTCTCTTATTCCATTTATTTATCTTACACACAGTATATGTTAGTTTTACTTACAGTATTCAATGTATTGAAACACTCACACGTGAACAAACGGACTGGGGAAGTACTTGTTATAGACTGATTCCGATTGGTTCTACTGAACAAGCTTGTGACGTCACATAGACTACCAGAAATGCTACGGCGCATATAGCAGCTGACCGCCTTCCGAAATGCCGTCTAGTCTTGTGAACTACAAACTAGGGAGCTTTGGACATGTATGCTTGAATCACGGCCTTCATAGACTATTTTTATAAAAACCATGACATCACGGTGCAGCACTGAATTAACAAAGCAGTGTCTTAATGTAGTTTCATTACGAGTTATGTGCGAAAGATAAGGGCCTAATATATATATATATATTTAGTAGCTTATTTTACGACGCTTTATCAATATCTCAGGTTATTTAGCGTATGAATGAGGAAAGATGATAATGCCGGTGAAATGAGTCCGGGGTCCAGCACCGAAAGCTACCCAGCATTTGCTCATATTAGGTTGAGGGAAAACCCCGGAAAAAACCTCAACCAGGTAACTTGCCCCGACCGCGAATCGAACCCGGGCCATCTGGTTTCGCGGCCAGACGTGCTAACCGTTACTCCACAGGTGTGGACCCTAATATATTACAATAATGTTTAAAACATTGTAAAGATGGTACTAACAGTGTCAATGTTCAAAGTTAACGTGTTACCACACTCTAGTGAGCGGTGACCAAAACTCGAACTGCAGTGATTACATGCGACAGACAGCCTATGAAGTAAGGAGACGGAGGAAAGGTACTTGGCATGAAAACTACAACCAGTGGTCGTTCCTGTACTAACATCTTGATCAATCCCGCGGATAAAAATCTCAAGCTTTGCTGTATCAGTAATGTCACTGCTGTCATCAAGAGCTGATTTTTCTTGCTTCTTTGTTTAACCTTTCTCTTGAATATAATCAGGAAGAAGTCCTCCTCTGTGGAATAACGATTAGCATATCTAACCGTGAAACGAACGGGCCCGGGTTCGAATCCCGATTGGGATAAGTTACCTCGAGGTTTTTTGCGAGATTTTTCCTCAACCCATTAAGAGCAAATGCTGGGTAACTTTCGGCGCTCGACCCTTGACTCACTTCGCCGGCATTATCACTATCATCTCCCTCTCACTCTGGCGCTAGATAATCATAGCAGTTGATAAAGCGTCGTAAAATAATCAATTAAAATTACTAGCAGGAAGGAGTACATATTACTATCAGAAGGAAGGCGTAAATAATTATTACCAGACGAAGTACAATTATTGCCAGAAGGAAAGAGTGTAGCTTTCCAGAAGAATATATACAGTTACTGTTAGAAGAAGTATACTTGTTACCAGAAGGACGGAATACATAGTGATTACCAGAAGGAATACACAATAATTGTTATCAGAAGCATGAGTCCTCAGTTGTCACAAAAAAGGAATAGGCTACGCAGTTTTATTAGAAGAAAGAAGTATACAGATATTACCAGAAGAAAATAATATAATATATCACCAGAAGAAAAGAATATATAGTTATTACCAGAAGAAAGGAGTAAATGAATATTACCAGAAGAAAGGAGTGCACAGATATTACCAAAAAAAGGAATACACACATATTGCCGGAAGAAAAGAGTACGCAAATGTTACAAGAAGAAAAGAATGAGTACCGAGTTATTACCAGAAGAAAGGTGTACGCAGTTGTTATCAAAAGGAATACGCAGTTGTTACCAGAATGAAGGAGTAGGCCTACGAAGTTACGAGAAAAAAGAATGCACAGCTGTTATCTGAAGAAAGTAGTAAGCTATTTTACCAGAAGAAAGTAGTACGCAGTTGTTACCAGAAGATAGTAGTGCGCAGTTGTTACCAGAGGAAAGAAATACACAGTTGTTACGGGTATAGGAGTGTTACCAGGGGATGTGGTTGTTAACAGCAGTAAATGGTTGTTGCCGACAAGAATATCAATTTTTCCGAAGGACCACACATTTGCTCTCAGTAGAACTATAAATTTCTTACCAGAGAGTATACGAGTATAACTGTTTCTAGTTCGTTATTTAACGATGTATCTACTATTTTGTTATTTAGCTTCGATGAAATTTGTGATAGGGAGGCAATACTTGACGAGATGAGACTGACGATTTGCTATGTTGTTATGCCTGCTATTCGTCTTAGAGTAGGGGAAAACCTCGGAAAACTCCCAACTAAGTAATCAGCTAAAAGCGGGAATCGACCCAAGCCCGAGCGCAGCTCAGGATCAGCAGGCAAACGCGCCTATCGCCTGGGCCACTCCGGTGGCTTATAAACTTGTTACTGGAAGGAGTAAGTTGTTTTAATAAGATCACACGTTTGTTATAGGAAGAACCTGAAATTGTTACCAGACTGTACACTGTCGTTACCGGAAGAACCCCAAAGTTATAACCAGAAAAATCAGAGTTGTTACTACAAGGATCGTACAATATTTTTGTGCGGGATCGTGCGTATTTGCTTGGTTTCCGCACAAAACCAACCCGCGGTAAGTCTAAAATTCCACATTCAGTATTCTCAACCGAACACACATAACAATTTCCCTCTTCTTACCGCTTAAGTGACATATTCATTTTACTGCTTTAGGCTTTTAACATATTATTTTTAGAGACGTTCAATATAGTAATAATTATAAATTGGAAACTTACCACTGCAATTTTACCTAAATTATTGTTTTTAAATATTTGCAAAAATTAAGTAAACTCTACAACTCCACTAAAGTTATTGCATTTCGTGATGCATGTAACATTAAGGAAGCCGTTTGTTTTAAGTTCGCATTTATAGACTGGGGGGGGGGGAAAAGACAGACGTATATCACGGCCTGCTGGAGTATAGTAAACACAGAAAACATTTTGAAGCAACAATGTTGAAGATAGATATTTTTGTTTTCCAAAATTGCCGTCATTGAACAGAAACCAAGATGGAGATTTCATTGCAACTAATTAGAAATTCCTCTTTCAGATATGTAATAAACGATCTTCGCATAAAATAATGTACGATACACGAGCGGTATGTTTTCTTTCAATTCTCGGAAATTAAAAAATCTCAACTACGTTTCGCTTTTTCAAACTTTTCCTCGAACATGAAAACTTCAACATACCGCTCTTGTAACGCATATTACTATTACCAGAACCATAAAGTTATTACCGAAAGCATAACAGACAATATTTGTAGTCTTTTACATTTCCTAGTTGTACAATGCGTCGTTAAAAATACCACTTCACCTTTATGCCAAGTAGAATCAAGCTGCAATTTACAGCCTGACAAAACTCGCACGTGAAAGCCGCCTGATTACACCGCAACACGCATAGCTTTCTGGACATTTTTTTTCATCGTGTGTAGAGGCAGCGTTTTCCTTCCCCCGCCAAGACTTGCAGCTTTTCTATTCGACGCACAGCTGCTACAGCACTTGTTTACCTTTACATGGAGGGATATTCCAGTATGACTGCATCACGTATCGCATAGCACCTTCAATCCAATAACATCACCGTTTATGCAAATGCAATTCTTTACTGAACGCCCATTTTAAACTATGGAAAGTTTCAGAAACAATAACTTCATTTTAATAAAGCTGAGGTGGTATGATACTGGCAGGTGAAACTGGAGTATTCAGACGAAATTTACGTCTTTTAAAAGTAATTATATTTTTTTTATGTTTTATTTAACGACGCTCGCAACTGCAGAGGTTATATCAGCGTCGCCGGATGTGCCGGAATTTTGTCCCGCAGGAGTTCTTTTACATGCCAGTAAATCTACTGACATGAGCCTGTCGCATTTAAGCACACTTAAATGCCATCGACCTGGCCCGGGAAAGTAATTATATCAACAGTAGGCCTAATATTACAAGACCTTAATGGCCACCTTGCTAGGTCTGTTGACAGACCGCGGAGCCTGCCTGGAGAGAAATAAAAAATAGGTTGCAACCGCCAAATTACTCTTCAAGGAACGACAACTCTTATACATTGAGGGAAAGAAGACAGAGGACGGACACTGGAAAGTTTTCTTTTCTCAATCCTACTATCAGGGACTGGAATGCTTTACCTGCAGACTTACTAAAGGCTTTACCAACAACCAAAAACGTATTTAAAAATAGGCTTAAGGACTTTACTAATAGAAGATAATTATACACAGTATGTAAAGGATGTAAATGATATTTTGTTATTGAAGTGTTGTATCAGTGAAGCTTTATAGTTTATAGTGGCAGTGCAAAGTATTTGAACAGTGAAATGTTTTTTAAGTG
Source organism: Periplaneta americana (assembly GCF_040183065.1). Taxonomy (NCBI): domain Eukaryota; kingdom Metazoa; phylum Arthropoda; class Insecta; order Blattodea; family Blattidae; genus Periplaneta; species Periplaneta americana. The sequence continues at coordinate 36,203,782 of NC_091118.1, read as the reverse complement.
TTAGTGAAATCAGGATAGAATCAGTGATATGTATCGTAGTTCCAGTGCAGTGAGTGAGTTGATAGCGAAATGAGTGTAATGTGGAAAGATACTTGTGCAGATATGAACATATCATACTCGTGGGTTTTAGTTCGAACTTAGATTTAAGATACAAATTAGATTTATTTTAAATGTTATTTTAAGTGATAGTGCTTCATTTAATTTAGGATATTCCCTATTATTATTATTATTATTATTATTATTATTATTATTATTATTATTATTATTATTATTATAATAAATTATTGTTAGTATTAATTATTGGTATTATTATTAAGTGTATTTTTAATTTACAAGTTTATTATTATCATTGAGTGTAGTTGGTTACCACTGCCACCGGGTATATACCCATTGCAGTGTGAATAAATACATATAAAACTAGGCGAAGGCGGATTTGTTTTTGTAGTGGGGAAAGCCAAGGTTGTGAGCGTCTTTCCCGTTTTCCCTCGTCATTCCGCCAACACTATCTCCAATTCTTCTTTGATTGTCATCTTCGTCTGAAAAAATAGGGCATCTCCTGCGTTTGTGTGACGTCAAAACCGCTCTCATCACAATAAATGTTCCTCGTTGTTTGTCCAAAGATTGATAAATAACAGTGGTGGTGGTGGTGGGTTCTAAACGATTCATAATTCTGTATAATACGCACCGAAGCCCCCCAGGTTCTTGGTTGCCTGACAGCGAAATGACGACGGAGATTTTAAATTTTGGAAGAAGACTAAAATAATAAAAAAAATACTGGGCCTATTAATTTCGTACTAAGTTTTTTCTTACCATTTTTCTGTGAATAAATTTAATTTCATGAAGTGTAACGCTTAGTTTCCATATGTTTTCCACTACAATTATCCAAATTACATGATTTGCATAGGTCAACGTTTTTAATGCTATACACGAGTAAAAAAAACCGAACCGACCCTTGTAGCTGATTTCAGAGCCTTGTTCACTCCAGAGCACGATAGACTGGTAACTAAGATTTTCGTGGTTCGAATCCTGCCTGGGAAGGAAACTTTTTTTTTTCTTATTAAAATTTATTCCCAATACTTTTCGATTGCAGCGATATTTTACTACTTAATTAGCTTATTATTCCCAGAACATGAATTTTACCAGCAATCGAAAAGTATTGGGAAGAAATTTGAATAAGGAACAAAAAAAAGTTTCCTTTCCAGGCAGGATTCGAACCACGAAACTCTTAGTTACAAATCTATCGTGCTCTGGAGTGAACAAGGCTCTGAAATCAGCTACAAGGGTCGGTCCGGTTTTTTTTTTTGCCACTACTGTACAGTAAAGAAGGCCAGGCCTGTCCTGTGTCGCGGCTATAGGCCCTATCACCAATGGGTATGAAGGAGGAAGATAGGTAGATTCGTATAATATTAACCATCCTGAAATAAACTCTCTTTCTTATGGCTCATCTTCCCGCACAGCTCACATACCAGGTCTGGCTTCCCCATCTTTAAGTGACGCCCGCAATTCAGTATTTGGATTTCATCCTCCCTTCCCAGGTGACATTTTTCTAAAAGAATCACTGATCATGTCCTATTCTGAAACACGATCTCAGCATTATGTAGAACTAATAGGGAAGAACCACAAGAAACTCCAGCCAACGTAGAAATCGAGCACCGGATTTTCCAATTAAACTAATTGCAGGATAACTCACGGCTATTTTCTCGGTTTCATATTTCTAGGTACGGAGATATTATCGTAGATAATAGCCATGTCAAGTAAACTGGGGGATTCATTACTTTAAAAAGAAGAAAACGTCTTAGAGGAAATGGAAATCTTATAATCAATATAATTACAGTAACAGCAAACTCTTCTTCCAACCTAACAGAAATCAAAGCAAGTTACTTACACGAAAAATCTCTGTCGCAGTACACGCAAAGTTTAAGATTTAATTTTAACATTGTGCGGAAATCAAGGTTCTCAGTTACGATTCCAGCTAGAACATAAAAGAAAAGATTATGGTTTATTTAACGACGCTCGCAATTGCAGAGATTATATCTGCTGCGCCGGTGTGCCGGAATTTTGCCCCGCAGGAGTTCTTTTACATGCCAGTAAATCTACTGACATGAGCCTGTTACATTTAAACACACTTAAATACCATCGATATGGACAAGGATCGAAGCCGCAACCTCGAGCATAGAAGGCCAGCGCTATACCAACTACGCTACCGAGACCGACGCTAGAACATGAATGTTTGTCTTTATCGATATGTAGTGTGGTTATCATTATGCTGTTCGTCAGCTGGAAGCTAGTGTGTCTGATTTCCATGTTGATAAACAAAGCCTAAGTCCCGGTTGGTCTCAATAAAATTTGTGGTGTTCAAAGACGGCCCTCGGTAACAATTTTTCGCGAGATACTCCTTTTTCCCTAACTGCATTATTATATTAAGGCATGAGATATGACACTCCGTTTTCCTTAAATAAATAAAAGTTGTTGTTGATAACTTTCACTGTCAGTAGTGATGCAGAGAAAGCAAAGTTTTCTCCAGCTGCACATTATTGCAGATATTAGGCCTATGTATTAATATAATAATGCGTTATAAACATCTTATCTTAATAGAAATTACAATAGCGTGCATTCAAATTTTGATCACGAGTATCTAAAATATTCTCAATCAAGAATAGAAAAACTGAAAATATTAAAAATGTCCGTGACATCTGAACACAATAGTATATTACGATACAAAGTTCGGGAGTGCTTTTTACAAAATCTAGGACAATTTTGAAAGCGAGTTTCTCAGTTTCCGAGATTTTGTAATGCACTTCACAAACGTGTATTATAGATTATTTTTTGCACAATACCATATTTTGAAAATAATATTTTAAAAAATCTCATTTGCCTTTGTGACTGAGGGAAACCATGAAAAACCCCAGTCAGATTGGCCGGTCACGGGGTTTGAACCCTGGACCTCCCGAATGCGAGTCTCAGACGCTACCGTCTGAACCTACTCGCTCGATTCTGATTCATTAGATTTACCCACAACACAGAAGAATATTGAAGACCGTGATCTAAGGAATATAGTCTTCTCATAAGTACATCTTATTTTAGCACCCCCCCCCCCCAAGATTAAAATCCTGGCCGCGCCACTGGATCTCTTCTTACCTTTTGCACAAATCCAGTCCTGTTCGTATAACATATGGTTACAAAGGCATAGCTCTACCTTCCATTTCACTTTATATGACGTCTAATGTAAGTTCAAATAACAAGAAAATTGGGAGTATAGATATGAATTTTCGGCTAAACTAGTGCTGAGTTGTTCCTCTGTATTCCGCTTATACATTTTGCATATGAAGGGTACACGGGAAAAAACGATCAAGGTCCATCAAAAATCGAAATTGAGTTAATAATGCCATCTTATAGTGGAAAGGAAGTACTATCATGTGGTCTAGCTAGTAATAAGAAATAATCGTTCTTGACATTCCACTACATCAATTTCTATTAAATACACACATAACAAAGTACTAAATGCTTAAACTTTAAAATTCGTTTTTCTCGAAACTTTCTAAAATGGACCTTGATCGTTATTCCCGTGTACCCTTCATATAAGAATCTGTGACAGGTTGGCTTTTGTTATGTCTTGCATATACGATCAACTGCATCTCCACAAAAAATCCCTTATAAATTCAACGATTTTCACTTCTGAAATCACCAGAACTACCTCAACGCTAGTTTCACAGAATTTTCTTTCCTATATTATTTCACTTACATAGAAATTACTGCGATAATTTCTCTTATCACTTCACTCGTGCACTTCTGTTTAGAGAGATATCATGAGCGTTTGTATAAGACAATGTTTTATCAACTCACTGGTACCACTTTCGTTGAAATATGTAGCACATGTAGACATCAACAAGAAACAAACCTTATATGACGTTAAAGAAAACTATAACACACGAACTATAGAGTATATAGCTACTTGTCTGCACCCTCAAGACAAAGGAACTAACTCACGCACTCACCTGCTGCTATCGGTTGCTGCCTGCCCGGCTTGTAGCTGTCTGCAGACTGGACGATCCAGCGTGCTGGCCGAGTGTGTGGGTCCGCGAAGGTTACTCTGGAAGGAGGAGGCGGGGGTTGTCCCGAAAGGAAGTAAATATTTCGTGATACACTCGAAGGCTGTGACCTGCGACACCTCACCGCTGCTTCCTTCCTGCCACTACACTTCCTAAATAATATCGCCATGTCGTAAGAGCCGGACCAATAGTCACCTAGAACAAACGTCAACAATGTCGAAACTCAGACCGCGGTACAGTAACTGAGAAGAGCCACAAGCAATCACAATGTTATTGTAAAGCAATAATATGCTTATTTTATAGTAGAAGTGAAACTCCTTAGGCTGGGTGTAAGTCGAACGCAGTGAAACAATATCTGAAAGAGCTTTGCGTGTTGTTTCTGCGGGATTGTGTACGTTGCCATGTTGCCATGTTTATCGTCTCACATTAGCGAACATTTAAGGGGAGGGTATCATGAAATATATAAATCCTTAACTAATAATGTTAAAGCTTTGGTTTTTTGTACATTTATTACTCACATGTGTTGTAATAAACTGTATTAATTTCAGATTGATCTCTCTTCAGGTTTTCCCGTAACAACATTTCAAATATAATTTTTTCTTCCGGGTACAAAATGCATTAAATAGGGTTACAATTTAACGTTTTTGTTAAATTTTTTACACCAGGTTCCAGATACTGTCTGGAACTAATCTTGCTATTTTCTTGCCTGAATCTTTAATAGTTTGTTTATAGATATTTTTTTTTTCCACAAGCCAAGCGTTCATTGAAAAAAAAAATAGTATTTACACAATACTTTTTTTTAATACTCGTATTTGAAGTCATATCAACATTGAAATAACAAGTTATGTGGCATACATATTAGAAAAGTTCCATAAAAAATCAGCTTTCTAGCTTCATTTTTGTGGGAGTTGATACATTTTGTACATGACAAAGAGTAAGAAAAATGAAAATTCGAGTAAAAGGGCGTGTAGTGAAGCAATTTAAATGGCAAGCTGAACGCAGCACTTTAAAATGGCGACGAAAACAGACATATGCGCCGTACAGTCCCGAAAATTCGTTGAGTGATAAACCAAGCCTTGCACATTATTACAAAGGAAAATGTAAAAATCGTGTCAATTGTTATTAGGGGAGAAAATTCGCTCCGGCGCCGGGGATAGAATCCGGGTCTTCGATTCTACGTACCAAGCGCTCTAATCACTGAGCTACGGTTGGTACGTAGAACCAAGGACCCGGGTTCGATCTCCGACGCTGGAGCGAATTTTTCTTCTCTAATAAGAATTGTTACTTTAACAAATGAATTCTATAGGAGCAAAAATTAATCTTTACGTAAAAACCGTGTATTTTGACTAAAATTACCATTTTTTTCACCTTACCCTTCCCTTGAGAAGATTATTACACATTTACAACTGTGCATACAGAGTGGAAGTAATATAATTGTGTAGATTTGAACAGCTTATTCCTTGGATAGAGTACAACAAAAATTTCAAATAGCATATTAGTCCCAAATGAATACTTTTCTCAGAAAAAAATTCTCCCAAATGTTAACATAGTCTTACTCGATAAACACTATCCGTACGATTCTGATTTCTACTCCTATCAGTACAGAAATTCATAAAGAATAATTTTATTTCCTTACAGTTTTTAAATAAAATGGACGGTTGATTCTCAAATTAAATAAAACGATTAACATCCGTGCATATAGAGTGGAAGTATTAAAATTGCAGATTTTAACAGCTTATTCCTTGGATAGAACACAGCAACAAACTTTAATACCATGCTAGTCCCAAATGATTACTTTTCTCAGCAATAATAATAATAATAATAATAATAATAATAATAATAATAATAATAATAATAATAATAATAATTTTCCCCCAAATGTTAACATTGTTTTATTCGATAAGTACTATCCGCACAATTCTGATTGTTATTCGTATCACAAGGAAGAGTTTATCTCTTTACAGTTTCTAAATAAAACGGACGGTTTTCTTACATATTAAATAAAAAGATTAACACTCAGACCTATCGTCATTTCTTGCCATTAGAAAGTCTGGCAACCCTACTGCAATGGTTAGGGGACGGAATGCTGCTTTTCAGGCCTGAATTCGTGTGTTTATTCGTAGGTGAGTCGGCGATGCGTTGTTGCCGAACTACGCAAGCTTTCAACCTAATTTTATAATTAACCGTGCACTTAAACAAATGATTACAGAACGCGTAACTTATTTATTTTAATATATTCTATGCTCCCTCCAATCTGCACAGTTAGATCACTTCCACCTCATTTTTAGTAGGTTATTTTACGACGCTTCATCAACATCTTAGGTTATTTAGCGCCTGAATGAGTTGAAGGTAATAATGCCAGTGAAATTAGTCCGGGGTCCAGCACCGAAAGTTACCTAGCATTTGCTCATATTGGGTTGAGGGAAAACCCCGGAAAAAACCTCAACAAGGTAACTTGCTCCGACCAGGAATCGAACCCGAGCCACCTGGTTTCGCGGCCAGACGCGCTAACCGTTACTCCACACGTGTGGACTCCGCCCTCATATCCATCCATCCATCCATATGTACAGACACGGAAACAAAATTTGAGCTCCCTTAGATTTAAGTTTCGCTTAGAACATACTGCACATGTGCAGTAAACAAGAGCCCTTGTATAAAATTTATGTTACTTGTGGACAGTCGTGAGAAATTGTTGCCTACGTACAGATGAACTTTCATCAAGACTAGCTCCAAATTTTAATTCCGTATCTGTAAAAATAAATGAATAAATAAATGAATAAATAAATAAATAAATAAATAAATGAATAAATAAATGAATAAATAAATGAATAAATGAATGAATAAATGAATGAATAAATGAATAAATGAATAAATGAATAAATGAATAAATGAATGAATGAATGAATGAATGAATAAATAAATAAATAAATAAATAAATGAATAAATAAATAAATAAATAAATAAATAAATAAATAAATAAATGAATAAATGAATAAGTAAGTAAATAAGTAGGTAAGTAAATAAGTAAATAAATAAATAAATGAATGAATAAATAAGTAAATAAATAAGTAATAAGCAAATAAATAAATAAATAAATAAATAATCAATCAATTAATCAGTCGATCAATCAATCACATTGAAATTATGTCAGTTGGCACTGCCATTTGCTGACACGTGATATGTGGAAGACAATCGGGGAAGTAGAGAACCCAAATTACTCACTCTCTATTTTTATTATCCTACAACTATTAAGATCTCACGGAAAGTTTCAGGACGTCTGTCATAGGGAATTTTAGCCTAGATTTAAACAGTGTATAAAGTTAGGATATCTATGAAGTCATAGGCCTAAGCGTATAGAGTGAAGGCGGTAGAGGAACTAAAGCTGCCAATTTTTAAAAAAATTACATAAAGACGTTAGCAATTCGAAGGTATAGGCGCATTCCGATAGCAAAATTTCATCAAGGAGATTAAGGCGATCGTCAGTATTATCACAATAGCCCGAAACGCCTGAAATTTTTTTTTGGGGGGGGAGGAGGATTTTTATTAAAAGGGACCACTAAATAAATTGTAAATTATGTTTCATTTAACGACACTCGCAACTGCCGAGGTATATTACCAACGTCGTCGGTGTGCCGGAATTTTGTCCCGCGGGAGATTTTTTACATGTCAGTAAATCTACTGACATGAGCCTGTCGCATTTAAGCACACTTACATGCCATCGAACCCGTAACCTCGGGCACAAAAAGACAGCACTCTACGACGACTGCACAACCCAGGCCGACGGGACAATTAAATTTCTGATGTTTATTAATTTAATGTTTGTAAGATACACTACCGGTAGTGTGGGGCAATTACATCAAGATCGTAACAGCATCTCAACTCACACGTACAAATTTGTAAGTACTACTGTAATATATTTATGTGATGTATTCCACGCAATACATTTTTCTACTTCGAGTACAGGGATTTTATGAACGGACTGTATAACTATACGACAATAAAGTGTTAAACAAATTGCTAGTTTATCTATGTAGATCTGTACCGGATGCGAAGTAGATCACCGGGGGAAGTGAAGGGACTATATTACTCTCCAATCGTTTTACCCAGGGCCGATTCGACTAGGTCAATTGAAACAATAGAAATGTGACCGGCGATTTTCGGCTGATTATGTTGCTTTTATTCCCTCCCGAGACCTCGCTTGGAACGTAACTGCATTTCAAATGTTGCCGAGTCATTATGGTTGTCTTGTACGCAACAGATGGGATGCAGTTTAACGCTGTGTGGAAGCTACGACCACGTGTTCAAATCCTAGACTAGGACACAGTGGTTGTCCTACGTTGTCTTTGATAAGGTTCGTTGCAACAACAGTCAGGAACCGTCCGTGACCATCGTGAGCATGCGCAGTACAGAAAAAGCGTTCCAACACAATCCGAACCAGTCCTGAACCGGAAACATGTACTGCAGTCGGGCGTTCCAACAAGCTTTTGACACGGGTTCGGAACGGTCAGAAATAGTCCGCGGATTGAGGCATGTACGGAAGAGTACGCAAGACGCGCATGCGCATAAGCTCACCAACGTCTCCTGGATACTGAAGAAAGACATGATAGACTGTTCACATCATTGAGGTTAAAGATGAAAAGTGACAGTACAGACGAATAATAAAACTAGAGATTTAATTTCAATTTTCGCCAAAAAGAAAGGGAATGGAAATTATTTGGGTATTGAAACAGTTAATTACAATTTCAACATGCAGCTTTGATTAAAAGTATAAAAAATAACGTACATCCATTAATCATTAAAAAAAGAATTATTTTTAGATGAGAGTCCCCCAGTACACGACATTAAATTATCGGAATTCTTCCATATTTTTTGTCATCTTTTTATAGAAAATGATCGAAATTCTATTTTCTGCAATTAGAATTAGCTGCGAAACGATAATAATTAAGCATCTCGTTCTTAGCAAAGATGATCACAGTTATAGCATCTCTGGATTTAGTACATAACGATCCGCGAAAGCGTTCCAACAACGTCCAGTCCAGTTTCAATCCCACAGCAGATGCTCAACTAGCGCATGCGCATAAGATGGTACAGGAACCGTACATGAACTGATCCATGAACCGCTTGTTGGAACGAACCTATAGAGGCTCGAATCATGGTTCCGGCACCTTTCTGTTGTATTTTTCATTATAGAACCGAAAAATGTGTTAATAACTTATATTTCTCCTTGAACTACGCTTAAGCCTTGAAAGTTGGACGAAAAAGGGGTTAAAAACGACAAAATTGCCAAGCACTGGACAGTAATCATTTCTCCGTCCGCTATAATATTCCACCACATTTTTCTCCAGAAGAAAAGCACTGGATGTGGATAATACGAGAGAGAGTCAAAAAGTAACCTCAATAATTGTTTTATTAATTGAATATGTACAACAAGTCTACAAACACTTCATCATTTTTAACACAGTATAACAGGAACACTTGCATTGAACGTAGTTGGGACTATGTTGAAAAGTGATAAAGTGTTTGTAGTCTTATTGCACATATTCAATTAATAAAACAATTATTAAGGCAAATTTTTTACTCTCCGTCGTATTATTGTACGAGTATAAAATTATACAGAAGCATAGTTTTATCATTATTAATATTATTATGCTGTATACCTTTACTTTTCTCCTTGAATTACTCATGTTTCCCTTGTCTTCTCCTTCCATTCTCCTTGTCTTACATCTTGTTATTCATGTATTCCCCTTGTTCTCCATGTATTCCCCTTCTCCTCCTTGTACTCTGCTTCTTCTCTTTGTCTTTGCCTTGTTCCTTGTATTCTGCTTCTTCTCTTCGCATTCCCCTTGTTCTTCTCGTCTGGTCCTTTTTCTCCTTGTATTCCCCTTCTTCTCCTTGCCTTCCCTTTCGTCTCCCTGTATTCTGCTTCTTCTCATTGTCTCCCCCTTTTCTCCTTGTAATTCCCCCTTTACCTTGCATTCCCCTTGTTCTTCTTGTATCCCACTCGTTCTGCTTGTACTCTCCCTGTTTTACTTGTTATTTTCTTGCTCTCATTCTACTTTCCTTATTCTTCTTGCATTCCCATTTTTTCTCGGTGTATTTCCCTTGTTCTTCTTGTATTTCTCTTTTTCTCCCTGTATTCCCCTTGTCATTATTCTTGTATTCCACGTCTTCTTTTTGCCTTCCCCTTTTCCTTGTATTCCCCTTGTTCTTGTATTCCCTTTGTTATTCTTGTATTCCCCTTGTTCCTCTTACCTTCCCATTGTTCTTGTATTCCCCTTGTTATCCTTGTATTCCCCTTATTCTTCTTGCCTTCCCCTTATTCTCGTTTTATTCTTCTTGTATTCCCCTTGTTCTGTATTCTTTTTCACCTTGTATTCCCCTTGTTATCCTTGTATTCCCCTTATTCTTCTTGCCTTCCCCTTGTTCTCGTTTTATTCTTCTTGTATTCCCCTTGTTCTGTATTCTTTTTCACCTTGTATTTCCCTTGTTATCCTTGTATTCCCCTTATTCTTCTTGCCTTCCCCTTGTTCTCGTTTTATTCTTCTTGTATTCCCCTTGTTCTGTATTCTTTTTCACCTTGTATTTCCCTTGTTATCCTTGTATTCCCCTTATTCTTCTTGCCTTCCCCTTGTTCTCGTTTTATTCTTCTTGTATTCCCCTTGTTCTGTATTCTTTTTCACCTTGTATTCCCCTTGTTATCCTTGTATTCCCCTTATTCTTCTTGCCTTCCCCTTGTTCTCGTTTTATTCTTCTTGTATTCCCCTTGTTCTGTATTCTTTTTCACCTTGTATTTCCCTTGTTATCCTTGTATTCCCCTTATTCTTCTTGCCTTCCCCTTGTTCTCGTTTTATTCTTCTTGTATTCCCCTTGTTCTGTATTCTTTTTCACCTTGGATTCCCCTTGTTATCCTTGTATTCTCCTTATTATTCTTGCCTTCCCCTTGTTCTCGTTTTATTCTTCTTGTATTCCCCTTGTTCTGTATTCTTTTTCACCTTGTATTCCCCTTGTTATCCTTGTATTCCCCTTATTATTCTTGCCTTCCCCTTGTTCTCGTTTTATTCTTCTTGTATTCCCCTTGTTCTGTATTCTTTTTCACCTTGTATTCTCCTTGTCCTTCTTGTCTTCCCCTTGTTCTCAGTGTATTCCCCTTGTTCCGTATTATTTTCCACCTTGTATTCTCCTTGTCCTTCCTGTCTTCCCCTTGTTCTCATTGTATTCCCCTTGTTCTGTATTCTTTTTCACCTTGTATTCTCCTTGTTATGTATTCTTTTTCACCTTGTATTCCCCTTGTTATCCTTGTATTCCCTTTGTTCTTCTTGACTTCCCTTTGTTCTCGTTTCATTCTTCTTGTATTCCCTTTGTTCTGTATTCTTTTTCACCTTATATTCTCCTTGTCCTTCTTGTCTTCCCCTTGTTCTCAGTGTATTCCCCTTGTTCTGTATTATTTTCCACCTTGTATTCTCCTTGTCCTTCCTGTCTTCCCCTTGTTCTCATTGTATTCCCCTTGTTCTGTATTCTTTTCCACCTTGTATTCCCCTTGTCCTTCTTGTCTTCCCCTTGTTCTCATTGTATTCACCTTGTTCTTGGTAATGTTTGTGGTAATGATCATATTGTAGTAATGGTAGTATTGATCTAATGATGGTAATGGTAGCGGTATTGGTGATCGCAATAATGGTTACAGTGAAGATAATTGCAATACTGTTAATAAATATTATTTACTCGGGAGGAAATTAAACACAGAATAAATATGGGAAATGCTGTTATTATTCGGTTGAGAAGCTTCTATTATCCAGTCTGCTGTCAAAATCTGAAAGTTAGAATTTATAAAACAGTTATATTACCGGTTGTTCTGTATGGTTGTGAAACTTGGACTCTCACTTTGAGAGAGGAATATAGGTTAAGGGTGTTTGAGAATAAGGTGCTTAGGAAAATATTTGGGGCTGAGAGGGATGAAGTTAAACGAGAATGGAGAAAGTTACACAACGCAGAACTGCATGCATTGTATTCTTCACCTGACAATTAGGAATATTAAATCCAGACGTTTGAGATGGGCAGGGCATGTAGAACGTATGGGCGAATCCAGAAATGCATATAGAGTGTTAGTTGGGAGGCCGGAGGGAAAAAAACCTTTAGGGAGGCCGATACGTAGATGGGAAGATAATATTAAAATGGATTTCAGGGAGGTGGGATATGATGATAGAGAATGGATTAATCTTGCTCAGGATAGGGACCAATGGCGGGCTTGTGTGAGGGCGGCAGTGAACCTCCGGGTTCCTTAAAAGCCAGTAAGTAAGTAATGAATAATTATTATAGTAGGTATTATATTGCTGTTAAATGCAGAGACGAAAATAACAGTGAAGTAAAAGTTGAACAACAACAGTAACAACAGAAAACCGAATTTCTAGAGAGAAACCAGTTCAGAGCGCTTTATCCACGACGAAGCTCGCATCTGGCGTGTGGTCGAGCAGTCTGCTGCAAACGAACAGCCGTCGTCCTGTGTCACCTGGATTACAGCAATTAAGCTGCAAACTTATTGCATTAGCGTTGATTTGGCATCAGCATTCCGCGCGCTGCCGTCGGCCGAGCCCTGCATACGGATGAGCATCGCAAAACAGCGGAGACGACATAAATCTCTGAGCGCGGTCTCCTTTTCATTCACTTCTCCCAGCCACTTCCATTAGCTGCAGACATTTTCGTAATAAGATGCGTGTCTGTCAATCACTGTGACCCAGAATTACAACAATACGCAGATTACAATAATTTTCATGAAAAAATAAAAATCCTTGGCGATCATGAATAGTCATCGGATTTTATGATTTACTGGATAGCTTATTTTTGGCTTCTGAAAAAGCATATTATTATTATTATTATTATTATTATTATTATTATTATTATTATTATTATTGTCGAAGACGGGTCTGAACCTCTCAAGTGATACCAAGAAGACACCACTTATGAGGTAAATGGGCCAGGAGATTATTATTATTATTATTATTATTATTATTATTATTATTATTATTATTATTGTCGTCGAACACAGGCCTGGACCTGACAAATGATACCAAGAAGGCGCCACGTATGAGATGACTAGGCCAGGAGATTACTACTACTACTGTTATTATTATTATTATTATTATTATTATTATTATTATTATTATTATTATTATTATTGTCGAAGAAGGGTCTGAACCTCTCAAGTGATACCAAGAAGACAACACTTATGACGTAAATGGGCCAGGAGATTATTATTATCATCATTATTATTATTATTATTATTATTATTATTATTATTATTGTTGTTGTTGTTGTTGTCGTCGTCGAAGACAGGTATGGACCTGACAAGTGATACCAAGAAGGCACCACGTATGAGGTAACTAGGCCAGGAGATTATTATTATTATTATTATTATTATTATTATTATTATTATTATTATTATTATTATTATTATTATTTGAAGTTACAGGAGAATGGAGAAAGTTACACAACGCAGAGCTGCACGCACTGTATACTTCACCTGACATAATTAGGAACATTAAATCCAGACGTTTGAGATGGGCAGGACATGTAGCACGTATGGGCGAATCCAGAAATGCAGATAGAGTGTTAGTTGGGAGGCCGGAGGGAAAAAAACCTTTGGGGAGGCCAAGACGTAGATGGGAGGATAATATTAAAATGGATTTGAGGGAGGTGGGATATGATGGTAGAGACTGGATTAATCTTGCTCAGGATAGGGACCAATGGCGGCTTATGTGAGGGCGGCAATGAACCTCCGAGTTCCTTAAAAGCCAGTAAGTAAGTAAGTATTATAATAATAATAATAATAATAATAATAATAATAATAATTATTATTATTATTATTATTATTATTATTATTGTCAAAGACAGGTCTGAACCTCAGAAGTGATACCAAGAAGGCACAACTCATGGGTAGGGAAAGGAAGTTCATGCATTCGCATATTTGTTCTCTATCGTTGTGTGAATATGCTGAAAGATTATCTGCATGAATCACAAATTTCTGAATACAATGATATTACTTTTATTGTGCATAAAAGTACATATTTTGCCTTTATTTATAAAAACATCATATTTTAATATTTATGCAGGAAATCTGCATATTATGTATGTTTATTTATCTTTCCCTAATTTTTAAAAGTGTGTAACCTCATAAACACGACTAATTTATGTTTATGAATTTTGAACGTAACGATGACGCCCTCATAGGGAGCCTCTCAAGTTAGCAATTGGTATTCCTCTACTGCAGTCTGTAGCAGATTTCGATAGAACAATATCCAGTTTAACATCAGTTCCAGGAAATGTAGGAGATAAAGTGAACGAGAAAACAGCAAATATTCTTTTCAAAAACCCTGGCTATTATCAACTTACAGAAATTCAAGATATTCTCGAAGGAAAAACCCCCCAAAAACCAACAAAATTTTCTGTAGAACAGCTCACAGCTTTTGTGCAAGCCCCTCTTACTTCTTGTGACGTAGAACGAAGTTTTTCGCGCTACAAAGCTATGCTGAGAGACAACAGGCGAAGAATGACAACAGAAAACATACGTCACTGCTTAGTTGTGAACTGTAACAGCATAAATGGAGCATTCAGCAATGAGGCAAGCACTTCAAAATCCACAGACTAAACGTAAGTTGCCTATACTTTATTATTCTGTTAAAATAATCTCAGACTGATAGTGCATATTTTGTAGCATATTTATCTATTTTTACAACATAAATGCATATATATTCTTCACGTTTCTTTTCTTTTACAAATTCGTCCGATTACGTAAGCCAGTTAAAACGGCTAGGGGGAGGAAAATGCCGTGCTGAATACAAGTTACTCTACCATCATGCTGGTTGGATGATCATTAAGTTCTGAAGAGGTATGTAGATGTGAGACCAGCAGTAGGCTGGTAGATTTTGGCCCTTAATAGGCTGTCGCGCAACGATTTAATTTAATTTATAAAATTCGTGGGAATATTAACTTGGAAACCATCTGACTGATTGCTTTTCCGCTCACGGACGCAGAGATCAGGAAGCAATGAGCCGGCGTCCGTTCTGGGCTAAGCTCCAGTGAAGAAGAAAAACTCCTGTCTTCCTGGAGAGGCCAGGCTCGATAGATGAAGATCAACAGGTAACTACACGTGATTCAATTCTGCAATCTTCTCGTTCCACGTAGCCATGAAGCACTTACCGCAAGATGGCAGAGCCAGGTTTCCAAACTTTGTAATTAAGTGGTGCGACCTGTCGCAACAGGGTTTCACACCCTAAAAGGTTCTATAGAGGATGTTTCAGAATAACTATTTCACATTTTCAGATTTTTTTTTTTACAGAATATGTAAGTAAACATTTTTCAAGTAACTGCTTCAAATTCTGAAAATGCACTCCAACGAGCTCTGTTTGAATTGCAGAAAATAATAGAGGTGTATAACTTCGAAATTTAAACTAATAAAACAGAATCTATGACATTCCAGGGTCCAACGCAAATTCGTTGCAAGTTTGTTATTAATAATAGATTGATTAAACAAGTCAACCAGTTTAAATTCATTGGTTACACACTATCGCCTTTTGAAGAAGCGGATGTCAAACAAAAAACGGAAATATTCAACCGAATGTGTGGTACAATAACTAGAACTTTAAAAAACAAGGCAAGGAAGGAAACAATGTTGAAGTTTTATAAGACGATGGCAGTACCAGCGGGTTTATATGGAGCAGAATCGTGGGTCCTCACCAATAGAGATAAAAGTAGAATTCAAGTTGCATAAATGCGGTTCCTTCGCTCAGTGATGGGTGTAACAAGGAGGGACGGAATACGAAACGAAGAAATTAGGCAATCACTGAATATCTACAACTTAAACAACAAAATTGTGGAATATAGACAGAACTGGAGATCCCATGTGGAACGAATGAGTAATGAAAGACTGCCTAAATTAATCTTCGGGTATCAACCTAAGGGCTTCCGTAGTATTGGTAGACCAAGAAAACGATGGCAAGACCAAGAATAAGGAATATGTATGAAGTTCGCAACAGGTCGAGAGGCCTAAAGCGTGATGGTGATGATGATGATGATGATGATGATGATGATGATGACATTTTTCATGGTAAAGTTGTGGGTGTCGTATCGAGGTAATACAGTAAAAGTCAAAACTCTTCATTGACTTATTATCGTCCATGGTTGTCTTTAATTGTGTTTCTAGCTGTTCCCGTTAACATGGAAACACTAAAGGCTGGTTCACAATAAACCGGGAACGGAAACGACAACGAGAACGAGAACGGAAATATTGTTAAAATAAATGTATTTAAATGTGAACATTCACAATTAACTATTGTGAATGGTCACATTTAAATAAATTTATTTTAACATTTCCGTTCTCGTTACAGCTTACTGTAATGCTAATGAGACACAGCGAATTTATGCGGTGCAACATGGTCAGCGCCATATTCCCTGTCATAAAACATTTCCAAAACTGTATCAACGTCTTTAGACATCAACATTGTCGAGAAACTGTCGTGGCGCGATGTATGTGTGAAGAGTTTTTGTTAGTGGAATAAAGTAAACGGCCAACATCTGCCAGTTACTTTTCAACTGAAATTATCTATAACTATCTCTACCTAGAAGAATAAATATAAATTGTTCCTCCTCGTTATCGTGGGCATCAAGAAGGATAATGCGTCAATTGTAAAGTGTTGAAAATGGGATTTTCCATTTGAATGACAAAGTATAATAGTAGTCAGTCATGAAAAAAACTTAATCATAACACCAAATACGTAAAATAACTAAAAGATGGAAAACAATTTTGTATGTCTCATCGGGAAAGAACGACGGAGGTGTGCGTATTGCTTATCAACCGGAAGAAAATGAATCATATGCCATCCAGAATATCACAAGATCTGCCGCGCGTTTCCGTGCTGTCCTTGATGACTTATTTTCTGTCACATCCGGAAAAATCACGTGCAGTAGTGAAAGATGAAACTTTCGAATTTCCTTGAAATTAGGAAATGCAACTGAATGCTGATTCTCTTCCTTTCGTTTCACACAAATCATATTTCAATGAGTAAATGAATGGATAATCGGACCAACAGGAAGATGGACGAGCGGGTCGACAGAAGGGCGAAGATGGACAGATGGCAAATGATGGACAGAAGGGCGAAGATGGACAGATGGACGAATGATGGACAGGAGAGCGAAGATGGACAGATGGGCATATGATGGACAGAAGGGCGAAGACAGACAGATGGA
The DNA here is from genome assembly GCF_040183065.1 of Periplaneta americana. Classification (NCBI taxonomy): domain Eukaryota; kingdom Metazoa; phylum Arthropoda; class Insecta; order Blattodea; family Blattidae; genus Periplaneta; species Periplaneta americana. Next base: position 36,186,497 of record NC_091118.1, on the reverse strand, counting down.
CGAATGATGGCTAGAAGAGACAGATGGGCGAATGATGGATAGCTGGATGGATGGACGGACGGATAGATGGATAGATGGGCAAACGAACGAAAGGATGGATGAGTGAACGGACGAATGGCTAGATGAGCGAACGGACGATGGATGGACGAGCGAACGGACGATGGATGGACGAACGGACGGACGATGGATGGACGAACGGACGAATGGATGGATGAGCGAACGGACGAATGGATGGATGAGCGAACGGACGAATGGATGGATGAGCGAACGGACGAATGGATGGATGAGCGAACGGACGAATGAATGGATGAGCGAACGGACGAATGGATGGATGAGCGAACGGACGAATGGATGGATGAGCGAACGGACGAATGGATGGATGAGCGAACGGACGAATGGATGGATGAGCGAACGGACGAATGGATGGATGAGCGAACGGACGAATGGATGGATGAGCGAACGGACGAATGGATGGATGAGCGAACGGACGAATGGATGGATGAGCGAACGGACGAATGGATGGATGAGCGAACGGACAAATGGACGGATGAGCGAACGGACGAATGGATGGATGAGCGAACGGACGAATGGCTGGATGAGCGAACGGACGAATGGATGGATGAGCGAACGGACGAATGAATGGATGAGCGAACGGACGAATGGATGGATGAGCGAACGGACGAATGGATGGATGAGCGAACGGACGAATGGATGGATGAGCGAACGGACGAATGGATGGATGAGCGAACGGACGAATGGATGGATGAGCGAACGGACGAATGAATGGATGAGCGAACGGACGAATGGATGGATGAGCGAACGGACGAATGGATGGATGAGCGAACGGACGAATGGATGGATGAGCGAACGGACGAATGGATGGATGAGCGAACGGACGAATGAATGGATGAGCGAACGGACGAATGGATGGATGAGCGAACGGACGAATGAATGGATGAGCGAACGGACAAACGGCTGGCTGGGCAAACTGACGAATTGATTGATTGTGAACGGACGGATGGATGAATGGGCGAACGGACAAATACTGTATAAAAATGGATATGCGAACAGATGAACAAATGAAAGGATGGGCGAACGATTGGCAGATGGATGAAAGAAATGATAGATGGGCGAGCAGACGATGGATGGATGGGGAACGGACGAATGAATGAATGGGCGAACGGATAAATATATGAATGATGGGAGAACGGATGAACAGATGGATGAATCGGCGAACGAACAGAAGATGGATGGCTGAATGATCGGATGGATTAATAGACTGGCAGCCGAAAGGTTGGATAGATGAATGTATGCATAGGCCTAATATGAACGGACGAACTGCCCAATAGATTAATAATGGGCGAACGAATTGATGGATGGGCTAACTAACGGATAGATGAATGAGCGAATAGACAGATAGATGGATGGGGAACGAACGGATAAATTAATATACTGGTAGCCGAACGGCTGCATATATGGATGAATGGATGGATGGAAGGATAGATGGACGAATAGATGGATGCCAAACGGCCCAATAAATGGATAAATGAGCGGCTGGATGAGTGAACGGATGGATAGAATGATAGGCGAAAGGACAGATGGATTGGCGAACGGCTCAATAAATGGATAGATGGATGAAAGAATGGATGAATGGAAGAACGGTCTGATAAAATAATGTATGGGTGAACGAACAAATATATAGATGATATATCGATGGACGAACTAGCGGATGGATGTACACGGACGGACGGACTAACTATCGAATGGATGGTGGATAGACGGACTAAAGGAAGGTCGAGATGGACGAACGGATGGATAAATGTGTGGAAGAAATGAATTAGTGGTTGGTTAGACGAGCGAGTAAACGGATTGATTGAAGGAAGAACCGACAATAATTGGATGGATAGTTGGACAAATTGATGGATGAGTGGGAGGATGGGTGACCTGAAGAAAAAAGATGAAGGGACAAACTCAAGAATGATTCAATTAAGCCTAAGTAAATTAATAAATGTGCGGACTTTTTAATGGATGAATAAATGGATTAACGAAGCGATTAAGATATACATCGACTCTAGAAATGACATAGTTCTTCAAAATTTTGGCAAATAATGTTTTTGCCTCATCTGGAAGTTCATTTCTTGTAATTTTTCACAAATATATAAATTGTATCCATTATGTCAATAATTTTATAATTATTTTTGCATGTATAATATAAGTGCACTATACATTCTATATCTTACGCCATCTTCAGTGCCTCTTCCCTTCTAATGTATTTCACATTTTCCGACATTTATTATCCCCCCCCCCCACGAACAAAAATTAGACTTCCAATAAATTGGGCAAAAGCTTTCATTGAGGTACTAAATTAAATCTTACACATGTGGCTATGTAGTAAACTAAAATTATTGTTTTCAATTGATTATAATTATTTTATTCCAATATATATTATATATTTATTTCATTCAGGCGATAATGCGGGTGAAATGAGTCCGGGATCCAGCACCGAAAATTAACTAGCATTTGTACATATTGGGTTGAGGGAAAACCCTGGAAAAACCTCAACCAGGTAACTTGCCCCGACCGGGAATCGAACCCGGGCAACCTGGTTTCGCGGCCAGACGCGCTAACCACCGTTACTCCACAAGTGTGGACCCACAGTGTAGTGAAAGTAGGACATCTTTACATTAACCTCTACAGGAATACAGGAGATGAGGAAGCAGTTGCAAAAGATGTGAAACTGTTGTAAGATTCTGGCAGTACAATAGGAGTGTCTGTTTCCGAATGGATATTAAGTAATATCTATTAATTGATTAAGTATTCATTGTAAAAACTTGCAGATATGAAATCTTAGATGGAATACGTAATGATATTCTTCTTACTCAGTAGTAAAACGTAATCAGTAAATGCGTATTAATTTACTTTTGTGCATGTTACTTTCTGTTACGTTAGTCACACACATGTATTGACATATATTCATACATTGGGTGATCTATTCATAATTGAAATATGAAATTTTCAACGAAGCTTATCTAAAACATATTATTAATTATGCAATTTATAGTTTCATTTTGCAAATACCAAATCACAGAAAAATTGTTTAGTTTATGTCTCTATTTCCAGAGCGTAATAAAAATGTTACGTTTGTCCCACTACCTAAAATGAATATTGTATAATTAGAGTTTACATTTAAAACGTTCCTATTAATTCCATCAATAGAGCTTTATGTACTAAATAATTTATGGTACTAATATAAAAATACCAGCATTTATTATGTTTCATGTATGTATCCACAATGTATATACGATTGTTACGTTAGTAACTGTGAAATATCCCTATTTTTTTTCTAAGGTGCTTATATAATATGGCATATCTTTTGAATGTTTCAAGATAAATAAATAATTTCAGCATGTAACATTCTCCATAAAATTCTTCTCCTTTAGAGAGGCCGAGACGTAGATGGGAGGATAATATTAAAATGGATTTGAGGGAGGTGGGGTATGATGATAGAGACTGGATTAATCTTGCACAGGATAGGGACCGCTGGCGGGCTTATGTGGGGGCGGCAATGAACCTTCGGGTTCCTTAAAAGCCATTTGTAAGTAAGTAACATTCTGCATAAGTAGGGGATCATTTTGGCGAAAGAAGTTTTACACTAAGTCAATTTCTAATGGATGAATATTTAAATACTTATATAGTCACAATCATGCCATGGTATGAAAGAAAATTTCACAACCTCGAGAGGGATTCGAACCTGCGACTTCCTGTACTCCGGTCAGGCGCTCTACCATCTGAGCTATCGAATTCGTCTCACGCCAAAGGCTCGAAATTCTCCTCTCATACCAGCGACTCTATTATAGAGTACTGTCCATAGCGTCTGATCTAGTCAGCACAGCTTATGGGTGGAAAGAAACACTGTAAATGTAAACTTCATCTTTCGATGTTGGATGACGTATATACGTCCGTTGATGTGACATATTAATGAACATTTAAATACTTATATAGTCACAATCATGCCCTGGTATGAAAGAAAATTTCACAACCTCGAGCGGGATTCGAACCTGCGGCTTCCTGTACTCTGGTCAGGCGTCGAATCCCGCTCGAGGTAGTGAAATTTTCTTTCATACCATGGCATGATTGTGACTATATTTAAATATTCATTAATATGTCACATCAACGGACGTATATATACGTCATCCAACATCGAAAGATGAAGTTTAAATTTCTAATGGAGTTACATCGGTTCAGAATTTTATTAATTTTTCCGAACAAAAAAATTCTTTGGGCCCCCAAATTCGATTTTCAAGTTTGAATTATATAAATTGTTTAGTTTACTCCCAATGATCATGTCACCAAAGTTTGAAATACATTAAGGAAAAAATGTGGCTTTTCATGGTGATGTATACGGTAAAAACGGATCGGACGGTGGACGAAAAGACTGACATATGATTAAAAGGGCGGGTAAACGAACTTTTGGCTTGATTGATGGATGGAAGGTGGTGAAGGACGCAACCTAAGGCGCGGCGCACAGTAACTTACGACATACTGCACACCTGATAAGTGCGTGTTACACATAATTACGAAACGTGCACCATCCCCACCCGGAAACTATTCGGGGTGAAATGCTGCACGCATACAGATCGAGGAGTGTTCAGGGCCGACGACAGAGGTCGAGATGGTGAGTGAGAACCACGGGGCTGCGGAGTGCGTGTCGCCGAGTTTGGCACCCCTGTAGCTGGATCAAGTACCGCGCGGCCTTGGAACAGGCGGGAACAGGAACTGGGGCAAGGTCAGCCGCGACCAGGCCTCTAATCAACGCAGGTACTTGATATAGCGTATTAACTTCACTATTAACTTTGATTTATAAGCCCGAATGTTTATGGGAATCATAACTTACACTGTGCAAACAACAGATTCTTGATATTTTTCGCTTGCCAGAGTGATATCCAGTCCTGCGGTGTGAGGACGCTACATCATGGGATTTCCACACATGTCCATACACTAGAGATAATTAAAAAAAATTCAAAATGATCGTGGTACACAAGTCCATACACTAGAGATAATTTAAAAAAATTCAAAATGGCCGTGGTACACATGTCCATACACTAGAGATAATTAAAAAAAATTCAAAATGGCCGTGGTACACATGTCCATACACTAGAGATAATTAAAAAAAATTCAAAATGACCGTGATACACAAGTCCATACACTAGAGATAATTAAAAAAAATTCAAAATGACCGTGGTACACAAGTCCATACACTAGAGATAATTAAAAAAATTCAAAATGGCCGTGGTACACATGTCCATACACTAGAGATAATTAAAAAAAATTAAAAAAGGCCGTGCTACACAAGTCCATACACTAGAGATAATTTAAAAAAAATTCAAAATGACCGTGGTACACAAGTCCATACACTAGAGATAATTAAAAAAATTCAAAATGGCCGTGGTACACATGTCCATACACTAGAGATAATTAAAAAAAATTAAAAAAGGCCGTGGTACACAAGTCCATACACTAGAGATAATTAAAAAAAATTCAAAAAGGCCGTGGTACATATGTCCATACACTAGAGATTAAAAAAATTCAAAAAGGCCGTGGTACACATGTCCATACACTAGATAATTTTAAAAAAATTAAAAAGGCCGTGGTACACATGTCCATACACTAGAGATAATTAAAAAAATTAAAAAAGGCCGTGGTACACAAGTCCATACACTAGAGATAATTTAAAAAAAAATTAAAAAGGCCGTGGTACACAAGTCCATACACTAGAGATAATTTTAAAAAAATTAAAAAAGGCCGTGGTACACAAGTCCATACACTAGAGATAATTAAAAAAAATCAATATGGCCGTGGTACAGGGTTTATCAAACTTCTTAGCCACGTGACCCCACAAAACGCACAATAATAATAATAATAATAATAATAATAATAATAATAATAATAATAATAACAATAACAAATTAATAGATCGCGAATCCCCTTGCGAATTTATTATTATTATTATTATTATTATTATTATTATTATTATTATTATTATTATTATTATTAAACTAAGAAAAAGAAACCGTGGTTTGATGAAGATTGTTCCATGATAGCAGAAAGAAGAAAACAGGCAAAACTGAAATTCGCGGGTGCTCGTGTAAAGGGGGTTAAGTCAAATTGTAAGGTATGTAAACTTCTCTCCTTTGGTACTGAACAAAACCCCTTTGTCACAAAATATGGAGCACTGGAACTGCATCATGGATGGAAGAATGACTTAACCCCTTTAACACAAGAGAAAAGTAATTGTGGATAGTTCAAATCTGTACTTATTCCAGTTTAGACAAATCATACTTAACCCCCTTTACACGAGCACCTGCGAAATTTTACAGGATCCAGCTGAGGCGAATAGAGATAATTATTTCAATGAAAGACGGGAAGCAAGTCACATACTTAGGAATAAAAAGAGAGGTTACTTGAAGGAAAAACTGAATGAGGTAGAAACAAATAGCAAGAATAAAAACATTAGAGATTAATATAAGGGCATAAAGGAATTTAAGAACGGATAGTCCACACCTGTGGAGGAACGGTTAGCGCGTCTGGCCGCGAAACCAGGTGGTTCGATTTCCGGTCGGGGCAAGTTACCTGGTTGAGGTTTTTTCCAGGGTTTTCCCTTAACCCAATATGAGCAAATGCTGGGTAACTGTGTTGTATAGAAATGTCAAAGTAAGTTCGAATTTTTCACGATTTCGAATTAAAAACGTTGCATTAGACAACCTCAACTGTACATCAAATACATGCTCAGTAGAACGAGATGCAACAACTATGACGAAATTAAAATATCAACAGAGGAAAAGAGAAACATGGCTGAATTGACAAGCAGAGGCTTTTAGAATTGATTGATTTATACTGCTGTAGTAGAATTCATAACAGCAAACTCTGTTCCTTCAGGCAATAGGCTGTGCAAGAAACCAGCAACATCTCCAATGTCGAAGTGTTTTTTCTTACTGTTGGAATTCCTATACGTTAAAGTTAAACGCTTTAGCATACCTCCACGTAGGAGAGGCAATGGCAGGCGAATAGCCCGGAGTTCCCCTGCGTGATTCAAAGCAACGCGGCGAGGACAAGCAACCTGGTCGAAGTGCGTGGAACTAAAGGGAATCACCCGAGATGACATCTGTTCGAGGTGCGGTCCAGATTGCGTCATCGCAAACAGCTCTGACGCCACTTAAATTGTTTGAATGTATCTCTTCAGAACCAGTTCTATCTAGCGACTTCTCTGTAAAGACACGGTGGTTGGATCTACAGCTGACAGTCTAATTTTTAAAAACCTTTTCTGCTTGATACATACAGTACACAAGTGTTTTGTCCATGGGCAGGTTTTTCACTACAAATCCAGCATTCTCTAACCTTTCCTATTTTCTGCCTTCCTCTTAATCTCCGCATATGATCCACAGATCTTAATGTCGTCTATCATCTGATATCTTCTCCTGCCCCGAACTTTTCCCCGTTCACAATTCCTTTCAGTAGGCAGTTTCTTCTCAGCCAGTGACCCAGCCAATTCCTTTTTCTCTTTCTGATCAGTTTCAGCACCATTCATTCTTCACCCACTCTTTCCAACACAGCTTCATTTCTTATTATGTCTGTCCACTTACACGCCCCATTCTTCTCCATATCCACATTTCAAATGCTTCTAGTCGTTTCTCTTCACTTCGTCGTAATGTCCATGTTTCTGCACGATACAATGCCACACTCCACATACAGCATTTCACTAGTATCTTCCTTGGTTCTTTTTCCAGAAGATGCTCCTTTTTTTTAAAGCTTCCTTTGCCATTGCTATCCTCCTTTTGACTTCCTGGTATACCTTATTTTATTTCAAGGAGTGCAGTTCGGTGGCTCCTTTGAACACCCATTTACAGATTTATGACTTCCTACACAAACAACTCTGACAATTCCATCCTGTCCCCTCGTCCCAACATTGCACAGTTGCCAGAATCCTGATGACCTTCGAAATTATGCAATGAAACTGACGGGATTATTGGAATTCGGAAGAGATGCGGCAACTCTGCCTCCACGTGGATTTGACGGGCACCTGTCAATTTTTCTGAACGAGGGTTGTGATTGGTTACTAACAAGAGAAGACAAGATTTCCGTCATAGTAAGTAAGACATTTATTTATGACAACCAATTAGTAGGGGGCAGTAGAAGGTCTGTCGGCAAAGTCCTTTCTATGAAACTGCACTCCATGAAAAAAAATAGAGTATAGCAGCTCACGTTACTGGTTATAGTACATCCCAAGTATTTCAAGCTGTTCACTTGCTCTACTGTCTCATTTAGAATTAGCCAGTTTACTTCTTTATTTTTCCTGCGACAACCATGGTCTTCGTCTTGTCTGATAATAACCACAAATTTCTTGATTTTAATACCAAAAATATTCAATAGAGTAATAATATGCGACTACAAAAAAAAAAAAAAGGAAAATTTCAATGAAAACATGCTACTGCAGAATTATGTGTAGAGAAATTTTAAACTCGCAAATGGTTTCTCGCGTCACGAAGAAAGGAAGTACAGTATATTCACAATACCAACTAAAGGCTGGTTCACAATAAACCGGGAACGGAAACGGAAACGGCAACGGGAACGAGAACGGAAATATTGTTAAAATAAATGTATTTAAATGTGAGGATTCACAATTAACTATTGTGAACGTTCACATTTAAATACATTTATTTCAACATTATTTCAGTTCTCGTTCTCGTTGTCGTTTCCGTTCCCGTTTTATTGTGAACCACCCTTAACTAGCTTTGATGTCTGACCACACCGACATATTGTTTGAAACATCCGAAAATGCATCTGCACATGCACTTACAAGGAACAATCAACAAGTTTCCGGACTCCCCTGAAAGTAGGGAACACAAAGGACATGGGAAACTGAGAATTTATCTAAAGTCAGGTAAACATCTGGAATCTATACTAAATACATCACTTTAAACACAGAGAAGAAGACTAACCATAAGGTGTATATGGAGAGATTCCAGGAAAAATCGCAATAGAGGTCCTTGACAAAATCACGTGTAGAAGCTCAGTTCTTGAAGACAATCTGAAGCTGTTTGATAGACTGACTCAGTAGGCATGGAAGCAATGATCTTCAGTGACACGCACATGTATGTTTAATGGTACAATAAATACAATTGCAGAATAGAAATATATTGATTGCGATTTGTATATTTTTTACTGTTGTATGAAGTCCTTTTAATATTAAATGTTCAGCACATCACCACCACTTCGCTACAATGCTATATAGTATTTCTTCTGGATGAGAAATAATGTACAATCATGATGCTACGAAGTGGCAGATGTGAATGTTTTCGTAAAAGACAAATATTTTTCCGAGATCAAAAATACAGCGATGCATTGCTACGAAATAGCGGTGGTATACTGAACATTTAACAACTTAATTTTTCATTTTTCGAAACATCAACCATTACATCATCTATTTTACTTTTTTCAGATGTACTGCTACCACCACTACTAAATACTTGTTCGAAAGCTTTAACGTTTCATTGCACTATACTGCTTGCTCTGTGCGAATCATAGGCCAAATCATACATAAGCGTAGCTTAAATGATACTGAATGCTACTGGTCCAATGACAAATAATGTATTTACTATTAATACTCTTAATGAAAAAGAATAATCTGTTTCACTGAAGTGGAATGAAAAAAATAATTTTACGAGAAGTAAAAGAGGAAAACAAAGTATCGTATTTTAATGTGCTTAATAGTGTATTCTGAAGTTGAAAGTCCATTCGTTTTTTTTTTTTTAATTGTGGTTTTGAACATTAAGTTTCATTTGTTACGTATCCGATATTGACATTTGAAGGGAAAAAAAAGTAATCGCACATGGGTTTCAAGGTTACAGACATGTATCCCTGCCTACACACTTGGATAGGAAACAACAATACAATAATAAAAATGATCGCTTCGAGCTGTATTGCTATTTATTTTTGTATTATTTTTATTGCGATATTAAAAAGTAACAGAATTTTGCGTAAAATTAATGTTCTTCTTTTCTGTAAAAAAAAAAAAAAAAAAAAGGACAAAGTTTTAAACTTAAAACATTTAACAACCGGTTCTACGAATTGTGACAAATTTAATAAACGGTTGGGACCCATGAACATCTATAGCTTGCAAAACAACTGTAAGATTTCATCCATTTGGAATGTAAACTTAATGGAACACACGGGTGAAATTTGGCCGAAAGTTTGAAAAAATGCAATTCTGTGTCTTTATGCTTATACTTTCTAGTTTCAAGTCCGCCGAGTTAGCTCTGTGGTAGCGCGTCTGTCTCCAGACTAACCGGCCCGGGTTCGAATCCTGGCGGTGTCAGAAATTTTCATGTAAAGGTTCTACCTCGGGATTATCAGAGGTGGCGATGCACAACTTCTAACCACAAGATAGTGCACCAATATGCCTGGGTTAAATCCCAAATCTCTCCGGAGTGCATCACTCACCAATCAATCTGAAATTACAAGTTGATGATACACAGTGACGAGATGAAGATGAATCTTAACCACGAGGTCAACTAGTCGTCCAACCTGAACTAATGGTAGTGTCTTTTCCTTGTTAGTCACAACGCCATTTTATGCCCTTGCACAAGTGACGCTACCGTGGCTTTTGGAATCTATCTAAGGAGTAACGCTCTTGGTATAGCTCGTGCAAGGAACGATTACCGAAAAGCAATGGTGGCGTTGCTGTCTGTTTTGACGTGTGTATGTAAGCACGCCAAGGGGGCGAGAGGTACGAGCCAATGGAAGTACTGTCTCTTCCAAGAAAATGAACAGATGAGGACATCGCTGTGGAAATGAAGAATGTGAAATGATTAGCCTAAAAGTGTCCCGTTAAGGGCAAAGGTCTCCTCCTATAGAGGGAGAGCTCTATTTGTCTCACGCGGTGAGCTACTCCGCGTAAGAGATGTTTACAAACTTGGAATTGTTCACTTGGTTCACATTTTGCACTGTTGGATATTGTTCGCTTGTTTCTGTCGCACTGGTTTTAGTCGCTGTTCACTTGTCTTCTTAGGTTTTTCCAGTCTTCCCTATGTCTTGCTCTGCTTGACCAATGGCTTCCTACACGTTCACTGAAGAGGTAGGCCCATCTTCTTCTTGGTCTTCCGCGTGATCTCTTGCCAATGCGGGGATCCCATAGTGTGACTTTCTGCGTCCATCTTCCGTCTCTAAGTCGTGCAACATGGCCTCCCCACTTCCATTTGGTGTTGGTGGTTTGCAGTGCTGGATCTTTAATAGCTGACATCTTTTGTAGCACTTCGTTTGGAACTCTGTCCCTCAGTGATAAGCCTAATACCCTTCTCAGCATCTTCATTTGGCATATTTGGAGACTGTTACGAAAGTTTGGCAGTGAGAAACCATGTCTGACACCCATATAACGATAAAGAATGTAGCAAGAGAAAAATTCGAAGCTAATTAAACGCGCAACATACGCTTACGAATGAAATAATAATACCGTGCGATACAAGACACGTATTCACATGCAATGGAACAAACTAAAGTGTAATGTAACTATCACAGCGCAAGACTGATTCTATCGATGTCATTTCTCTTCCGACTGTACTCTTGAATATCATTCAAACTACCTCGTGATCTTTCCTGTCGCCCGCTCTTCCTTATCGCATTGTTTGGTTCGCATTCTTTCCGTCGTTATTCCCTGCTTGCAAGATCTATAGCGTCCGATGCCATCGTGACTTTTGGAGTATAACTAATGAATCACGCTCATGAGCGCATCTGGAAGCCACGCCAAGTACATTGATTGGATTAGAATTTTGACCGATAATCCTTATTAGTAACACACATACAGTACACTCATGATTCGACCGGCCACTGTAGGCTAGTTTGCTGTCTTGTACAAAATATGAGGATGAGACACACTTATTAAATTTGTGCGAGATCGTGCGTATTTGCTTGTTTTCCGCACAGAACCAATACGCGGTAAGTGTGAAATACCACATTCAGTATTCCCAACGTAACACACATAACAATTTCCCTCTTCTTACCGCTTAAGCATGACATTCATTTTACTGCTTTAGGCTTTTAACATATTATTTTTAGAGACGTTTAACATAGTAATAATTATAAATTGGAAACTTACCACTACAATTTCACCTAAATTGCAATGTTAATTATTGTTTTTAAATATTTGCAAAAATTAAGTAAAGTCTACTACTCCACGAAACTTATTGCATTCCTGATACAAGTAACATTAAGGAAGCCGTGAAAAAATCAACAAGATTCCAGATGCCGATGTTATTACTGCAATATGTTATATAAATAATATTGTTAAAATATTGAAATGAAAAATAAATCATTACATAACCTTACCGTTTGTTTTAAGTTCGCATTTATAGACTGGTGGGGGGGGAAGACAGACGTATATCACGGCCTGCTTGAGTATAGTAAACACAGAAAACATTTTATAGCAACAATGTTGAAGAAAGATATTTTGGTTTTCCGAAGTTGCCGTCATTAAACAGAAACCAACATGGAGATTTCATTGCAACTAATTAGAAATTCGTCGTTCAGGTATGTAATAAACGATCTTCGCACAAAATAATGTACGATACACGAGCGGTATGTTTGTTTTCATGTTCTCGGAAATTAAAAAAGCTCAACTACGTTTCGCTTTTTTCAATCTTTTCCTCGACCATGAAAACGTCAACATACCGCTCTTGTAATGTATATTACTATTACAATATTAATATCAGCCACCGGCGTGGCTCAGTCGGTTAAGGCGCTTGCCTGCCGGTCTGAAGTTGCGCTCGGGTGCGGGTTCGATTCCCGCTTGGACTGATTACCTGGTTGGGTTTTTTCTGATGTTTTCCCCAACTGTAAGGCGAATGCCAGGTAATCTATGGCGAACCCTTGGCCTCATCTCGCCAAATACCATCTCGCTATCGCCAATCTCATCAACGCTAAATAACCACGTAGGTGATACAGCGTCGTTAAATAACCAACTAATATATATATATATATATATATATATATATATATATATCAGTCACTAGCCTCATGGGCCTGTGGTCATGAGGTCCCAGGTTCGATTCCCGGTTAGAACACAGGAATGTTTCTTTAAAGGGGAATGTTCCTGTGTTCGTCCATGGTGTGGAAATCAGGTTAGGCTTACGTTAAGACCTCTCCTGCCAATTCTTAATGATAATATCATCATAATCATCGGGGCACTGTAACTCCGCCTTCCAGGCTTCCCAACCCAGAAGTGGGTTACAACTAAGCCATTGCTAGGAGAGAAGATCAGAAATGTCAAATGACAACCTGGTGGCATTGGATGACAAAATCACTCTTACCACAAAATAATAATAATAATAATAATAATAATAATAATAATAATAATAAAGTCCCTAAACTGAGTGGTTACTTATCACATCCCTGACAGCGAAAGAAGCAGGTCCGTGTTCAAATCCTGTTGGGGCAAGTTACCTGATTGAGGTTTTCAGGGGTTTTCCCTCAACTCATTAAGAGCAAATGTCGGTAACTGTCGGCGCTGGACTCTGGACTCATTTCGCCGGTATTATCACCTTCATCTCATTCAGACGCTAGATGGCCATAGCAGCTGATAAATCGTCGTAAAATAATCAATTTAAAAAAAGAACTCTTCAATTGCTTCAGTAAACGCTGGAGATCCAACGTAACTTTCCGGAATGATAAGGTCCTTCTCTATTCCTGAGTAACTGAAGAGTCACGTTACACTTGTAATTTAGAGCTTGTACTCTTGTAGGAATGAATTCTTGGAAATACCTGAAGCGCATGTGCTAACAGTTGTTACAATTCAAAATGACAAGTTCAAACATGTGTAGTAATAAGGAAAGCAATGAGAGTTTTTCTGCTTTCAGACGTAAGTTCCCCGAACTTACTCACCTAGGCTGAGAGCTACAGCAACTAGACCGGTTTTGCCCACACCTACGGGAAATGAAACTGCACAAAGTAAGGCAGGTGGCGAGACAATCGGAAGCTCTGCCGATAACATCAACCGCACGGCTCCAAGGACGGTAGCGTTCTATTAGATCCGGTGAAGCAATTACGACCAAAGTATCACTTATTACAGCCGCGAAATTACTGCCTTTCCACGTTAGGTGCTAAACTAATAACATGATCAGTAGCAGAGAGTGGTAATTCCAACATTAGCTAAAACAATTTGCACACTGTGTCAGCAAACATCGAACATAATCACTTTACTCTTTGTTCACTCACAAAATATATTGCTTTAACTATTTCCTTCATTTCTGGTTAGTTTTCAATTTTGTACATATATTCTTTGACAGTGAAATTATGTGGTCGTAGTGGTTAATAATTTATATTGCTTATTTAACAATTTGTATTAACTGTGCAACCGCCTAGCATCGATGGAATTGATGATAGTGAGATGGCATTTGGAGAGATGAGGCCGAGGATTCGCCTCACTTTTGCGTTACGGTTGCGAAGAACATCGGAAAAATCCCAACCAGTTGATCATCACAAGCGGGAATCGAACCCACGTCCGAGCAAATCGTCGGAAAATGACCCAAGATCGATAAACCATATCAATAATGTGAATTATGACGACAATTTTAATGATAATGATGATTTATTTATTTATTTAGAATATTAACGTGCAAAACAACAGCACAAGGCCAATTACAGTTTAGCACGATACAAAACAGAACAAAACAACAAATGATGATGAGAATGAATGACAGAAAATGGCAATGAGATGAAGTACAAACAATATAATAGTCTACATCAATAATTGATCAAATGCAACAGAATAGAATAGCATAAATAATTATAAAATTAGTACAATGAGATAATTGAAATAGTGGAATAGTCTACATTAATCAATTGACCAAATGCAACAAATAAATGGACAAATAATTATTAAAATTACATCAGTGAGTTAATTAAAAAATGAAGCCTGGAATAATATGAGTAATATTGTAAAGATATGCAATTGACAAGAATAGTTTGATACATATCTTAACAAATGGCATTATTAATAATACTGACATAAAAACTCAAAGATATACTACACATTAAATGGATCCAAGTTGAATCCATGCAAATTAGCATATTTAATACATCTGCAGACCGGAGAGAGAGATTTAGGATTCCTATTATGAAATATTTTATGAAATCTTAAACCCTTAGCAGGAATATGAAGACTGATATTGCTTATGAAAGATTCACAATCAATATCACCCTTAATGACTTTACAAAAAAAAAATAATAATCAAGATCCTGACGTCTGGTGAACAAACTACCTCAATTAAAATACTTGCATTTAATCTCTTAGTTATAATCGGAATTTGGTAAAAATCTATAAGAACACAAGGAAATAAATTTTCTTTGAATATTCTCCAATTTAGCCGAGTCAGTGGAAGTAATGGAGTTCCATACAACAGATGCATATTCAAGCTTGGATCTAACCAACGTATAGTATAAAATTAATAAACACATAAGAGTGGAAAAAGAATAATGATGATGATGATAATAATAATAATAATAATAATAATAATAATAACAGTCAAGGGAGAAAAGGAACTGGCCATCCTATTCCAATACCTACTAGCTTAGTCATGAGTGATACTTTATAAGGTTCCAACCTGTCTTCAGAAAGTTGACTAAACAACAACAGCAATAATTCAAAGTCCCCTTGCATTTTCAAAGCAATGAGCTACATAGAGAGAGCAATTTTTAGTTCCTTTTTACAGCATCCATTACAAAGAGAAGAATGGAAATTCGATTCCCGGTCGGGGCAGGTTACCTGGTTGAGGTTTATTCCGGGGTTTTCCCTCAACCCAATATGAGCAAATACTGGGTAATTTTCGGTGCTGGACCCCGGACTCATTTCACCGGCATTATCATCTTCATCTCATTCAGACGCTAAATGACCAAAGATGTTGATAAAGCGTCGTAAAATAACCTACTAAAAAGAATGGAAAGTGGTAGTAGTAGTAGTAGTAGTAGTAGTAGTAGTAGTAGTAGTAGTAGTAGTAGTAGTAGTAGTAGTAGTAGTAATAATAATAATAATAATAATAATAATAATAATAGTCTAGAGAAACGAAATTTGCCATTCTATCCCATTATCTCCTAGATTAGTTTTCTCATCAGTTATGCCTTTTTGGTGTCACTTATGAGTACGAGGTTCCAACCTGTCGGTGGACAGTTGACTAAACAACAACAACAACAGTGTAACAATAAATCAATGGTGCCTTGCATTCTAAAAGCAATGCGCTACATACAGAGTGCAAAAATAATGTCTGGGGGAAAGGAATTGGCCACCCCATTCCCACTATCTCCTGACTTAGTTGCCTAATGAGTGATGCCTTATTGGTGTCACTTATGAGGTTCCAACCTGTCTTCGGACAGTTGACTAAACAGTACCAACAATAGCAGTCTAACAATAATGGTCTCTTGAATTCCAAGAGCAGTGCGCTATATAAACAAAGTAACTTTCCTTTTTGCAGCTATTACAAATATGAGAATTGCAGGTAATAATAATAATAATAATAATAATAATAATTCATCCCCCTCTTATTTATTCGCCCGTTTTCATGCACTCTCTCCCTATCATAATATTAATACTCGATCACAACGTGATAACACGCTAGAAATTCCACTTCACACATTTTTCACTGTTGTTATACCTGGTAAGGTTTATCTTGTCTCAGTAGCAATAAAACCAAGTCCTTTTAAATGAGGGTGGAGATTATAGGAGGGTTGTAAATTTTCAGGATTCCTTTCAAAACCTTGTTATTGTGCAGGCTGCCGGAACTCAGTTTCTTGAAAGACAAGCTCAGTGACGAAACTACACAGTACGAAGAGAGATATTTTATTAAGTTATTTTGCGCTACAGAATGTATCCACTAGTCCCTTCCGCCACTGGATGGATGGACGGCATCGCTCCACTCCCCCATCGCCATAACAACACAGACGAAGTAAGACATATCTCCTTTCTCTCTCTTTTCACAGTGAGACAAGATACATCACACAGACTTTACCTCTCGTCACTGGAACTCTCTGCTGCCTGAAGTCAAAGGCTGCCGAGCCTTGAAATCTTTCAAATCCAATTTAGAAAAGTATCTAATGACGAGTTGCCAAACTAACTTACTGTTATGACAAGTGTTGTATTGCATGTTTTCACGTAATCACTATATTTGTGGTATTCTAGTAATACTTTATTTTATCTTTTTTAGTTTTATCATATTTCCGATAATGGTACGTCTATATTGTGATAACTTGAGCTATACGTATATAATCATACGTTCCACGCCGTGGCGTCGTGGTCTAAGGCATCCTGCCTAGGACTCGCGTTACGGAATGCGCGCTGGTTCGAGTCCTCATGGAGGAAGACATTTTCTCATGAAATTTCTGCCAGTGTATGGGATCGGTGCCCACCCAACATTGTGATGCGCTTGGAAAGCTACGATAGGTAGCAAAATCCGGTTGCAAAAGCCAGCGATAACGGCTGGGAGAATCATCGTGTTAACCACACGATATCTCCATTCTGGTTGGATGATCGTCCACCTCTGCTTCGGCATGTGGGCGTGAGGCCAGCAGCCGGCTGGTCGATCTAGGCACTCCACGGGCGGAAGCGCCACGGATTATTATTATTATTATTATTATTATTATTATTATTATTATATAAAATCATATTCCCGATAATGGTATCTCTATATTGTGATAACTTGAGCTATACGAGCCATTCAGAGCAAAAGTGGTGTAAGTCAAAATTGGGTAATGAGGTGTAAAGTAAAAATTTTGTAAAATACAACGCAAAGTAGCAATTAATGTGTCCTTCTTGCTATCCACTGACTACTAATAGCTTAAATAAATTGAATGTTAATTGCTACTTTGCGCTGTATTTTACAGAATGTTTACTTTAACCCCCATTACCCATTTTTGACTTACACCACTTCTGCTCTGAACAGCTCATATATAATCATAATTTTCCTTACTGTGTGTACCTAACAATAGTGTGTTCATTATAGGCTACTACTTCTGCTGCTACTGCTACTAGTATACTGCTATTATCATCATTGATAATAACAGTAGTAGCAGTTCATTGAGAGTTTATGAATATTATTATTGTCTTATATTTTTATACTTTGTATGTCTCATTTATTTTGACCTACTGTTCACATTTTATTATGCATTTTTCTTTCTTTCTATACGTTATATACTACATGTCTGATTTCTACTGACTTGTTGTTTATATTATGATTATCTACTTCAGTTTTGAGTGTAAAATTGTAGTGTACTTTACTTTGTAAATTTATAGTGTTCTTTTTTTGTGTCGCAGTTTTACTCCTGGTTGAGTGTTACAGAAGGCCGTATGGCCTTAACTCTGCCAGGTTAAATAAACCATTATTATTATTATTATTATTATTATTATTATTATTATTATTATTTCTTTGCTGTGGTCGTGCCGGAGAATCAATCCCACTTCTAGGTTTATGTAGGGGTTTCGTAATAAGTTGAAAGATCGCCCCTTATCGGCTGTTTATTCAATATAAGTTATTCGCAGCTATCCTCCATATCTTGGGGCCGCCTCCTCTATCCGTAACCTGAGGACGCGCCATGCCGTGGTGATAGAAACTCACACAGGATTTACATAACACTACTTGTTTTAATTACCTCCTAACATATGTAGAGTTCGCGGGAAAAACGATGAATGTCACAGTTTTGTTAAGGTTGATGTCATTATCTAATTCATGGATCACCACGAAATTTAATGTTGTTCTTATGAAAAATGGTAAAAAGGAGAATTATCACCACGAATACAGTAATCCTTTCCTTTATTTTCTATAGAAACAGCACTACATCTTGCAGTTATAGACTCAATTAGATCATTATCTATCATTATCACATGCTCTTCATATGTGAGAAAATGTGTCATTTTACATGGAAGTTTCAATTTCTTGTGCAGGAAATGATAAGCATTAAAGATATACAGATAGGGATCGTTTTGAATCTTCTTCACCATGAGACGGGTCCTTGCCCTTATTACATCACACTTGTCTACGCTTAAAAATGCATCAGAAGGACGACTAGTGTAGAGGTAAAATGGAACAAAAAAATTAAAAGAGGAAATGAAGTGTCTGCTTGGGATGTTGGCAACTGGGAGACCTGCTCTTAGCTGCTTTGTTCTGCTGGCCTTGAGTTGCGGTTCAAGGTGGTACCAGGGGTGTGTGAATCTGCGCCAGCGGACGCGAAACAAGGAATATCCCTCCTTTCAAAATTGAGTACTACACCAATCATGCCATAATACATTTGGACGACTACATTAATGCATGTCAGAATATTTCAACCAGCCATTATTAATTCTTGACAGAAGAGTGAACGATCCGATGATGACCCGGATGATGCGGATATTCCGGTATAATGAATCATTCGGAGGATTAATTATCAACTGGTGGGTACATATTTTTTTAATTGAGTTATTTTACGACGCTGTATCAACATCTATAGTCCCGTCGCTCTAATTTCAGGCAGCCAATCGCGTTGCTGGTCGGGTACATTTAAACGTGTGCGTCTTGTGATTCGCTGATTCATTCCTTAAGGCTCGATAAATACATAATATAATCGGGCGCCATTTTAGCTCTTTCGTTGGCGTTCGCAGAAAGCACACGAAGGCGTTATTTGCCGCTCAATTATTTGCTGAATTACATTGCGTTTGATTTATTATCATAGGAGCTACGACATGATAATGTTTAACGGTGTGGCAAATAGGTTCCTCGTATGGTAGCTAGGCAACGTAAGAACAAAAATGGCGAATGATACTACCTACCTAGACTTTATAGAGCCTTCACTTTCTAAGACGTAAGCAAAGAGGCGGAGTCACGCCGGAAATAACAGCGTCGGGACTATAGGTTATTTAACGACTCAATGATATGAAGGTGATAATACAGGCGAAGTGAGTCCGGGGTCCAGCACCGAAAGTTACCCAGCATTTGCTCGTATTGGATTGAGGGAAAACCCCGGAAAAAATCTCAACCAGATAACTTGCCCCGACCGGGATTCGAACCCGGGCCATCTGGTTTCGAGGCCAGACGCGCTGACCGTCACTCCACAGGTGTGGACAATTGGTGGGTATAAATTATGCAAAATAATAGAGGAGTATGTCGTGGTCTAAGGCATTCTATGACACACGTTACGGAATACGCGCTGATTCGAATCCTCATGGGAGAAGAAATTTTCTCATGGAATTTCGGCCAGTGTATGGGACCGGTGCCCACCCAGAATCGTGATGCACTTGGGGAGCTTCGGTACCGAAATCCGGCTATGAAAGCAAGCTATAACGGCTGGGGGGATCATCGTCCTAACCACAGGATACCTCCATTTTGGTTGGATGATCGTCGACTTCTGCTTCGTCATGTGAACGTGAGGCCAAACCATATTGTTTGTCCAACATAATAATAATAATAGTAATAATAATAATAATAATAATAATAATAATAATAATAATAAAAAGTGACTTTTGAATAACCCAGTACCAGTGGCGTCTGATTGAGGCAAGTGAAGCCGGGCCTCAGTCACTTGGCTTAACTGAAATCAAATTTTGTGTTTTTATATAATATATTAGTTATTTGAATGAAACACATATCGCTGTTGAAGTATTTGATAACTTTGTAGTGTATACAGATCTGTTTTGAAGTGAAATTTGTTCATGAGGCCAGGATCGCTCGTGCCGGGTCTGGCTTGTGATGTATATAGACCTGTTTTGAAGTGAAATTTGTTCCTGAGGCCAGGATCGCTCGTGCCGGGTCTGGCTTGTGATGTATATAGACCTGTTTTGAAGTGAAATTTGTTCCTGAGGCGAGGATCGCTCGTGCCGGGTCTGGCTTGTGATGTATGTAGACCTGTTTTGAAGTGAAATTTGTTCCTGAGGCGAGGATCGCTCGTGCCGGGTCTGGCTTGTGATGTATATAGACCTGTTTTGAAGTGAAATTTGTTCCTGAGGCCAGGATCGCTCGTGCCGGGTCTGGCTTGAGATGTATATAGACCTGTTTTGAAGTGAAATTTGTTTCTGAGGCCAGGATCGCTCGTGCCGGGTCTGGCTTGTGATGTATATAGACCTGTTTTGAAGTGAAATTTGTTCCTGAGGCCAGGATCGCTCGTGCCGGGTCTGGCTTGTGATGTATATAGACCTGTTTTGAAGTGAAATTTGTTCCTGAGGCCAGGATCGCTCGTGCCGGGTCTGGCTTGTGATGTACGAGTATATAGTCCTGTTTTGAAGTGAAATTTTTTCTGAGGCCAGGATCGCTCGTGCCGGGTCTGGCTTGTGATGTATATAGATCTGTTTTGAAGTGAAATTTGTTCCTGAGGCCAGGATCTCTCGTGCCGGGTCTGGCTTGTGATGTATATAGATCTGTTTTGAAGTGAAATTTGTTCCTGAGGCCAGGATCGCTCGTGCCGGGTCTGGCTTGTGATGTATATAGACCTGTTTTGAAGTGAAATTTGTTTCTGAGGCCAGGATCGCTCGTGCCGGGTCTGGCTTGTGATGTATATAGACCTGTTTTCAAGTGAAATTTGTTTCTGAGGCCAGGATCGCTCGTGCCGGGTCTGGCTTGTGATGTATATAGACCTGTTTTCAAGTGAAATTTGTTCCTGAGGCCAGGATCGCTCGTGCCGGGTCTGGCTTGTGATGTATATAGACCTGTTTTGCAGTAAAATTTGTTCCTGAGGCCAGGATCGCTCGTGCCGGGTCTGGGTTCTGCATTTCGTATGTCTCCGCGGACTTTGATGTTGGGCTTGAAAAACAGTAGCTGAGGCACAATTCGTCTGGCCTTGTGGCATGGTCAGCTTTCACTCCTCCAACTCATGGGCCTGTCTTAAGGATAGAAGGGTGGGAATAGAGGTTGTGACTTGCCTTCCTAAATAGGCCATAAATAACATAAAAATTCCCGCTCTTTGGCAGGCAGAGACCCACACTGTTCTCTCTCTTTATGTCTCAGTTTATGACTCAAGCGGGGGGTGTTGTACTATTCTACTTCGTAGTACAGTAGTGAGTGTGGTTCAATGTTGTTATGTGTTTCGGGAAAATATAAACACAAATGCGAGAAATAATGATGATATAGTTAATTCATTGTTTAGAGTGTCCTTTTTCGAGAAGACATAATATTGAAAGAAAATAAGTTTTAAATAGAGAGATAGCTTACCGAGATACCTACGACATGGCTGACAATTTTTCTGACAGATAATCTTAAGCGCGAGTTTCTATTGCATCCTGGTACGGGCAACATAAATGGTTAAGTGGTAATGTGGTGCAAAATAAACTTTTCTGGTGGCCTTGTTTGTTGCTGTCAAAGGGGGAAAAAGGATAAAAAAAGAAGAAAAGGGAATTTCAACACATACTTCTTCAGCTGAGCATAATATGTGTTGCTTCATCACACTCAATCACTGGAACAAACTCACAGCATAACTTATTTCGTGAGTGACATTATTTTTCATTAATAATAATAATAATAATAATAATAATAATAATAATAATAATATTAATAATATAACAAAATATAATTAATATCATGAATAAAAATATCCTATCGGAGGCACTTAAACTATGTAGTTGCATCTGGCGTCACCGAGAATTTCGATCACCGGCCGCTACTACCCAGTACTTTTCGAACCCAACAATTTGACACCTTTTCATTAAGGGGAGAGAATGGTATGTTTTAAAACTTTTTTCCTATTAGGTGTAAAATATTAATTTTTTGTGTATAGAGAGCTCATAGCTGTGGCAACTGAACCAAATAAAAATATTTTGAAAAAAAAAAAAAAAATTATTTGGGGGCCCAAATTTGAAAAAAAAAATTACCCAATGCAGGATTCTACTAAAACCGATATATCTAAACCGTTTTTAAAGATAGATTCAAATAGTTTTTTGCAATGTATTTGCAAAAGCATGTTCTACAAACTGTAACAGAATTTTGATATTAGTCCCAACGTTTGTAAAATAAACAATTAAAATTGAATAACAATTTTTTGATTTCCTTTCTTGCAAACAAGCGGACATATTTTTAAAATGAAATCAATTAACAAAATTCTGTTACAGAGAAAAGTTTCCTAATAGTCTAAAGAATGTGTGTTCTAAATTTCATGCATTAATCTTTAATAGTTCAGAAATTATATCCATTTTGTCTGGCAATGTAGCAAAAAAAAAAAAATGAAGTTACTGGAAACCGATAAAAGCGGGCGTGTGATTTAAAAATCCATAGCGCAAGAAGTTTAAAAATGACGTCTCAACATCCGATAAGAGCACAAATACCCACAAAGTGTTATGCAATGCATTCCACACATATCAAAGGGTATTTTAAAGAAAAAAAAATTGAAAATTTAATTTACCGGAAACAACAATAAAAGTGGCCGTGTGATTTAAAAATCCATAGGCCTAACGCAGGAAGTTTAAAAATGGCGACTCAACATCCGATAAGGGCACAAATACCCACAAAATGTTATGCTATGCATTCCACACATATCACAGAGTATTTTAAAGATTTTTTTTTAATTTACTCATTTTTTACCAAAAATACTATTCTCTCCCCTTAAGTGTCGCATTTCCGTGTGATTGCCTTCCTTTCTTGGCGCAAGGATTTGTTTGAACACCGTAATATCTGTCCCTAATTTAAGTTCGCTCCTTCAGCTTTTATAATCTAAATAATAGTAATATTCGTTACAAGAGCGGTATGTTGAAGTTTTCATGTTCGAGGAAAAGTTTGAAAAAGCGAAACGTAGTTGAGCTTTTTTGATTTCCAAGAACATAAAAACAAACATACCGCTCGTGTATCGTACATTATTTTGTGCGAAGATCGTTTATGAAAGACGAATTTCTAATTAGTTGCAATGAAATCTCCATCTTGGTTTCTGTTCAATGACGGCAAATTTGCAAAACAAAAATATCTATCTTCAACATTGTTGCTTTAAAATGTTTTCTGTGTTTACTATACTCCAGCAGGCCGTGATATACGTCTGTCTTTTTTTTCCCCCAGTCTATAAATGCGAACTTAAAACAAACGGTAAGGTTATGTAATAATTTATTTTTCATTTTAATATTTTAACAATATTATTTATATAACATATTGCAGTAATAACATCGGCAAGTTTAATTTTGCCGGTCAAGGAGATGTTTAGAAATGGAAAATATCTTTGACATCTGATTCTGCACATTGAAATTAATTGTTACATTTGTGTAGTTATTCAGAGTCACTGGAGCACCACCACCAGGTTTTTCTATTGTGAAACAACAGTTAACAGTGCAATTTAGGTGAAATTGCAGTGGTAAGTTTCCTATTTATAATTATTACTATATTGAACGTCTCTAAAAATAATATGTTAAAAGCCTAAAGCAGTAAAATCAATATGGTAAGAAGAGGGAAATTGTTATGTGTGTTAGGTTGGGAATACTGAATGTGGAATTTCGGACTTTCCGCGGATTGGTTTTGTGCGGAAACCAAGCAAATACGCACGATCTCGCACAAAATTAATTGCCTGGCGACACAGCTTCGTTACTACCTGCCCTTCCAGTCTCATTAAACTTCTCCCACGATTTTCAGTGTCACTTCATGGAGAGCAATGGCCGCTTATGGTAACAAATTACATAACGAATATTTAATTGCTTTGTTTTTTCTTATTACTTAATTTAACCGGAAGTTCCACCTTAATTTTTGTGCGTTGTAAGATTGCACAGTGCAATTTGCAAGACAATGCCAAGGTTATATTTTTTTTTGTTTTGTTATTGGAGGAGATCATTAAGGCCCAGCATTGCGACCATTGCTGATATATTATCCTAACCCCAGCTAGGCTCATGCTTAGTCCACACTATAGTCCGCGTCAGCTTACTTCATACCCTAAGGGTGAAATCTACCAATTTTTCCCTCATACTACATGTGCTAGTGGATTGTAGTGATTTTCTAGTTTGCAGGTTGAATTTTCTTTTGCCAACTTCGTTTCGAATTTCGATACTGACAAATACTACAAATGGTAGTGATTTTGTAACTGTTATGTTGGCAGCTGAGACAGACTGGAGTTCCATGAAATTAAAATTGTACTAGATTTCTGAGCCGGTTACTGGAAGCTAGTGAAATTTGAACAGGCTAATAATTAATTAATATCAGTTTTAATATTAATAAATAATAGTTATTATATGTGTTGCGTTGTGGGTACAATTCAAAACTATAATCAAGTGTAAACAAATATAATAAACTTGGGTGTGATAATGTATTATTCACCTGACATAATTAGGAACATTAAATCCAGACGTTTGAGATGGGCAGGGCATGTAGCACGTATGGGCGAATCCAGAAATGCATATAGAGTGTTAGTTGGGAGACCGGAGGGAAAAAGACCTTTGGGAAAGCCGAGACGTAGATGGGAGGGTAATATTAAAATGGATTTGAGGGAGTGGGATATAATGATAGAGACTGGATTAATCTTGCACAGGATAGGGACCGATGGCGGGCTTATGTGAGGGCGGCAATGAACCTTCGGGTTCCTTAAAAGCCATTTGTAAGTAAGTAAGTAAGTAAGTAAGTGATAATGCAGGTGGGTAATCGATAGAAATACCATTTCACATTTTAACGAATTTCTTTCGGGTTTACATTTATATTACAATAATGTCAAAAAGAGGAAAAAGCATGGCAGCGACTCCACCAAGAAAGCGTAAAGCTTGCTGCGAGAGTGGGGATAACTTCCCCTAACTAAAAGAAGATTATTGAAGAAGGAATAAAATTATGCTCACGGAGACAGCAATTATAACTAGAATAGCAAAATTATTAGTATTCTTAAGCATACATTACATATTTATATTCGGTTTTCGGAGTTGGTACTAAGCATTTACTTACTGCGTACAGTAGGTTTAATTTTTACTTAGTTAATAAAAAAACTTTTTCTCTCTATTCTTAATTTTAACATGAACTGTCTAGCTTTTATTAGTCTGTTAATCTTTTAGTACTTTGATTTTTATTATATTTATAAATGTAATATTAATTGTAATTATAATTGTAATTGTATCCTTAATATTGTAGTTGTAATACCCTGGTACAGGGGAAGAAAAGGCCTGATGGCTTTATCTCTACCAGCTTAAATAAATAAATAAAAGTAAAATAAAAAAAATAATGTCATGTAGTCAAACAAAATACATTTCTTTTTATAATTTGCTTACGAAAATACGTTACAAATTATTTAATTACTTAGAATAACCTTCCAACATAATGTAAAGTACGGTAAGTAAATAAGTCATTCAGTACGTAGGATCGTGATTTTACTTCATATGGTGATATCAGGTAACAGTTGGCAACACTGACAAGACGGCAATATTTGCTGTTTAGGAACTGTTCTTATGTGACCCTCACTATAGCTAACTACAGTAAAGGCTGGTCTACAATAAACCGAGAACGAGAACGGGAAGTGGTGGACATGAACGTGAATACTGATTCACAATAAACGAAGAACGGAACCTGCTATGCATATCGATATGTATGTCAATAACGATTTGTAAAGTCGATATTACGCATTCTGATGTTATTTGTGTATAATTGACCAATGGTGTTCTCTCATGAGTACAAGTCAGCCATCATAAACACAGGTTAACCAACTTAAAAATTTGTAAGACCGAATATTCAAGAATTCAATTCATGTGGTAGTATGGTCACATACACACGAAGCATATATTGAAAGCGATTCCACTGAATTTCCGAGTTAGTTATAAGCAATGGATGAAAAAATTATGTCACAGCCTCCTTGCCACAATATATACGACGAAGAAATAGGTTTATGATGGCAACAGAATGAATATAGTAGGTTGTGATCGAAAACGAGAACGCAAAGTTAAAAGTTCCCCAACATTCACGTCCCAGTTCCCGGGCTCCGGAAAGTTTCTCGTTAATAGTGAATGCTCACATTTAAATATTTTATATTAACAATTTTCCGTTCTCGTTATCGTTTCCGTTCCCGGTTTATTGTGGACCAGCCTTAGGGGAGAGTCGGGTAGTATCGGACATCGGATAATATCGGACAGTGAGTTTCTTTCACCTACTGCACGATGATAGTACCTGATTGACATGGTTACATTTCTGTGATGTCGCATAGAGAAACGTAACCATGTCATTGAGGTACTACCATATGGTGGTAGATGAAAGAAACGCACTGTCCGATACTACCCGACGTCCGATACTACCCGACTCTCCCCTAAAGGTCGCTGAAGATCCAGTTTTCGTGCGGGCATTGTGGGAAATCCCGCTCGTCCCAATCTGGTGATCGAGAAATATTATAGAAGGATAATAGAATGGAGATCGGACGGAATTATGTTGACGCCCGAATCCCGGAGAAACCTAAATGCAACTTGCCACAATTGCCACGACAAATTTTTCAATGAAAAATCCAAGACCTCAAGAACTCGAACCGCTTGCGTGATGGACTAATGGTCTGGACACGTAGCCATGTGAGGACCGATTACTTAAAATATCTGAAGTACTCTTGTTTTCCAAGTCACTTCCAAGTCATGGAATTAGACCTACATCAACGAGTCATATTTATCTAAATAATGGAAATATTGCAGTAACTGCGTGCTTTCTATCTGTATGACTGTTTGTCTGTGTACAGCGATTTCTACTAAACCACTGAAAGGATTTCGTTAATATTCAGAATTTACGTGTAAGAGTAAATTTATCAGTGAATAAAGTACTCGAAACATAAGATAATAATTAATCGTATAATAAATTTACTACTAGTTTGTCTATGCGGATGACGTGAATATGTTAGGAGAAAATCCACAAACGATTAGGGAAAACACGAGAATTTTACTGGAAGCAGGTAAAGAAATAGGTTTGGAAGTAAATCCCGAAAAGACAAAGTATATGATTATGTCTCGTGACGAGAATATTGTACGAAATGGAAATATAAAAATTGGAGATTTATCTTTTGAAGAGGTGGAGAAGTTCAAATATCTGGGAGCAACAGTAACAAATATAAATGATACTCGGGAGGAAATTAAACACAGAATAAATATGGGAAATGCCTGTTATTATTCGGTTGAGAAACTTTTATCATCCAGTGTGCTGTCAAAAAATCTGAAAGTCAGAATTTATAAAACAGTTATATTACCGGTTGTTCTATATGGTTGTGAAACTTGGACTCTCACTTTGAGAGAGGAACATAGGTTAAAGGTGTTTGAGAATAAGGTGCTTAGGAAAATATTTGGGGCTAAGAGGGATGAAGTTACAGGAGAATGGAGAAATTTACACAACACAGAACTGCACGCATTGTATTCTTCACCTGACATAATTAGGAACATTAAATCCAGACGTTTGAGATGGGCAGGGCATGTAGCACGTATGGGCGAATCCCGAAATGCATATAGAGTGTTAGTTGGGAGGCCGGAGGGAAAAAGACCTTAGGGAGGCCGAGACGTAGATGGGAAGATAATATTAAAATGGATTTAAGGGAGGTGGGATATGATGATAGAGAATGGATGAATTTTACTCAGGATAGGGACCAATGGCGGGCTTATGTGAGGACGGCAATGAACCTCCGGGTTCCTTAAAAGCCAGTAAGTAAGTAAGTACTAGTCTGTCTGTGTACAGCGGTTTCTACTAAACTATTGGACGGATTTTGTTCATATTCAGTATCTACGAGTCAATTTATCAGGGAATGATGTACATGAAATATAATAATTTTAGTACTAGTCTGTCTTTGTACAGCCATTTATCAGGGAATGATGTACATGAAATATAATAATTTTAGTACTATTCTGTCTGTGAACAGCGATTTCTATCAAAGTACTGGACGGAGTTTGTTCATATTCAGCATCTACGAGTCAATTTATAATGGAATGATGTAGGGTAAAGGTTGGTAAAACTGTGCTACGAGTAAAATTATGCAGCAACTTATCCACGAACATTTCTTTAATACGTTGACGCAGAATAGTACTTGTAACACAGTATTACCAACCTTTACCCTACATGAAATATAATAATTTTAGTACTAGTCTGGTCTGTCTGTGTACAGCGATTTTCAATAAACTATTAGACGGATTTTGTTCATATTCAATATCTACGTGTCAATTTATCAGGGAATGTTGCACATGAAACAAAATAATTTTAGTATTAATCTGTGTACAGCGATTTCTACTAAATTATCGAACGATTTAGTTCAAATTCAGTATGCATGAGTCCATACCTCACGTTCATCAAAGAGTGATGAACATGAAGTATAATAACTTACTGTGAAAATTAATGGGCCTTATTTTAGATCCAAATCATACCAATTCTCAACTGAAAAAAATCATAGGAAAATTTTCTATTTTTTGTGTTATGTATAATAAACCGACAAATGAAGTAACCGAGTTTTCTAAGATAAATTAATTAATTAAAATGAAATATACACATCTGAAATCTAATTATTAGTATAATATGTAGCTATTCGGCAATGCATGCCTCATAAGTGGCGCCTTGTTGGTATCACTTGTGAGGTTCAGTCCTGTCTTCGGACAGTTGACTAAACAACAACAATGAAATATAATTACGTAAAGATATATTTCCACTTTTCGTTGCAAATTTATCAATATCTATACTACTGTGCAAAACTGATTACATACAATGTGTCTAAAAAAAACACCGACAACATTTGGTATGTTGTATACAATAGCAAAGTGATCGTTTTTTAAAAGAAGAAACCCATGTCCTGAAAAAAAAATAAAAGAAAAACATAGTTTTGGCGCTGTGTGCCGTCAAAGAAGCATGTATGTGTGTACGTAATATTTTTTTTAATAATCTGTATATATCTTAAATTGCACTGCAACAAAACACGCTACAAAATAACCAAGGCTTGAATTTGATATGAGACGTGCAAAACTTATGTGACACCTTTCTTAAATGAAGAAGGGAGATAATTTAAATAATTAAAGTTTAAAAGCTTTAAAGAAAAGCATATGTTTTGAAAGCATAAGAAATAAGTTAAAATCTTCTATTAACGAAGGGTAAAGTTCATGATGACGATGAAGATGATTATAACTGTCCACATCTGTGAAGTAACGGTTAGCGCGTCTGGACCCGAAACCAGGTGGCCCGGGTTCGATTCCCGGTATGGGCAAGTTACCTAGTTGAGGTTTTTCCGGGATTTTCCCTCAACCCATTACGAGCAAATCCTGGGTAACTAATGGTGCTGGACCCCGGTCTCATTTCACCGGCATTATCATCTTCATCTCAGTGGCGGCTCCTGCATATTTCTTAAGAGGAGGAAAGAAGTTAACAGCACGAAATGACACCTTCTTGAATGAAACATGCTACAAATTAGCCTACATGCATATGTAAGACCAGGTAGTGTTGGGGTTGGCCTTCCCTTCTGTATAGCAATAATCTGTTCTTGTAAACAGAGTTTCCTAAATTGTCCAAAATATATTATGTTTTCACTTCCATTCATTGTTGAATAATTGCGAAAATTAACAATTACATGGAAATTCACAACCTCGTAGCATTTTTCGAGCACACTACAGCATCACACGTGTTGGAAGAGACTAGCTACTAACTCGTAACCGGAACCGTTTTACGGAAATGGGAATGGTAAATAATCTGAGGAAAGCGAGAACACTGCACCCAACCACGTGGTCTGTGTTGCCATATGTACATTTTACGAGTTCAGTATCACATGCTTTTGAAGAATGTCAGTTCTTGTAAAGTCATACTATCATTATTGTTCAAAGCTGCCGGTGGCCGATTAATTTTTTATGTTAAAAATTATGTACTGTAGTTTTGAGTACCTACTTTCAGTTTCAAATATATTTGTGCAAAACTGACAACTTGGCTTTTGCCCTGTCTAGTAAACAATGAATAGAAGTGAATTTCAGGGGTCAACTACGTAGAACTACTTCCTCTTTGTTTTACATAAACCCGAATTTAACTTTCAAATATCCACGAAAGTTTCAAACCATGAATAGTAGCCTATATAAAGTGCAATGAATAATATTTTTGATTTATAATTTAAAAAAAAGTTTACATGGTGTATTTCATAGCTTTGCGTTAAAACTGTTTTTGTTGTGTCTCCTCCTAGATGTGTTATAGTCTGGTTGAATGCAACATCGTTAGGTGGCAGCAGTAGCGAGCTTGCTGCACGACCAGTCGGTTTCTATTTCCCGCCCATGACTCAGAGGAGGATCTCCTCCCTCTCCGTTCATTTACGTGCTTTAAAACTCTGCTTCTTTCTCTGGCCGCTAGTGCGCCGTTGTCTATGTGTGTTAACTGCAGTAGAGGAGGAATGGAGTGCCTTTCCTCCACACAGACAATCTCGCATCTTTCTCACAGTTTTCTAGCAGCACATGAGCGCGCGTCGTTTGAAACTCGATCAACCGAGTTTTTCTTATAGCTGTGAACTTAAAAATTATTGAATCTTCCTCGAATTTCAAGGCAAATATTTTATTTGGTATTTACTTTCAAAAGAAGAAAATGTGAGGAGGACGTTCCTCCCTTCCCTCCCCCGAGGAACAGCCACTGCTTCATCTCATTCAGACGCTAAATAACCTAAGATGTTGATAAAGTGTCATAAAATAACCTACTAAAATTAAAAAAAAAATGATTATAGCTATCGTTTTTTTTAAGTTTGTGACGATGTGGTTCAACAGTTGTGATTGCTTCGGAAGATGATTACTTGATTCTGTCCCATTGCTATAGAAAAGCTATTAAGCGACTCAAGAAGGAACATAAGATTACGCAGACTTGGTTCGCTTTCGATCTGAGTGCTGTGTTCTCACGGAATTACTTTTCTAGGAACCAATACCGCATTTCATATATCTTAGGGGTGACATTTCGGTGTAAAGCCTCGTAACCCTGGTCCTTATCGATCCTAGAGTTTCGGAGAAAAACTCTCATCCCAAATCCCAGTAACACAACAGCAGGAAATGGGTTGGAAGGGGCGCACGTGCAAGGTTCTTATTTCTTTTGTTTTGAACCAGACTTACACAGGGAAACACGTTCATGAATAACAACTTACAGAAGGCAATTTTGCATATTTCAGTCAATGAAATTGAGGATAGAGATATTATACATAATTAATGTAATATTTCGTACTAATTACTGTATATTATCGGATGTTAATGTGACAAGTTTAGATATGTGGTGGCCTAATGCATATAATAGATGATGTCACAACAACCTCTAATTGGATGGAGTTACGCAATAAGAGACCAAGCGCCAAAACCTGTTTCGAAATATTGGACATTGAAATAAATCGTTTTTTTTTATAAAACATTTTATACAAGAAGTATTATAACATTATAATATTACAAAAAAACAGCACAAATAATAACAGAAAAGGCTAACCGATTTTTTTTATAAGAGACCAGCAGATGAATTAATATTTCAAAGCAAAATAAATAAATGAATTTTATGCAATAAACGAATTTTTGCTTATAAATAGCAGCAAAATTCAGATATCGCAATTTGATTTTTTCCGAGTTAAATTAATCATCAACAATTTGTGCAAATATCTTCTTCTTCTTCTTCTTTTTCTAATTGTCGGTTGGTCTATTATTGCGTAACTCCGTCCAACTTACTGTACATAAAGATAATTACTTGAGCTCGGAACTTGATGACCTGTAAATCACAAAAAAATGATAGTAAATTTCTGAAAATGACATTAAAATTAAAAAAGGGCCAAGATTTTAATAATGATAATAGTAATAATAATAATAGTAATAATAATAATAATAATAGTAGTAGTAGTAGTAGTAATAATAATAATAATAATAATAATAATAATAGTAATAATAATAATAATAGTAGTAGTAATAATAATAATAATAGTAATAATAATAATAATAATAATAGTAGTAGTAGTAGTAGTAGTAATAATAATAATAACAATAGTACTAATAATAATAATAACAATAGTACTAATAATAATAATAATATTATTATTATTATTATTATTATTATTATTATTATTATTATTATTATTATTATTATTATTGAATGTCTCCGAAATCACCTCAATGAGCATTTAAATATTAGGAAGAACTCAATTTCCCAAACATGCCTCTTATTAAGCATTGCAGTAAAGAGTCATCTCCATTCGTAGGGTCTCGGGTTTGAAGGATCGCCAGGTTGTTTTACTTCCGGCATTCTTATTTTACGTCTTCACTTGTGAGATTCAATACGGTGACGGAGGGCACTGCGGCTGGAGTATTTTATTCTGTTGCGTTGAATTGAGATAGAAATGAAAAAAAAAAAGTAGAATATTTCCTAAAAAATGACCAATAGATAACAAAGACAAAGATGACGTTGATAATACGAAAAATGTTACTGTTGTCAACGAAAATTATTGTACTGGCGATTGTAATTATTGTGATGGTGATGAAAACGATTATGATGTTGATCAAAAAGTTTTGATAATTAAAATAGTGAAAACAAATATGCTTATAGTAAAAACGAAACGAAAATTATATTTACACGGGGAATATGATGATTACACAATAAAACTGGCAGTAAGGGCGATGATTTTCGTTGGTGTCGACTGTACTTATCCGTAGGTCCGTTGTATAAAATCCATGAGTGTATCTGGCAGACTTGTAACTGTTGATTCTTATCGAAATATTACTGTAGCAAACACAATGTTACCACAAACCTGCAATCTAATGAAGGCTCAACAATAACTTGGCTATGAATAGGCGTGTTTACACCAACTTAGGAACGGCACAGCAAACCCACGATTGACAAGAAGCAGTAACTTGTTAGTGGAATTGCTGAAGCGAGGAACTATATCAAGTAAGCAATCGAGTCTATTCATACTGACAAGATCCTCGGAACATGGAGCGAAATTAAATATTGATTGGACGAGACGAGCTGCTCGCTTCTAACAGGTGGGCCAGCTTGGCAAACTTAGCCTTCTACTTCTCATTAAAGGGAGTGGATTTTGATGTGCGAAATTTATATAGAAAGCATGAAGTCAACACCAAGGCATGCCCTATGCAATTGCTTTAATTTCTCTCAATAAATTGGGCGTGGCGAGACATCATTCCTTACTTACTTACAAATGGCTTTTAAGGAACCCGAAGGTTCATTGCCGCCCTCACATAAGCCCGCCATCGGTTCCTATCCTGTGCAAGATTAATCCAGTCTCTATCATCATATCCCACCTCCCTCAAATCCATTTTAATATTATCCTCCCATCTACGTCTCGGCCTCCCTAAAGGTCTTTTTCCCTCCGGTCTCCCAACTAACACTCTATATGCATTTCTGGATTCGCCCATACGTGCTACATGCCCTGCCCATCTCAAACGTCTGGATTTTAAGTTCCTAATTATGTTAGGTGAAGAATACAATGCGTGCAGTTCTGTGTTGTGTAACTTTCTCCATTCTCCTGTAACTTCATCCCGCTTAGCCCCAAATATTTTCCTAAGCACCTTATTCTCAAACACCCTTAACCTATGTTCCTCTCTCAGAGTGAGAGTCCAAGTTTCACAACCATACAGAAGAACCGGTAATATAACTGTTTTATAAATTCTAACTTTCAGATTTTTTGACAGCAGACTGGATGATAAGAGCTTCTCAACCGAATAATAACACGCATTTCCCATATTTATTCTGCGTTTAATTTCCTCCCGAGTGTCATTTATATTTGTTACTGTTGCTCCAAGATATTTGAATTTTTCCACCTCTTCGAAGAATAAATCTCCAATTTTTATATTTCCATTTCGTACAATATTCTAGTCACGAGACATAATCATATATTTCGTCTTTTCGGGATTTACTTCCAAACCGATCGCTTTACTTGCTTCAAGTAAAATTTCCGTGTTTTCCCTAATCGTTTGTGGATTTTCTCCTAACATATTCACGTCATCTGCATAGACAAGAAGCTGATGTAACTCGTTCAATTCCAAACCCTGCCTATTATCCTGAACTTTCCTAATGGCATATTCTAGAGCGAAGTTAAAAAGTAAAGGTGATAGTGCATCTCCCTGCTTTAGCCCGCAGTGAATTGGAAAAGCATCAGATAGAAACTGACCTATACGGACTCTGCTGTATGTTTCACTCAGACACATTTTAATTAATCGAACTAGTTTCTTGGGAATACCAAATTCAATAAGAATATCATATAATACTTCCCTCTTAACCGAGTCATATGCCTTTTTGAAATCTATGAATAACTGATGTACTGTACCCTTATACTCCCATTTTTTCTCCATTATCTGTCGAATACAAAAAATCTGATCAATAGTCGATCTATTACGCCGAAAACCGCAATGATGATCCCCAATAATTTCATCTACGTACGGAGTTAATCTTCTCAAAAGAATATGGACATCATTCCTAGTATTATTATTATTATTATTATTATTATTATTATTATTATTATACAGAATAAAGTTATGGCGACCGGGTTGCTCAGTTGGTAGAGCAGCTGGCTACGGACTGGGTTCGATCCCAGGTGGTGACAGGATATTTTCTCTTTGCCAAACTTTCAGAACGGCCCCGAGGTTCACTCAGCCTCCTATAAAATTGAGTACCGGGTCCTTCCCGGGGGTAAAAGGCGGTCAGAGCGTGGTGCCGACCACACCACCTCATTCTAGTGCCGAGGTCATGGAAAGCATGGGGCTCTACCTCCATGCACCCCCCAAGTGCCTTCATGGCATGTTACGGGGATACCTTTACCTTTTTTAAATTGTTTAACTTTCAAAATGTAATTCTGTGGACTTACCAGTATATTTATTTGTTTATATGAAATGTAACCACTGTTAATTTAATCACTGGCTTGTCTCGAGAAAATATCATTTGCTTTTCTTCGAAGTTCGAATGTAGGAAATGTTTTAATTTAAGTTTTCCCACATTGACACACTCGTTACAGTCGCCCACTTTTACATTAAATACTTACTTACTTACTTACTGGCTTTTAAGGAACCCAGAGGTTCACTGCCGCCGTCACATAAGCCCGCCATTGGCCCCTATCCTGAGCAAGATTAATCCATTCTCTATCATCATATCCCACCTCCCTCAAATCCATTTTAATATTATCTTCCCATCTACGTCACGGCCTCCCTAAAGGTCTTTTTCCCTCCGGCCTCCCAACTAACACTCTATATTTACAGCAGTGACTTGATAAAATTGTATTTGTTGATTTATTTAATTTTTACATTAAATAAATCAACAAATACAATTTTGTCATGTCACTGCTGCAAGTGTCACGAAATCAAGCTACACTGTAAGCTAAATTGTGAAAGTTGCGGATCTTTGAATGATAAGTAACAGTGTCGATTTTGCTGTTGTGCTGAAACATATCACTGTCGGAATAACCATACAAAATAAACGGTCAAGCAGGCAGAAATCTGTGAGATAGTCCACACTGCTATACAGCATGCATCCTTACTCTCAGCTTTTATAGGTTCGTTCCAACAAGCGGTTATGGATCAGTTCATGTACGGTTCCTGTACCATCTTATGCGCATGCGCTAGTTGATCATCTGTTATGGGATTGAAACTGGACTGGTCGCTGTTGGTACGCTTTCGCGGATCGTTTTGTACTAAATCCAGAGATGCTATAACTGTGATCATCTTTGCTAAGAACGGGATGCTTATTATTATCGTTTTGCAGCTAATTCTAATTGCAGAAAGTAGAATTTCGATCATTTTCTATAAAAAGATGACAAAAATATGGAAGGCAAGAATTCCGCTAATTCAATGTCGTGTACTGGGGGACTCTCGTCTAAAAATAGTTCTTTTTTAATTATTAATGTATGTACGTTATTTATTATACTTTTAATCAAAGCTGGATGTTGAAATTGTAATTAACTATTTCAATACCCAAATAATTTCCATTCCCTTTCTTTTTGGCGAAAATTTAAATTAAATCTCTAGTTTTATTATTCGTCTGCACTGTCACTTTTCATCTTAACGTCATTGATGTGAACAGTCGATCATGTCTTTCTTCAGTATCCAGGAGACGTTGGTGAGCTTATGCGCATGCGCGTCTCTCGTACTTTTCCGTACATGCCTCAATCCACGGACTATTTCTGACCGTTCCGAACCCGTGTCAAAAGCTTGTTGGAACCAAAGACGTTATATAGTATACTAGACTCACACAGAGCGCTGGTGTGCTGTCCAAAATTGAAACCAGTCTGCGCATGTTTACGCCGCCATGCTACTGGTAGAAATAGAGCGGTAAACACAATTGTTCGTTTTGTCTCTGGTGTTTTTTGTGAACAGTTTGAAAGTAATGGCAATAGAATTTTGAAAGATGATAAATATTATCGCCGCGGACTCATGCTTAACATGTCTGCATCATACAATAACGTGCGGTGTGCTTTTAAAACATAATTTTGCCGACCGATTGTTGCTCTGTAGGTTTCACTCTAAGCGTCACGTCTACTTCCTCGATAAGAATAAGCACTAGTTTGTTATATTATTAAATGGCTATTATTAGTATAATTATTATTATATCATATACGAGTACGCTGGCTTTCTTAACTCTTAATAATAATTCTTTAATAATAATTTTTAATCACATACCTTAATGTTCGTCCTCAGCACAAGACATTGCAACCTCGGTTTTAGTCCACGTGGATTAGACAAGTAAGTGTCATTTAATAATGGAAGCAGCTTATTGGTTGCAATATTGAAATTGAGGCGAGTGATTGGAGCGGCGACACAAGAAATTGAAAACAATAATGCAATTAAATTTCAAAGACCTGCCGAATGTTATGCACGAGGCCGCTCAAAGACCTGCCGAATGTTAACCACGAGAGCGCGGCGATAATACCATCCCTGTTTAATTTTCCAAGCCATTTGCAAAAGGTGCGATATAATATTATCTCTGTTGTTACAATATCAATATCATTAAAAATCTATCAGTAGTTTACGACAATAAAGAATACTTATCAGACTGTAGAGAAATCCCACTGAGTGAATTATTTAGACTAAGACATCAGATGTTAAAACATTAGTGGAAAGATAAATTTTTGTTTTTATTATGTAAATGAATTTATCTGGAAGATTATAAACTTTCATTCAAGATCCATAAATGGATAAATAAATATACAGATAATAAATAAATAAATAGCTATAATAGCTAAGCCGTCTTTGTGAACTTAGGATTCAGAGTTCACCTATAAATAACTCTTTTACATTTTGCCGGACATATATTTTATTAACAAAAGCAAGGAATGGCATTTTATTGATATTACATATATGCATAAAAATTATGTACCATCACTCCGCAAGCAATGATAATATATCTATTTTATTTATTTAAAATAAAAATACAATACCGGTATGTAAAAAATCCACACATGAAAAGTATGTGGTTTTTTTTTTATCTTGCATAAAGTGATTGTTTAGTTTTTAGGTCTTCACATTACCTATTGTTTGCAATTTATTAGGTACCGGTACCGATACTTTTTATAATTGATAGCATTCCCTTTATTAATTGAAGAATGAATTCAATGTAATTTGGCTAACTTCGCACATTATATTTTGCCAGATTACCTAATGTCCTGTGGTCTAGAAGTATCGGTAATATAATTTTCGATTCTCTAAAACTTAACAACAGGTCTATACTGATTATCACATATTTATTTCAATTAAGAATTTGATTATAATAAGAACTTGTGTAATCAAGGTGCATATATTTATGTCTTGTGATCTAAGAGTTATGTATGTTAATATAATATTAGAGTCTCTGAAACCTAACAATTTGCTGATTATCGTAAAATTATACAACCTATAATGTGTATTGTGTAGGCCTATTTATGGATGTATGAGTAGGCTTTCTAATAAATTGCTGCGTACGTATTTTCTTTTCTTTAATGTTCTAATGCATATCAATGAAACTTTGAATATGTTTATTTCGTCCTAATTTTACGTTAAATGTCGAAAATGGCCATAATCTGTCAATTTTAGATCATCACAGCGTTAAATTGCGTGATTTACGTACTACTATTATGCGTCTGCTCTCCAACAATATGGCGGCAAGCGCAGCGTTCAATTTTCCCCGGTTTGCTCGTTTCGCGCAGCCGAGACTGTAGGGGCTTGGTTGGAACGCCCGACTGCAGTACATGTTTCCGGTTCAGAACTGGTTCGGACTGTGTTGGAATGCTTTTTCTGTACTGCGCATGCTCACGATGGTTACGGACGGTTCCTGACTGTTGTTGGAACGAACCTTATGGCATCCAAACTGACTGGTATTTCACCCTAAGATACCGTTTCTCTGCTCGGCGCTTCTCTGAGATTTGTAAACAGTAATACACCCCGAGGCTTCAAAAGGCATTTTTGCCAAACGCTGCATACAGGATATATAATTGCATGCAGTCTAACCTGTTATGTTTAAACTAAATACAGCAGTATTTAACATTTTTGAGGAAAATAAAACGCGAAAAATAAACGTAAATAAAATTGTAATAGTAGTAATAATAATAATAATAATAATAATAATAATAATAATAATAATAATAATAATAATAACTATAATAATTTGAATTATAGAGTATGTGTTTTTTTAAATAACAAGGCATGCAGTGCATGCGTATTCGCCACTGGGAAATAAAATATATTTTGTCTTGGGTTTCTTTATCCGTGTAGGAAGAAAGTTCTTTCTGCTTTATATTCATCATCATCATCATCATCATCATCATCATCCTGCTTCTGTTGCTATTGTTCGTGGTGTGGTTAGCACCACGCTCCGACCGCATCTTACCCCCCCGAGGAAGACCCGATATTCAATTTGACAGGAAACCCAGAGGAGCTCTTGGTCGTTCTAGAACTTTCGACAACCAGAAAAATCCCGCCAACACATGTCATGTGATGGAATTCGGAAATTCCAGTCTATAATCAATTGCTCTGTCAACTGAACTACCCAGCCTCGCAAGTCAATCTGGGGATACTAATAAACAGCGGTATAAGCCTACATAAAATAAAATTGGCGTCCGCCCTCTTTTCCACTTCAAACTTCACATTCTGTTGCACATTGCGTGATGTTCTCTGCACCATTAATCTTTTTTTATCTCAACTCTGTCTTTCCTTACTTACATATACGAGTTCTGTTATTCATGGAGGCATGCGGTATCTCTGATCACGGTGCTTTTAATTACAGTAATTATTACTATTTGCAATGTTACCCACCGCTTAACTTAAAATATATTCATATTTTGTTTTACTTTCTCTTTAAACTATAAAGGAGAACTATTGAACTTGCTGAAAAATAAAATAAAATAACATGACACATAAAATAAAATGACATGACATAGCATAAATTAAAATAACATGACAAAATAAAATAAAACAACTTGACATAAAATAAAATAACGTGAAATAAAATAAAATAAAATAAAATGACATGACGTAACATGACAAAATAAAATAACATGATATAAAATAAAATAACGTGATATAAAATAAAATAAAACTTTATGACACAAAATAGAGTAACATAAAATAAAATAACATGACAAAATGAAATAAAATATAATGGCAAAAGAAAACAGATCAATCAACCGTTAAACCAACCGACCGACTAATCAACACACCAACGAACCATTAAACTGTATTAAGATTTCATGAGGATGTTGACATTTCAAAATGTACGAAGCTTACTGCACTTTTAAACAAAATAACGTTGAAAATCAGGTTAAAATGTGACAAAAATGACATGCAGAGCAAGGGGAGTAAAAGAAAAAAAATGAAAATACATTGAGAACAAGGGGAATACAATGAGAACAACGGGAATGCAATGATAGCAACGGAAATACAATAAGAACTAAGGAATGTAATGAGAACAAGGGGTATATGATGCGAACAAGTGGAATACAATGAAAATAAGGGGAATACAATTAGAACGGTAATGCAATGATAGCAACGTGAATACAATAATAACAAGGGTAATACAATGAGAGCAAGGCAAATACAATGAGAACAAGGCAAATACAATGAGAACAACGCGAATACAAGGAGAACAAGGAGAATACAGTGAGAACAACGGGAATACAAGGAGAACAAGGGGAATACAATGAGAACAACGGCAATACAAGGAGAACAAGGGAATACAATGAGAACAACGGCAATACAAGGAGAACAAGGGGAATACAATGAGAACAACGGGAATACAATGAGAACAACGGGAATATAATGAGAATAAGGGGAATACAAGGAGAACAAGGGGAACACAATGAGAACAAGGGGATACAAGGATAACAAAGGGAATACAATGAGAACAAGGGTAATCCAATGAGAACGGTAATACAAGGAGAACAAGGGGAATATGATGAGAACAAGGGGAATACTATGAGAACAACGGTAATACAAGGAGAACAAGGGGAATATGATGAGAACAAGGGGAATACTATGAGAACAACGGGAATATAAGGACAAGGGGAATAGAATGAGAACAAGGGGAATACAATGAAAACAACTGGAATATAATGAGAATAAGGGGAATACAAGGAGAACAAGGGGAATACAATGAAAACAACGGGAATACAAGGAGAACAAGGGTAATCCAATGAGAACGGTAATACAAGGAGAACAAGGGGAATATGATGAGAACAAGGGGAATACTATGAGAACAACGGTAATACAAGGAGAACAAGGGGAATATGATGAGAACAAGGGGAATACTATGAGAACAACGGGAATATAAGGACAAGGGGAATAGAATGAGAACAAGGGGAATACAATGAAAACAACGGGAATATAATGAGAATAAGGGGAATACAAGGAGAACAAGGGGAATACAATGAAAACAACGGGAATACAAGAAGAACAAGGGGAATACAATGAGAACAACGGGGATACAAGGATAACAAAGGGAATACAATGAGAACAAGGGGAATCCAATGAGAACAAGGGGAATCCAATGAGAACAACGGGAATACAAGGAGAACAATGGGAATATAATGAGAACAAGGGGAATACTATGAGAACAACGGGAATATAATGGGAATAAGGGGAATACAAGGAGAACAAGGGGAATACAAGGAGAACAACGGGAATACATGGAGAACAAGGGGAATACAATGAAAACAAGGGGAATACAAGGAGAACAAGGGGAATACAATGAGAACAACGGGAATACAATGAGAACAACTGGAATATAATGAGAATAAGGGGAATACAATAAGAACAAGGGAAATACAACGAGAACAACGGGAATACAATGAGAAAAAGGGGAATACAATGAGAACAAGGGGAACACAATGAGAACAACGGTAATGCAATGATAGCAACGGAAATACAATAAGAACCAAGGGAATATAATGAGAACAAGGGTAATACAATGAGAGTAAAAGGGAATAGAATGAGAATAAGGGGAATACAATGAGAACAACGATAATGCAATGATAGCAACGGAAATGCAATAAGAACCAAGGGAATATAATGAGAACAAGGGGAATATGATGAGAAGAAGGGAATTATAATGAGAACAAGGGGAATACAATGAGAACAGCGGTAATGCAATGATAGCAACGGGAATACAATAATAAGAAGGGTACTGCAATGGGAGCAAGGGGAATGCAATGAGAACAAGGGGAATATGATGAGAAGAAGGGAATTATAATGAGAACAAGGGGAATACAATGAGAACAACGGTAATGCAATGATAGCAACGAGAATACAATAATAAGAAGGGTACTACAATGAGAGCAAGGGGAATGCAATGAGAACAAAGGGAGTACAATGAGAACAAGGGGAATACTGTGAGAAGGAGAATATAAGGGAATAATTGGAATACAATGAGAACAACGGGAATATCAGGAGAAAAAGGGGGAATACAAAAATGTGGAAAACGGAAATAAATGGAAAGAAAGGGAAATGTCTACTAGGAGAAAAAGAGAAAGACGGGGAGAAAAAGGGAAGAGAGGGTGAACAATGTAAATATAAGGATAAAAATGTGTGTACAAGGAGAGCAGGGGAATATAAAGAAAGCAAGCGAATACAAGGTAAACAAGGAGAATACAAGGAAAGCAATAGGAATACAGGGAGAGCAAATGAAATACAAGGAGATCAAGGGAAATACATGGAGATCAAGATGAACACCAGTACATCAAGGGGAACACAGCGAGAACCATGGGCATGAAATGAGAACAAATGTAAGCCAAGGAGAACAAGGAGAAAACAGGAAGATAAAGGGAACAAGGGGAGCAGTAGCGGTGAGAGGTTATTGTATTTTTGTGGCGGTGAATTCCGAAGTTGTATCCCATACCTAGTGAAAGAAAGACGTAATTCTACGTCGAAACTTCTGAGGGACTTTGACAGTAACAAAATACTTTCTGTATTCTTTGTACAATCAAAAAGTAAGAAAATCGTACAGTTTCAACTTCAGTGCTGGAACTAGAGTTACCAGGAGAAATGAAAGGCGTCAATTTGCAGTTGCTCCAGTAACAATACGTGGAGTCCATATTAGACTAACATGAAGTTCTACTGCAGTTTTAATTAGGAAATCCAGGAAGTGTCGTACTGGCCTCGTACAGTAAGCGATACACATTCGCTATTCGCGGTATTTGCGTGCAGAATTCTGTTTAATAAAAGATTACTGAGAACTTCAGATGTATAATTTAACAAACAAACCTGTACTCTGGATGATTAAATTTCACTCATATGCAAACAAGTTAGCGTCACGAAACCGAACACCACACATCGCTTAAGAACATTCATGTAGGCTACAGACGCGGGCTTTGAATCTGCATCGTTGCAACAAAGTTAGCTGCAATTGAAGGGATGTTTGGATATTACTGATAAGATACATTTGTTTGGATGCCGGGCATTTTCGTATCTAGTGTTTACTTCCGACACTTCACCTGTATCAGTAATAGCTCTTTTGTTCCGTTACCGACATCGATTGCTTTGTATGAAGTATCAAGGCAGAGTGTTATGGTGCTGCAAAAACCTATTACAAGATTTACACGGAAAACACATTTTCAGTATCCCTGATGCTAAATAGTAATATACGTTACAAGAGCGGTATGTTGACGTTTTCATGGTCGAGGAAAAGATTGAAAAAGCGAAACGTAGTTGAGCTTTTTTAATTTCCGAGAACATGAAAACAAACATACCGCTCGTGTATCGTACATTATTTTGTGCGAAGATCGTTTATTACATACCTGAAAGACGAATTTCTAATTAGTTGCAATGAAATCTCCATCTTGGTTTCTTTTAATGACGGCAACTTCGGAAAACCAAAATATCTTTCTTCAACATTGTTGCTATAAAATGTTTTCTGTGTTTACTATACTCCAGCAGGCCGTGATATACGTCTGTCTTTTTTTCCCCCAGTCTATAAATGCGAACTTAAAATGAACGGTAAGGTTTTGTAATGATTTATTTTTCATTTCAATATTTTCACAATATTATTTATATAACATATTGCAGTAATAACATCGGCATCTGGAATCTTGTTGAGTTTTTCACGGCTTCCTTAATGTTACTTGTATCAGGAATGCAATAAGTTTCGTGGATTAGTAGA
Source organism: Periplaneta americana (assembly GCF_040183065.1). Classification (NCBI taxonomy): domain Eukaryota; kingdom Metazoa; phylum Arthropoda; class Insecta; order Blattodea; family Blattidae; genus Periplaneta; species Periplaneta americana. The sequence goes on along the minus strand of NC_091118.1, from coordinate 36,142,020 downwards.
CTTTACTTAATTTTTGCAAATATTTAAAAACAATAATTAACATTGCAATTTAGGTGAAATTGCAGTGGTAAGTTTCCAATTTATAATGATTACTATGTTAAACGTGTCTAAAAATAATATGTTAAAAGCCTAAAGCAGTAAAATGAATGTCGCGCTTAAGCGGTAAGAAGAGGGAAATTGTTATGTGTGTTACGTTGGGAATACTGAATGTGGTATTTCACACTTACCGCGTATTGGTTCTGTGCGGAAAATAAGCAAATACGCACGATCTCGCACAAAAGCTACTGTATAATTTATTGTCTTCTTGATGTGTTGTAGGCTGGTAGAGTGTGACTAAGTCAAAGAGGCAGAAATTATGACAGCTTTGGGAAATAATCTAAAATTAAAGAAACTAAAGGGAGAGTGACCTTAATTCGATATGGGGGAATGAACGGGGAAAGTGTCTAATACAAACATGGGAAATATATTCCGCTGTGAGCACTGTTTACACCACTCTCTCGTTTCTCCTGCCACAAATATTTTCTTCGTATATCCCATCCATAAATCCACATGCACATTTATCCATCCATAAATCCAAAAGTCCATATATCCATCCATAAGTCCATAATCCATACATCAATCCATAAATCCACACATCTATCCATATAACCAAAAATCCATATATTCATCCATAAATCCACACGCCCATATACCCATCTATAAAACCAAACATCTATTCATAAATCCACATATCCATATATTGATCCATAAAACCACACATCCATATATTCAGCTATAAATCCACGCATCAATACATCCTGTCATACATCCATCAACCATTCATCCATCCGTCCGTCAGGGTGTCATCTATGTTCATACAGGGTGATTCACGAGGATTTACCGCCACTTACGGAGCTTATTTCCGAAGACAATTTGAGCAAAAAATGTTACTTGAACATGTGTCTCAATCTCAATATTTTCAGGGTTACAGTAATTTGAAATTGTTAGTAAAATACCTTTTTTCTTTCACCTTAAGGATAAACGAATATTACAAATAGAGAATGAAGTATTCAGAAGTATTTCTTTATTTGACTGGTGTTCTGAAGCTAAAAATGTGTTGTTAATTGCGTTGTACAGATTTTGTTTTTCAATTTTAACTAAAAATTACATAATTCTTACGCACTTAGCACAAAAATTGTTACAAATCATCCGACTTTAGCCCTCTACTGCACGAGTTATTTTTTTTCTCAAATAACGGTCAGCTGTTTTATTGGCGCCATACACTCAGAGATACCAACTTCTTAACTTTTCTTCGACTCTGTCTTCGTTGCTAACTTCAGAGCGTTGCCTCAAAGCAACAGAATGAATATAAACATCACACAGAAAAAATTAAAAATTAGTGTGTTGCTTTGAGGCAACACTATGCAGTAGGAACTTGATTATTTGCAGTTTAAATATGCATCCTAATGTACAATCTTAGAGAATTTATAAGAGTGGCGTGATTTGTAACAATTGTTTTATAAATGCGTAAAAAAAATATAATTTTGTAGTTAAAAATCGAAAAAAATCTGTAAGAAAACAACTGTGGAATTCACAACATATTTTTCGCTTCACAATACTGACTAATTAAAGAAATGATACTCCTGAATAGTTCATTCTTTATCTGTAATAATATTTTACCCTTAAAATTAAAAAATAATGGTATTTTACAAAAAAACTTTAAATTAGTGTAATTCTGGCAATATTAAGATTAGGACACATGTTTATATGACTTTTTTTTTGTTCAAAATGTCTTCGGAAATAGACTCTGTAAGGGACGGTAAATCATTGCGAAACACCCTGTATATCTACGCCACTACAGAGGATTTATCCTAATGCACTTTCGAGACTTTTCATACCCCAACGAACCGATGTATAGGAGATATACAAGACAACATGCCTCGACATTACACAATTTATAACATCAAACAGACAGGAAACAAAACAATAGTCCCATAGCAGGCGGGTTTCTAACACAGTGAAGCCCAAATATCTCTCAAAGTTAAGATGTAATTGTTGTTTACACTATGCCCAATCTAAATGTAGGTCTATTATAAATTTATACTTAGTTTACAAGCTAGTTCGCGTTTTTTTACGTCAGCATTAAGATGCAAGTAGGTCTAATAATAATTAATGGGCACAATCCAAAGTAAGAGCTGCGATATGTATTAAAATATAAGTTGGAGAGGGATAAGAATTTCTTTCCACATAATATTACGGAGGAGAAGGGCATATTATGCAAGGCTGCACGAGGTAATGGCAGTCTATTAGACTCCATAACGAGTGACAAAATTATACAGTATAAAGGTAAACACGCATATTGTCTAACACAAGGGGCGATGCCTTTCCACATGCGCACAATTTGTCATCTTGGTAATCATGAAGTCTTAGCAATTGTCTACTCAAGAAATGTGTTGATATTATTTTCATATTGCTCATTACTTCACTGTAAGCCCGAATTAGCCCTTTTGCCTCAGACAAAGTTGCTATCGGCGTACATCCTATAGTAAAATATTCAATACAATCTGTCCCTATTATTATTATTATTATTATTATTATTATTATTATTATTATTATTATTATTATTATTATTATTATTATTATTATCATCATCCTTCGAAGAGATGGAAAAATTCAAATATCTTGGAGCAACAGTAACAAATATAAATGACACTCGGGAGGAAATTAAACGCAGAATAAATATAGAAAATGCCTGTTATTATTCCGTTGAGAAGCTTTTGTCATCTAGTTTGCTATCAAAAAATCTGAAAGAATTTATAAAACAGTTATATTACCGGTTGTTCTACATGGTTGTGAAACTTGGACTCTCACTTTGAGAGAGAATAAGGTTCTTAGGAAAATATTTGGGGCTAAGACGGATGAATTACAGGAGAATGGAGAAAGTTACACAACACAGAACTGCACGCATTGTATTCTTCACCTGACATAATTAAGAACATTAAATCCAGACGTTTGAGATGGGCAGGACATGTAGCACGTATGGGTGAATCCAGAAATGCATATAGAGTGTTAGTTGGGAGGCCGGAGGGAAAAAGACCTTTAGGGAGGCCGAGACGCACATGGAAAGATAATATTAAAATGGATTTGAGGGAGGTGGGATATGATGATAGAGAATGGATTAAATTTGCTCAGGATAGGGACCAATGACGGGCTTATGTGAGGGCGGCAATGAACTTCCGGGTTCCTTAAAAGCCAGTAAGTAAGTAAGTAAGTAAGTAAGTAAGTAGGTAAGTATTATTATCCTTCGAAGAGATGGAAAAATTCAAATATCTTGGAGCAACAGTAAGAAATATGAATGACACTCCGGAGGAAATTAAACGCAGAATAAACATAGAAAATGCCTGTTATTATTCCGTTGAGAAACTTTTGTCATCCAGTCTGCTATCAAAAAATCTGAAAGTTAGAATTTATAAAACAGTTATATTACCGGTTGTTCTATATGGTTATGAAACTTGGACTCTCACTTTGAGAGAAGATCAGAGATTAAGAGTGTTTGAGAATAAGGTTCTTAGGAAAATATTTGGGGCTAAGACGGATGACGTTACAGGAGAATGGAGAAAGTTACACAACACAGAACTGCACGCATTGTATTCTTCACCTGACATATTTAGGAATATTAAGTCCAGACGTCTGAGATGGGCAGGGCATGTAGCACGTACGGGCGAATCGAGAAATGCATACAAAGTGTTAGTTGGGAGACCGGAGGGGAAAAGACGTTTGGGGAGGCCGAGACGTAGATGGGAGAATAATATCAAAATGGAATTGAGGGAGGTGGAATATAATGGTAGGGACTGGATTAATCTTGCTCAGGATAGGATCCGATGGCGGGCTTATGTGAGGGCGGCAATGAACCTCCGGGTTCCTTAAAAGCCATTTGTAAATAAGTATTATTATTATTATTATTATTATTATTATTATTATAATACTTACTTACTTACAGATGATTTTTGGGCTGGGATTACGATGAACGTTCGTTTGCGTTAAGTTACGTTGCTTTCGTCCGTACGTTAAACTCCTACCGAACGTTCAGAGGTTGTGTATTATGATCGACGTTCGTGACAACTATAAAACACTGACGGTCATAATATGTACTGAAATGCACACGCCAGTCAAACAGCTGTTTATGATAATCATTAAATTTTATGGTAACTTTGTTTGAGACAACATAAATAAAATACCCGTATTAGAAGAAAATATGTTACAACAGAATAATATAGAATGACGATAATAATAAAGTAGTAGAGTAGTAGTAATAATAATAATAATAATAATAATAATAATAATAATAATATTAATAATAATAATAATAATAATAATAATACTTATGGCTTTTAAGGTATCCGGAGTTTCATTGCCGCCCTCACATAAGTCTGCCATCGGTCCCTATCCTGAGCAAGATTAACCCATCTCTTTCAAATTCATTTCAATGTTATGCTCCCATCTATGTCTGAGCCTCCCCAAAGGTTTTCTTCCTCTGGCCTCCCAACTAACACTCCATACGCACTTCTGGATTCGCCCATACGTGCTACATGCCCTGCCCATCTCAAACGTCTGGATTTAATGTTCCTAATTATGTCAGGTGAAGAATACAATGCGTGCAGTTCTGCGTTGTGTAACTTTCTCCATTCTTCTGTAACTTCATCCCTCTTAGCCCCAAATATTTTCCTAAGCACCTTATTCTCAAACACCCTTAACCTCTGTTCCTCTCTCAAAGTGAGAGTCCAAGTTTCACAATCATACAGAACAACCGGTAATATAACTGTTTTATAAATTTTAACTTTCAGCTTTTTTTGAGAGAAGACTGGATGACAAAAGCTTCTCAATCGAATAACAGCAGGCATTTCCCATATTTGTCCCGCGCCGTGGCGTCGTGGTCTAAGGCATCCTGTCTAGAACTCACGTTACGGAATGCGTGCTGGTTCGAGTCCTCATGGGGGAAAAATTTTTCTAATGAAATTTTGGTAATGTATGGGACCGGTGCCCACCAGTATCGTGATGCACTTTGGAAGCTACGATAGGTAGCGAAATCCGGTTGCGAATGCCAATTATAACGGCTGGGGGATCATCGTGCTAACCACACGATACCTCCATTCAGGTTGGATGATCGTCCACCTCTGCTTCGGCATGTGATCGTGAGACCAGCAGCCGGCTTGTCGGTCTAGGCCCTTCACGGGCTGTAGCGCCACGGATTATTATTTCCCATATTTATTCTGCGTTTAATTTCCTCTCGAGTGTCATTTATATTAATTTGTTACTGTTGCTCCAAGATATTTTAATTTTTGCACCTTTTCAAACGATAAATTTGCAATTTTTATATTTCCATTTCGTACTATGTTCCGATCATGAAACATAATCATATACTTTGTCTTTTCGGGATTTACGTCCAAACCTATCTCATTAGTTGCTTATAAGTCTCATTGCTTTACAATGTAGTTACTGACTTTTTCCAGCAAGCCTACGATTTATCCATGTACAGATTTCCCTAGGAAGCTTCTACCTGATGTTATGGAAGGTTCCTTTATCAGAACGTTTAGAGCTACCAAGAATATAATATTACACCGTTACTGTTACATAATGACATCGGTGATACTCAGAATGGGTTTAGAACTAAGTTAATAACTGAAGAAGCCCCTTTTCTCCATGTAAATATTAACACAAAACTGTTTCCTTGAAAGAGGTACAGTATTTTCTTTATTCACTGATTTTGAAAAAGCTTTTGATAAAGTAAAACATTATGTTTTACTGGAATTTTATTGTTCAAAAGATGTATTATGCTGTACATAAAAAGCACTTCTGAATAATTACGAAACTTTTTTGGAATCAAACAGCTCGGGTAAAAATCTGTCATAAAATAAATGATGAATTAAGATTTGAAAGATGTAAGGCAAGGACGCATCCTATCGTCATTTCTCTCTAACCTCTATTCGGATCAGGCTTTCATATTCCAAATTGTCCCAGACAAATGTCAACATAGCATCAGAGTAAATGGAAAGCCAGTAAACAACATGTGATATGCAGATGACGCTGCGATTCTATCTAACAGCGCACACGGCTTGCAGCTATTGATGGATCGGTTTCGTAACACCAGGGCTGAATATGGTATGATGATAAATACTCCCAACACAAAACTGATTATCATTAGTTGGGAGCTGAATTCCGAAGATGTTTAGGGGCCTATATACCAAAAAGGAAATAAACGAATGAAACGAGTTCAGCGATTGGTTTCGTGAGTAATCGCCGCATTCAGTAGAACACATCGATGACTAATTGATGATCAATCGTTTGCTGAACGCGAGTAAAAGCAGTGATGATTAATCGAACACCATGTTTTCCATCGCTTTTGAAATTCGATTTGTGATTTTGCTTACATCCGGCAGATGACGGAATTAATAATAATAATAATAATAATAATAATAATAATAATAATAATAATAATACTTACTTACAAATGGCTCTTAAGGAACCCGAAGGTTCATTGCCGCCCTCACATAAGCCCGCCAGCAGTCCCTATCCTGTGCAAGATTAATCCAGTCTCTATCATCATACCCCACCTTCCTCAAATCCATTTTAATACTATCCTCCCATCTACGTCTCGGTCTCCCTAAAGGTCTTTTTCCCTCCGATCTCCCAACTAACACTCTATATGCATTTCTGGATTAGCCCATACGTGCTACATGCCCTGCCCATCTCAAACGTCTGGATTTAATGTTCCTAATTATGTCAGGTGAAGAATACAATGCGTGCAGTTTTGTGTTGTGTAACTTTCTCCATTCTCCTGTAACTTCATCTCGCTTAGCCCCAAATATTTTCCTTAGCACCTTATTCTCAAACACCCTGAACCTATGTTCCTCTCTCAGAGTGAGAGTCCAAGTTTCACAACCATACAGAACAACCGGTAATATAACTGTTTTATAAATTCTAACTTTCAGATTTTTGGACAGCAGACTGGATGATAAGAGCTTCTCAACCGAATAATAACACGCATTTCCCATATTTATTCTGCGTTTAATTTCCTCCCGAGTGTCATTTATATTTGTTACTGTTGCTCCAAGATATTTGAATTTTCCCACCTCTTCGAAGGATAAATCTCCAATTTTTATATTTCCATTTCGTACAATATTCTCGTCACGAGACATAATCATATACTTTGTCTTCTCGGGATTTACTTCCAAACCGATCGCTTTACTTGCTTCAAGTAAAATTTCCGTGTTTTCCCTAATCGTTTGTGTATTTTCTCCTAACATATTCACGTCATCCGCATAGACAAGAATCTGATGTAACCCGTTCAATTCCAATAATAATAATAATAATAATAATAATAATAATAATAATAATAATAATATCAATTTAATAAAACGATAGGTAACGTAATTAGAAATGTAAAATTGTGTGACAATTCTTGAAATGGCAAGTAAAAGAATTAATTGGCAATATTTTACATGGTCCCTCCCCATCCTTTATCACTGACTTCAACTGACTGTTGGCCAGACATTTATCACAGTATGCCTTTAACCGCGGAGCTACAGACCCCAACATGTACCGACGTATTAACTACGTATACAAGTATCTAAACAGGTTTAAGTGTTGAGAGCAAAAGTGACACTATTCTCGACCAGCAAGTGGGTAAGAGAGCGGTTGATACAGCGTCGTTAAATAACCTGCTTCAGAATTTAATGTGAAATGTAACCTTACACTCACAAAAACTGAGCCAGTACTGATCGATCAACTAAACGCGTGAGTTCATTCAACTTTCTTCCCAGCAGTGACGCATCGTTGCCCGCCGGGCGAGCTTGGCTAGAGGCGGAACACTGTGTAAGAAAACAACGCGATTTTGAATTCTCCTAACCTAACATTACACGCGCACACGATAAACTCATATGACGTGAAATTGTTAGGCCTCTGGGTCTCCAATTAACACAAAGTTTGGACATCACACTATTGAAGGAAATGCATCCATACCCTAGGCAGGATTCATTACTCTCCTCTTCGCCAATATGTGGACCGTACGACACAAAGTAAACAGCAATCTGGAGCAGGATGCTGTTACACAGTGTAAGAAACCAGTGCGAGCTCCCAGTTATCATTATCATTATCTGTTCTCTGAATTCGCTGCTGCCCGGATCCTTTATCGATCGACGCAGGCGCGGAACGCAGCCCGCACAGCTGCGGGTGTCAGTTGTTACTGGGAGTGCGGAGTGAACTGACCTGCTGACGTCAACTGTGCCAGGTAGGAGCAGTTGCAAGGCGTTATTTACTACTGTGCGACTTACTTTCTGTACTTGAACTTCGAGGTGGAGGATGCGTCGTCACTGTAGCGGTGAGTGTGTCCCTATTTAAATATTGTCATCGAGTAATGACGAGGTATACGAAGGCATCATAATCAGATCTTGACGTAAAATGTTATGTTTACATAATAATAATAATAATAATAATAATAATAATAATAATAATAATAATAATAATAATAATAATCTAAAACAAACGCTTACAAAAATTCCCGTACCTTGGTAATGCTGATATTAATAAGCAGGGAAAGGATTTATATGTAAATACATATTTACTTATAAAGATAATATAATTTATATTTTGCATTATCTTTATGTTTCACAATGTGTAGGGTTGAAAAATCCTACTTTTATTTTCCATATTTTTCCATATTTTAGAGTTTAGTACATATTTTCGTTAATTTCCATATATTTTCCATATTTCATATAAAACAGTCCATATTATATTAGGTTTAACAATAAAACAAAACAAAATTCCATTAACTTTTAAAAATACATTTCAACAATAGAGATTTAAACACATGTTCAGTAATCCCTTTAACATCAGAGTTATTTGAAAATTAGCAGTCCTATCAACAATGGGAAAGTAAGTTACAAAACTGTATTAATTTAATTTAAAATTTTTAACAGACTTCAGTTGTGCAGCTCAACAGTTAAATGCCAGTCAGAGTACACATAGGTTCAGTTTTGTAAATCATACTATAAAGACGGTAAATATGCCAAAAGTACGTCATTCAGTCAATTTAAAATCAAAACTAACAAGTTACATTTCAGAATTTAAAGAAGATGGTTTATCAACTGACAATAAAATATTATTTTGTAATTTGTGTCAGTGTGCAGTATCATCTACACAAAAGTTCCTGGTGCAACAACACATTACAACTAGTAAACATCAGGCCAACAAACAACTAAATTCCAAGCAGAGACAATTGTTTTTAACACAACCAACAACATCGAATGTAAGATCTGAGTTTAACATCGACCTGTGCCGTTCTCTCATCTCTGCTGATATTCCTCTCTACAAACTAAAGAATAAGGTCTTCAGGGAATTCCTTGAAAAATATACTCAACATACAATCCCGGATGAGTCAACACTTAGGAAGACGTATGCTCCATCCATCTACGATGAGACAATACAGAAGATAAGAGATGAAATTAAAGATAGTTCAATTTGGGTTTCCATTGATGAGACTCCCGACAAAGAAGGTAGACTTGTTGGTAATGTAGTTATCGGTTTGTTAAGTGAACAATATTCTGAACGAATTCTTTTACATTGTGATGTTCTAGAAAAGTGCAATAACAAAACTATAGTTAAACTGTTCAACGAAGCTATGGGTATCCTGTGGCCAAAGGGTATTATGTACGATAATGTGTTATTCTTTATTAGCGATGCTGCCCCTTATATGGTCAAAGCTGGACAAGCATTATCTGTTGTATATCCTAAATTGACTCATTTTACTTGTGTGGCGCATGCATTTCATCGTGTGGCAGAAGTGGTCAGAGACAATTTCCCTAAAGTAGATTTGTTGATTTCATCAGTGAAAAAAGTATTTCTCAAAGCTCCCAGTAGAGTTAACGTGTTGAAAGAAATGTACCCTGAAATTCCATTGCCACCAAAGCCAATTTTAACTAGATGGGGTACATGGCTAGAAGCAGTTGAATATTATGCCGAACATATAGACTCTATTAACAATGTTCTCCTTGCATTGGACTCTGAAGATGCAGTCTCAATTGATACTGCGAAAACAGTTACCTGTGACATAAGTGTGAAGAATGACTTAGCTCACATTCAGCATACATTTTCATGCATCATAAAAACGCTCAAAAATCTCCAAAATAGGCACCTTTCACTATCTGAAAGTTTTGAAATTATAAATAGTACTGTGGAACAACTGAATCGTGGTAGAGGTAAAGTTGCAGATGCAGTAAGAGCTAAGGTGGACACTGTACTTTCAAAAAACCCTGGATATGAAGAACTACAAAAGGTTGTTGCTGTGATGAGTGGTGAATCAACAGTGAAGATTAACTTGGACTTATCCCCAGCAGACATTGTGAAATTGAATTATGTACCAGTTACTTCTTGTGACGTCGAACGCTCTTTTAGTCAGTATAAATCTATCCTCAGAGACAATAGAAGAAGATTCACTTTTCAGCACTTGAAAGAAATGTTTGTAACCTATTGTTATGGTAACAGACAATAAAAATTGTGTTTTGTTGAAACTACATTGGAAGATAAGGTACGTCCATTATATTTTTTGTTTAGTTTGATTAAAATGTACCAATATTTAACGTACATAGTCATTTTTTTATAATTTTAAGTCCATATTTAATTCCATATTTTGGTAAAAATCCATATTTAATTCCATATTTTGGTAAAAATAACTACATATATATTTACATATTTCATATATTTTTAGTCCATATAAATCCGTTCCCTGTTAATAAGTATTTTACGAGAAAAATAAACTGTCAGATCAATCGAACAGGAATTTGCTCAACAGACTCATACACAATTTCTCTCACCTTGGTATTCTTAATATTAATAATCATTTTATGAAAGAAATAAAATTCATCCTTCGGACGAATCGAACAGGAATTTGCTAAACAAAGTCATACACAAACTCCCTCATCTTGATGATTCTAATATTAACAATCATTTTATGAGAGAAATAACATTCATCATTCGGACCAATCGAACAGGAAATTGCTTAACAAACTCATACGAAAATTGCATTACCTTGGTAATTCTAATATTAACGAATATTTTATGAGAGAAATAAAATTCATCCTTTGAATCAATAGAACAGGAATTTTCTTAACAAACTCATACGAAAATTGCCTTACCTTGGTGATTCTAATATTAACAAATATTTTATGAGAGAAATAAAATTCATCCTTTGAAGCAATAGAACAGGAATTTCCTTAACAAACTCATACGAAAATTGCCTTACCTTGGTAATTCTAATATTAACAAATATTTTATGAGAGAAATAAAATTCATCCTTTGAAGCAATAGAACAGGAATTTGCTTAACAAACTCATACGAAAATTGCCTTACCTTGGTAATTCTAATATTAACAAATATTTTATGAGAGAAATAAAATTTATCCTTTGAAGCAATAGAACAGGAATTTGCTTAACAAACTCATACGAAAATTGCCTTACCTTGGTAATTCTAATATTAACGAATATTTTATGAGAGAAATAAAATTCTTCCTTTGAACCAATAGAACAGGAATTTTCTTAACAAACTCATACGAAAATTCCCTCACCTTGGTAATGATAATATAAATAATTATTTTATGAGAGAAATAAAATTTATCCTTTGGATCAATCGAACAGGAATTTGCATAACAAACTCATACAAAAATTGCCTTACCTTGGTAATTCTAATATTAACAAATATTTTATGAGAGAAATAAAATTCATCCTTCTGACCAATCGAACAGGAATTTGCTTAACAAACTCATACAAAAATTGCCTTACCTTGGTAATTCTAATATTAGCAAATATTTTATGAGAGAAATAAAATTCATCCTTCTGACCAATCGAACAGGAATCTGCTTAATAAACTCACAAAAATTCCCCCATCTTGGTAATGAAAATATTAACAATTATTTTATGACAAAAATAAAATTCATCCTTCGGACAAATCGAACGGAAATTGCTTAAAAAATTCATACAAACATTCTCTCACTTTGGTAATGTTAACGCTTTTTCAAGTCTTAAATAGTAAGTTACAATGTTTTTCTATTTTCCTGTCCTATTTTCTCGCCCTCTCTTTTCTGACACTATACATCTATATATAATCGTTCATTCTTCCGAAATATTAAAACCATTCTAATGTTTCCCGTTCTAGCATATTATAGGCTACCACAGATTAAGGGAGTGATCAGTTACATTTCTATTTTCTACAATGCTTAAGGTGGCAACTTCATATTTTGTACATTTCATCCTCTTGATATAATCAGTCTTCCATGTATCCGTTGAATGGTTTTTGAGGTATTTAAATTAAAAAAATAGTATATTTTTAAAAACTATATCTTCTTACAAAATTAAATTTCATGCATGATTCTTCTCCTTTTTACATCTCTGATGTGGTTAGAAAAAACTAAGTAAGTTATAGACAATTTTAAATACACATTACCAGTCTTACTAATAAACCGTGTATAGTTTTTATACGAGACTTATGCTGAGATGAGACAGAAAACGTTACTAATAAACCGTGAATAAGCTATGGACGCATAAACAGGCTGTAACTATACAATGGGAATTGCTTTGCAGTAGTTATATACACGAAACCCCTTGTTTAAGCGTTGTATATAGCGAAAAAATGGCCGTCCCTTTAACAGCTGTTCGTATCGACTGTCATTTTACGATGATGTTTACCTTGTAACCACAGAAGATCAAACCAAAAATCATAGAATTATTAGAATAATATTGCTGTAGCTTGTACTATTTGACCAAAATGTAGTGTGGTAATCGATTAGAGCCAGTTGTAATATCGATATTTAACACGCCACACTAGAGCGCCCTACCGGATCCAGTAGAGAACCTCAGATATTCTATTTCCTTTCGTAACGAAGTAATGACGAAACTATGACGTAGCAGTGTAACACTTATACTGTTATACACGACGTATGTAGTGATTATTAGTAAGGAATTTACACACGACTTATAAACGAGCTACTCATTGTATAAGTATAAGACAGTTAAACGTCTGTATATAGAGTTTTTATTAGTAAGACCGCTATAGTTTTAAATATGCAACTTCAAAAGATAAATTTCTAGTATCCACTAAGTATGTATCTTTTTTCTTAATTTCGAAAGTATTTAGTTCATAAAAAAATGCTACTGTGTTTCGTTAACCACAATATATTGAACATGCAGTAAAAATTTCATATTCCTAGCACAAAAATTGTAACAGTCTTTATATTATGAACATGACGAAATGCGGTGGAAAGAAAAAGTGTGAGAAAACAGCTGGTAAAGTCTGCATGGAATTCAAATTCAAAAGTGCAGCCATTTAAATATGACGTAATATTTATGTTTCCGAGCGCCGTACCATTGAAACTTGCTCAATATATAAGAGATTGCAGATTCATTTTTCACACACAAGAAATTAAAATGCGATTTATGATTGAAAATAACTAAAATTTTTCTCGTTTCGGCCCTTAACTCCCATTTTTCTATAACCGCCCATTCTTCCCATATGTCCTGCATACTATTCTAATATTTTCCTATGGCCTCGTTTCGCAAACATCCCAAGTCAGAAAATAAAATTTTATTTTTAACGCTTATATCGTAAAGAACTACTGCAGGATTACAATACTATGTTTTTATACGTCGTCCAGTGAAGAGTAAAAAGAAGAGCACTTCACTTTTTAGCAGGAATAAAACCTGTACTCATTCTATATTTTTTGTCGAAAACATTACAGCTTAATCCACAATGTAGGGTATAAAACGTTGTAACTTGTTAAACATATTGTTTAGGTTATTAAGAAATAACTATCATTTATTCTACAGCAATTTCACGGAAATTGGCATCAAACCAGCTACACGACTCCTGGTGGGAGGGAACATGCATACGGTACAACATTACTACAGAATGAGCAGGTTGCTTTGTAATTGTAAAATACCTCGAGGTAATTGCGTGAACATTCTTGTCGAGTTGAAGTATGATTGCTTACAGCTTCAAATTCCGTGTAAATTATGGCGCAAAAACTATTCTTCCTCAACAAGCCTTAAGAAAGTAAGCATTAGAGTTGAACAACGATCGAGAAAGCAAGACTAATAGCGCCTGCAAAGCCGAAAACCCGCACGACAATGTTGTATACGTCGCGTCGTTGACGTAAAAACTCCTTGTGAGTGTTTCAAGACATTGACAATTGATCACTCCCGAAGTCCCGAACGTCAAGCAGCCTTCAATCGCCGCAGTTATTTATACCAGACTGAACTTTTATCTACTTTGGCAACTGTTATATATGTATAAACAATCAAGTAGCCTATTTGAAACATCATCTCTACCTTTCAGTGTATAATAATCCGTTCCCCAGTCTCTATTTAATTACTAGGCCTTATTAAAAGACTAGGAATTTTCTTTTCTTCTGTTTGAAATTAAGTGCACAATCTTAAGTAAAAAAATATTAACGTTATGTTTTATGTTTCTTAGAAATGCAAATTTATTTGAGATTCTTTTATTTTTATTTATATAACCATATAATAGAACCAAAATATTTCGATGACTAAGATACTGTTCTGTTTTGTCTTTCTGTCTCATTTAAACATTTATATCGTTATTTATTTCAATTATGCATGTTATTCAAAGTTACGAAATCTTTCCACCCCGACCAAATGGTGCTTCGAGAATGATGAGCGAAACTCGAAGCGCACAAGAGTTACGAGACAAATGCAAGGGACACAGCGAGCGAGAGCGGCAGTTACTTTTGTTCATCTCTAGTAAGCAAACCTTTCGCTAGGATAAATTTAGTAAAATTCAAAATTTAATTTATATATATATATATATATATATATATATATATATATATATATATATATATATATATATATGGCGGCCGGGTAGCTCAGTTGGTAGAGCAGCTGGCTACGAACTGAAAGGTCCGGGGTTCGATCCCAGGTGGTGACAGGATTTTTTCTCGTTGCCAAACTTTCAGAACGGCCCCGAGGTTTACTCAGCCTCCTATAAAATTGAGTACCGGGTCTTTTCCGGGGGTAAAAGGCGGCCAGAGCGTGGTGCCGACCACACCACCTCATTCTAGTGCCGAGGTCATCGAAAGCATGGGGCTCTACCTCCATGCCCTCCAAGTGCCTTCATATATATAATCCTGAATTAATTTTGCGCTGGAATTTGGTATAGTGATTAGATAATACTTCTAGATTAATAATAAATTTTTATAATCCAAAAAACTTCTGTTGTTAAGGGTAATTATATTTTTAAATTGCAGGGGTTCAATTTTTGCAGGGAAGATTAATTCCACTGATATCTTGTATAATTTTGAAAATTTTTAAAAATGATTTTTTTCTATTTTTATCCACATTAATGTGTTAATAAAATAAACCATTATCAGTTGAATATACGTATAAATAAGAAATATTTTGCCATGAATTGTAAAATTTAAATATTTTATATAAATAATTATTAATGAAAAAGTAACTTGAAATAATAAATGTGCTAAAGGCAGGGTTTATTCTCCAGTATGAAGTATACTTGCTAGCAAAATTTCATAAATTTATATTTTAAAAAAGTAGAAGTTATGAGGAAGACGGATTTGGAAAACGTATGTTTAGGGAAATGAGCGACAGACTTACCGAAAAAGAGAAGTTTTGTCCATATTTAAATGGCCAAGTCATTGACATAAATCATTTCGCTTATTTTAAGTGCTTCATTCTGTACAGTAGTGGCAAAAAAAAAAAAAAAAAAACCGGACCGACTCTTGTAGCTGATTTCAGAGCCTTGTTCATTCCAGAGCACGATAGACTGGTAACTAAGACTTTCGTGGTTCGAATCCTGCCTGGGAAGTAAACTTTTTTTTTGTTCCTTATTCAAATTTATTCCCAATACTATTCGATTGCAGCGATATTTTACTACTTATCATTCCCAGAACATGAATTTTACCGGCAATCTTTCAGGCCTCGTCTTACCGTCTTAGAAATCATAAAAAATAGAAGCAAGACGAGTTGTTTTCAGTTTAAGAGACTAGCCAATTGGCTACCAGTTGATTTTAAGAAAATCTTGCCCGATGGATCCTGAAAGCAAAATATGATGGAAAACAATGCGTGTCCCTTGCTTAAAAATTGGTTGGAGTGGGTAATGTTTGCTTTCCTCATTCTGAAAAATCTCGAGGCACCTCTATGAAATAGACAATGTACTGGGACGAACGGTGTTGAAGACCACGGGGCATGAAACTAATCTTATAGCCCTACTTCTGTTTCCATGGTGCCATGAGTGACTGAGATTTGACTTTTCATGTTAAAATTTTACTATCTTTCTCTCTTGTACCTCGAACATGGACGCTTCAAGTAAAAAAAAAAAAAAAAAAAAAAACTGAATCGTAGTAATTCACATAATTCAGAAAAATACCGAATTGCACGTAAAACCTTTCAGAGAAAATTAAATTCTTAATAATGAAATAATTAATAATATGTATTGAAATAATTATACTTAGCACAAATCCACTGACTGAAGTTCAGAGAGAAGTAGGTTATTTTACGACGCTTTATCAACAGCTGAGGTTATTTAGCGTCTGAATGAGATGAAGGGATAATGCCGGTGAAATGAGTCCGGGGTCCAACACCGAAAGTTACCCAGCATTTGCTCATATTGGGTTGAGGGAAAACCCCGGGAAAAACCTCAACCAGGTAACTTGCCCCGACCGGGTATCGAACCCGGGCCACCTGGTTTCGCGGCTAGATGCTCTAACCGTTACTCCACAGGTGTGGACTTCAGAGAGAATTATTGACGTGATTCTTTCTATAAATATGAGCATACAGACATATTATGATTTGGATTAAATTTCTAACTAGTGGAGAATACAGGATTGTTTCCGATCTCTGATAACGATTTTGGAATGACGTCATGTGCGTAAGGACTCACACGACAACTGAACTGTGGTCAGAGGTGACAGACCAGTAGTGAGTGATTTCATAGTCAGAGTGCACGGTGTATCACAGTAGCAATCCCAAGAAAATCGAGCCTTTTTGGGAGAATAAATAAATAAACGAATAAAGGAATAAACGAATAAAAGAAGAAATGAATAAAAATGGAATTAACAAACGAACAAACGAACAAACAAACAAACAAACAAACAAACAAACAAACAAACAAACAAACAAACAAACAAACAAACAAACAAATAAAAAATAAATAAATAAATAAATAAATAAATAAATAAATAAATAAATAAATAAATAAATAAATAAATAAATAAATAAATAAATAAATAAATAAATAAATAAATAAATAAATAAATAAATAAATAAATAAATAAATCAGTAGAAATGTGTGGCCCTTTTTACCCCCTTCCTTGAGCGAACCTTTTGTGACTAATATCTACGTGGAACTCCAAAAGACAAAGCATATAAAAATAATCCATGGAGGAATTGAAAAAAATAGCACTCACAAAGGAAAATCGCCTCCATTTCTCAATTAATCTGTGATGCGTCACTTTCTAAACAAGAATGACAAATATTTGGAACTAGAAGACAGACAGTTTCAGTGTTGCCTTTCTTAATTTATGTAGTAAATTATGTTTTAACTGCTTGTATCTAATAATATTTCACATTAATGGTTTGTGGTGTGTCAAACAACCGAAACTACGCTGCATATCACTATTGCAAGTTGTCTGCGCAAAGCAAAGAGCGCATTTGCGATTTCTTATCGCTGCGATTAAAAAGTCCTGTCGCAGAAATGTAGTGTGATGCTGGTTCGGGTGTAGTCTAGTAGTATCACTATTTACTTCAATGAAACCACTAGCTACTGTTTTGTTTCGTGCCAAAGCAAAACGCACACCGTTATTGGGTGCATCCGATTTCAAATCAAAGAGTAATGAAAGGGCAATTTTACAAGTTATTCTGAGACTTAAATTGACGTCACTACATTCTTCTAATTGTTTATCATAAAAACTGTTTCTTATCTTTATTATCATTCAGTCAGTGTCAAGCTCACTATTTACGAGGCCATCAACACTTTCTGATTCGTTGTCAGACATGTTTATCAGGTCTGTGCCTGTTCATATGACTCATTCGAGCTTGCGACACTCTCGCGTCTTAGAAACAGCTCTATTCAATCGCTGCGAATAGTCACATGTATATGTATTGGCATTTAAAACCACGCGTTTAATTTTTGCGGCTAAACAATCGTGCGATTAAAAATCGCAACTGCGAGCCTACACTAAGCAGAGTTTGCGAGCGGCACTACTGAAAACCAGGTCACTGCTTTGCAATGCCTTTGCAAATTATTCACTCAGCAATAAATTAAATATGCCTATACATAAACTTTTAAGTTGATAAAATAGATCAGTAGCCTAATATTACGAAAAGAATTATCTTTAAGGCCACCGCTGTAGATTAAGGGTTAGCAAGCCTGACAGTGAAACTAGCGGGTCCAGGTTCAAAACCTGATTTCGGTTTTTTTCCGGGGTTTCCCCTCCTCAATTCATTAAAAGCACATGCTGGGTAACTTTCGACGGTGAACACTGGACTCATTTCGCTGGCATTATCGCCTTCCAGACGCTAGATAATCATAGCAGTTGATAAAGCGTCGTAAAATAAGTCACTAAAAATAATAATAATTCTTAAAGAGTTTAAATATACTTAAAACTGGAATATTGTATTGTATTTATTTGAATTTCATGGCATTCGTAATCGCTTCACAGCTAATCTTAATAGTTCTATAAAGTCTTAATTATAGTCACAGTCTAGTTGAAATACATATAGAAATGTTTTACTATATAATCTACTAATACAACACAAAGATACTTAATACAAGACAAAAATATTCACGAAGCGTTGTATGTATGTATGTATGTATGTATGTATGTATGTATGTATGTATGTATGTATGTATGTATGTATGTATGTATGTATGTATGCATGCATGTATGTATGTTTTTATTACTGTTCTTTAAATATTAGTCTGTAAAATTGTATCAGCTTCTTAGTTTCTGGCTAAGTGGAAGAGAAGGCCTGATGGCCTTAACTTCGCCAGAATAAATAAATAAATAAATAATAATAATAATAATAATAATAATAATAATAATAATAGTAATTATTATTATCATTATTATTATAATTATAATAATTATTAGAGTGTATCCAATGCGTACCCACTTCACTTTACGTGATTCGGGTTTGGCATATAGTGGTTAGATGGCTGGACTGTGACCCATTTTCTAGTTGCACACCACTTCGGCAGGCCACGCTGCACATTACGTGTATCTGTGGAAGGTTATCTCACGTGCTAGGGTGAATGTATATGTAAATGTTCATATAAGTGTAGTGTATGGGATGGGTGACGATGATGATGAGGAAGGGAGAAGGGGAAACCCGGCGCCGGCACGTAGCCTACTCCTGTCGAATAGCACGAAGGGGGCCGCCAGGCTTAACGTCTCCGTCCGACGTACGAATCATTATCAATAGTGACATATACTTTCTTCATATGCATTGTGGAGAGATTTGGGATTTAACCCAGGCATATTGGTGATTACAAGTTGTTCACCGCCATCTCTTCTAGTCCCGAGGTAGAGTTTTTACCATCTCTTCTAGTCCCGAGGTAGAGTTTTTACATGAAAATTTTTGACCCCGCAGAGGATGGAACCCGGGTCGGCTAGTCTGGAGGCAGACACGCTATCACAGAGCTAACTCGGTGGACTCATGAACCGTTGTTGAATGTCATGAATTCACGTACAGAATAGAAGGTGTGGGAAATTAGGTACTTCTTTAATTTGGTCCTAAATAATCTTATGTTTTGAGTCTCATTTTTTACATCCATAGGGAGGCTATTAAAAATTTTTACTGCCATATAACCCACTCCTTTTTGACAGCACGATAGACTTGCCGATGGAGTATGAAAGCCATTTTTTGACGCGTGTTTATGCTATGAACTGTTGAATTAGTTTCAAAGTACTCACGATAACATGTGAGGAAGATTATTAATAAAGAAATATACTGACAAGCCATGGGCATTATTTATTGTTTTCTGAAAATGGTTCTACACGATTCCCTATATTTGGCACCTACTATTATTCTAATTACTCTTTTTTGTAGTCGGAACATACTGTTACTATCTGTAGAATTTCCCCAGAATATTATTCCAAAACTCATTACCGAGTGGAAGTAGGTTCGAATCAAATATTCCAAGGCTTACTACATCGTCGAATTTGCTGCTATGGAACTTGTGAAATTAAATACAAGCGGTAGGAAGTATTACATAAAACATATTACGAAGTTAAATGCATAATAATCTTCAAGTGAGACCGATATTTCCATTCGTATGAAGTCGCTAAAATGAAAGTAGACACCACAAGGTCTTCTTGTTCATTATGTAAGTCTGATATAATTACGATTTTTTCGACCAAGTTAAGTTTTACTCCAGAAATGCAACTGCAATCAAATGTTTGAAATGTTCTAAAGACAAAACTTGTGATATTTTGATTGATTTGACACAGCGTATCATTCAAGCAGTTTAGCTTATAACACTTGATATGTTGGTGAACACCTGGTGAGAGGTTGAGTATCGTTTTGGTATTTGTCGAGCTATAAATGGTGCTCATGTTGAAGTGTACTAGTGGAAATAAAAACTTTTTCAGTTACTCTATACAATGAAGAAGAAATATTTGATAAACCTTATCCAAGTTACGATATAAGCTGTTATTTCTGTATACTTTTAGTGTGGGCACAGTGTACAGTAGTGGAAAAAAGAAACGGACCGACCCTTGTAGCTGATTTCAGAGTCACAGATTCAAATTTTGCTAGTCACAAACACATCCATCTTGTATAATTAATTGTAACAATTAAATTTATTGCATTTGTTCGATTCTTACCGTCTTTTGTTTCCTTCAGTGCCTCAAACTTACATACGAGAAAACTTTGAGAGTTTTATTTTCATCTGGCATCAATATTACATTTCTACCTGTATTCGGCAAAGATAACTGCGTATTTTTACATTAAGTAGCAGTACATATCTCTGGCTTCACTATTCATATAGAAATTACCACAGTTTGACACAATACACAGCACAGGATTCTTTTGTATCAGCTACAAAGGTCGGTCCGTTTTTTTTTGCCACTACTGTACATAATATATTCTACCTGTAACGTCCGTACAATGTTTCATAAAAATCTGTTAGATACAGGAGTTATTAATTTTGTTTAAAACCACCCCCTATAAAGGGGCAGTTCTTCTTATACAAACGCAATCAGAGTTTGTACACAAAAAATATGCTACTTGTATCTTCTGTACAAAGTTTCATAAAAATCTGTTATGTAGGAGAGAAGTTAATTTCATGTAAATGCACGTCATATAAAGGAGTAGTTCCTCTTATGGAACCGTAAATATAGTTTGTACATAAAATATATTCTATCTGTAACTTCCATACAATGTTTCATAAAAATCTGTTGGATAGAGGAGTTATTAATTTTGTTTAAAACCACCCCTTATAAAGGGGCAGTTCCTCTTATACAAACGCAATCAGAATTTGTACACAAAAAATATGTGCTACCTATAAGATTTGTACCAAGTTTTATGGCAAGCCGTCAGACTGCGGAGAAATTATTAATTTTGTCAAGCTAGATTAGTCCCTTTAAGCACACTGTAGGACGTAGAGAAAATTTTAATCCAATAAATTACACCTCGTTAAATATCGGTCATATGAAAATTACTCTTAGAATAAATTTTGTCGGAAACACTTTTTTCAAGCAACCTTTGTTATGTAACTTTGAATGGGATATTACGCTGGAATATTGGCAAACAAATGAAAAATGATATTCAATTAAGATTCCATAATATAATATCAAAACGAAGTCTCTTATGGCCGTGAATGTTGAACATTGCGTAAAAAATTAAAAAAGTAAACGCCTCACAAATGAAATTTATACGATCCTTGTTAGGAGTCTCACTGACGAACCATATAAAAAGCGAACATTTGAGGAAACATTAGAAAAAAGAAGAGATGGTAGACGAAGTCCATAAATATCAACAGAAATATAAACAGCATGTTTTATGATACTACAGTATCATCTACCTTTTAAGATTTTACAAAGTACATACTGTATACTCCAAGAGGACGTAAAGATTTAGAACCACTACTCCGCAGATGGATTAATCAGTTCTCTTATGTATAGCCTGAGTCAGCTTACTTCATATCTTAAGGGTAAAACCTAACCATTTTTCCCCCATTACTACATATGCTTGTGGATTGTGGTGATTTTATAGTTTGCAGGTTGAATTTTATTTTGCCAACTTCGTTTCGAATTCCGATACTGACAAATACTACAAATGGTAGTGATTTTGTAGCTTTTGTGTTGGCAGCTGAGACAAACTTTGTCGGTACTGAAGTTCCATGAAATTAAAATTGTACTAGATTTCTGAGCCGGTTATGGAAGCTAGTGAAATTTGAACATACTAATAATTAATTAATATCAGTATTAATATTAATACATAATAATTATTTTATGTGTTGCGTTGTAGTTATAATTCAAGACTATAGTCAGGTAAGTTTTCGGAGTTAGTACTAATAATTTCATGTGGTCAAACAAAATACATTTTTAGGTTATGTCACGGGAATCAATTGTTTAGTCAAACAAATGAATTTCACATTTCCACACAAAATACCTAACATGTTGATCCCTTTCTCGTACAGTTTGCCTATGAAAATATGTTACAAACTATTGAATTACTTAGAATAACCTTCCAACATAAAGGTAAAGTACTGTAAGTAAATAAGTTTTTTTAGTAGGTTATTTTACGACGCTTTGTCAACAGCTTAGATTATTTTAGCGTCTGAATGAGATGAAGGTGATAATGCCGGTGAAATGAGTCCGGGGTCCAACACCGAAAGTTACCCAGCATTTGCTCATATTGGGTTGAGGGAAAACCCCGGAAAAATCCTCAACCAGGTAACTTGCCCCGACCGGGAATCGAACACGGGCCACCTGGTTTCGCGGCTAGACGCGCTCACCGTTACTCCACAGGTGTGGACAGTAAATAAGTCATGCCTTACGTAAAATCGTGTGATATCTGGTAACAGTTGGCGACACTGACAAGACGGCAATATTTGCTGTTTAAGAAATGCTCCTACGTGACCCTCACTAGTCATAGAACGGGAATAGTGTCCATATTGCAGTTGGAAGATAATAATAATAATAATAATATTAATAATAATAATAATAATAATAATAATAATAATAATAATTACTTACTTACAAATGGCTTTTAAGGAACCCGAAGGTTCATTGGCGCCCTCACATAAGCCCGCCATTGGTCCCTATCCTGTGCAAGATTAATCCAGTCCCAATCATCATATCCCACCTCCCTCAAATCCATTTTAATATTATCCTCCGATCTACGTCTCGGCCTCCCCAAAGGTCTTTTTCCCTCCGGTCTCCCGACTAACACACTATATGCATTCCTGGATTCGCCCATACGTGCTACATGCCCTGCCCATCTCAAACGTCTGGATTTAATGTTCCTAATTATGTCAGGTGAAGAATACAATGCGTGCAGTTTTGTGTTGTGTAACTTTCTCCATTCTCCTGTAACTTCATCCCTCTTAGCCACAAATATTTTCCTAAGCACTTTATTCTCAAACACCCTTAACATATGTTCCTCTCTCAAAGTGAGAGTCCAAGTTTCACAACCATACAGAACAACCGGTAATATAATATTGTTTTATAAATTCTAAGTTTCAGATTTTTTGTCAGCAGACTAGATGATAAAAGTTTCTCAACCGAATAATAACAGGCATTTCCCATATTTATTCTGCGTTTAATTTCCTCCCGAGTATCATTTATATTTGCTACTGTTGCTCCAAGATATATGAATTTTTCCACCTCTTGGAAGGATAAATCTCCAATTTTTATATTTCCATTTCGTACAATATTCTGGTCACGAGACATAATCATATACGTCGTCTTTAATAATAATAATAATAATAATAATAATAACAATAATAATAATAATAATAATAATAATAACAACAATAAAAATAATAGTAAATAGCATTTGAAAACTGATAGTCGGTTTCTTATTGTACAGATTTACTCAGAGCGTGGAGTTCACCAATTCACTGAGTTGTGGTTTCTTGTCAAAGACGTGGGAGGTCGGAGTTGTCCATAAAGTACAGGTATAGACTGTATTACGTGTGGGACGCATTCTTCCAGTTTTTGTACCCATTTGATTTGCTTCCAGTTCCCTTCAAGGACAGTAACAAAGTGATTGTCAAGGCTAAACAGCTGCTCAGATTTTCCTGAAAAAGTTGAAGTCTTTTTATGTGCGTCATTCGTATTAATGAATCCGCACGCTTTATGTCTCTTATGAAGGAATGAATCTCGCTGTCGGGCAGCAGAATCATCACTTGCTTGCCACGCTGAGACTGGGTCCTGTGCTCAATAAAAGGCGTTATGCAAATTATGATTTATTTCTCATATATTTTATGCGAAACTAAAGTAATTAGTTCATGTGAAGGTGTGTCAATTGATGTCTTTCAGATTGTCGACATACAGTAGGTATAACCACAAACCAGTATATACAGTCACGAAGCTTGAGTTGTGAGGGTGCTACGAACAATAGACTGTGCCGGTACTATTTCGCATTGTGTGTAATGAAGCGATATTAGCGATCCTAGTGGTTAGCAACTGTCTATGAATGCATATTTACTACGTATTGAGCTTCGTGACTGTATATATTAGACTGTGGTATAACTGTATCCTTACGTATTGAAAATCTATTAAGAAACTGACACATACTTTCTAGTCCATTTTTGTGTGCTTCAAAATAATTCAATTCCCTTGTCATGCTGCGAATACTATAACTTGAAGTACTTTTCTTGAAAAATATTTCGAAAAATATATAAAAATGATACGTTTTAATATGAAACCCAAAAGATATTAGTAGAATTGAAACAGAATTTGACAGCAAAAATTACATGCATTTACAAATATTTTACAATTATTATAGGTTTTCTGTTTTAATATACAAAGAATAATTTTAAATATATAAACAAGAATTTTAAAAACTACTTTTAAAATAATTACAGAAAAGAATCAAAATCAAAATAAAAAAAGAAAATCACTCTTATATTCTACTGCAGCCCAAGGCACAACGCTGAAGTGAAAGGGAACTCATGAACCGCCTCTCATGGCCTTATCACTTACACCGTCTTATAAACAACACACTGTAAGGCACTGTGCATCAGCGATGGATTTCAGGCGACCAGCGAGAGCAGAAAATTCGTAAAAGCTATGATGTCTACCTTATACAATCCGTCAATGAGTAATGCTTACCTTACTGTCTATACAATACAACTTTGAAATCTGCATCGACATGGGGAACTATTAATAATGGAATTCCTCAAGGATCAATATTAGGTCCCCTACTTTTTTCTGGTGTTTATAAATGATCTTGCCCCCCTAATAAAAGACGTAGGTCATCCCATATTATTTGCAGATGACACAAGTATAGTAATTACAGCCAATAACTCCAACACATTCCAATCTTCAACAGAGGAAATTCTCTTCAAAATATGTGACTGGTTCTCAGTCAATAAATTGGTATTAAATTGTAACAAAACTAACATAATTCAATTTAAATCCTGTCCAAATTCAACGTCGCAAATTTCTAGCGCAATAATTAACAATAGATCCCTATTAGAAACAACAACAACCAAATTTCTTGGCTTAAAAATCGATAATGTGTTAAATTAGAAAAATCATATTAAAGAAATTACCCCCAAACTAAATTCAGCTTGTGTTGCTATTAGAACTATGCAAAAGATAGTAAATATCAATACCTTAAAAACAATATACTTTGCATACTTCCACTCGGTAATAGTTTTGGAATAATATTCTGGAGAAATTCCACAGATAGTAACAGTATATTTCTAGTACAAAAAAGAGTAATTAGAATAATAGTAGGTGCCAAATCTAGGGAATCTTGTAGGACTATTTTAAAAAAACTACAAATAATGCCCATGGCTTGTCAGTATATCTTTTCATTAATAGTCTTCCTCGTATGTAATCGCGAAAACTTTGTAACTAATTCAACAGTTCATGGCATAAATACGTGTTAAAAAAATCACTTTCATACTCCATCGGCAAGTCTATCGTGCTATCAAAAAGGAGTGCGTTATATGGCAGTAAAAATTTTTAATAGCCTCCCTATCGATATAAAAAATGAAACTCAAAACATAAGATTATTTAAGGCCAAATTAAAGAAGTACCTAACTTCTCACGCCTTCTATTCTGTAAATGAATTCATGACATCCAATAACACTTCATGAAATTGATACTGAAACTTTGTGTTGTACTAGTAGACTATATTGTAAATCTTGTCTGTATATATATTTCATCTAGACTGTGACTATAAATTAAGACTTTATAATAATATTAAATTTTTTGACTTGTTCCATATTCTAGCTGTAAAGTAATGTATGAATACCATGGAATGTTAATAAATACAATACAATACAATACAATACTCTTAACGAGCCAAAACATTACTGTTTCAGCCGGGTAAGATGGAATGAGAGTTATGGAGTGGTCTGAAGTGACTAGATTGAGATATTAGTGCCCAGACATGTTCTAGTGCCACCCAAATGTGCAGAACTCGTGGTCGAGGGCAGTTCTGAATGTTTAATCTGTTTGTTAACTATGTTTATTATATTTTGTTATCTTTCGTGTTCTTAATTTCACTTTTCTTTCGTTTCCTATGTTTCTATCTTGTTCTCTTCTTTTAATTTCAATTCTGTTTTCGCTCTGTGTGTTAGTTATGCTTTGTCCAATGAGGCAGTCTCATAGGCTGGGAAAACTGCAAGATTGTCTTTATAAATAAATACAAAATACCATCATTATAATAACTACATAACGAAGAACATAGTACGTTAGTGTGCAATAGTTAATAAAAATGAATTAAACAAATAAATATGATTTAGGAAGGAATATGCAAAAAAATATATACCAAATAAATGTTATATTAAATGTTCAATTTTTACTCTTTCTCTTTCTTTCTTTCTTTCTTTCTCTCTCTCTCTCTCTCTCTCTCTCTCTCTCTCTCCCTCTATGATGGTGGGAGGGGAACATCCAATGCAACGCGACCTGAGGTCTATTGTGCGTCCTCTGGGATGAGTTGCATGCCCACCGAACCCATCTACGTCGCACCGATCTAACCGCTAACACCCTGACGACCACACCCCGCCATCTTTCTAAACCCGTGTACCATTTTACGCCAACAGCCCCCCCTTCACATTTTCCCCCTCAACGGTCTGAGTGATAAGCCCTCTCTCCCGTCTCCTCAACGGTCTGAGAATTTTTACTCTTAAATATTTTGTTATTTACCAAACTTAACACCAGAGTGGCCTCCCTAACTTGATAAGTAATCTAGTAAAACGATACTTTTAAATCTGCAGCGCCTGGGAAAAGTGACATAAGTCAGTTTCCGCAAACACTTTTTAATAATAATTTATTGACAATTTACGGAACATCTGCTCGCTTGGAAAAAGAGACATAAGTATTTCTCCCACTGCAATAATTCATACAGAAGAAAATCAAATCGACATAAACCAGTGTGAAGACAGTTTTTTTCCTTCTCCTTTAAAATTAACATTTGTGACTTGTGCCACTTTTTCCGCGCACTACAGAAATAATAAAAATAAATTCAAATTTAGAATACATATAATGAGTGTAAAAATTGAAATTATGTACTGTTGTTAGGCCTATATAAATACTTCAAAATTTGATGATAACTTAAAGGCCAAAAGGAAAATTTCTTTACAAATTGTTTTCTGTAAATTAAATTGTGCTTTTGTTAATTCAGAGTTATCTGTAACAAGAGAATTAAATAGTTTACGATCAAAACTTGAGCTGTGTTTTAGGCCAGGAGTAGTGAAAGATTTAGGTTTTATTAATGGATTTGTCCGGTTTCTTTTTGAGTCGTATTCACGTATATTATCAAGGAATTATGTTTATGAATGTACCAGAATAAGTATTCATAAATTTGATAAATAATGAATACCTTAAATTCTGAAAAAATAATTCGACGGCTCAGTTCAATAGGAAAACTACTAAAAATGTAAATTTTGAGCAACTTGAATTTTAAAGCTTCTTGTTGTGACAAATCCAATTAACACACTCTAATTTGATACTTATTGTATACAGCCTACTTGTATAAAATATATTTAACAGAATTTGGGTAATTTCAATGGTCATTTGATTTTTCACAGCAACATAAAGCTTTAAAATGCAGGTTTCTCAAAACTTGAAATTTTGAGTTGTTTTTCTTTTGAACTGAGCCATCGAATTAGATGTGTATTCAATAGATTTTGATAAGTGAATTTTAATTATACGTTTTTGGAGTACATTTAAATGAGTAATGAATGATTTCGAAACTCATCCCCATATTTAATAATGGGTTGGAATAAAGTTAATAACAAGTAGATCATTCATAAATCATAAATTGGTAAAAATGAATGGAGGATAATAAATTTACACACTCCATTATCTCCTGGCCTAGTTGCCTCACAAGTGGTGGCTTCTTAGTATCACTTGTGAGGTTCAGACCTGTCTTCGGACAGTTGACTAAACAACTACACATGCACTCCGTTTCATAAATATAGGATTTGTTTGTTCCATAATAGTAATATGCGTTACAAGAGCGGTATGTTGACGTTTTCATGGTTGAGGAAAAGATTGAAAAAGCGAAACGTAGTTGAGCTCTTTTAACTTCCGAGAACATGAAAACAAACATACCGCTCGTGTATCGTACATTATTTTGTGCGAAGATCGTTTATTACATACCTGAAAGACGAATTTCTAATTAGTTGCAATGAAATCTCCATCTTGGTTTCTGTTTAATGACGGCAACTTCGGAACACCAAAATATCTTTCTTCAACATTGTTGCTATAAAATGTTTTCTGTGTTTACTAGACTCCAGCAGGCCGTGATATACGTCTGTCTTTTTTTTTCCCCCAGTCTATAAATGCGAACTTAAAACAAACGTAAGGTTATGTAATGATTTATTTTTCATTTTAATATTTTAACAATATTATTTATATAACATATTGCAGTAATAACATCGGCATCTGGAATCTTGTTGATTTTTTCACGGCTTCCTTAATGTTACTTGTATCAGGAATGCAATAAGTTTCGTGGAGTAGTAGACTTTACTTAATTTTTGCAAATATTTAAAAACTATAATTAACATTGCAATTTAGGTAAAACTGCAGTGGTAAGTTTCCAATTTATAATTATTACTATGTTAAACGTCTCTAAAAATAATATGTTAAAAGCCTAAAGCAGTAAAATGAATGTCGCGCTTAAGCGGTAAGAAGAGGGAAATTGTTATGTGTGTTACGTTGGGAATACTGAATGTGGCATTTCACACTTACCGCGTATTGGTTCTGTGCGGAAAACAAGCAAATACGCACGATCTCGCACAAAATTATATTACAGTGAATTACTAAAACATTTTATATTGTATAGTATTGCCCAATTGTGTTATTAAAAATTCTTCGTATGAAATCTTGTCACTAACATTTTCGTCTCCATTTTCATCCAGGATTCACAAGATGTAGCCCGTGTACGCCAATTTCAAAATATTCTGTAGAATATACGTACGCTAAGTTCACTATCAGATAGCGATTTTGGGCTAGGATCGTCTCTTACGCGCGATGCTGATGACGTCTACACAAAGTTACGCGCGATTTGGCTGACGGAATGTGATGAAATGATGATTAGCGTTACCGTCCGTGCTAATGAAATGACTTTGATGTAGGGCTTCTATCTTGAATATTGCGGAAAAGTTTCATCAAGTAAAGACCCAAACTTATGTCGCTTAAGCGTCGTCTTGCTTCTTTATGTGTTTACCAAGTTTGATTAAAATCGATTCGTGCATAAGGAAGTTTGTACAGGGAATTCAGATGCAATAGGGAACTATCACATTACTGTAAGTTTTGTTGCTTCAGAAATTGACTTGCAAATTATAATCTTACAACTGCTTCGTATACAAGGAGTTTCAGAACAACTATTCCCTATTTTCAGATGTCAGAACGCATGTAATTACTAGAGGAGGTATATTTATCAACAGTAATCTCACTAGACGTTTTGATTTATCTAGAGAAAATCAAAACTCGAGTGGGATTTAATTGACTATTACACGATTAGAAGAAAGTATATAAAGATTAGAAGTAACGAAGTACTCCAATACAATAAAATATTAATTGACTTACGAAAATACAACTGTCTTCAAATGTATTATTGTACCATCTCAACATTACAAATATTACGCTAGATGCATGCTAGATGGCAGTAGTGAGCAATGCCTTCTCGTCGAGAAGTTCTCGATCTATACACGATGACAATGTTACTAGTCAAGAAGGCTTTGATTCAGTTTCATTTTCATTAAAATGCTACATTCCACTTCAATTATCCGAATCCCAGTAATCAACGTCACTTGACAGATGATTTTCAATAAATCTTAATATGAAACAATCTCTGATACGTGACTATCCATAATATTGTGACAGCGACGTGAGATTCGAACTCACGACTAGCGTCCCGCAAGAGAGAAGATCGCGCGGAGCACTTTGGGACGGCGCGTGGCGGAGAGAAGAAAGGGGGTGTATTACTGTCAACGCGACGAGAGTGCGCGCGCATCTGGTGCTGGTAGAGAGGAGAGGGCTCTGGATTTCTCTGGGGTGCAATCTCTGGAGACGCGTCGAACTTTCGAGGCTACGTCGCTGTGATTATAAAAGAAGAAACGCCAACGAACTCGAGCAGTTTTTCAGTTGATTAGTCAGCCAGAAAGTGAGAAAGCCAGAGCAAGCAAGCCAGTCTTGTGTACCGGAGTTCGACTCGTGTGTGCGTCCGCAACTGTGCCAGCATCCGAAGGCCTGAGTTCGAGTGCAGTGGACCGCAGTTGGAGGAACCTGAGTTCGAGTACAGTGGACTGCCTCTGAAGGTCTGTGGTTCGAGAAACTGTGAACTCGAGTGACTGAGCTAGAAGAACTGTGAACTGAGAACTGATAGTTCTGATTTGTAAATAGTGCTTTGTAAATATTAGTTAAGATTAACAGTTCATTGTTGTTTGTAATAGTCCAAGTAAATTGTCATTGTCGTCGGTGGAGTGCTATAACAAATATTGTGTTGAGTGAAAATCCAATTGTTGACGAGAGCGTTTAAGGCGAATTGTAGAAAGGAATTATTGTTGGAAGAATAAAATCCTATTGTTGAGTGGAAATAAAATTCACAATATCATATAGCAGAAGCTATAACATAACCTAACTAATATACACAAGTGTTAGAAAAGTTTTAATTAACGACGATGACATAAAAAATAAACATGAATAATTTTAAAAGGAATAATTATTGAATGTACAATTTTCAAATTTGAATGTGGTTGGTGGTTCAATTGATGTTATATTGGACGTGTGCATAATAGAAGTGGAACTCGTTGATTTAGGCCTACATGGTGTATTCAACTTATTCAGGATTTCCGAATGGTGCTCTTCATTTATTTGTAAATCGGATTTCAGAAGATGCATAGGTATGATCATTGATTTTTATTAATTCTTGTTCTTGAATGCCAATGCGAGTCATATTTGAAACTGCTGTGCATCGAATGGAGTGGTTTGTAATTATATATATATATATATATATATATATATATATATATATATATATATATATATTTTGACGTCCAGACCAGCGCAGTTTCAAATGTTGGCAAACAAAGAAACAAATGCTAGGGACGCGATAAAATTAAACAAATGCTAGGGACGCGATAAAATTAAATGCTAGGGACGCGATAAAATTGTGCGATAAGCAGCCATGATTGGTTGAAATACGTCCTTTCGTACCGTTTTATTGATCAAAAGTAGTATGACGTAGTAAGAGTGTAATAGTCAATAGTAATCTCCAGACTTAGCATCCGGGACACTTTAGTAACCAATGTACGCACTACTTAACTATAGAGTTCCCTGAAATAATAGACAGATATACTGAGCATGTAAACAACGACATCAATATGCTGCTTATATTCTACTGTTAACAGTACAATCTAATGACGACGGAGAATGAAGTAGGACACATCCTCACATGTTTTTATGTCCTTCGGCGACGTTGAAGGCGTTAGTGTTACAATGAACAACCATGTTCACTATGAATTGTAAATGCATTGTGAAAGCTTGAGTTCGTTTCGTAGGGAGAGACGGAAGAATACTGTACCTCTGATCACGAACCGGATTGTATATTACGCACAGGTAAACAAAACTCAACGCGCACCTCATTCCATCTGTACTCCGTTGCACTGTAACTTCATTCCTACGTTGTCTCGGATCCTAAGCCTGGTGTTAAATGTTAAATGTTATGTTTTATTTAACGACGTTCGCAACTGCAGAGGTTATATCAGCGTCGCCGGATGTACCGGAATTTTGTCCCGCAGGAGTTCTTTTACATGCCAGTAAATCTACAGATATGAGCCTGTCGCATTTAAGCACACTTAAATGCCATCGACCTGGCCCGGGATCGAACCCGCAACCTTGGACATAGAAGGCCAGCGCTATACCAACTCGCCAACCAGGTCGACCCTAAGCCCGGTAATCTCACTAGAGGTTTTGATTTATCTAGAGAAAATCAACACTCAAGTGGGATTTAATTGACTATTACACGATTAGAAGAAAGTATATAAAGATTAGAAGAAATAAAGTAGTCTAATGCAACAAAATATTAACTGACTTACTAAAATTCTATTTCACTAATGTTAGCTTCACCAATACGTTTGAACGGAGCCGCCATTTTCAGTTGACTGTCTATGCGGTAAACAAATGACGATCGCAAAGCATGTTTTATAGTACCGTTAAGAATTTGCAGTTTGAAATGTTGCCAAACAAAGAAACAAATGGTAGCAATGTGATAAAAACAGAAGAAAGTATATAAAGATTAGAAGAAATAAAGTACTCTAATGCAATAAAATAGATATTAATTTAATCACAATATTGAGAAACCTCACATGTCCATTTTTTACGACATTAAGTTGTATATGATCTCGTACTCTAAACATGTAGACTCATGATATTATGAAGAGAAACCCCACATAGCGTATTCCCATCAACATTCATTTCAGCTAAAGTGTTAAGAAAAAAATAATATGAGCACAAATCTAGGACCTGAGGTGTTGTTTGTATCTCCTGAAAAGTTTAGTTTTCTGGACATGTCGGGTTTCTCAATATTCCGGTTCAATTGACTTATTAAAATTCTATTTCACTAATGTTACCTTCACCAAAACGTTTGAACAGAGCCGCCATTTTCAGTCCACTGTCTATGCGGGAACAAATGACGATCGCAAAGCATGTTTTATAGTACCGTAAATAATTTGCAGTTTGAAATGTTGACAAACAAAGAAACAAATGCTAGGGAAATGATAATAAACAAACAAATGCTAGGGAAGTGATAAAAATAAAGAAATTCTAGGAAAGTTGTGCGATAAGGAGCCACGATTGGTTGAAAGACGTCCTTCCATACCATTTTATTGGTCAAAAGTAATATGACGTAGTAAAAGTGTAAAATCAACATAAAATTAGAAATTGAGCACTTTAAAAATGTAATTTAGCATTTTATAGCACTTTTGTATACGATGTATAATTTATTATACAATAATCTCTTGAATTTACAGATTTTCGAAAAAGACAAGGTAAACAAAAATACAATAATAACGGGAATGATAGATAACCTAGGATTTAAGTATACCGACAATAAAAGTTGAAAAAAAAAAAATATATATATATAAAATTAAAATTACAATTTAGCATTTTATAGCGTTTTGGGATGGAAATGTTTTTATGGAAAGTTTGCTGGTAAAAATTTAATATCATCAATGTGTTAACAGGTGAATTTTCTAGATTCTCCAGTTGAAACTTTTGAAAATAATAAATAAAAAACATAAAATTACAGTGATATTCTGAACATTAATAGGTCTAAACATTTCAAAATAAGGATATGATGAGCTTTTCTGAGAAAAGTATTCATTTGGGACTAATATGGTATTAGAATTGTTTGTACTCTATCCAAAGAATAAGCTGTTAAAATTTGCACAGTTACATTACTTTCACCCTGTATACATACCTCCACATATAAATCACACTTTTTATTTCAATACTATCGGGTAGCTCAGTTGGTAGAGCAGCTGGCTACGGACTGGAAGGTCCGGGGTTCGATCCCAGGTGGTGACAGGATTTTTTCTCGTTGCCAAACTTTCAGAACGGCCCCGAGGTTCACTCAGCCTCCTATAAAATTGAGTACCGGGTTCCTTCCTGGGGGTAATAGGCGGTCAGAGCGTGGTGCCGACCACACCACCTCATTCTAGTGCCGAGGTCATGGAAAGCATGGGGCTCTACCTCCATGCCCCCCAAGTGCCTTCATGGCATGTTACGGGGATACCTTTACCTTTTTTACCTTTTACTATTAAGTATTACATTTCAATATAACATATTACTTCTCATTATACACACAACCTGTTATATTGCACATACACACACATTACCCAATGATATTCACGGACATACAGAAAGCTCTTAGTATTCAAATGAATGCTTTAGGCATTCTAGCAAAACTCATTGAAAGTTCTTGTTCTCTTTTCTATAATTAATTTTGACGAGCACAACGACACAAAGAACTGAAAATTTACTCTCGGTAAACATAATATTCCTGTCTGTTGAAGATTATATTTCTATGTAGGTCACGAAGAGGAAATGTACGAAGTTTGACACGGCATTCAGTTTTTCGGATAATCAATAGCTTGTCCTATATACCAGGAAACTTCAGAAATGCATGGTGAAACTCGTATTGGGTACAAAAAGCTATCGATTCGGCTTTGTTATCGAGCTGCGTATTGACAGAGCACAAGGGCTCTTTTGTATGACGACGCTGTGACACAAAACATGACTAACACGGTTTTATTACAACAAAAATTAAAACGACGAAGAGCGAACATAATCAAAGGAAATTTGCAAACCCAACTGATCACAGGATGTCAGACGCGACTTGTCAGTGCAAGTGAACAAATTTGATGAATTACATGAAGATGTATCAGCAGCAAATTGATCGGAAACAGGAGCAGTTTTGTTAATAGCTGTCGTGTCGGACCAACACTCGAGGGCCGACCGCTCTCGCGTCTGGCTTTCGATGTAATACGACTTCATGCAACAGGGATACAGAGCCAAAACAATGGGCAACCAATACAATGTGGATCTACATTCTTCCATATCGTACACTGAATGAAACGTCAGTTGCCTTATACGGACACACGGACAGGCGAACATACATAGAGGAAGAAAAAAGAAAACACGGTCAGGTAGGAGGAAACAAGAGACTGACGGGATGAAACAAGAAACAGGCGTGATGAAACAAGAGACAGGCGGGGGGAACAAGAGACAGACGGGAAAATAAGAGAAAAAGACGGGAGGAAACAAGAAACAGACGGGAGGAAACAAGAGACAGGCGGGATGAAATAAGAGATAGGCGGGATGGAACAAGAGACAGGAGGGATGTAACGAAAGACAGACGGAGAAACAAGAGACAGACGGGAGGAAACAAGAGAGAGGCGGGAGGAAACAAAAAAAACAGGCGGAGAAACAAGAGACAGACAGGGGAAACAAGAGATAGACAGGGGAAACAAGTGACACAGATGGGAGAAAAGAAGAGACAGACGGGACGAAATGAGGCGGGAGGAACAAGAGACAGACAGGGGGAAACAAGAGACAGACGGGAGGAAACAAGAGACAGGCGGGATGAAATAAGAGATGGGCGGGATGGAACAAGAGACAGGAGGGATGTAACGAAAGACAGACGGGGAAACAAGAGAGAGGCGGGAGGAAACAAAAAACAGGCAGAGAAACAAGAGACAGACAGGGGAAACAAGAGACACAGATGGGAGAAAAGAAGAGACAGACGGGACGAAATGAGGCGGGAGGAACAAGAGATAGACCCGGGGACACAAGAGACAGGCCGGAGGAAACAAAAAAACAGGCAGAGAAACAAGAGACAGACAGGGGAAACAAGAGATAGACAGGGGAAACAAGAGACACAGATGGGAGAAAAGAAGAGACAGACGGGACGAAATGAGGCGGGAGGAACAAGAGACAGACAGGGGGAAACAAGATACACAGACGGGAGAAAACAAGAGGCAGACAGGGGAAAACAAGAGACACAGACGGCAGGAAACAAGAGATAGACAGGGAGAAACAAGAGAGACAAAGACGGGAGGAAAAAGGAGACAGACAGGGAGAAATAAGAGAGACAGACGGGAAGAGACAGACAGGGGGAAACAAGAGACAAAGACGGGAGGAAACAAGAGACACACGGGAGGAAATGAGGCGGGAGGAACAAGAGACAGATGGGAGGAAACAAGAGGCAGACGGGAGGAAATGAGGCGGGAGGAACAAGAGACAGACAGGGAGAAACAAGAGAGACAGACGGGAGGAAACAAGCGAGAGGCGGGATGAAACAAGAGATAGGCAGTGGGAACAAGAGAGAGACAGGGGTAAACAAGAAACACAGACGGGAGGGAATAAGAGTCAGACTGGAGAAAACAAGAGATAGGCGGGAGGAACAAGAGATAAGGGAGAAACACGATACACAGACGGGAGGAAACAAGAGAGAGAGATGGGCAGAAAACAAACTGAAGAACTCAGAGGAAAACGAAAGAACACAGAGACAAGCGGAAGAACATAGAGAAAAGGAAGAAGACAGAGACAAACGGAAGAACATAGAGATAAAGGAAAGGAAACAGAGAAAAATAAAAGAAAACAGACACAAACGGAAAACACAGACACGAACGGAAAAATAGAGACAGGTAGGAGGAATAACTGGTAGACGAAAGTACAGATGATAGAAGGAATAATAGGGATAAACGAAAGAACAGGGGGGAAGAAGGATAACAAGTGGCAGACGAAAAGAAGAGTGTAGACAGACACGGAAGAATAGCGGGAAGACGTAAGAACTGGGGCAGACGGAAAAAAACAGGAGTAGACTGTAGGACAGGGTGCAGACAGAAAACTTAGGGACAGACGAAAAATAGAGGTACAGAGGATAAAGAAACGGACAGATGGAAAGCAGATGTAAGAACAGGTGAAGCAAAGAACAGACGGAGAAAGGAAAAATGTTGAAGATGCACATATAGAAACGAACTCATCCGAAAACAAGAGCGGCTTTCATCGATTATGTTGTCCGCTGCAGGGCACAGATATGAGTCATAACATTATTTACGTCATTCCTTTTACGTGCTATTACCAGGCAGCGATTCGGCTGTCTTAATTGAGTCGTAGCAGCAATAAAAATGTATATGGAGTGAAGTACTTCCACTACTACGTAAATTTACTCAGCCAACTTGGAATTAATGACAACTTATTGTCATAAAAGTTACTTGGTATTACTTTTTATGGCTACGTTTTCATATTCACGGAATAATCATAACAACGTAGTCAACTCCACCAACGCTGCTCCATTCGCCCGTATTTACAACTTTATTACCGTCGGAGAGTCTTCTTGAAAGTGAGTATGAATATATAGACATTGGTTGTTTGTTGTCCGTCCTCTTCTGCTTGCGCAGTCGAGGTTCTCATCCATATTCCACTTCAACTACACAATAGGCGAGTCCTTCCGGTCGTTCAATGCTAGAGGACGCGATTATTAGTCAATCCCCGCCATGATACTAGTCATGGGCAAGATCAGAGTATATGCAGTTGTCATTTCAGTTAGAGTTATTAAAGAGAAAAATTCCTGTGAAGAATTTGTGGAATATTCCTACA
The DNA here is from genome assembly GCF_040183065.1 of Periplaneta americana. NCBI lineage: Eukaryota > Metazoa > Arthropoda > Insecta > Blattodea > Blattidae > Periplaneta > Periplaneta americana. Next base: position 36,104,165 of record NC_091118.1, on the reverse strand, counting down.
GCCAGACCCCACTGTCCGTTTCGAGAAGGATGATCAACAAGCCAACAACGTTAACAATGAAAAGAAGTCTATTTACAACCCATATAATGTTAATGTTATTTTTTATTTAACGACGCTCGCAACTGCAGAGGTTATATCAGCGTCGCCGGATGTGCCGGAATTTTGTCCCGCATGAGTTCTTTTACATGCCAGTAAATCTACTGACATGAGCCTGTCGCATTTAAGCACACTTAAATGCCATCGACCTGGCCCGGGATCGAACCCGCAACCTTGGGTATAGAAGGCCAGCGCTATACCAACTCGCCAACCAGGTCGACACAACAACAACCCATATATTCCTCACTTCAGTGAGAGATACAAAATGAATATTAATACATGGGAAGTGAAAGGACTTCTTTTTTGGCGCTAGGGGAACTTCATTTAAGTTAACCAAAACCATTCTCCTTTCTCTTAAATTTTCTAATGAGGACATTAACAAAATTTGTCTACTGGTATTGAGAGATTCATTATCCATTTTACACAATCACTTGTATAATACTATGTATTTTTTTTCACTTCATCTCATTACTCTTCAATGTATTTTCATCTCATGTTTCTCCGAACTCAAATTGTACTTTATTTTTAAATTTATCATTGTTCCGTATTCTCTCCGCAATCATATTGTATTTTTCATTTAACCTCTGCTTTGTATTCTGGATCCTAGTGGTCCGCCGTAGATTTCAGCCAGATGTCCCAAATTGTGGAATTTGTTGTTTTCAAAATTCTGGAATATCTTTCAGACTGACTCTTTTATGAAAGTTATCTAAGGGAATTTATTAGAATATACCGTGTCCCGCTTACAGGGAGTATAAATGCTCACCACTTAAAATCAGATAAAGATATCGTTGTGATTTACATCTGACAAGATAAACTGCCCAAGTTTGTGCAACCAAGTTTGAAAACAGCTGCATGCGTAATTTTCGTTTGTTTATGCGTAACTTTCCTGTGTTTGTTGCTAGGACACTAAAACAACCCTAGCGTAATTTTGTAGGATAACACGCTATGGTAAACACCATGTAAACACCACAACAGAAAGTTCAGTTCGTGCTATGACTAACAGAAGAAAATCTGTTACGCGAGTCACTGGACCATTCTTCTTCATAGAGGCTACAGTCACAAGAAATGTGTATCTGGACATGCTGCAGAAATTTGTTGTTGACCAACTTTCCCCAGGATCGGTTTTTCAGCAGAATGGGACTCCATATCATTATCATCAACGGATGCGTGAGTTCTTGGATGAAAAATTCCCCGACAGGTGGATCGGAAGACGAGAATCCCTTGCTTGGCCACCCAGGTCACCCTATCTAACCTCCTTGGAATTCTTTCCTGGGGCTTTGTGAAGGATGCTGTGTACCAAAGAGGCAGAGCTAACACTTTGAAGGAACTGAGGCAACGCATCACAAAATATGCAGGTGCGCTAGTGACTCCACAAATGCCACGTAACACTTGGCGGGAAGTGATAGATATTTGCAGAGCAACTCAAGACGCATACATCCAGTTGCATTGAGCATTCTCCGAAACTTGCAGAGTTTTTACATCAAGTTATGTAAAAAAGTTTGTTAATAAACCATTATTTACACTTGAAATTATCACTTATTTCTCGATCCCTTTAAGCGGGACACGGTGTATTAGTACTAGGCGCATCCAGAAAGTAAGTTTCCCTATTAAAAAAAAAAGAACACACACTTTCAGGAAAACATTTATTGGCAACAGGTACAGCAATGTTTCAGCTATTTTTCAACATAGCCACCATCAGAATTGAGACACTTGTCGTATCGTGGGATCGACTTTTGTATCCCTCTGTCGTAGAACTCTGCCGCCTGTGAACGGAGCCAGCGTGTGACAGACGACTTCAGCTCTTCGTCGTTGCCAAAACGCTCACCGGAGGACAGGAATTTCTTGAGGTCCAAGAAAACGTGAAAATCGCTGGGAACAAGATCAGGACTGTAGGGTGGATGATCAAACAACTCCCAGCCAAATTCCGTCAAAACAGCTGCTGTGCGCCGAGCCGTATGTGACGAGCATTGTCATGGAGGAGCACAACACCTGCAGTAAGCATTTCACGCCTCTTGTTTTGAATGGCACGTCGCTATTTTCGCAGTGTTTCACAGTAACGGTCAGCGTTCACTGTTTCACCTCTTGGAAGGAAGTCAATGAGCAGAATGCCCTTCCTGTCCCAGAACACCGTGCACATCACTTTCCGTACCGACAGCGTCTGTTTGAATTTCGTCCTGACCGCAGATCCACTATGCCGCCAGTGCATTGACTGCTGCTTGGTTTCCGGAGTGAAGTGCGAAATCCAAGTCTCATCGCCCGTGACGATCCTGTCGAGGAACTCGTCGCCGTCATCGTGATACCGTTGCAAAAATGTCAGTGCTGCATTTTGTGTTCGGGTGTCAGGTTTTTCGGCACCCTCCTGGCACACACTTTTTTGAACAGCAGGTGCTTAGTGACAATCTCATGCAACAAGGATCGCGATATCTGCGGAAAATGGCTGCTCAGCTCCGTAATCGTGAAGCGACGGTTCTCCATGATGCACTGCCGCACCACCTCAACACGATCATCATTGATGAGGGACGGTCGCCCACTGCGCTCTTCATCATGGACACTTTGACGACCTTCGGAAAACTGCCTACACCACGACGTGCCATCTGCTTACTCATGATGTTCGGCCCATAGACCTGTCAGAGCTGCCGATGAATTTCAATTGGCGCAATGCTTTGTGCATTAAAGAACTTTACCACCGACCAAACTTCGCAGGCGGCGGGAGAAGGAATAAGAGCTTCCATTTCGGACCACTGCTGCCACGCTACTGGCACCAGGCGGGACCTGTCCGGCTGGCATATGATTGATACGTCATAGATCTGTTACGCATGCGCAATTGACACGGCTAATTACGTTTACTTTCAAGGGGAAAAAATCGGGAAACTTACTTTCTGGATGCGCCTCGTAGATTTTATGGCACAGATGGGTGAATCCAGAAATGAGTATAGAGCAGCGATCATCAGCATAGTGCACCCTCGGGCTAGCGACTCTTACCCGCGGATAAAACTCTGCACTATGGTGCATCCGTGGCTGCTGGCGGGTATGCTTCTCTCCCTCTTCCTGCTGCACCACGAGGCATATTACGATGCACTGCTTTCCCGTTGTCTATTTCAGCGAGTGCTGACAACCACTGGTATAGAGTGTTAGTTGGGATAACTGAGGAAAAAGATCTTAAGGGGGGCCGAGACGTAGAGAGGAGGATAATATTAAAATGGATTTGAGGGAGATGGGATATGATGATAGAGACTGGATTAATCTTGCTCGGGATAGGGACCGATGGCGGGCTTATGTGAAGGCGACAATGAACTTCCGGGTTCTCTAAACACCATTTGTAAGTAAGTATATTTTATGAAAATGGATGCAAACAAAAGCAAATTTTGGGAAATTTTAACACAGATATACATAACACATAATTTAATTGCAGCATTCAAAAAGCTATGGTGTTCGAGAATAAGGTTCTTAGGCAAATATTTGGAGCTAAGATGGATGACGTGACAGGAGAATGGAGAAAGTTACACAACGCAGAACTGCACGCATTATATTCCTCATCTAACATAATTAGGAACATTATATCCAGACGCTTGGGATGGGCAGGGCATGTAGCACGTATGGGTGAATGCAGAAATGCATATAGAATGTTAGTTAGGAGACCTGAGGGAAAAAGATCTTTGGGTAAGCGAGACGTAGATGGGAGAATAATATTAAAATGGATTTGAGGCAGGTGGGATATGATGCTAGGGACTGGATTAATCTTGCTCAGGATAGGGACCGATGGCGGGCTTAAATGAGGGCGGCATCGAGCCTACGGGTTTTCTAAAAGCTATTTGTAAGTAAATAATCAAAAAGTTATATAAAAATTCCAGCATATGTATCAAACAATTAAATGGAAAACTATCAGACTATCTATAAACAATCAATGGACTTAGACAAGGAAGTGGTATCTCACCTCTATTATTAAATATTTATATTCAATATTACAATTGTACTACGTCATATTACTTTCGACCAATAAAACGGTACAGAACGGCTCTTTCAGAATAGTATGTCAATGCAAACAAAATTAAGAATACACAACATCACAGCAAAGCCGGTCCTCAAATGGCATTGAAACTTGGATACTCAATCAAAGAAACTGCTAAAAGCTAATAGCAACACAGATGAGGTTCCTAAGATCCTTACTAGGTGTCACTCGGAGAGAGGGATACGAAATGCAGATATACAAGCAAAACTGCACGTAAAAAAACATATAATTGAAAAAATTAGGAAGTATCAACAGGATTGGCTACTGCGTCTCTCAAGAATGTCAGACACCAGATTACCCAAAATTGCTTTCAACTACAAACCTCGTGGTCAAATGGACATAGTAAGGCGTAGACAACTTTGGATCCAACAAGATTATCTAGAATTTCATGGGAACAGGCCGTAAGATGCCTAAATCCCGAATGTCGATAAGCAGAAGATGACTAGCAATAAGAATCTTATATGGAATTCCATATGGAATGCCGAATCGAGTACTGTACAGTAATATAAAAATACCTTCTGCTAAAATGTTAGTAAATAATTTTCATTTATAAAATTATAAAAAATTTCTTACCCACTTAAATTTGAAATTACAACTTAACACTGAAATTCATAATCACTGTACCGGTACTAAAAAAATAGCATAAAACTAATAACAAATTCGACTAAATATGGCATTAGATAAGTAGTCCCTCTATTCCAAAATATGGTATACATTTGTTAAAGTTCTCAGTAATACAATGTAACTTTAATACATCTTCTATAGTCCGACCATCGGATCTGGGCCCCCGTAAGATATGCGAACTGAACCTTAATTCCTTTTCAGCCTCGCCAATTCATTTCTCTCCCTGTATTCCTATTTCTCTCTTTTCTATCCCTCTCTCTTTCTCTCTCCCACTACTCACAATTTTGAGCCTTCTTGCGGGATAGTTTATTTGCACTTGCAGTCCAGTGTTGTCAACTCAACATGAATACTGTAGCACGGAGTGGTGAAAGAAATATTATTAAGCAAGTAATAGCATTTTGCATTGGTCAATCAGCGTCATTAAACCTACTTAAATTAAATTATGAATAAGTAATAATTAACCTTACATTATTAGAAGCAATATTCAAGAGACATGACACTGTTGACGGAAGTTTGGCAACATCCCTATTCGGCAAGTTTCGTGGCCTGCTGTTTGACATAGTGGGAGAGAAACGGGTGGAATGGGGTGAATAGAGGCGTTAACTTTTCCAAGAACGACGACAGCGCTGAAGGGGCATAGATCCCATGGTCCGACAATAAATAGTTATTTGTTTGATAAATTAACATAAGAAAAACTAATAAATAAAATACGTTGCATTCTGTCTGATGTCAAATTAATAAAAGAGAACACAAACATTGTTTGGAGAGAGACCAATTTACATAAAAACTGCAATAAATTACAACCGGTTTTTGTACGACTGTTGAGCCTTAGATGTTCTGTTCAAAATTACTGGGTTGGCGTTACATTTTCTGCAACAGGAACACCACAGAAGGTGCCCATTTGATTTCTGTTCATAATGAACTATTTAAATATTATAGTTTGATGCACTACAGAAGATTAGAAACATTCACAACTGCCCTGTCTGACAGTCCCTTCACTACTGAACAGAATACCACACCGCGAAACATTTCGTGCGCGCATGCGCAGTAATCAAACTTGTTTTGTTTGTTACTGTACCATATTTTGCAACGGAGGGAGTATACCTGGTAAGGTTTATCTTGTCTCAGTAGTAATAAAACCAAGTCCCTTCAAATGAGGGTGGAGATTATAGGAGGGTTGTAAATTTTCAGTATTCCTTTCAAGACCTTGTTATTGTGCAGGCTACCGGAACTCAGTTTCTTGAAAGACAAGCTCAGTGACAGAACTACACAGTACAAAGAGAGATATTTTGTAATTTTATTTTGCGCTACAGAATGTATCAACTAGTCCCTTCCACCACTGGATGGATGGACGGCACCGCTCTACTCCCCCATCGCCATAACAATACAGACGAAGTAAGACATATCTCCTTTCTCTCTCTTTTCACAGTGAGACAAGATACATCACACAGACTCTAGTATATACTGTTCTCCAACCAGGAGATGAACCGTGAAAGGAATGTGCTTACTATTGCGTCATCTATTGGAGCGAAGTAGATAGATAATATTAGAGTTATAACGTCAGTTTAAAAATCATGCGCACTCCTCCATATGTTATTTCCTGTATGGAGGGATTAAAACTCCAAGAGATTAACAGTGATCTAATTTTGTAACTAGGGTAGTATAAAAATGTGTTATGGTTTGTGCTTTGAGAGATAGCCAATAGAGATATGAGTACCCTCGTGTGTGACCTTATGACATCTTATGACATCAACATTCATTCACAGCATCACCCTGCTTCCCTTCATTCCCTGGAGACTTTCTCGTGGTTGGAGTACAGTACTGGCTCAAAATATTACAACTTCTTACCATTGGAAATAAAAACAATATCAAAATTACCTCAGTTCAAAAAGAAAGTATTATTAATAAGGCAACTGATTGAAGGGGACAATGCATTTCTCTTCGTAACGCTTCCTGTCGTGTTAGTCACAGAACTGCATTTTAACCTTCAAACAGGCAGTCGTAGCTGACTCAAGTTCTTTAACGTCTCTCGAGCATTCTCTTCTATGGATATTTAAAAATAGGGTCATGGGAAACTTTATACAGTATGTACTCTTAAAATAAAATGGCGTTTGTTCCTCAATGTTTCCTTGTCTTGCACGCTGTCACACACTGTCACGACGTGTAATGCTGGGGTTCTTTGGTTTAGATACCGTTAGTGCTATTACATTCTTTCTTTTATTGTATGTGGTTTTTATTATACTAATTCTCTCAATCGATTCACGCCTTCGAATCACGTTATTGTGCCTCTATGCTATATCATTTGTAAGGAACTCTAGACTGCAAATCAAATAGCAGCATTTATAATTCTGCCAACTTGAGTTCGATTCTTTGCAGACAATCAATCATTTAGTTATCTCCCGTCCATAAGAACTGAGTGTCCCTCATCAAAGCGCTTATCATGTCATATGATCTCTTGAACCAAAGAGCTCTGAAGTATCCGCGTCCGTTGTAGTTCTTTATCAAGTAGTATCAATTGTAATTTATACAGAGACATCATTTTATTTTTACTTCAATTTTTATTGTACCTGAGTTTTTTTAATGTACTTCACTCCTACTCCTTCTAGTAGCAAACTTCCACACACAACCAAAGTCGCATGCAGTCAAAGTCGTCTTACGGTCATAGTAAACAGTACAGAGTGAGTATAGTATGTTCCAGAAATATGATCGCATTTTTCAGTGAAGAAAGAGCATTCATTCACTATTAAATCACATTTTCGCACTGGTACTGTGCGTTCATTTAGTTACGTCGCATCCCGGCTTCCCCCACCCGTTTCTTCTGGCCCCTCTGTAATGGTTAGCTGTCTTAGCTCTTTTCTTAAAACACTTGCTGTTAGGAATTGGACTTCTACTAATATTATACAACTATTTTAAATAATTTAAATAAAGGGCCTCGTAAAATAAGTAATTGTCACGTGATTTCCCCCCTTTCTAAGACCCTCCTACATAACCACATGGAAGGACATTAGATAGCATATCTGAGTAAATTTATCTATGCGGATCGGGCAGAAGTGAAGATTGAATTGACAGTAAGTAAGGTACACTGTTGTAGAGTAGGTGCAGAATCATTTCAACAGGCTCCCCCATGTTGCCTGATTTGAGTGCCTTGTATTATTTCTTTGGACTTACTGTGAAATAGTTGTGTTTGCTAACCATCCTACAACAATAGAAGAATTAAATATTCAACAAACCATATATTCAATTTCAGAAGTTTTACTTGAAAACGTTTTTGATAATATGCACAAAAGAACTGAAGCCTGTATCGAAATGAACGATCACTATTTTCAATAATTTGTTTAAATGTCCATATTTTGATAATTTTTTTAATTTAAATGCACTGTAAATATTCTATGCTAATGTGCTATAGACAGTATACTATACATTGCATAACAAATACGTCCGCTTGGATAGTTAAGTTAGTGAGTAAAAACACTTATTGTTAATACTGTACTGTATTTTGATTAAACAAAAACCTGACGAAAATGATCAAACTCAAAATCGCAACATTTCCTAGTTTACGTAAATAGATGCACTCCTATACCTAGTAGAGTTGTTTGCATTGTATTTTACACTAGTGTCGTCAAACTTCGGTCGTGGAAGGGGGTAGCAAACATTGTTTCCGGTTCTCAATCGTTAATCCAAAGGTATAGTCAGGTTAATATTGGAAATGTTAGTAAAAACAAAATTATGTCAGTGTACAATATGAGCATCTCCTTTTCTAATAAAATAGCTATTGTGTTATATAATTTCAGTCTACAACTTATCAAACTTTATAGAAATACAGAATTAATTTTCTGTCATGTCATGTTACAAAATTATTACCATGAATATTTTCGACTTATAAAAAAATCATTTTCAGGTGGAAAACGGTTCTACATAATCAGAATAAAACAAACATTTTCAAGTGAATCCGGAGGCACATACTCGAACGTGTTCCTTTCTTCATTTGTGCCTACTGTATACGTCTAATTGACGACAACCCGGACGGACAAGGGCGAACCGCTTTCTGGCAAAACGCACTAACTTCGTCAACACCGTACTATAGACCCATTCGGTTTCAGTTCCAACGTGAAACAACAAATCTTTCGAAACTGGAACAGGATCATATCGAACGGCAAATATATCAATTACAGCCTTTTATTTGCGAGTTAGACGGCAAGCAAATTGAAGTCATCTACAGCACGCTTCCACTATGATTGACGGCAAAGTGTGCAATGCTGTTACAGGAACTTTATCTACTCAGAGGTGTTTCCTTTGTAACCTCACATCCAAAGACTTCAATAATCTGGAGAAAGTGCTGAGTGCGAGATAGTCGATACTTCTAGACTCAGTTCGGCTTATCCATGCTTCACGCACGCATCAGGTTCTTCGAGTGTTTGCTCCATCTTCCATATAAACTTACGCTTGAGAAATGGAAAGCTCGGGGCATAGAGCAGAAGAATATCGTCGTTGTTCCTGCAATAACTCCTATGTGACATATTAATCGATTTTCAGATTTTTGCTCTTTTAAATAACTTAAATAGTGATACACCAAATAATAAAATCTCCTATACGTGATCAAATTTATTTCTTTCGAAAATGTACGAATTCACAATCTCCTATGCACCACTGCCATGGAATGAATAAATGTGTTTTTTCTTCCTACTGAAAAATTTTATATTTTAAACATAGGCGTTATTGCAGGAACAACAACGATATTGCCTCGAAGACAAAGAAAGTAGACAAGCGAAAACCAGGCTTCGGCAACACAAATGATGGCAATATATCAAGGCTTTTTTTTTTAGAATCCGGCATTATCTGCAAGCATCACTGGTGTTGACATTGGCATCTTTTTTATTTTTTTTATTTTAGTAGGTTGTGGATCCGACTTAAAGAACGCAGAACTTTACACTCTTTGTCTTTACTCTTTCGAATTCTGACACCTCAACACCAAATTACCTTTCGTCTCGTTTCTCTTATCTATACTCTAACCACGACATAAATACCAGATCACTTATCTGTGGCACGCTAAATATACCTCTTCATAGAACGTCTTGTTATTCATCATCTTTTACAATATCCACCTCGCGTCAATGGAATTCCTTGTCACAAAGTATTAGGGGCTGCAAGACAACAAATACCTTTAAGAGCAGCTTAAAAGATAACCTTATCAGTATTTCACTCCAATCATACTGATTTAAACTATCACTGACTACATTGTTACTTCTTTCTTTAGACATCATCCTGATTGTGCTGTATTTTCAAAATTGTCTCATAATAATCTCTTTCTATTATCTAATATTATTTGAAATATATTAACATTCTATGTATTTTAGTTTAATTCTGCTACACAGTTTATTTCAGTGTTTAATTAATAGTTCATAGTATTTTGTTGTTTAATTCGTAAATAACTCTTGTATACATGTAACTCTCATCTAAATCAAATTGTTAAATTCTTTGTAAGTTCATGCATATCTATATATAGTTTTTGCTGGTTGAGTGGAAGAGAAGGCCTTACGGCCTTAACTCTGCCAGCTAAAGTAAACCATTATTATTATTATTATTATTATTATTATTATTATTATTATTTACGACGCTTTATCAACATCTTAGGTTATTTAGCGTTTGAATGATATGAAGGTGATAATTCCAGTGAAATGAGTCCGCGGTCCAGCACCGATAGTTACCCAGCATTTGCTCATAATGGGTTGAGGGAAAGCCTCGGAAAAAAACCTCAACCAGGTAACTTGTCCTGACTGGGAATCGAACCCGGGCCACCGCGCTAACCGTTACTCCACAGGTGTGGACCAATTTGGCATCGTTAGAAGATTAAATATATAATTTTGCAAGTGATCTCTTGTAGCCACGAAATAGATGTGAAAAAAGTTTCGCACTTACGCGTTCGAGACAGTCCAGCTCTTTGTACGGATGTACTCATGGTACGTCATGCTTCCAACAATTCATAAAATCCTTATCCATGGTCCAGAAATCATCCGCCACGCTACAGTCCCCATTGGTCAAGTAAGTGAGGAAGCCCAAGAGGCTAGAAACAAGGAATTTAAAAAGTACAGAGAAGGTTTTTCCCGGAAGATGTCCAGAACAAAAACAAATCAAGATGTCCTCAACGTGCTGTTGATATTCTCGCATCCGTTTATTTCTTCTCTCAGGAAGATGCCGAAGAAGAAAACCAGGCAGTTTTACAAGGAGATCCTGGACACGCTACGGCAGCCGCGGCGAAAATGCGACTCACGAGCACATTGTGGCTCGCAGTGCTTTTCTCTCGCTTCCTACCTACAACCCCCACCCTCTTACTCACTGGAGTCAAACTCCGTTCTATTTGTATTTGTCTCGGACCTGCGAGTGGCGTATCGTCGCAATATCTCTCTCGAAACCATGTACCTCTATAAAAAACGAAAGTTTCAAGTAGGATGGGAGGATGCATTCTTTTGCTTACAATATGATGAAAATATTAAATGTATGATTTGTTCACAAATATTACTAGGAAAACGGTTGTATAACATAAAACGGCATTATAAGTTACTACATGTTACTGATGAAACATTAAAAGATTAAGTGTTTATTATTATTACTATTATTATTATTATTATTATTATTATCATCTCTGTACGTCGATTCTTTTATAGCAGATGTACGAATAATGCGGTTAGATTTTCAATTTAAACTCACAGATGTACAATGTGACGTTAAATGAAAGCTAGATGTAAGGACTTGACAGATATTGAACTTTTCAAATCTTTGGAAAAAAAAATAAATATTTGAAGCTTCGTTCTTTCGCTTGCTCTGTTGAAGCCATGTTCGCTGTAACTTACGTTTGTGAAAAATTATTTTCAACAATGAAAATAGTAAAAATCAAATTTAGATCACGACTGACAGACAAATACCTTCGTGATCAACTACGATTGGCAGTAAGTGACATAATTCCTGATTTTGAAACTTTGTCGCAGAGACATTCTGAAGACAGTTAATTTTAGGTTGTGATAATGTGTCCTATGTTTTCTTGTTCATTTCTTTCTTCGTTACACGTCCTAGGCCCAATTGTATAAAACTCCCTGACTAAAGATCAACTTTGATCGAAGATCGAAAAGTGAACCGAGTTCAGACACTTCTTCTATTGTATAAAACTTTTCTGCGATCAAATTACCTTGGTTCAAATGCAATCTAAGTTCACGTGAAAAGGATTTGGCAACATCGCATAAACAGGTGAAATACGTGATGCGCGGATCATGTTATACAGGTTTGTTCAGTGTTACCAATCTAGCGACTTTAACTCTTTTTCAACAACAATTTCTTTTAACTTTTATATTGCTTAAATAGGGATTTACTGACCGTTTTAGCACCCCATAGTGACAAAATTTAATCTTTCTGTGTTGTTAATGAGAAATCTAGCGACTTTACAACTACTTTTTGGCGACTTTCCGTATTACACTCTTTTGGAGACACTGTTTTTTTTTTTGTGCAATGTAAATAATGGCGGACAATAAGAAGAAGGTTGACTGTTCTCCAAATTGTTATCATGTTATGGTGTTCGATACTGCTAAACATAATAAAGCTTTATAAAACGACAATTTTCGTTGCATTTTCGTTTAGTAATACAGTTAATTGAACATTTCTGAATGTGCCTATCATATCCAATAATTAATGGTTGTTATAAACATAATATAATTATAGGTTATGTTATTTGATACTGCTGAACACGATAGAACCTTATAAAATATAAGAATGTTTGTGTATTAAGGCAAGAAATTGAAAGAAATACATATAAATGTACCTAATATATCTATTAATATTAATAATAATGGATATTTTATTTGCACAATCTGTCACTCGTATATTTCAAACAGAAAAGAAATAACTGAACTTGGATCATCTAACTTAATCGGAGAAATTTCTTCAGTCAAAGTTGACTTTAGTTTGAGACAAATTAATCTCAAATTAGACTTTATACAACACAAAATTCCAAGTTCAGCTAGAACAAGGATCAATTTAACCTCTGATCTAAGATTAAATGGTTTATACAATCGGGCCCTAAACATTAACTTCCCCTTCGGGTGTCCGCCTCCCTCCATAGGTGCTATGCACGTTGCAGCTTACACAGTGGCTCGGCGCACCATGGCCTTTTTGCCACGGCTGCGCTACGGACATCGGATGTTCTGTGGTACACGACAGCGATGACACTGACAATGCGAACGAGGTTGAAGAATCCCGATGTTAGCTTTCTGTAATTACTTCATAATTTTCTGCTGTGATTTGAAATCGCACTTTTCGTTGTTACAAAGGCTTTACAAAAACCAGAAACTACAGTCTGATCCGTTTGGGTATGGATAATATTAATGTATTATTATAAAGCTATTATGGTAGTAGGAAACATTTCTTGCTTGTTATAATAATCCGTGGCGCTACAGCCCGTGGAGGGCCTAGATCAGGGCGGGGCATGAGAGCGGCTCCATTTAGTCGGCCAGAGCTGCTCTCGCTCCGCAAGGCACTTCAATTCCAAGCCAGAGCAGAACGCTCACGCAGTGGCGGACTCGCATTACAGCTACCTTCCCTGCATTAATATAACAAGAGCCACGGTTGTTCTAGTCATTCAGTCTGTCAGTACATAATAGTTTATAAGGATATTACATCAATCCATTGTACAGTACAGAATTTATAACACTCTTATTAATTTAATGAAATAAACTTCGCTCCATGCACACACACAAATCATTAGGCTTATTTACATAACCCACACGCACATACTGCAATCTCCTCACCACGGTTCTACGAGACAGGCGTATGGCTTCCACTTCCCTTACTTGCTGTGGACAGAGTTCATCTGCCAATATAATTAAACATCGCTTGATGAAATTACGTTCGTTGAATGTTTTCAATCCCTTTGCAATTTCGTGGCAAATTTTGTAGCTAATTGTCATAGCCGATTCACTAAGTGCATTATTGTCATTCTGTTATAATATAATATAATATAATATAATATAATATAATATAATATAATATAATATAATATAATATAATATAATATAATATAATGTAATATAATATAATATAATATAATATAATATAATATAATATAATATAATATAATATAATATAATATAATATAATATAATATAATATAATATACCGATATAACCTGTTAATATATAATATAATATAATATAATATAATATAATATAATATAATATAATATAATATAATATAATATAATATAATATAATATAATATAATATAATATAATATAATATAATATAACGATATAACCATAAATTCATACAACTTAAATAAAATGTTTCTTAGGTAGACTATATTAGAATATTTATTCGATATTTATATTGCATTATAAGTTATTATAGTACATTTATTAATATATAATTTTAAATTATACAAATATTATGATATATCATAGTATAGTAGCCTATATTACAGTTCATGATACAGTATATAATATGATACATGATATATCATGAACTGTAATATATTATACTATGATATATCATAATACGTGTATAATTTAAAATTATATATTACTAAATATATAATAACTTATAATGCAATGTAAATATCAAATAGATACTCTGATATAATGTACCCGAGAAACATTTTCTTTAAGTTATATTAATTTATGGCGTTCATTACCAACATATTTGTCATATTCAGTAGCATGTTGTAAAGAATAATGTCGTTGGATATTCAACTTCTTAATCAGTTTGGGTGTTTTATGCCAAATTAAACACTTTTCTAATCCACTGCTCTCTACCAAAAAGAACTCCTCCCATGATAAATTAAACGCATTGGGAATAGCGGGGTTTAGTGTATGAGCGGAAGCTCCGTCTTCAAAGTTCGCCATCATACTGCAGAGTCACCACTGCACCGACACTGAATGACGTACAGTATGCATACGTCACAGCGCTCGCAAGACGCGCTCTTTAAAGCACTCAGCGCTCATTTCTCAGAATCACGTAATGTGCCCAGCCCTGGCCTAGACCGACCAGCCGGCTACTGGCCTCACACCCACATGCCGAAGCAGAGGTGGACGATCATCCAATCAGAATGGAGGTATCGTGTGGTTAACACGATGATCTCCCCAGCTGTTATAGCTGGCATTCGCAACCGGATTTCGCTACCTATCGCAGCTCCCCAAGTGCATCACGATGCTAGGTGGGCACCGGTCCCATACACTGGCCGAAATTTCATGAGAAAATTTCTTCCCCCATGAGGACTCGAACCAGCGCGCATTCCGTAACGCGAGTCTTAGGCAGGATGCCTTAGACGAGGACGCCACGGCGCGGGACTCTTGCTGATTATATTATGATTGAAAGATAGGAGTTTCCATCTATGACAATCAACAATGCATAATCTGAAAGGACAAATGAAAATCGTAGATGATTAAAATGGCTACTACAAATCAACAGCGGACACAATATGTTCTTTGGTATGCTAAATTTGAGAGTGTTAAAAGAGTTCAAAGGGAATTTCGACGTGAGTATGGTGTACGTAATGTACCTAAGTACGATTCCATAATGTTGTGGTATCGAACATTTGTAGAAACAGGTTCTGTGTTAAAAAAAACAACATGCAGGAGGTCGCAGGCGAAAACCAGTACGAGAAGCACCTATCTCTTGGTTTGGTCCCTAAACTCTCCAAATCTAACTCCCCCCCCCCCGACTACGTGTAGGGTTTTGTGAAATACATTGTCTATTCACAGGAACCCAGGAACATTGATGATCTAAGAGTAAAAATTACTCAAGCTTTTCAACAAATCACCCCTCTTATGTTACAACGGACATGGGCTGAATTGCATCACCGTTATGAGTTGTGCAGAGTGTGCATGTTGAGCTCTGAGGAATCTCCCATCTTTCAGTGTTGTATGCACATTGTTTCAATAAATGAAGTTCAGTAGTACCGTATTTACTCGCGTAATTCACGCCATCGCATATTTCACGCACCCAAATTATTTACTATATAATTTAATAAATTAATTTCCTCGTATATTTCACGTATTTAATATTCGTGAAATACTGTAACAAGTACATGCTGAAACTTGAAGTAATGAGGTGTGTTATGTTGAGGAGCCCTGAATGTACGGTATCTTAAATGCCGTAACGAGAGAGTGCATAGCGGTATTTGGGACCGGACAGCTACCTGTTACAGGCGCACCCTTCTCGTCTATGAAAGTCCTTTAAAAATACCGGTATAGGGTATTGACCTCCCACTACCATTTGAATGGGGGTGGTTTGAAAGCTTTGTGTTGGATCGCATCAGTTGAGTTTGAGACTCGAAAAGGGAAACCTGTCAAAAGCCGTCTGTTAAAAGTTTTAACAATGAATGGTAGTCTAAATCCCGATATTCGAGTCATACTGCGTCCTTCAAATTAAAAGTTATTGCGTATGCAGAAACACATGGCAACAGAGCAGCTGGACGTGAATTCACAGTTCCAGAATTTAATATTAGCTACTGGAGGAAACAAAAACAAGCTCTTCAAGAAACAAATGCATCAAGGAAAGCATTTCATGGGCCAAAAAGTGGAAAATTCCCTGATCTTGAAGACAAGTTACTAGGATATGTAAGGGAACAGCGTAGTTTTGTCATTTTTACCCTTAAAAATACCAGCTTGTGAAATTCCTCGCTTAATTCACGCACCCTTAATTTATAGATTGAAATTGCGGGAAAAAAGTGCGTGAAATATTCGATTAAATACAATGTTTTACGGTGTTTTTATTTTATCCATACCCAAACGGATCACCCTGTACTTTTGTTGCTATGTAAATGACATTGAGACAATAAAATCTTTTTTGCCAACAATAAGCGGATTTGGTCCTAATGTGCGCTGACTGGAGAGGGCTGGCCTGGGGACGAGTGGGGTTGCCTGCTCGAAACCTGTGTACGTAGCGAACCCTGATGTAGTCAGCAAAACGTTTCTTCAGGATACAGTAACCTGAAAACTTAAATTTTAATATGGTTTGCTATGCTTTAAGCTTCCCTTCTCTCGTCTTTGAGTGTGTAATAGCCACGTTTTATAGGTTTTTTTTTATACAATATTCACCCGTGTGCAAAACATCAAAAGGATTTCCATGTGATATGGAAGATTCCATTATTACGAGACAAACAGGGAATGTTGCACGAAACAAATAAAGCTAGAAATCCCTAGAATAACTGCTTACGCCTGAGTTTTCAGATGTAACACGACGAAATAAATATTGAAATGCAAGGTTGATAAAAAAAACTGATACAAAGTTAACAAAACCGGACAGATTTATATAAACCAAGAGCGCAGAGTAACAGTAATAAAAATAGGTGATGTGTTCTAATATCTGCTTTACTGAAGTACGCAGAAACGCGCTGACAACGGGTAACGAATGACAATGCATAATGAAAAGTTGATGATACATTCACACAATATAAATGCGTTTGCTTGACAGAGTTCAATTCAATAATCCTGTTACGAGTAATATATGACGTCAGCAGTTCAACCATTCGTGCTCTAATATTAAACAATAATCAGAAAAAAAAAATATAGATAGTTCTATGACTGTGCAAGCGTGCATGCATAAGCGCTCATAACAAGTAAAACATATTCACTCGTCCATGCAGAGGCTAAAACGTTTGTCACATGAATTTGAGTAGGCCTACATATCTATGCAGATAAAATTCTCATGCATATACTTGCAAACAACTAAATAGGTACAATTAGGCTACATTTATATAATGCACGTTGTATATGTATATATACAGGATGTCTCACATAACTCTGCGACGTCAAATAGTTTCGAAATGAAACAAGATGTGAAAAATCTACTTACGCCGACATGTATTCATGTCACTTTCATTCCAAAATTACCGTTTCTCATATTTTCATAATATGTAAACTTTATCCTTTTTCTACAAGTATTCGTGTACATAAGTTTCATTATTATCATATGAATGGTTTTTAAGTTATTCAAATTTAAAAAAGAAACTGCGTATTTACAGAATCAATCTCCTCTTACAAAATTTGTTTGAAGCATGACTCATTTTTACAATCTCTGAAATGGCCAGAAAAGAACTAAGTATATAGATTCTAGAATTTTAAGTTTACATGTACAAATTGGCAATTTAAAAACATGGAAAGACGTGGACTGATGCTTATTATAATGCAAATTGCGGCTTAAAATTAATAAAAAAAATTGTTCGATTTAAATTCACTTATAATTAATAAAGATAAAACAATAGTTATCCCATTTTCTTTAAATAATAAAGGTAATAAACCAATTTCATCTATTCTACAAATTAAAATGCATAATTCTGATTGTTCCGATATAAATTACAATTGTTCAGTTATTAATTAAATTAATGAGGTGAATACTTAGGTAATGATTGATAATCATTTAAAATGGAATAATCATATTCATTATATTTGTAATAAATTACGTAAAACATTATGTTACTTTGTTGTTCTAAGAAATATTTTGTCAATTAACTGTTTACGTATAATTTATTTAGCATTATTTCAATCTATATTTATGTATGGTATTATAGGTGGGGTGGAACTTACAAATCCAGCCTTTATCCGTTAATTTAATTACAGAAAAAAGTATTAAAAATTTGTTTAAAAAAGCAGAAAGATTACCCAACTGAATTGTTGTTTAAACATTTCAAAGTTTTCAACATTAAACAAATGTATTATTTTGTTTTATTAAAATATTTTCATAGAAATTTTAATAACTTTGAGAGGTATATACATAAATATAAAACTAAAAACATGAATTCTCTGAGTTTGTCCGAACCCAAATGTAAAACCAATGCAGCTTTTTATCATAGCATGAGTCAAGGTCCCAGATTATTAAACAAATTTTATTGCAATATTATTTTGACCACGAATCCTCTCCAAATTAGTAAAAAAATAAATAAAAAAATTGTATTGGATTTATAGTTTGGGTTTAAACATATTAAACACTATTTAATCTGTATTCACTCTCAATTTTAATTTTATTTTTGTCTGAATTGGAATCCCCTCCTGAGCACGAGTCTTACTCATTCAGGGGTGGGCTAGTTTATCTTTCTTTGTATATATTAACTTGTATTCATTTCAATCTTACTAGCAATAAAAATAAATAAATAAATAAATAAATAAATAAATAAATAAATAAATAAATGAAACGTCAAAATTTAAATTTTTAATGTTCATTAAATATGTTTTATTATTTTTTTTTTTAATTTCTAAGTGTTTATTTTTATAAAAAAATGTTAATGCATTTCGTTAACCACAATATAGAACATGCAGTAAATATTTCATGTTCCTAGCTCAAAACTGTAACAGTCTTTACGCTTTGAAAATGACGAAATGTGATGAAAAAAGTGTGAAAAAAAAACAGTTTGTAAAGTTGGCATGGAATTCAAATTCAAGAGTGCAGCCATTTATATGACGTAATTTTTATGTTTCCAAGCGCCCTACGGCACTGAAAGTTGCTTAACATATAAATAAGAGATTGTTGATTCACTTTTCACAGAACAAAAACAAAAGAAAAAATTCCACTTTTCACTAAAAGTGACCAACATTTCACCCCCTCTGTACACCGAATTTTGACAACAAAAAAGAAAAAAAAAAAAAAAAGAGGAAATTTTGGTTTTTATCGTTTTTCGATAGTTTAATATGTGTAAAATCATAATATGATTTTATTTCTTCTAATTGTCAGTTTTTATCCTTATCTTCAGCAAAAATATTGTAGTAAATTCTTGAAGCAAAAAATATTTTCAACAGTAATCTCACTAGAGGTTTTGATTTATCTAGAGAAAATCAAAACTCGAGTGAGATTTAATTGACTATTACACGATTAGAAGAAAGTATAATAAAGATTAGAAGAAATAGAGTAGCCTACTCTAATACAATAAAATATTAATTGAGCCGTTCAGAGCCAAAGTGGTGTAAGTCAAAAATGGATAATGAGGTTTAAAGTAAAAATTATGTAAAATACAGCGCAAAGTAGCAATTAATATGCCGTTCTTGTTATCCACTGACTACTAATAGTTTAAAAAATTGAATATTAATTGCTACTTTGCGCTGTATTTTACAGAATGTTTACTTCAACCCTCATTATCCCTTCTTGACTTACACCACTTCTGCTCTGAACGGCTTAATTGACTTTACTAAAATTCTATTTCACAAATATTAGCCTCACCAAAACGTTTGAACGGAGTCATTTTCAGTTGCCTATGCGGTAAACAAATGACGATCGCAAAGCATGTTTTATAGTACCGTAAAGAATTTGCAGTTTGAAATGTTGACAAACAATGAAACAAATGGTAAGGAAGTGATAAAAACAGAAGAAAGTGTAGTAGTAGTAGTAGTAGTAGTAGTAGTAGTAGTAGTAGTAGTAGTAGTAGTAGTAGTAGTAGTAATAGTAGTAGTAGTAATAGTAGTAGTAGTAATAGTAGTAGTAGGGTTTAAAAAGGGCGCGTCAGCTACTATGGCTATTTGCGCCCTTATCTAAAATTCTTAATAAAACAAAGACATATATAATATAATAATCAGAGTGCTAAAAGAACTAAAAAGCGTTGTCACGGTAAAACGAGGCACACAAAAGAAAGTATATAAAGATTAGAAGAAATAAAGTACTCTAATACAATAAAATAGATACTGAGTTATTAAAATTCTATATCACTAATGTTAGCTTCACGAAAACGTTTGAACGGAGCCGCCATTTTCAGCCGATTACCTATGCGGGAAACAAATGACGATCGCAAAGCATGTTTTATAGTACCTTAAAGAATTTGCAGTTTAAAATGTTGGAAAAAAAGAAACAAATGGTAGGGAAGTGATAAAAATAAGCAAATGCTAGGGAAGTGATAAAAATAAACAAATGCTGATAAAAATAAACAAATGCTAGGGAAGTGATAAAATTGTAGCAATAAACAGCCATGATTGGGTGGAAGACGTCCTTTCGTTCCGTTTTATTGATCAAAAGTAGTATGACGTAGTAAAAGTGTAACAGTCAATGAAAAACTGTTTTTTTTCTTGCCAGTGGATTTTTAAATTTATTTAGCCGGTTGTCTACATAAAGGTATGTTACATATGCCCTATTTTTCTACATTTGTATCTTTTATAACTTCTGATAAAAGTGTACCCAAAATTGAGGAATTTAACATTGTAACATATGGAAGTACAGCCTTCCCTTAAGTTAATAGCCAAAAGGTACCTTATTCAGCACAAGCAGTGCCAAAAACCTACCACCATTAGGACGAAATCTATGGTAATTTGAGTTCAGGCAATTTTCTTCAATTTTTCATACACAATAACAACCATCTTCCCTTAAATTATACAAACACGTAAGTTAATGTGTTATTCTTTTTGGTAGCAGACTTGTATGAGACCCCGGCTTTATGTAATACACCCTGTGGTGTCTAATAACAATAAACGTACTCTGTTCTATTATAGAAACATTATCGACCATAAGGCTATTGTTCTTATTTGTAGCAGGGATCAGCGCTGCGGTTTGTAAGCGTGCTGGAATTTCCAGTATTTTTTGCACTGAAATGAACAATGGTATACTCCAAGTGCTATTAAACGAGTTATTCACTACATGCAGAACCGAGTGACACATCAATCAGAATGTTTAATAAAATAAAATTAACATGCGGTTAATGCACAGCACTTCAATGAAGATGTATTGAAAAGCGCAGATGTCACATGCATAATGACGTGTCAACAAAAGCACAATTAAATTAATGAGTATACAACATTAATAAAACAAAACAAATACCTAACATGCTATAGCTTAGCGACATCGGATCCCAAATGAAGTGAAGCTGCAAGTGTGCAGCGTGAACTGTTTCGCATGTGAAGCCAACGAAGCATTTAGGATCAGTGTCTTCTCCAGAATATTATATCTGGGAATGGAATGGAGGTAAAATGAAACTGAGTGAATGCAATCAACTTCTTGTATTTGGTAACATCCGTTCTGGCTTTATATTTCATTTCACCTTCTTTTCTCATAGATTATGCCATGCTTCCATCTTTTTTTGCGTCAAACATTCGTCATCGATTCTTTCCAAGTGTTTCATTCTTATTTATGTGGATATTGTCGTGAAATGTGTATACAGTAGAATTTGGTTATAACGACATCCAAGGGACCTTAAAAATTATGTTGTTATAAACGAGTGTCGTAGTAACCGAGATTCACATTATCAATCTAGTGAGGTGGAAAATGAAAAATAACAAACTTAATTAGACTTATTTTATATTTATGTATTCACTTTTAAGCCTACAATGAACATAATAAAATACACGTAGGCCTACAATTATAAATACAGTATTCTGTATTAAAACAGTTTGTTCAATACTCACCAAACTACTTTACATAGAAGTGAAGTAATCAGTCATTTTACTCTGTTGTCTTCTACTTGCCCAATACACACTTTCTAGGGCTAAATTACGTTCTATGTTCATAATTTCAGTTGCAATTTCACTGCTCCCTTCCCTAGCTTTATAGAACATGTTCATAATTCTAATGGCTTCTAAAGCGTCACTCACTTCTTTTAGTGGCCATACTGTGTTAAAATGCGTGCACTTAGTGAAAACTTCCTGTCGAAACCGATCTAATACCGCATGAATTCGGGCAGGTTACAATGGGGTGGGGAATCCGCCTGCATTCCAGAGGTCTATGACAGAAGGAGACTGCAAAGAATTTGTCAGGATCAGATTTCAACAAACTATTTCTTAAAATACTTTGGTTCTTAGAAAATCCTATTCCAAACTGAGGTTGAAAATGACGTTATAGGCGAGGTAGACGCATAAGCGTTTGTCGTATTAAGCAAGGTAGGAAAGCATATGTCTTATGGGGAATTAGTTGGGACCACAGAATATTTGACGTTATAGGCGAGGTGTCGCACAAAACGAGGTCACTATAACCAAGTTCTACTGTATTTCCAATTTTTACCTTAAAATCTCATTTACGTAACGTCTATATTCAATCTATCTATTACAGATGAACAAAACTAACTGCCTCTCTCGCTCGCTGTGTTCGTTGCATTTGTCTTTCGAGTCTCGTCTCGTCATTCTCGCTGCACTTCGAATCTCGTTCATCGTTCTCGAAATAGCATTTGGTCGGCGTGGAAAGATTTCGTAACTTTGAATAACATACATCATTGAAATAAATAACATTATAAACGTTTAAATGAGACAAAAAGATAGGGGAGAGTCGGGTAGTATCGGACATCGGGTAATATCGGACAGTGCGTTTCTTTCATCTACCACCATATGGTAGTACCTGAATGACATGGTTACGTTTCTCTATGCGCCATCACAGAAACGTAACCATGTCAATCAGGTACTATCATCGTGTGGTAAATGAAATAAACTCACTGTCCGATGTTACCAGATGTCCGATACTACCCGACTCTCCCCTAAACAGAACAGTATCCTAGTTATCAAAATGTTCTGGTTCTATTATAAATTACGATATTACCTACAGTAGGTTATATAAATAAAAGAAAAAAACAATCCTCAAATAAATTTGCATTTCTAAGAAAACATAAAACATAACGTTAATATCTTTTTACTTGAGATTGCACACTTGATCTCAAACATATGAAAAGAAAATTCCTAGCCTTTTAATAAGGACTTAATAATTAAATAAAGACTGGGGAACGGATTATTATAAACTGAAAGGTAGAGATGGTGTTTCAAATAGGCTACTTGATTGTTTATACATATATAATAGTTGCCAAAGTAGATAAAAGTTCAGTCAGGTATAAACAACTGTGGCGATTCAAGGCTGCTTGACGTTCGGGACTTCGGGGGTTATCAATCTTGGCGTCTCGAAACACTCACAACCAGTCTTTACGCCAACGACGCCGGTTTTTGGCTTTGAGGGCGCTGTTAGTCTTGCTTTCTCGATCGCTGTTCATCTCTGCTACCTATAGCAATAGAAAAACTGAAAGGATTTTGTGGAATCCAAATTACTTAACTCGCCATGGAAATACGTAATATCCGATAAACCTAACAATGTCAATGTCAATGGAGAAAGGCAGTATGTATATCAGCTGGTTAATTCAAAAGGGAAACAACGGAAAATTAAAAGTTTTGATGAACCTACATTTTAAAGATTCATGTTCTTATGAAAAATGCAATGATTTGTTAATGATGTTTTATATATAGGTCTACCATAAGTTTCAAACAGGTGTGTGTTAATGGATTTTTCACAGCAAGATAAAGCTTTAAAATGCACTTTTCTCAAAACTTAGAATTTTGAACTGTTTCCCTTTTACACACACGCACGCACGCACGCACGCACACACACACACACAGATATATATATATATATATATATATATATATATATATAGATATATATATATATATATATATATATATATTCGGAAGCGTCTACTAACATAACTTACAGTATTTGGAAGCGTTTATTAGAGGACTGATCCACTGACAGGGATCGAATATAATTGAATCGCTTCATAAAGAAAGGGCATCAGTCCAGTTTAGCTAAGTTGTGGGGAAGACTGTCCGGACCGATGCCTCTTCCTTTACAAAACGCTCACATTCCGAACACAACATCACGATGGAAGAAATGTTGGACTGATTCCTTTTCTTGATAAAATGATGTGTTGAACATTCAAGATGGGAAATTCAATGTTAACTCAATTTCGAAAAAAATGTGACTGATGCCCTTTCTTTATGAAGGGATTCATAGTTAAGAAAAGTAATATTATTCAGTCGTGCTTTGACAGGAATGTGAAACAGACGCACACACAATACATATGTAACTACAGAATGTTAATGCAAAGCTGGCATTATTCACATACAGATGGATAAGTGACAATAGCAATATTTGCGGGATATTTTCATGTGCTTACGTGCAGTATAGCAGTTAATGTCGTATTAAATAATTGTTTCTAGCTCTTAATATTGGATTCTATTTTTATGCACTGTTGTTGTCTAGTCGACTGTCCGAAGACAGGTTTGAATCTCATAAATGACACCGATAAGGCACCACTCATGAAACAACTAAGCCAGGAGATAATGGGGTAGGGCCAAATGCATTTTCATTATTATTATTATTATTATTATTATTATTATTATTATTATTATTATTATTATTATTATTATAGGATAACTGACTGTTAGTCACACCTTATGACATTCCGGTCATTAGACATACTTAAATCTTATAGAAAATTATATTTATTTATCCTAATTTATTCTACTTCTCTTTCCCGTGTAGACATCAGTAGCGGCAGATGATCGAAATCCTCGGTGAGGCCAGATGCAACTAGTTTAAGTGCCTCCGATAGGAAATGTTTGTTTATTATATTATTTATTATTGTTATTATATTGTTAATATCATTATTACTGTATTATTATTATTATTAGTCTATTATTATTACTATTAATGAAAAATAATAATTTCACTCACCAAATAAGCTGTTATGCTCTGAGTTTCAGTGATTGTTTCAGTGTGATGAAGCAACCCATATGCGTTGAAATTCCCCTTTCTTTCTTTCTTTTCTTTTTATTTTTTTTTTTTCCTTTGACAGGAACAAACAAGGCAAAGAGAAGTTTATTTTGCATCACATGACCACTTAACCATTTATATGGCCCATACCAGGATGCAATAGAAACTCGAGTTTTAAGATTATCTGTCAGAAAAATTGTTATCTCGGTAGTCTCTTTATTTAAAACTTCCTTTATTGCAGTATTATTTCTTCTCGAAAAAGGACACTCTAACAATGAATTAACTGCACCAGCATTATTTCTCTCATTTGTTTCTGTTTATATTTTCCCGAAATATATAACATTTGCCCAGATTGATTACTGTACTACGAAGTACAATAGTAGAACACCCTCGCTTATGTCATAAACTAAGACATAAGAGGAGAGAATAGAGAGGGTCTCTGCCTGCCAAAGAGCTGGAATTTTGTTATTTATGGCCTAGTTAGGAAGACAAGTCACCACTGCTATTCCCACCCCACTCTACCCTTGAGGCCGGCCCATGGATAGGAGAAGTGAAACCTGACCAGGCCAGACGAATTGTGCCTCAGCTACAACGTTTTAAGCGCAAACTCAAAGCCCGCGAAAGGACATGAAATGCATAAGCTAGACCCGGCACGAGCGATTCTGCCCCAGGAACAAATTTTACTGCAAAACAGGTCTATATACATCACAAGCCAGACCCGGCACGAGCGATTCTGGCCTCAGGAACAAATTTACTGCAAAACTGGTCTATATACATCACAAAGTTTTCAAATGCTTCTACAGCGATATATGCTTCATTCAAATAACTAATACATTATATAAAAACACGAAATTTGATTTCAGTTAAGCCACGTGACTGAGGCCCGGCCTCACTTGCCTCAGTCAATCAGCCGCCACTGGTAGACATTATACGCTATAAATTTGATTTCCTCAAATTTCCCGTCACTCTTTAATTGTCTAACCTCTTACAAATTTTTAAATCTTCGTAAAAATTTCATTTACACACCTCGAATCCCAGATTTGTGTTTAAGATATGAGGCTATCAAATGCAAAACTTGCCTTATCCAGGTAAAGAAATCTGTCAGAAAACAGGAGAAACCGTTATGGATATGGACAGTTTTGCATTTGATAGTAGTTTTCTGAGCTCTATGGAAGAGGAATTACACAAGATTTGCACAAACCGACTACATCAGAACAACATCCCATATGTAACTCATTTTTTTTTATTCTGGATAAGGCGAGTTTTGCACTTGATAGCCTCAAACCAATTTTCACAACTTTATTAACAAAATGTCCCACAGCGCAGCGTCGTAGCATGCCTGGGCAGACATTATGAAATAAGCGATAGTAGTTCGAGTCTTCATGGGGAAGGCATTTTCTTATGAAATTTCTACCAGTGTATGGGACCGGTATCCATCCAACATCTTGAAACAGTGTGTTTCTATGGCGACCAAATGCCGCCATCTAGTCCGGTGGGTTATTTTCGGCACAGATTAGAATCACTTCTGTTCTAATTTTATTTATTGCGTTTTTCTCTTTATATTTGTTCATACTTTAATATCGTAATATTTGCACAACATATATAATCTTTGTAGGGACATGTGAAGGACAAGACTATCACTTGAAGAGTACAGGGAAAAAATCTGATGTCACATTTTATTGTTTTTACAGGAGAGCAAATTAAAAGTTTCAAGACCCAATATATTCTATTATCTCTGGATTATCACTCTTCAAATTTCTTTGGACTAATGAGGTTGTTATTCTGTACAGATAGAATATACAAATCTACACTACCTGAGCTATTACATAACATCTAAAACATAAAATCGGCAATTTTGGACTTATCAAGTTTTTCCCCTATGCTCTTCAATTTGTAATGTTCTACTTCAAAGGATAACTCATGCAAACTGTATGAAATATTTGGAGTGTAAAACCTAAAGAAACTATGCGTTACATTTCATGAAATGAATTTTAACAATATCCACGGAATGGCTTTCCTTTTACTAGAAGAAGTTATAGATTTCGTACGTTGACCCCGGCGACATCAATGGAAGCATTTCTGAACATTCCCTCGCTTCATCTCTTATGAAGGAACATGCCCAGGAGGCTCTCCACGTCTGCGAAATATAGATTTATGGGAGGAGGAATTAATATATGCCCTCGCATTTTGGAAGAGATCTTCTAGATACCTCCAATGTATACACCTTTGATCCACACTTTGATGTAGGCCTATATGTAAATGGAGAAGTTAATAGTTGGTATAAAATCTATGTGATGGATCAAAAGCAAAGCATGGGACAGGTGCTGGGGTTTTCTCCAAATATTTGTAACTATAAACAGTATAACTTTACACTAGGCAAATTCGTCACAAATTTCCAAGTGGAGTTAATGGAAATAATTCAGTATATAGTTCGGATCAGCTTACTTAACACCTTAAGGGTGAAACATAACCATTTTTTCCCCATTACTACATATGCCAGTGGATTATGGTGATTTTCTAGTCTGAAGGTTGAATTTTCTTTTGCCAACTTCGTTTCGAATTTCGATATTGAGGAATACTACAACTGGTAGTGATTTTCTAACTGTTATGTTGGCCGCAGGAACAGCTGTTGTCGGTAGTACAAATTCTGACAATTGAAATTGTTCTAGATTTCTGAGACGATTACTGGAAGCTAGTGAAATTCTAACATACTAATAATTAATTAATATTATATGTTGCGTGCGTTGTGGTTACAGTTTATAGTCAGGGAGAAGTATCCAAAAAGGATAGCTGCCCTTGAAAAAGGAGTACCGAGCGATAACAGCACCTAAATTAATGTAGAACAACAATATTCTATTTTAAATTTTAATTTAATTTTATTTTATTTTAATTTATTTTTGGGGGCATAAGTGTAAATAAATATAACATAATGTGTGATATATGCACTCGGGTGATCCATAGAAAATGCGCACATAGATAGCAATTATAACTAGAATAGCAACATTATTAGGAGTAAACATATTAGCGAACCAACGCCGAGAAAGCCTCAAATCATACATACAGGAGTAATTAAGTAATATTAAGCACACATTTCAAAGTGGCATTCGGTTTTCTGAGTTTTTAGATTAGGTCTCGTGAATCGTAAAATATTTAGTCAAAGCAATGAATTTCACGTTGTCAAACAAAATACATTTTAATATTAGATCATATTTATCTACTAATTTCCAACATAATGTGCGAGAGGTCCAGGGGAAAAATATAGGCCTACTCTTTCACAAATTATTGAACCATTCAGAAAACGTCTCCCAACATAAAGATGAAATGTAGTAAATAAGCAAGACATTGTTATTGTTAATAGCATATTATTATATTATTATTATTATTATTATTATTGTAAATATCATTGTGATTTTACCCTCTTTGGTGATATCAGGTATTAGTTGGCAACACTGAAGAGAAAGCCAAATTAGCTTTTAGGAACTGCTCTTACGTAATCCTCACTATAAAAGCTATAATCCTTGAACAGAATATTTTTAACCAATCCAATTATATTTTTATGACAGTAAAGTAGCACTATTGCTCCTGAGTAAAGACAAAATTATCTCAAGAACTGTACAAACGTGTTTTATAACTCTACAGCCCGGATTTATATGCACTAAAAGTTAATACTGTTAGTCGGTATAGTTCATACACAAAAAAGCCATGCCCCCACTACTTTTAGGTGCAATTGTTGTCGTTCAGTATTTCCCTTTGGTACCGTTAACAGTCTTTAATTTTCCTTACCTCCACTTACAAATCAGCGCGCTGTCTACAAGATGCGTTGTCTAGCCTTTGTGACTAAGTTGTCTAACTTATTATTACATTTCGGAGTCTTGTGAACCAGGCTTAAAAACCCGATAACCGAGACTGCATCTTCTGACTATACTCGGTGTCATTCTTAACTTTTAATGCATATAAATCCGGACTGCAATTATAACTGCCGAAGAGATCGCTGAGAATAATTTCCTCTACTTATAAGGATTAAGGGACATATTCTAATATTGGCAATAAAAACACACGTGAAACTACTAAACTGGTCTCCGAGAAAAACTTCTGGAGGCCAGAATCTGCAATGCCTACTGTCTTAATAAAAGTAAACAAGTTATCTATCACTACTCGAATATCAGTGATTTAGAACTAAATCGCAGTGGTGAACCGCTGCGGAGTAACGGCTAGCATGTGTGACCGTGGAACGAGCAGGTCCGGATTCAAATCCTGGTTGAAGTTTTTCCGAGGTTTTCTCTCAACCCATTAAGAGAAAATCGTACTCCCAGTAAAATGGTGTCGTAACTCGAAAATTGTGATTCGTAAATACGAGTACATGCTATTCCGAGTAAAATATTCCTAGCAATATTTTAATAAATAGGTACCAAAACATTTGATAATTTACTATTTCATTATTATAATTTTATACCTCCAACGAGTTAAACAGTGTTAGAAAAAAATTTCGAAAGTAATATGTGATTTTCTACATACGACAGTATTTTACTGAGGGTGCGAAATGCTGGGTAACTTCCGGCGCTGGACCCTGGACTCATTTCACTGGTATTATCACCTTCATTTTACTCGAATATTAGACAGCCATTGCAGTTGATAAAGCGTCCTAAAATAAATAAATTATGTCGTTGTTCACTATGAATATTTTAAATCAAGTAAAAGTGCCCTTGCAATATATGAAAAACAATTTATAAACAATCGATTTGGTTTTTATGTTTTATTTGTGGTCGATTACAGTTTGAAAATTATTTTGTGCGAGATCGTGCGTATTTGCTTGGTTTCCGCACAAAACCAACCCGCGGTAAGTCTAAAATTCCACATTCAGTATTCCCAACCGAACACACATAACAATTTCCCTCTTCTTACCGCTTAAGTGACATATTCATTTTACTGCTTTAGGCTTTTAACATTTTATTTTTAGAGACGTTCAATATAGTAATAATTATAAATTGGAACCTTACCACTGCAATTTCACCTAAATTGCACTGTTAATTGTTGTTTTTAAATATTTGCAAAAATTAAGTAAACTCTACAACTCCACTAAAGTTACTGCATTTCGTGATGCATGTAACATTAAGGAAGCCGTTTGTTTTAAGTTCGAATTTATAGACTTGGGGGGGGGGGGGGAAAGACAGACGTATATCACGGCCTGCTGGAGTATAGTAAACACAGAATAGTAATATACGTTACAAGAGCGGTATGTTGACGTTTTCATGTTCGAGGAAAAGATTGAAAAAGCGAAACTTAGTTGAGATTTTTTAATTTCCGAGAACATGAAAACAAACATACCGCTCGTGTATCGTACATTATTTTGTGCGAAGATCGTTTATTACATACCTGAAAGACGAATTTCTAATTAGTTGCAATGAAATCTCCATCTTGGTTTCTGTTTAATGACTGCAACTTCGGAACACCAAAATATCTTTCTTCAGCATTGTTGCTATAAAATGTTTTCTGTGTTTCCTATACTCCAGCAGGCCGTGATATACATCTGTCTTTTTTCCCCCCAGTCTATAAATGCGAACTTAAAACAAACGGTAAGTTTATGTAATGATTTATTTTTCATTTTAATATTTTAACAATATTATTTATATAACATATTGTAGTAATAACATCCGCATCTGGAATCTTGTTGATTTTTTCACGGCTTCCTTAATGTTACTTGTATCAGGAATGCAACAAGTTTCGTGGAGTAGTAGACTTTACTTAATTTTTGTAAATATTTAAAAACAATAATTAACAGTGCAATTTAGGTGAAATTGCAGTTGTAAGTTTCCAATTTATAATTATTACTATGTTAAACGTCTCTAAAAATAATATGTTAAAAGCCTAAAGCAGTAAAATGAATGTCGCGCTTAAGCGGTAAGAAGAGGGAAATTGTTATGTGTGTTACGTTGGGAATACTGAATGTGGTATTTCACACTTACCGCGTATTGGTTCTGTGCGGAAAACAAGCAAATACGCACGATTTCGCACAAAACATTTTAAAGCAACAATGTTGAAGATAGATATATTTGTTTTCCAAAATTGTCGTCATTGAACAGAAACCAAGATGGAGATTTCATTGTAACTAATTAGAAATTCCTCTTTCAGGTATGTAATAAACGATCTTCGCACAAAATAATGTACGATACATGAGCTGTATGTTTTCTTTCAGTTCTCGGAAATTAAAAAAGCTCAACTACGTTAGGCTTTTTCAAACTTTTCCTCGAACATGAAAACTTCAACATACCGCTCTTGTAACGCATATTACTATTAAAATTCTCTCGTCTCAGCATGAACAAATTCTTGAAAGAATGTGTCAGGAAAATTATATAGATAATATACAGGTGTGTAACTGTTGTAGACTGCCCCTCAGTAGCACTACTATTCACATATGGTCTAAGTTCAATGTCTTTGCATATTTCAAAAGCCCTGTCAACTATCTAAACTCTCGAAAAGCTCATTTCACCACGTATTCCATTTACGTGATTTCAGACAGTGCGACATGTGCATGGCGAATATGGAATTTTGGAACAAATAATGTTTTTAATTGTTATTTAACGACGCCATATTAAGTACTGGGTTATTATTTTATTTTATTTTATTGGGTTATTTTACGACGCTGTATCAGCATCTCTGCTTATTTAGCGTCTGAATGAGACGAAGGTGATAATGCCAGTGAAAGAGTCCGGGGTCCAGCACCGAAAGTTACACAGCATTTGCTCGTATTAGGTTGAGGGAAAACCCCGGAAAAAAAACCTCAACCAGGTAACTTGCCCCGACCGGGATTCGAACCCGGGCGACCTGGTTTCGCGGCCAAACGCGCTGACCGTTACTCCACAGGTGTGGACACTACTGGGTTATTAAAGCGTCGAAGGAATTGGAAGTAGCGAGATGAGGCCGAAGATTCGCTATAGATTACCTGACATTCGCCTTACGGTTGGGGAAAATCTCAGAAAAACCAACCAGGTAATGAGCCCAAGCGGAACTCGGACCCATGCCCGAGCGTAGCTCCTGATCTGAAGGCAAGCGTCTCTGCTGACTAAACCACGCTGATGGCAACAAATAATGTTGCAGTAGATATCAGTACAACGGTAAATTCAACCCTTATTTATTGCCTCTCATTGCATGAACATTTGAAAAGATTACTAGACACATTTAAGATATGGTTTGTCTATGACGATCTTCGTCGAGCGATCATCGCTGACGATTGAAATCGCCAGCGTTCATCGTCAGAGAGTGGTTTCTTTACTGGCGAACTTCGTAGATGGATAGTAAATTGTTTTATATAGTTGACCATTCCTGATCAGCTGATAGGTGGATGATAATCTGATAACGTTACAATATAAGTTTTGCTTTGAAAAACAAGCATGAATCTTAAAAGTAGCTAATGTCATGTTTAGAAATAGATATAAAGAGAACTATTTTAATTCATTGATATTGAGACATCTTGAAAATGATCCCATCAAATTTAAGGAATATTTCATACTTTCTCCCGTACAATTCCATTTTGTTTTAAGTTTAATTGAAAATTATATTGTACATTTACCCACAAAATTTGTTCAGAAACCAGTATGCCCAGCTGAAAGATTAACAGTAACAAATGCTATAAACATTTCATTTTTACTTTTTACAATGTTATTTTTTTCATTTAGGAGCATTTATTTAGGAACTAATGTTACAAATAAAAAATAATAATGTGAGAAGAAGGTTGTTGCACTTCTCTCCTTTGCTGGGCATTCCAGTTCACTTACTATTTCACACTCTAGCTTTTGTTTCCGTAGCTAAATCTGCCGCATCGTGTGTCCCGATAATAGTTGTTCCTTATTTTTCAATTATAAATCATTTTACTCAATTGTACATTTTACCTTTTAGGTGTGTTTCCAAATTATAGGCTATGTAATATGCTTTGTCAAATCTGGCAACCTTTTCATAAGGGAAGCTAAATTTATTATATTATATTAGTTCTGGTTGTTGCAAAATATAGATTTATTATTGTTTACGTTGGTTATTCGTTTTCCCTCATGTCGAACAGGGATTTGTGTTTGGAGATTTAAGAAAAATTAATTTCTCGTCTTCATTAGTGGAGAAATTGCAGAAAGATTTATGTTTTACCGCCACAATGGTACGTATGATATGTAGATAACATGTTATTAAATAGTTTAGTTCATGACTTACTGTAATTTTACAATTGCTTTCTCGGCGATGATCGCCAGGTTTTTGCCTCGAAGGAAAACTCCGACTTACTTGAAGCAAGTAAAGCGATCGGTTTGGAAGTAAATCCCGAAAAGACAAAGTATATGATTATGTCTCGTGACCAGAATATTGTACGAAATGGAAATATAAAAATTGGAGAGTTATCCTTCGAAGAGGTGGAAAAATTCAAATATCTTGGAGCAACAGTAACAAATATAAATGACACTCGGGAGGAAATTAAACGCAGAATAAATATGGGAAATGCGTGTTATTATTCGGTTGAGAAGCTCTTATCATGCAGTCTGCTGTCAAAAAATCTGAAAGTTAGAATTTATAAAACAGTTATATTACCGGTTGTTCTTTATGGTTGTGAAACTTGGACTCTCACTCTGAGAGAGGAACATAGGTTAAGGGTGTTTGAGAATAAGGTGCTTAGGAAAATATTTGGGGCTAAGCGGGATGAAGTTACAGGAGAATGGAGGAAGTTACACAACGCAGAACTGCATGCATTGTATTCTTCACCTGACATAATTAGGAACATAAAATCCAGACGTTTGAGATGGGCAGGGCATGTAGCACGTATGGGCGAATCCAGAAATGCATGTAGAGTGTTAGTTGGGAGACCGGAGGGAAAAAGACCTTTAGGGAGACCGAGACGTAGATGGGAGGATAATATTAAAATGGATTTGAGAGAGGTGGGATATGATGATAGAGACTGGATTAATCTTGCACAGGATAGGGACCGATGGCGGGCTTATGTGAGGGCCGCAATGAACCTTCGGGTTCCTTAAAAGCCATTTGTAAGTAAGTAAGGCAAACTCCGACGATGTTCGTCGAGCGCAGCGATGTTCGTTGGCTATCTTCGCTGTAAACGAACCATGCACGGGAAGGAATCCCAGCGAAGAATTTCAGCGATAATCATTCGGCGAAGATCGCCGTAGACAAACTGTAGCTTTACTGCTTAAGAAGTTTCATTTCTACAGAGCGCAAAATCTACGCACTCCCTTTTTTATTTGTTTCAGCATCTAAAATCCTATTCCTTGCGGGTGATGCTGTTTATGCCAAATCTGGTTTAATGGACATAAAAAGAAACGTAATAATAATTATATGAATGATTTGACCATGTCTGAAGACCAAGGTGAAGGTTCACTCGTAACGTTCGTGCAAAATAAATCACCGAAACGTGAAGCGAATTAAAATGCCTGACGAACGATGGAATTCAGCCAGTCGTGGAATTAAGTTTTGACGTTGTCGAGTGTCTTAATTGCGTAACAGTGGAACAAGGTTCTGCCCCAAGGTAACCTGGTCCAATGAAGCGAAATTAATAATGAGTGTTTTTCTCGAATCAGCTCTCGTCAGATTTGTCCGCACACGTTCCTTGACTCGTGCCTTAATTTCACTGATTTCGCACTGTCGGGCACTGTCAATCAGTCCGGCATGGCAATCTGTTGATCCACATGCCTACATTTTGCAATCTGGTGGACATCGTACATAATCGTGTTTGTGTACCTAGTTACTCGCTTCAATGCCACATCGCTTCTCGATTATCATGTAGCCCAACTAACTAATTCATAGAGCTCTGGCACTAATTCCAAACATCAGCTCATACTCAGCAAGTATGTCAAGTCTTAAAATTCTCTTCTGAAAGAAGTTCCTTTTTCCAAATGCGGTGCTGGTTTTCAATAACGAGAAAATAACAAAGTCATTGACTCGCAAAATGATAGTAAATACTCGTACAAAGAAATTTCTCTTGTTCGGGGAAAAGTTGACACCTTTTCACATAAAACAAATGAAGGAAAATATCTGAAATTTTTTAAAAAATCCGGAGTAATGTAATCTTTGAATATATAACTATATAAAATTTATAAGCTTCAAGACGACATTGGAATGTAACAAACAGGTTGTCGCAGAAACGCCGTCTACATTACTCGAATATACAACCCAAATCACGCCATCAGGAATGGGTAAACATGCTGGTTAACCGACTTTTAATACTTAAAATAAAAATAAATAATAACTTTCATCACTCGTGACCAGGGTGCGAATTAAAATTTCTGATGAGGGCGGATAGAATCCTTTTTTTTAATGGGTTATTTTACGACGCTGTATCAACATCTAGGTTATTTAGCGTCTGAATGATATGAAGGTGATAATGCCGGTGAAATGAGTCCGAGGTCCAGCACCGAAAGTTACCCAGCATTTGCTCGTATTGGGTTGAGGGAAAACCCCGGAAAAAACCTCAACCAGGTAACTTGTCCCGACCAGGATTGATAGAATCCTAGATAGAGAATATCATACATAAAATTATTATTATCCTCATTCGATACGGCTCAACGCTTGGTCGCACAGAGTTGCTTGTCTTACAACTTCATCATAAAAATAATTATATCCATGAGCAGCTTAAGATAAGATGTGTAATTCCTAAGTTAATGACTGTTGTCAGCTTGCCGGTGATGATCAATATTATTTTCTTTGCTTACTTTGTACTTTATAAAGTACACATACCGTACTCGTATTAAAACAATTATATTTTGTGAGGGGGATAGAAGTTATCCCTGGCAGGAATGTTAATATGAATTTGTGAGGGGGGATAACTTTCCAACAGGGGGAAATCTCACCATCCGCCCCGTTAATTCGCACCCTGCCCATGACAATCTTTCCAAATTTATCAAAAGTAACACGTGAGCCATGCGAGTATACTACAGCATAACTTGAAATGGACGGCGTTTCTGGGACACGCTGTATAGAAATATGAAATAGAACCCAAGGTAAATCAATTCGTGTTTTTGTGGAACTGTATGTCCAACACTGGAAAATGAAATTTTCAAAGAAACCCTTTAAAAATATTACGAAGTGTTGGACTTTGTTGCTTTACTCTATGTCGGTAAGAATTAGATATTAAGAAAGAGAGTTGAAAGAAGGATCGAGGCAGCCCAAAATAGACAATTTTAGATTTGTAGCGGAATACACTTTGATGGATAGAAAGAAAACTAAACATATTAGGAATATTAGGGCAGAATAAAAAGTGTTTAGAAGATCATAAAAGACAATAAAATATTACAGAATTAATTGGCGACAACATGTCAAATACCCAACATGTTTTTGTATCTTCTATGGCAGGGCTGGGCACATTACGTGATTCTGAGAAATGAGCGCTGTGTGCTTTAAAGAGCGCGTCTTGCGAGCGATGTGACGTAAGCGTACTGTACGTCATTCAGTGTCGGTGCAGTGGTGACTCTGCAGTATGATGGCGAACTTTGAAGACGGAGCTTCCGCTCATACACTAAAGCGTCCCGCTGTTCCCAATGCTTTTAACGTATCATGGGAGGAGGAGTTCTTTTTGGTACAGAGCAGTGAATTAGCAAAAGTGTTTAATTTGGCATAAAACACTCCAACTGATTAAGAAGTTGAATATCCAGCGACATTATTCTTTACAACATGCTACTGAATATGACAAATATGTTGGCAATGAACACCATAAATTAATACAACTTAAAGAAAATGTTTTTCATGTACATTATATTAGAGTATATATTTGATATTTACATTGCATTATAAGTTATTATAGTACATTTAGTAATATATAATTTTAAATTATACAAATATTATGATATATCATAGTATAGTATATTACAGTTCATGATATACCATATATCATATTATATATCATGAACTGTAATATACTATACTTTGATATATATCATATTTGTATAATTTGAAATTATATATTACTAAATGTATAATAACTTAAAATGCAATATAAATATCGAATAGATACTCTAATATAATGTACATGAAAAACATTTTCTTTAAGTTGTATTAATTTATGGTCATATCATATCATATCATATATCATATCATATCATATCATATCATATCATATCATATCATATCATATCATATCATATCATATCATATACTACATTATATTATATTATATTATATTATATTATATTATATTATATTATATTATATTATATTATATTATATATTATGCATTAAAAGGATGACAATAATGCACTTAGTGAATCGGCTATGAGAATTAGCTACAAAATTTGCTACGAAACTGCAAAGGGATTGAAAGCATTCAACGAAGGTGAATTCATCAAGCGATGTTTAATTATATTGGCAGATGAACTCTGTCCACAGCAAGTAGGGGAAGCGGAAGCCATACGCCTGTGGTGAGGAGGTTGCAGTATGTGCGTATGGATTATGTAAATAAGCCTAATGAGTTGTGTGTGTGCATAGAGCGAAGTTTATTCCATTAAATTAATAAGAGTGTTATAAATTCTGTAATGTACGATGGATTGATGTAATATCCTTATAAACTATTATGTACTGACAGACTGAATGACTAGAACAACCGTGGCTCTTGTTATATTAATGCAGGGAAGGTAGCTGTAATGCGAGTCCGCCACTGCGTGAGCGTTCTGCTCTGGCTTGGAATTGAAGTGCCTTGCGGAGCGAGAGCAGCTCTGGCCATCTAAATGGAGCCGCTCTCATACCCGGCCCTGTTCTATGGCAACTATGTGGTTATTATAAAATGTTATACAAATGTTAGATTTGTTTCGACGCACAATACTTCTTTCCTCGCAACGCGTACACGCAACCGTTTCGGGATCCATATTGAAACAAAAAAATTACAGACTGAAGCGCTTATTCTAACAACTTCGTGAGCTACAGCCGAATGCTAATGTTATTAGTAGTTAGGCCATAAACCAATGTAACTTGTATGACCACGTCCAATGACGTCACTTCCTCTCGCTACGGGCATGAGGGCGCCGAAGTTACATACCTATACAATTAGTCATTCTGTGAGGTCTTTCTTAGTAATATCTCGGCATCGAAAACTGTACGACCATTCGTCTGATTTGTAAATATAAAAGTAATAATGGATACGTACGATACACTTTGAGTAAATCATAGTAACAAATTTGTTGTTAGTAAGAATGTGGCTTAATACGAAGAGAAAATATATTACATACATACATACATACATACATACATACATACATACATACATACATACATACATACATACATACATACATACATACATACATAAATACATACAAAGTTATATACAGTGTTCTACCCAAAGGCAGGTTTTTCACTGCAACCCCAGCATTCTCCAATCTTTCCTATTTTCTGCTTTCCTCCTAGTCTTTGCATATGATGCACATATCTTAATGTCATTTATCATCTGATATCTTCTTCTGCCCCGGACTCTTATCCCGTTCACCATTAGGGCCTACTTCCAGTGCATCCTTCAGTTGCCAGTTTCTTCCCAGCCAGTGATCCAACCAATTCCTTCTTCTCTTCCTGATCAGTTTCACCGTCGGCCTTGGTAGTGTAGTTGGTATAGCGCTGGCCTTCTGTGCTCGAGGTTGCGGGTTCGATCCCGCCCTAGATCGACGGCAATTAAGTCTTTTAATTGAGCCGTTCAGAGCAGAAGTGGTGTAAGTCAAAAATGGTTAATAAGGATTAAAGTGAACATTCTGTAAAATACAGCGCAAAGTAGCACTTAATATTCAATTTATTTAAACTATTAGTAGTCAGTGGATAGCAATAAGGACATATTAATTGCTATTTTGCGCTGTATTTTACAGAATTTTTACTTTAATCCTCATTACCCAATTTTGACTTACACCGGTTTTGCTCTGAAGGCTCAATTGCGACAGGCTCATGTCAGTAGATTTGCTGGCATGTAAAAGAACTCCTGCGGGACAAAATTCCGGCACACCGACGACGCTGATAAATAACCTCTGCAGTTGCGAGCGTCGTTAAATAAACCATAATTTTTTTTTCAGTTTCAGCATCATTCTTTCTTCACCCACTCTTTTCGACACAGCTTCATTTCTTATAGTAGCTTTCATTAATAACTTCTTTTAACATAGACCCATACTCTCCATTTGTAAACCGGAACAAAAATAAATAATTCAAACCAACACAAATGTAGTTTCATTCCCGAAACTGGGTGACGTATTCTATGTGCCGATGTATTTTTTATGTTTAATTTCACTAAGTGTTATTTGTTACAATTCTTTTTTAAAATGTATCATTTCAGATAGTGTAAAAATCAGTATAAAGTAATACAAAGTAATTTTATTCAAACAGGCTAGATAGCGCAAAAATCAGTATAAAGTAATACAAAGTAATTTTATTCAAACAGGCTAGATAGCGCAAAAATCAGTATAAAGTAATACAAAGTAATTTTATTCAAACAGGCTAGAAAAGCATAAAAAATGTTCACAAAGCAATTACAAAGTGACTACTCCAAACAGAACCGTGCTTGTCGCCTCAGTGATCCTGTCACATCAGATCTTTTCACTCTCAGCAACGTTCAACTTTTTTCTGAAGTTCTGTTTTCTTTGGAATATATTTAGAATACCCTAGTGATATAGACATCCCCACAGATAAAGTCCAAGTTGGTCATGGTCAAACAATTGACCATCTACGATATATCTCATTCTTATTTAGCTACGAAAATGACTGAAGTCCTCCTACACAGAGATCAATCGAAGATAAGAGGGGTATGAGATGTGTCAAAGCACAAATGCATGAATTTGCAGCTACATGGAACCGCCATGTCCATAATGGTCACAAGATTTAAATATATCTTTGTAGTCGACCTGGTTGGCGAGTTGGTATAGCGCTAGCCTTCTATGCCCAAGGTTGCGGGTTCGATCCCGGGCTAGGTTGATGGCATTTAAGTGTGCTTAAATGCGACAGGCTCATGTCAGTAGATTTACTGGCATGTAAAAGAACTGCTGCGGAACAAAATTCCGGCACATCCGGCGACGGTGATATAACCTCTGCAGTTGCGAGCGTCGTTAAATAAAACATAACATTTATCTTTGTAACGGGTGTATCTATTTGGACTTTCCCAACAGACCTTGAGGTAAAAACTAGAATACAAAGGAATATGGAAAA
Source organism: Periplaneta americana (assembly GCF_040183065.1). Classification (NCBI taxonomy): domain Eukaryota; kingdom Metazoa; phylum Arthropoda; class Insecta; order Blattodea; family Blattidae; genus Periplaneta; species Periplaneta americana. The sequence goes on along the minus strand of NC_091118.1, from coordinate 36,063,812 downwards.
TAATCTTGCAAAGGATATTTTTTATCTTATAATTTATTTCTGTCAAGTATTTATTGGACATTTTATTATTACATAACACAAGCTCCTCCATATTGATATATGATGTTTCCTTCACACTGCAAGTTCAGAGACATTTTTTTGTTATACACCTCGCACAGATACCCCGAAATATGTTGTCACGATAGTAACTTACGTTCAATAGGTAGTTTATTCTTTAGCCAGACACCCAGCCAATTTATTTCTCTTTTCCTGATCACTTTCACCATTACTCTTTCTTTATCCATTTTTCCCAGCGCAGCTTCATTTCTTATTTTGTTTATCCATTTCACATGTCTCATTATTCTCCACATACTACAGTACAACTCCAATTCTGAAAGATCCCACTTCTTTTGATTCACTTAGTGATGCACGCTCACTAGGAGAAGACCTTTAATCATGTATCACAAATAAGTACCCAGTGTTATATATATTTTTTTTTCTTATTTTACTTGGTTATTTAACGACGTTGTGTCAACTACGAGGTTATTTAGCGTCGATGGATTGGTGATAGCGAGATGATATTTAGTGAGATGAGACCGAGGATTCGCCATAGATTATCCGACATTTGCCTTATGGTTGGGGAAAACCTCGGAAAAAACCCAACCAGGTAATCAGCCCAAGTGGGAATCGAACCCGCGCCCGAACGCAACTCCGGATTGGCAGGCAAGCGCCTTAGCCGACTGAGCTACCCCGGTGTTATGTAATGTAACATTTGCTGTAATACTAAACACAAAATTGCATCTACATACTGAAATACGCAGATTTTTTTTTTCCTTTTATGAGCTCTAATACTTGTAGAACTAAAAGTTTTTCTAACAAAATTACAGTTTTATTGTGTTCTTAAAGAAAAAGTATTTCGTGCGAGATCGTGCGTATTTGCTTGTTTTCCGCACAGAACCAATACGCGGTAAGTGTGAAATACCACATTCAGTATTCCCAACCTAACACACATAACAATTTCCCTCTTCTTACCGCTTAAGCGCGACATTCATTTTACTGCTTTAGGCTTTTAAGATATTATTTTTATAGACGTTTCAAAATTGGAAACTTACCACTGCAATTTCACCTAAATTGCAATGTTAATTATTGTTTTTAAATATTTGCAAAAATTAAGTAAACTCTACTACTCCACGAAACTTATTGCATTCCTGATACAAGTAACATTAAGGAAGCCGTGAAAAAATCAACAAGATTCCAGATGCCGATGTTATTACTGCAATATGTTATATACATAATATTGTTAAAATATTAAAATGAAAAATACATCATTACATAACCTTACCGTTTGTTTTAAGTTCGCATTTATAGACTGGGAAAAAAAAAGACAGACGTATATCACGGCCTGCTGGAGTATAGTAAACACAGAAAACATTTTATAGCAACAATGTTGAAGAAAGATATTTTGGTTTTCCGAAGTTGCCGTCATTAAACAGAAACCAAGATGGAGATTTCATTGCAACTAATTAGAAATTCGTCTTTCAGGTATGTAATAAACGATCTTCGCACAAAATAATGTACGATACACGAGCGGTATGTTTGTTTTCATGTTCTCGGAAATTAAAAAAGCTCAACTACGTTTCGCTTTGTAACGTATATTACTATTACAAACAGCTCTGATAAGAGTCGTGCCTGCAGCATAATGATTGCTGGAATTCACATTCATTCTTCATAGTTTTCTGCCTAAGAGTAGGTATTTCACTGCAAACCCAGCATTCTTCAACCTTTCTTATTTTCTGTCTTCCTATTAGTCTCCGCATATGATCCATATATCAGGGTGAGTCAAATGAAAACCGTAAATACTTTTTTTATTATTTAATTTAGGCCTACTGAACAAAAGTGAAACATAAATGTATCATTTTTCGACAGAGTCTCCTTTACGTTCAACACAGGCCCTTCAGCGCGTAGGAAGTGCACGGATTCCACTGAAAAAAAAAAGAATCTTGTGGTCGTGTGCGCAGCCACTCATGTACCTCTTCATCAGAACGAAATGCCTTTGAGTTGTACAAACATGTGATAATCACTCGGGGCGAGGTCTGGTGAGTATGGCGCATATGGAAGAGTATCGAAGTGAAGGTCATTGATGGTTGCACGCGCAACAGGTAATAGACTCTGGTGTCACAACGCGGTGTGCCTGACCCGGGCGGGTAGCGTCACTCCGTCACTTAACTTTCTACTTCACCCATATACTTGCTGCTGTGATAAACATGTATCACCATATTGGACCTTCATTCGCCGATGGATTTCAATAGATTTCACACCTTCACTGCTCAGAAAACGTATGACAGAACGCTGTTCTTCGTTGGTGCGTGTCGCGAGTGGGGCAGCCATCTTTAAACTGATACCGTGCCGACGTTTTGTTTGTCTGCACTATTCTGCCATCTGTAAAGCATGCTAATAGCAGTGGTAACAGTACTGCCAATTTACAGGACAATGGTGCGAAATTTCAAATTTTTATTACATTTTTTTTAAGATTATTACATTTTTTAAGTTTTTCATTTGACTCCCCCTCCCCCTTTGACTCGTATATCAGCAGTGTAGATTATACATCTTGATTACACAGCTTTTAACACTATATCACTTCGGAAAACGTATTATGTGTCTTTCACGTGTTAAATTTTATATTACCTTATTAACATGTTTCGGCCTGCTATTGGCCATCTTCAGAACTGCTTGTTGCTGGCCTTGGCGCCTTTTGTTTTGTTTCCTGTGGAGGTGTGTTTGTGTAGTGTAATGTGGATTCGAAGAGTGTTTGTGTTCTGAAATTGAGTTGTGTTTTCAACAAAAACACATTCAAAGTCTACAGAAAACCCACAAGAACAACAACACATACACAACACATCCATTCACCCAATACAACACAAACAAGCTGCATTCCCAACAATGGTACACAGACTACTGAACATACTAATGAACCAACAAGATTATAAAGAAGAGCTAAACACAATCAAATACACAGCACAAGAAAACTGATACAACCCCAACATAATAGACAGCATAATAAGACAAAACATAATCACAAAGAACATAAGAATACAACACAAAGACAAGAACACAAAAAATACATCACACTAACATATGGAAATAAAAACACAAGATTGCAACCTCATTCAAGAAATTAAATTATAACATCACATACAGAACAAATAATACTCTACAAAAACATCTCAACAGACATACAACACAAACAAATATAATCACACAGGTCTATACAAACTCAAATGTAACACCTGCAACAACTTCTATATAGGACAGACAGGCAGATCATTTCAAACACGTTACAAAGAACACATCACAGCCACAACAAAATTACAAAACACTTCCACAAATGCTAACCACACCTACACAGACATTAATACAGACATGGAAATTCTACACATCCAACCAGAAAGCCAGAAACTAAACACACTACAACAATACGAAATATACAAACACACAAAAACACATCCAAATGAAATTCTCAACACACAACTCAATTTCAGAACACACACTCTTTGACTCCACATTACACTACAGAAACACACCCCCACAGGAAACAAAACAAAAGGCGCCAAGACCAACAACAATCGGTTCTGAATATGGCCAATAGCAGGCCGAAACACGTTAACAATGTGATATAAAATTTAACATGTGAAAGACACATAATACGTTTTCCGAAATGTAGATTAATCTAAGAAGACAAAGATAATTACAAAATAGGTTTGCATAAACCGATTTCTCCACTTGCAGGTACCGGAACACTAAACACTCTGTATATTGTAAAAATAAAGCCATAAATTAAAATTTTTCTACATTTCATTTACAGATGGAAAGGGAACTAAATAAATGTAAAACAAATAATCTCTGGTTATTTCATTCCCTTTGTTAGAAACAAAATAAAAATTAAGATTTTTCCAAACTCGTAAAAGAAAATTAGATTCACATTTAATAATAATAATAAATTTATATAATATATATCTATTATTTACAACACATTAACATTTCTCTTACAGATTTTCAAGTGAGGTTCGGAATAAGTTCCAAGAAAAAGCGAAATAGAGTGAATTTAATTAACTTAATTACGCTTCTTTTTTGTATCTGTGCTCCGGGTCTTCGACCATGCGGAGTGTCTTGTGTCTGGGACTGAAATCGGTCCAATCTTTTGTGTAACTGTGCGTGAAATTGTCTCTTAGGTTCTGTGGAAGAACAAAATTCGACTGACTGTTCAGAAGAAATTGCTGTATATAGACAGACATGCACACATACATACAGACGTCATGCTAAAAATGTGCTTTTTCGTGAAAATCTCGAAATTAGTAAACCCCAGCCTCACAATATTACATCTGAAATGAGAAAGTAAAAACCAACTTTCGGTCTTACTTCTATATTTATTGCCATATTAGCTTTCAGTTGTTGTTTAGTCAAGTATTCGAAGACAGGCCTGAATTCCACAAGTGATACCAAAAAATGGGACCACTCATGAGGCAACTAAGCCAGGAGATAATGGGGTAGGTTGGCAGCTCCCCTCCATTGCGTACATCGCCGATTAGCTACATATTCCACTAATCAGACTTCAGATGTAGCTACTGTACACAAACAATTCCTTTGCCTCTGACACAATTCATCAAGTGAGATGTACTGCCTGATAATAGATGTACATATCGGCCAGAACCTCAATCATAGGTATAGCTTTCAGTAATGAACATAACATATTGTAATGTGAATCATATGTAACCTTGTAACCTGTATTCCTACTTTAAAGACGATATCTTTTTATCTTTGTACAATAAACATAATCTAAAGTTTCCGAGTTTTGCCAAGAATATTATTTTTACAGGTCAAGGCCATTGCCAACAAAGCAATTAATAATATTCCCAGACTTAATAATAAAGAAACCAAGACTGCAATCTCATGTCATACCGAAATAAAAGATAAACATCTCAACCAATTAGCGACAGGTTCAACGTCGAAAATTTAGCCGAAGAAGCTGCAGTTTTCAATGTCGAATCAAGATTCGTACTCGCCATGTACTTTTTGTTTCCTCTAAGCATTTAAACTGTGTATAAATTAATTAATGGTTTGGTGTACGATGAATTTTCAGCGAATTAAATTACAACATAAAATGTCAGATGTCAACTCATGCTGTAGACACAGTAGTTTGCCAGGTACATATACGATAATCCCAGCGAAATTCCAACCAATATATCATACCACAACACAAAAACCAGACGCCAATGTATACACATTCCATATCTCAAACTACTGGTATAAGTTTCCAGAATCATTTCTGAAAAAATTTCATCGTTATCCTGAGGAATCAAACAGAGATGGTTGTCCTTTCAGTGACCAGAGACGAGATTACAATGTTATCTTATTGCAATCTGCACTTGCTGTGAAAATTCTGTTGACGGATCCGTCTAGTGTATTGCACTGACATTATGCGGGTGGCCGCTGAGATCACAAGTGGCAAGAGCCAAAAAATGTCAAGGAGGACCGCTTCGACATGCGCATGATCACGAAGTGCATGCAGGAACGAGGAATCTCGTTAAGATCTATCAATGGATACGGCTGCCATGGGAACGGCACGCAAGACAGAAATCAAGCCTGCGTTATATGAGCCATGCATGCAGAGTACAGATTTATACAAGGAACACGACGTTGCTTAACTTCTGTTTTAAGCAGTATTGATGTGAATATACAGGATGTTAGGGAAAAAGTGCAAATAATTTGAGAAACAGAAGACAGTACATCTTTTTCTCAGGAACTATTTGAGCCAGAAGGATGCAACTTTGCACACAACTTGAAAGTGCTATTATTTTTTTATTGTTGGTTTTTAGAGGCTGGTAATTAAAAAAATTCTCTTACATATAGGAAGGATAAGGGAAAACTATAGGAAATTTCACAGAAAAGTAGTAGTGGGGTGAGATTTGAAGATGTGTGATTTTGTCGCTGTGACAGGTTTGTCCCTGGTTCCGACTGTGACTACAGTTTCAAAATCACAGCTTTGAGAAATCGCCATCTATGCCCGATGTGTGTCTCACATGGCGACTGATGTACGTCCTGTACATGTATTTTGTGACAGCTTAGAGTAAAGTTTTAGCATAGTTTATTATTATTTATCTGTATTTGATATGTCTCATACGAATTTCTGAATTGATTAAGGGTCGAATTCATAGTCGTCACTTATAAAATGAGGAAACACTTAAGTAATGGGCGTTTCCTTAGCACTTATTTCAGATCGTATTGCAGAGACGCTACTCATTCATATGCCCTGAGCATTCCTTTGACATAGAAAGAAATATGGCAACATGGCTAGACGTGAGAGCTTTCCTACATTCAATTGTCTTCCAGCCCCTTCAAATTGTTAAATCGGCATTATTGTCATACACAAATACAGAAGTAAATATTATAGAGCTAAAAATTATACAAAATGTCCAGAAAGCATTTTACAGAAAAGAAAGAAGTGAGCTAAGATAACTAGTTATGAAATATGGAGATATCGTCGAAAGTAAAAAAAAAAAAAAAAGATAATTGTTCTCTCCAAAAGAAAAAACTGACATGGAATGAAATTGCAGTTGAGTTTAATGCAAACTCCGGAAATATTCCTGTATGTAAATCATTTTAATTTATTTTTCAGTTATTTCTATCCTAAACAAAGTGGAAGTGATATAATTACGCAAATTTTAACAGCTTATTCCTTGGGTAGAATACAAACAAAAATGCAAATAACACTTTGTTGGGACGTGAATACTTTTCGAAAAAAAAAAATGCCGCTTAAATCTATCTGAAATGCTGCTGTATCATAAAATCTCAAAGCAACCAGTACTTTCAGCAGTGGCGAAATCGGTAAGCCTCGTGGTTGTATTGTGAATTGAAATGAGAGACACCAGAACATTCACAACAGTGTTCTTGTAGAAACGGTATCTCCTCTTAAATTGTTGATCATTATACATCTCTAAAGAGTTTTCCATATCTCTGATATAGCTTTTGCTTGCAGAAACTCATTTTCATTTTAATTACAGAACTCAATAAATTAAATTAATCATAATCATCATATATTGTATACCGAATCAGCTGATTACAATGCACATAAGGAAACACTTGAGTAAACTGACAAGCTACCTTATTTGAATAAGTGTTCACTTCAGTGGGATTTATGAATTGGAAATTATTATAAGCAACTGCTTAAGTGTTTCCTTACGATAAGTGTTGACTATGAATTCGGCTCTAAAGTTGCAACACTTGCTACCAAGTTGACAATATCTAACAGATGTTTTATAATGTTCTTTCAATAATAACTAAAAAAAAAACTAAGGATTTTCGGACATATGTTTATATGAACGTTTTTACTTGTTTTGGTGTGAGGAACATGCCCCATCTCTGAAACATCATGTATATATGACAAAATCTTTCATGAAGAAGAAATGGTAATATACATTTATACATAAATTGTTGTCAAATTTCTCAGTATACAAATACTTTCTCCTCATACTGTACATCATTCTCGATAAATCAACTCGAAACACTAAATACGAACAAAATTCGTCTAACAGTTCGCGAGAAATCGCCGCCGAGAGATAGAAACACAAGCGGACGGCATACGTACAACCACGTTTTTCTTCATGTACTGCCATGAAATGTCAAAATTTATTCTTGTAGTATGGAATACTTTCTACTGTATTTATTCTTCACATTGTGAGAATGTAAAATTATCAATTTTGCTATTTATCTTTGTTGAAGTCTACTTCAGCTGAAGACTGACGGTAGGCCTACATAAAATCATGAAACAATCTTAGCTATAAGTACATAATGTCCCGTTAATTTCAAGTATTTGTTAGATTTTTATATCCGACATAATCTTCAATTAAAATTGCAAATTTTACAATGAACTGTCTTTAGGACACTGGCCCGTGGATTTTCCAGCTAGTGCCGCTGAACTACAACAAAGTTTTGTCCTATTGTCTTGAAGTTCCTGTGCAATTAAAATATACGCGCATTTCTCCGTTCTATCAAAGGAAAGTAACGGATTGCGCTTGTGCGAATTCGGTTCCATGTTATGAGAATCAAACACCGGAAACTTTTATCGCAGTATCCATGGCAATGACAATCATGGCCACCTCTGCGTAATCCTTCAGCAACAAATCATGGCCGCCTCTGACAGAGAACGATCAGCATTTATTTATTGACAGAAATAAAGAAACTGAACTAATTCTGAAGGCCAAGGTCTCACAAACAGAGAGATTGCTGGTGGCATTGGAGTGGAATAAAACAAAGAGAGGGACGTGGATGAAATGACTTCGTACTTGGATAAACCTGCCGTATAAATGTTTTCCTTAATTTAGGCCTACAGTTGAGTAAGATATAATTCTTAAAATTTGGATAGCAAATGAGTATTCTATCCACTTCTTCCTCAATATGTGAGTTATATCTTTCGTAGTCTGATGCCTTTAATGTATAAGAATCAATATATAGTGTAATTTAAGGCCTTGAAAAGAATGGGAATATCTTTTGTAAGAAACACAAGTCACTTTGACGGAACATACGCATTTCACTCTTGATTTCTCATTAAAAAGAAATTTTGAAGTCTTTACTATTCCTGGGTTATTATGACTAGAAAGAGTAATGCAGCTGCGATTAATAGAGAAACGAAAAATAAAATTCTTAGTTCATACAGTCAGACATACTATATTTTTACTTAACATATTTGACGGAAAAATATAGGGTTAGTCAACGGTTAGGAAAGATTACTTCATTTCTAGAGAAATTTATATTTCAATTGTTTTATTATTGTTGTTATGGTAAATGAAATAAATAAACAGAAATTCAACATATTTTTGACTTAGTTACTTATTTACTAATTTATTTATTAATTTTCACTCATTTTAATTAATTAATTAATTAATATACTTATTTAATTCATGTTTATTTAATTCATTTACTTACTTACTGGCTTTTAAGGAACCCGGAGGTTCATTGCCGCCCTCACATAAGCCCGCCATTGGTCCCCATCCTCAGCGAGATTAATCCATTCTCTATCATCATATCCCACCTCCATCAATCCATTTTAATATTATCTTCCCATCTAAGTCTCGGCCTCCCTAAAGATCTTTTTCCCTCCGGCCTCCCAACTAACACTCTATATGCATTACTGGATTCGCCCATACGTACTACATGCCCTGCCCATCTCAAACGTCTGGATTTAATGTTCCTAATTATATCAGGTGAAGAATACAATGCGTGCAGTTCTGTGTTGTGTAACTTTTTCCATTCTCCTGTAACTTCATCCCTCTTAGCCCCAAATATGTTCCTAGGCACCTTATTCTCAAACACCCTTAACCTATGTTCCTCTCTCAAAGTGAGAGTCCAAGTTTCACAACCATAAAGAACAACGATATAACTGTTTTATAAATTCTAACTTTCAAATTTTTTGACAGCAGACTGGATGATAAAAGATTCTGAACCGAATAATAACACGCATTTCCCATATTTATTCTGTGTTTAATTTCCTCCCGAGCATCATTTATATTTGTTACTGTTGCTCCTAGATATTTGAACTTCTCCACCTCTTCAAAAGATAAATTTCCAATTTTGACAAGAATCAATATAATAGTGTAATTTAAGACCTTGAAAAGAATGGGAATATCTTTTGTAGGCTATGACACACAAGTCATTTTGACAGAACATACGCATTTAACTCTTGATTTTTCATTACAAAGCAATTTTGAAGTCTTTACCACAGTCTAGTATATACAGTCACGAAGCTCGAGTTGTGAGGGTGCTAGGAACAAGACTGTGCCGGTACTATTTCGCATTGTCTGTAATGAGGCGATATTAGCGATCCTGGTGGTTAGCAACTATCTAAGGATGCATATTTATTACATATTGAGCTTCCTGACTGTATATACTAGACTGTGTCTTTACTATTCCTAGTTTGTTATGACTAGAAATAGTAATACGGCTGCGATTAATAGAGAAACGGAAAATAAAATTCTTAAGTCATACAGTCAGACATACTATATTTTTACTTAATATATTTTACGGGAAAATATAGGGTTAGTCAAAAGTCAGGAAAGATTACTTCATTGTCAGAGAAACTTGTATTTCAATTGTTTTATTATTGTTATGGTAAATGAAATAAATAAACAGAAATTCAAGATATTCTTGACTTAGGGCCTACTTAGTAACTTATTTACTAATTTTATTTAATTAATTTATATATTTACTTATTTAATTGATTTTTAAATATTTAATTTGCTTACTTATTTAATATATTTACATGTTTAATTCGTTTTTTATTTATTTAATTTATTTACTTAAAATATTTACTGATTTAATTCAGTTTCTTTTTACTTATTTCAATTTATTTATTTATTTAATGCAGTTACTTTTTTACTTAATTTATTTATATAATTTACTTAGGGTACTTATTTAATTTATTTCGTTGTTTAATTTAATTTAATTCTATTTATTGATTTATTTTTAATTGTTTATTAGTTGATTTATTTATTTATTTATTTATTTATATTTGTGCGCAGGTCAACAGCCGCTAGCCAAATAGATGAGAATATTAGTATAATAAAAACAAATAATACAAATGTTATTAGTATGTTATATATAGATATATTATTAATATAAATTAAAATGATAAATATGTTAAAATTTAAATACAGATACAATATTAATAAACATTAAAATTATCAGTGTTGAATTAACAAAGAATCATAAAGAAACTTAAAAAAAAACATCGCGTATCGTATGGTTAACACTATGGCCCTCCCAGTCGTTATAGCTGGCTTTCGTAGCAGAATTTCAGTACCTATCGGAGCTTTCCAAGTGCATCACCGGTCCCATATACTTCCCGAAATCACCTCTATTATCCATAAAACTTTGTAGCAGACACAGAATCTCCCAGTTTAATATACTGTTTACTGTAGAGATGAACAATACTAACTGCCGCTCTCGCTCGCTATGTTCATTGCATTTGTCTTTCGAGTCTCGTCTCGTCATTCTCGCTGCGCTTCGAGTCTCGCTCGTCATTCTCGAAATAGCATTCGGTCGGCGTGGAAAGATTTCTTAACTTTGAATAACATACATCATTGAAATAAATAACATTATAAATGTTTAAATGAGACATAAAGACAAAACATAACAGTATCTTAGTTATCAAAATGTTCTGGTTCCATTATATGATATTACCTATGGTTATATAAAAAAAAAAACAATTCTCAAATAAATTTGCATTTCTAAGAAACATAAAACATGACATTAATATCTTTTTACTTGAGATTGCACACTTGATCTTAAAGATATGAAAAGAAAATTCCTAGCCTTTTAATAAGGGCCTCGTAATTAAATAAAGATTGGGGAACGGATTATTATACACTGACGGTCTTGCTAATAAAAACTCTATATACAGACGTTTAACTGTCTTATACTTATACAATGAGTAGCTCGTTTATAAATCGTGTGTAAATTCCTTACTAATAATCACTACATACGTCGTGTATAACAGTATAACTGTTACACAGCTACGTCATAGTTTCGTCATTACTTCGTTACGAAAGGTAATAGAATATCTGAGGTTCTCTACTGCATCCGGTAGAGCGCTCTAGTGTGGCGTGTTAAATATCGATAGTATAACTGGCTCTAATCGATTACCACACTACAATTTTGTCAAAGAGTACAAGCTACAGCAATATTATTCTAATAATTCTATGATCTTTGGTTTGTTCTTCTGTGGTTACAAGGTAAACATCATCATAAAATGACAGTCGATACGAACAGCTGTTAGAGGGGCTGCCATTTTTTCCCTATATACAACGCTTAAACAAGGGGTTTCGTGTATATAACTACTGCAAAGCAATTCCCATTGTATAGTTTCAGCCTGTTTATACGTCCATAGCTTATTCACGGTTTATTAGTAACGTTTTCTGTCTCAACTCTGCATAAGTCTCGTATAAAAACTATACACGGTTTATTAGTAAGACTGTGAAAGATAGAGATGATGTTTCTTCAAATAGGCTACTTGATTGTTTATACATATATAACAGTTGCCAAAGTAGATAAAAGTTCAGTCAGGTATGAACAACTGCTGACTTCGGGACTTCGGGATACGAGCAATATCAAGTCTCGGAAGACTCACAACCAGTTTTTACGTCAAGGACGCGACGTAATACATTGTCGTGCAGGTTTTCGGCTTTGCGGGCGCTGTTAGTCTCGTTTTCTCGATCGTTGTTCATCTCTAGTTTACTGATATTACGTAATAACGAAAGAGAAAAAAATATATATACACATTTTATGTGTGTTAAATGCATATGGATTGAACTGCTGTATCTTTGTGGACTACTTTTGTAAGGAAACACCCAGCTTTCCAGCTATAACGTTGCCAGGGTAACGAATTCTTCAGCGGCACAAGCTCTCCTAGCGTTTCCTCTCCCTTAAAAAAAAAGTAATATTGGAAGTTATTTGTTTTCTCTCCTCGTTTCTTTCTCACAGTTTATTGGGAATTTTTATTATTTTATAACGACATGCTAATGGGGCGAAGAATACAACTCATTTTTATGCCACGCCTCTTGGCTAAACAAAGAAAGGTAGACATAATATAAACATCACAGCGTCCCTACACTGAAGTCAGTGTTGTACATAGTATTCGTTTAAAACGTACTGACGAAGCTATATCTAACTCCAACCTGCAGTGGCGGCTCGCGGTTTAAAATATAGATCATATCTCTGATGCTTGACCAATATTTTCTAGAATATAAATATTCTTCTGAATTATCTGCCTCAATTTATGCTCATGTGCATATGTATGTGTAAATTAGAGATGGGTAAAAAAGCTGAAACAGTTTTTTTGAAACCGTTTCTACACATGCTCGATACCACAACATTATGGAATCGTATTTAGGTACATTACGTACACCATACTCACGTCTAAATTCCCTTTGAACTCAAATTTAACATACCAAAGAACACATTGTGCCCGCTGTTGATTTTTAGTAGCCATTTTAAACATCTACGATTTTCATTTGTCCTTTCAGATTAAGCATTGTTGATTGTCATATTATATGGAAACTCTAATCTTTTAATCATAATTAGAGCCCGGATGTTTAGGCATTTATTTTGATTAAAATAGGCAGGCATATAGGCAGTAAAAATAGTAAAAATATGCAGCGAAATAGGCATTTATTATTCATGGAAACAGACAAAAAATAGACGAATACTTAATAAACTATACCATACGGTACTCACTTTCCTTGATTACATGTCACAACAAGATGCTTTTTTTAAGTTGTCAACTGCCATAGTGAGCCGCTCGTCAGAGAGAACGGTTTTCATGTTGGAAAAAGATCTTTCCAATTTTACTGAAGTGATTGGAGCAAACTTAAAACAACTTTTTTCAGGACTGTCTCTACTTTCTTTCAGAGATCGGGAAAAACCGACAGTGTATTGTCTCAAAAAGAGGGGTGTGAGAAGGGATTAGAGACTTCAAAGTACACGTGACTTGTGCGTGCAAGCGACAACAGTAACGGGACCTGGAGACTTGCTTTTAATACTTCCCTCATCCCCTTTCTTTCCCTGGTAAACCCCGAAGTGACCTGAGCACTGAGGGTTATACTGTTCAAACATCTTTGTTAAGTATCATATAAGATGGAATCGGTAGGGGAGAAAAGTTTACGACTTTTTGGAAAAACATGTATTGCTGGAGAATAAGATTCTCAGCAAATATTTGTGTGAGGTGAATATATATTTTTAATTTGTACAACCGTTCCTTTTTGTTTTTTTATATAATTTGTGCGATTTATTTTTAATGATTTAAGGGGACACTCAACTTAAAAATTAGAGAAAAAGTGTCATAGAAACGAAAAATTAAATTTCTACACTAATTTATGTGACAGAACTAAGTCAATACGCAGAATTCTTCGCTTATTCATTAAGAAGTCACAGTCAAATGCACAAAGCCAAAAAATAAAAAAAATGATAATTAAAAGTGATATTTCAATTAATGATTGATTAAAAATGGAAATATTTTTTATTTTGAAAAGTATTGGATCTAATGAGCTGAGATTTTGCATGTTACTTTCCATGTGTATATTAAACTTTTTCTCCAAATTTGAAAAAGATTGATCAAATAGGAAAAAAGTTCCAAAATATAGTTGAGTGTCCCCTTAAAAATTTAGAAATATACAATAACGACGTAAAAAGGCTAAAAAAAGGCATTTAATCTTAAAATAGGCAACGGGAGCCGAAATAGGCAAAAAAAGGTAAAATAAAAATTAGGTCTATCGTCCCCAAATGTGTGGAAACGTGTTTATCTCTAATAGGTCTTTCATACATACACTCATTTTTAAAAAAAGGCATTTTGCCTAACATCCGGGCCAGCAAGAAATTTTTCCTACTATCATAATAGCTTTATAATAATAAATTAATATTATCCATACCCAAACGGATTAGACTGTAGTCTGAAGGCATTTCCATGTCAGTTTAAATCAGCCGTGGCGAGAACGTGACTCGCGAGACATTGTGGCTCGCAGTGATAGCTGTGCATTTCTAACCTCCGCCAACCACCACCCTCTCACTCACTGGAGTCAAACTCCGTTCCATTTGTATTTGTCTCTGACCTGCGAGTGACATATGTCTCTCTCGAAACCATGTACGAAAGTTCCAAGTGGGATGGGAGGACGCATTTTTTTTGCTGTCAATATGATGAGAATATTAAATGTATGATTTGTTCACAAGTACTGCGAGGAAAACGGTACGTTGACCCTTTTTCAGCAGATGTACGAATAATGCGGTTAGCTCTTCAATTTGAACTCACTGATTTACTATGTGATGTTAAATGAAAGCTAGATGTAAGGAATTGACAAACGTTGCACTTTCAAATCTTTGCCAAAAAATAAATATCCGAAGCTTCGTTCTTTCGCTTGCTCTGTTGAAGCCATGTTCGCTACAACTTACGTTTGTGAAAAATTATTTTCAACAATTAAAATAGTAAAAACCAAATTTAGATCACGACTGACAGACAGACAAATATCTTCGTGATCAACTACGATTGGCAGTAAGTGACATAATTCCTGATTTTGAAACTCTGCCGCAGAGACATTCTGAAGACAGTTAATTTTAGGTTGTGATATTGTTCATTTATTGTTCATTTCTTTCTTCGTTACACGTACTAAACATTAGTTTGTAGCCTTGTACTGTATAAAATTATATGCAAGTGCTCGACATAAGGAAAATGAAAATCCGTTAATAAGTCAGACAGTTGCTTCACTTCCCCTTCAGGTGTACGCCTCCCTCCATAGGTGCTATGCACGTTGCAGGTTACACAGTGGCTCGGCGCACGATTACATTTTTGCCACCGCGCTGGTTTAAATCATAGGCTCAGTTCTCGTACATGCCACGGGAAAAATCCGTTGGCTCAGTTATGTTTATTTATGGAGATATTCTAATAGCGATGTGGGAAGGTCATACATAATTTTCCAAAAATAGGCAACCGTACGTACAATATCGAAGTCAACGGTGTGTGATTGAGTTACGTAAGGGTCGGTATCTAAGTGTACACTGCAGTTTACAAAGAGCGCGATAAGAAGCTGAACTCAGTGGCGCGTATCGTATATCGCATTAAATGCGCAAGAGCCCACGACGGAGTAATTAGCACGGAAGTAACTTATGTAATAATGCGAGCCTTGGTTGTCACGGCAACGAGACGGAGTGGTGGAGGGGCGTGATAATCCGCTGCGTTGTCATCGCACGGATGTTTGTTTTATTACCCTGCTTTTTAGAGAGGAAGCAAGTCTTCTGAAAAAGATATAACCTCAGACTTTTTCATCTTCATTGCATGTGACTTTTCTGAGCCATTTTATGATCACCGCAAGCCACATTATTTTTACACATTTCTTCATAATCTAATCAATAAGGATGCTATATACCAGTAGATCTCAACCTTTGAAAGACCGCGGCCCGGCAATTTTTTTTTCTATAAGACGAGGGTTCGTTCCCAATAAGTTTACTTGTAAATACCTTTCCAATTTTTTCAAACTTCATATATTTAACTGGTAATAATTAAATATGGTGTAATCTTAAGATTTAAAGAGTATTATTTCACTATTACACGGTGTAGCGTGTTGACAATTATAATTAACTATTATACTTACTTACAAATGGCTTTTAAGGAACCCGAAGGTTCATTGCCGCCCTCACATAAGCCCGCCATCGGTCCCTATCCTGTGCAAGATTAATCCAGTCTCTATCATCATATCCCACCTCCCTCAAATCCATTTTAACATTATCCTCCCATCTACGTCTCGGCCTCCCTATTATATATGATTAATTATAATTATATTATTATTATTATAATTATGTTATATATTATAATTCTCATAATTAATTATTATATATTAATTATAATTCATTATACAGGCCTCCAAAATTGAGGATCATAAAAAATTTCCTAAAATGTAAGCCATATTTATGGTTTCTTGCACGAACCCAAAACTGAGCTCAGATTTTCTCTATCACGTACCATTTTTCCGAAACATGCATTGTCGCTTTTAGCACTGTGAATGTAGAATTATTTATTTACTTATTTATTTATTTAGTTATTTATTTATTTATTTACTTATTTATTTATTTACTTATTTATTTATTTACTTACTTATTTATTTATTTATTTACTTATTTACTTATTTATTTACTTATTTATCTATTTACTTATTTCTTTATTTATTTACTTATTTATTTATTTATTTATTTACTTATTTATTTATTTACTTACTTATTTACTTACTTAATTATTTACTTATTTACTTATTTATTTATTTATTTATTTATTTATTTATTTATTTATTTATTTATTTATTTATTTATTTATTAAACTAGCTAACTAGTGAGTACAAATTAATTTATATAACAAAAATGATTCTAGCCACTACCGTAAGAGCCAGGCTCGTGTGGCTTAGCCAATAACATAACATAAAATTTACAAAGACAGTTTACTAAATACAGTAAGTAATTCAAACCAATAAATAACACATAAGAGCAAAAAATTAAGAAAGCGAGAAGAAAAGAGAAAAATACATATTTAATATAAATTGATAATCAGACAGAATACAGTGGTATTCAATAAAAACATGAATATAGTCGACAGAAATAAAAGGTAAAAAAATACACTTGTTAATATTATATATCATGAATAATTTTATAAATTTCTTTTTTAAAAGCTTCAATTTTTAAATATTTCAAATTTGGAAAATGGTTTGTAATTTTATTATAAAGATTGGGCCGAAACTAGCACCATGTTTAAGAGCTGCTCTTGTATGACATTTAGGCTCAATTAATGGGAAAGTAGACTTTTGTCTTCGAGTACGATATTCATGTCGATTACATTTATATTTTATTTCATTTCTATGGTAGTCAGTTAGTAAACTATATTTATAAATTTCTTCAATAGGCAATACGTTAAAATCTGTATAAAATAAATTTGTTGGATAATCCATATTTTTGGTCAGACAAATTTTTATTAATCTTCTGTGTAATGCAATTAATGGATTAAGCACAGATAATACTACTTCACCCCAATTTATTATACCATATTGTATTAATGATTGTACCAAAGCTAAAAATATTACTCTCAATGCCTCCTTAGTGATAAAATTTCGAAGTATTATGAATTTATAAATTGTTTTTCTTATACAGGGACATCATTTTATTTTTACTAACATTTTTAATATTAACCTGTCTATACCTTTAGAGAACCGGAAACACCGCTTGCTTCCCCTTCAAAGACTGGAATTCGATGATACTGGCGTAAAACACAAATCACTCTACTAGGTATAGGAAGGAAGAAAAGTAGTTCATCCATTTACGTAAACTAGGAAATATCGCGATTTTGAGTTTGATAATTTTCATTAGGTTTTTCTTTAATCAAAGTACAGTACTGTATTAAGAATAAGTGTTTTTACTCACGAAGTGAGTTATCCATGCGAACGTATTCATTATACAGTGTATATTATACTGTCTACAGCACATTAGCGTACAATATAGAGAAAGAAGTTAAATTGAAAAATAATCATAATATGAATATTTAAACACAATTTTGAAAATGGTGGCCGTTCATTTCGATACAGGCTTCAGTTCTTTTGTGCATATTATCGCACTATAGACTACTGCATCTAATTCCAATTGCCAGTTTCGTCCTTCGTACTAATAACTCATGTTGAAATAATTCTGTACCTACTCTACGTACTGTAAATTCAATCTTCACTTCTGCCCGACCCGAAAATATAAAATTACTCAGACATGCTATTTACTTTCCGTCCAAGTGGTTATGCCGCAGGATTGTAGAAAGGGAGGAAATCACGTGACAGTTAATTACTTGACGAGGCCCTTTTATTTAAGTTAAATTAAACAGCTGTATAATATTACGTAAACTTCCAATTCCTAAGATAAATTAATGTTTTCAGAAAAGAGCTAAGACAGCCCAGCTATTACAGAGGGGCGAGCAGAAGCAGGTGGGGGAAATCGGGATGCGACGTAGGCAAACGGACAGTACCTGTGAGAAAATATGATTCAATATTGAAAGCTGTTTCGTCACTGGAAAACGCGAACATATTTCTGGAACGTACTATACTCAGTAACTCAGTACTGCTTACTATCTGCGGTCTTGGTTCTGTGTGGAGTTGGAACTTCCTTAGTAGAAGGGGTGGGGGTGAAGTACATTCAAAAACTCAGGTACAATAAAAATTGAAGTAAAAATAAAATGATGTCCCTGTACTTGTACACATGAAATCAATTTGTTTATCCCAAAGCAAATGCTGGTCTATAATAATTCCTAAATATTTGACTTGTGTGGAAGGTGTTAGATGTGGGTAATTACAATAATTATTTGTTAATTCATTACATAAAATATTATGTATACTGAATTTAACATGGAAAAGTGATGAAGTGAAACATGTTGTGTGGCAAATATTAAATGTATATAAAGAATAAGATCTAAATTTTGTAAGAAATATTTGGGGATCCCATGGAATGCCTACAAAAATAGCAGCCAGATTGGAAATGGGGACGGAAGGTAGTAGGGGAACAATATTAGTTAGGAAAATTAAATGTTTGGGTTGTATCGTAGAGAAAGAAGAAAATGGTATCTTGAAAAGATGTTTATGCTCGACCATGCCGAAATGTAGTAATTATACACCTGGTAGCAGAACTTTAATGCATGTCATTAAAGTACACCTACTCATTAAAGGTCAGGTCTTTCAGCCAATGACGACTCAGGTTACAACTGTTCAGCCGATAACAGGTCAGCTTTCTACCGTTATAAAACCGCAAGTATCGATTATTCTCGGATAGGCCTATGCAATCGAAAGAGAATTAGCGAAAAGTCACGGAGGCTGGAAATCCAATACTGTCGCAGAAGGTTATGTTCTGTTACTATAATAATTAGCGTTAATTGTAAATAATATTCAAATAAATTCAATTTGTCATCTCGTTTTTCAATGTCTAATTTAATTTCAATGTTATCTCTGTAGGTTCTTATGGCCTAGCAAGGTCAATGTGAACATCTGTTCCTCGGAAAAAATCAATACTTTCGCGTCTGCGCACATCTCACAACATACGGGACATTGGTCAAGGTCAGATACAAAGAAAATTAATAATATCAAGTTAGAAATATGGTCGAGCATAAAAAGTCGTGTGAAAGTCGCCTATAATGGCAATTAAGAAGCTCGTATGAAAATTATGAAACTCGCTTGCGCTCGTTTCATAAATATCCATACTCGATTCTTAATTACCTTCATTATAGGATCGTTGCATAATGTACTATTAAGATACCTACAAATTATGAAAACTAAGTCAAATTGGATAAAATAATTAGAAAATAATGTAAGCAATGGGGAGGAGTAACGAGATAGTGAGACAGGAAATGTTTAGCTATTTAAATAGTTTAAAATACAAGAAAATGAAAATCATATGGGGACAGGAAGAATATACAAAAGTTAACAACAGGGAAAAAAGGATGGGACAAGCGTGGTGGAGATTGGGAATTTGGAGATTAAAAAATAGAAGAGGAGACGTAGGAAAAGACATATGTCCTTTATGTAATAGAAAAGAAGACGCATTATACATTCTGCTATCTTTTCCAGAAAATGAAAGAATAAGAAAAGTTTTTATTCAGAAAGCATTACTAAAACTAAATGCAGAAATAACATATAGTAAATTGTATAGAACAGTACACGTGTGCGCTCCTTCTATAATAGCAGTTGTCTTAATATATATATATATATATATATATATATATATAATTATTATAATTTATTTATTTAACCTGGTAGAGATAAGGTCATCAGGCCTTCTCTTCCCCTCTACCAGGGGATTACAACTACAATATTAAGGATACAATTGCAATTATAATTAATATTAAATTTGCAAATACAATAAAAATTCAAAGTGCTAAAAGATTAACGTATTAATAAAGGCTAGACTGTTTATTGTAGAAGTTGAGAAAGATTTTTTTTGCAATTAAATAAAAATTAAACCTACTCTACGCAGTGAGAAAATGCTTAATAAGTTTGTTTTTGAACACTGCTAAATTCCGACAGTCTCTGATGTCACTGGGTAGGGTATTCCACAAGCGCGATAGCGAGATTGTGTATGATGATGAATATGATGATGTCTTATATGTATGGTACGGCTAGTATGCGGCTATTTTGCGTGCGTGTGAAGAGATTATGATATGATGACAGGTAACTGAAACGGGAGGCAAGGTAGGCAGGTGTAGAGGTGTGAAAGACTTGGAAAAGGAGAACAAGGGAAAGAAAATTTATACGTTCGTTAAGCCGTAGTCAGTTTAGAGTTTGGAAGGATGGGGTAATATGGTCAGCGCGACGGACATCGCAGACGAAGTGAATACAAGAATTATGAACACGTTGTAATCTTTGCGACTGGTTGACGTTGAGTTCAGTCAGTAGAAAATCACAATAATCAAATCTTACTTACTGGCTTTTAAGGAACCCGGAGGTTCATTGCCGCCCTCACATAAGCCCGCCATTGGTCCCTATCCTGAGCAAGATTAATCCAGTCTCTACCATCATATCCTACCTCCCTCAAATACATTTTAATATTATCCTCCCATCTACGTCTCGGCCTCCCCAAAGGTCTTTTGCCCTCCGGCCTCCCAACTAACACTCTATATGCATTTCTGGATTCGCCCATACGTGCTACATGTCCTGCCCATCTCAAACGTCTGAATTTTATGGTCCTAATTATGTTAGGTGAAGTATACAATGCGTGCAGCTCTGTGTTGTGTAACTTTCTCCATTCTCCTGTAACTTCATCCCTCTTAACCCCAAATATTTTCCTAAGAACCTTATTCTCAAACACCCTTAATCTCTGTTCCTCTCTCAAAGTGAGAGTCCAAGTCTCACAACCATACAGAACAACCGGTAATGTAACTGTTTTATAAATTCTAACTTTCAGATTTTTTGACAGAAGACTAGATGACAAAAGCTTCTCAACCGAATAATAACAGGCATTTCCCATATTTATTCTGCGTTTAATTTCCTCCCGAGTGTCATTTATGTTTGTTACTGTTGCTCCAAGATATTTGAATTTTTCCACCTCTTCGAAGGATAAATCTCCAATTTTTATAGTTCCATTTCGTACTATATCTAGTATATCAAAATATATGTCGAACTTAGAGTCAGGCCACAAAGGGAAAACACAAGAGGAGAGGGATTCGATCCGGTGCTGTGGATTGAACTTCGGCGTAGCTCAGTGGTTGGAGCATCTGATACGTAGAACCAAGAACCCAGGTTCGATCCCCGGCGCCGGAGCGAGTTTTTCTTCTTTAATAAAGGTTTAATTCGTGATGGATGAAGAACAAATAAGCTGTCTCTCCATGGCGACTTGGCTAACGCGGAATCAGATTCTGCTGTGTCAAGATTAAATGAAGCAAAAACTAGACGTGTGGCGTGTTGCAGCGAGGTGTAACTCACCGTTACCTAACCGCAGTTTAATCCTTCACGGTGCAAGGTTAACTCGACAGCGGATTACGCAATACTTATCCCTCCTGCCACTCCCTGAGCAAAACTTTTAATTGTTATGCAGGAAGAACTGTTCACCCAGCCTGAACAGGACCGCCAGCGGCAGCTACTTCTCCCACTCGCTTGAGGCTATTAAAATGCAAAACAGTTCCACGCAAGTCGTTCTTCATGAAATTGTTCCTCAAATTTTCTCCAGCGTTGTAGCAATGCTGGTACCAATTATAGAGAAAAATGAGTATCAAAAAATCGACACATACTTTTTTAGTTTTACGGTTTATGCGTTTCACAACACTTTAATTCCATTATGTTGTTTGCTGTTTAGTCCGAAAGGTTTTAACCTCATAAATGACATATATATTATTTTAATGTACCGAAGTACATATGATATTTCCATGCAGATATTCTGCGTCATCATACCATGTAAGAGTAATGGAACGGAGAAAAATTCTCTCCGGCGCCGGGATTTGAACCCGTGTGGTATCCGGTGTGGCTTAGTGGATAAAGCATCAGCACATAGAGCTGAAAACCCGGATTCAAATCCCGGCGCCGGAGAGAATTTTTCTCCGTTCCATTACTCTTACATCGTATGATGACGCACAATATCTGCACAGAAATATCATATGTACTTCGGTACATTAAAATAAATATGATATGCGTAAATCACTTCGTGAATTAAGACGGCGCTTATTCCGTAGGATCGCGGCCAACTAGTCACTCATAACGAGTGCACCTCAGCACACGTGTGGACTTCGGTCCTACGTTCATAGACATCTATGACGTAGTGCAGAGGGCGGCCACTAGAGGGAACCCAAGAGTTGGAGCTTAATCTGAGACGATTCTGTCCGACGCCGGGGTGGTATCCGGTGTGGCTTAGTGGATAAAGCATCAGCACGTAGAGCTGAAAACCCGGGTTCAAATCCCGGCGCCGGAGAGATTTTTCTCCGTTCCATTACTCTTACATCATAAGTGAAACCAATATGCATCAACTATAAAGGCAACTAAGCCAGGAGATAATTAGTTATGGTGACCAGTTCATTTCCTTCTCCATTGCATACATCACTAACTAGGTACATATTACACTAATCAGACTTCAGATGTCAGTTCAAACATTAAACCGCTATAAATAATATAATATTTGAGATACGGAAAAAAACAAAAACATCACAGTGTTGAGCAAACAACGGAGTTTACAAAACATTGGGAAGATGTCCGCCGTTCTCTTGTTCAACGTACAGCATTGTCTGCGACACTATGCACGGCATTTTGCAGATAATGTCTTGGAATATTGGCAATTTCTTACGAGATGGCATCTTTCAGTTGCAGTAGGGTTGTTGGATGTGTCAGGAAAACTCGTTCTTTAATGTAACCCCACAACCAAAACTCGGCCGGATTGAAATCTGGAGATAACGGAGGCCACATTGCTGGAAAGTGCCTACTGATGGCACAATCGCCAAACATCTGCGTAATTATTTTGCAGGACAAAGATGTGGGGTGGAGTGCCATCCTGCATGAAGATTATGTTTTCCATATCGGGATTCCCAGTCTAGGGATGACGAAGTTCTATAACAGGGGTCGTCAGCACAGAGCACGCTGGGGCTAGTCTCTTTTACCCGCGGAAAACGCAGTGCTCTAGGGTGCACTCCGTAGCTGCCAGCGGGTATGCTCTCTATCTCTCCCTGTTGCACGACAGTGCACACGGGACAGTACCGTGTACCCTTTGCACATTTCAGAGAGTGCTGACGACCACTGTTCTATAAAATGCTATAGTAGCGCTCCCCGTTTACTATAACAGTCTGTCTTATTTCATTATTGTCCATACCTGTGAAGTAACGGTTAGCGCGTCTGGCCGAGAAACCAGGTGGCCCGGATTCGATTCCCGGTCCCGGGGCAAGTTACCTGGTTGAGGTTTTTCGGGGTTTTCCCCTCAACCCAATATGAGAAAATGCTGGGTAACTTTCGGTGCTGGACTCCGGACTCATTTCACCGGCATTATCACCTTCATCTCATTCAGCGCTAAATAAACTAAGATGTTGATAAAGAGTCGTAAAATAACCTTCTAAAAATTAATTGTGGAGTTAACACGCGTAATTGAGGTTCGTTTTGAGACCAGTCATCAATAAACATACTACGTCGTAACATGAAGCAGCTGTTTATCTTGGTATTTCATTCATCGCATTAGGTTATGTTTGTACCTTTAACCGCACTGTATTTTGTGCGAGATCGTGCGTTTTTGCTTGTTTTCCGCACAAAACCAATACGCGGGAAGTGTGAAATACCACATTCAGTATTCCCAACGTAACATACATAACAATTTCCCTCTTCTTACCGCTTAAGCGCGACATTCATTTTACTGCTTTAGGCTTTTAACATATTATTTTTAGAGACGTTTAACATAGTAATAATTATAAATTGGAAACTTACCACTGCAATTTCACCTAAATTGCAATGTTAATTACTGTTTTTAAATATTTGCAAAAATTAAGTAAACTCTACTACTCCACGAAACTTATTGCATTCCTGATACAAGTAACATTAAGCAAGCCGTGAAAAAAATCAACAAGATTCCAGATGCGGATCTTATTACTGCAATATGTTATATAAATAATATTGTTAAAATATTAAAATGAAAAATAAATCATTACATAACCTTACCGTTTGTTTTAAGTTCGCATTTATAGACTGGGAAAAAAAAAACAGACGTATATCACGGCCTGCTGGAGTATAGTAAACACAGAAAACATTTTATAGCAACAATGTTGAAGAAAGATATTTTAGTTTTCCGAAGTTGCCGTCATTAAACAGAAACCAAGATGGAGATTTCATTGCAACTAATTAGAAATTCGTCTTTCAGGTATGTAATAAACGATCTTCGCACAAAATAATGTACGATACACGAGCGGTATGTTTGTTTTCATGTTCTCGGAAATTAAAAAAGCTCAACTACCTTTCGCTTTTTCAATCTTTTCCTCGAACATGAAAACGTCAACATACCGCTCTTGTAATGTATATTACTATTAAGATAGGTTATAGAGCAAAGATCTGTATATTCTATAAGTTTCGTAATCCTGCAATGTTATTTATATATTAATATTAAAAAAGTATAGAAAAATATCTTCAACTCAGGCTCGTATAACGCGTGGTAATCTAACATTTGTGTCACAGAATAAGGAAAACCAGCACAGGAGTGTGAAAACACATGTAATTTAAATGTCATGAAAAGCTGGCTGTGGGACTAGAACTAGATATTTGTGGACATCATTAGAGCAGTATCAACCACAAGTATGGAGTAATAACTCTGCATGGAATGTACGTCACTTCAAACATGACGTTCCATTGCGCCACACTGTATGACACATCCAATATACTAACACAAAATACTATGGATATGTGAAACTCCAATAGCGATGTTGAACTAGAGTATGCAATTTCCCGTCCCGACGTCGATAATTCCGGCCTCTTGTAAAAAAAAAAATGACTGTCACGAATATGACACCACTTTCCCCTATATTTACGTGTTTTGTGACAAATTAGTTTCTTTATATTGTTTTATTTATATCATATTACCATTTACCTATATTTTCTTCAACAATTTTTCAAAAGACATACGTACTAGCGGTATTGAGAAGTTCTTAGCCCAACATGGATAAAGTTATTGTACATCAGAACAGAATTTTATGTTTTTACAAACAAACTATAATGCTGCTAAGAAAAAAATACAAGTGAAACTATGATCCTCAAAACAACAAATATTTCCGCAAGCGAACTATAAGTTCTAACAAATGTTTTTACAAGCGAACTATAATCCTTGTAACAATGAACGTTTTTACAAGCGAACTATAATTGAAGATTAGACATAAAAGCTATAATCCTTGTAACAATGAACGTTTCTACAAGCGAACTACTGTACAATCTTTCTAACAAATGTTTTAGCAAGCGAACTATAATCCTTGTAACAATGAACGTTTTTACAAGCGAACTATAATCCTTGCAACAATGAACGTTTTTAGAAGCGAACTATAATCTTTCTAACAAATGTTTTCGCAAGGGGATTATAATCCTTGTAACAATAAACGTTTTTACAAGCGAACTATAATCCTTGTAACGATGAACGTTTCTACAAGCAAACTACTGTATAATCTTTCTAACAAATGTTTCAGCAAACGAACTATAATCCTTGTAACAATGAACGTTTTTACAAGCGAACTATAATTGAAAATTGGACATAAAAGCTATAATCCTTGTAACAATGAACGTTGATACAAGCGAACTACTGTATAATCTTTCTAACAAATGTTTGTAATGCTTGTAATAATGAACGTTTTTACAAGCGAACTATAATCGAAGATTGGACATAAAAGCTATAATCCTTGTAAATGAACGTTTTTACAAGCGAACTGTAATTGAAGATTGGACATAAAAGGATCTGTAAATGCCAAAGAGAAACCCCCTAAAACACGGGCATTCTTATGAAACTAGTAATGCAATAAGTTTATCATATATATTTTTACTTGGTTATTTAACGACGTTGTATCAACTACGAGGTTAGTTAGCCTCGATGGAATTTTTGTAGCGATACGGTATTTGTCAAGATGAGGCAGAGAATTCGCCCTAGATTACCTGACATTTGCCTTAAGAATAGGGAAAATCTCGGAAAAAACAACCAGGTAATCAGGCCAAGCGGGAATCGAACTCGCCCCCGAGCGCAATTTCGGATCGGCAGGCAAGCGCCTTGCTATGCCGGTGGCATCTTACACTTTGCTCATATACGAGAGGAGCTACTATAAGTTGTAAATAAAATTGCAATGGGACTTCCTTTTTTCTTACTGGATTGAGCCAGGAACATACTCTTTTTGGAAAAACTAATTTTCAAAGATATTGGCACTTAAACTTTTTTTCATATCCAGTCTTCAGTTCTTTTAACAACATATATTTTTGCAAGCGAACTACAATCCTTCTAACAACAAACATTTCCTCACGTGAATTATAATCTTTGGAACAAGTTTTCGTGCAAGCGAACTACAATCCTTATCCATCTAACAACTAACGTTTTTATAAGTGAAATAATTCTCCCAACAACGAACGCTTTTACAAGCGAATTATAATCCTTCTAACAATAAAAATGTTTTCGCAAGAGAGGTATAATCCTAACAACCAATATTTTTGCAAGCGTACTATAATTTTTCAAACAACAAATGTTTCCTGGGCGCTATAATTCTAACAACAAAATGTTTTTGCAAGAGAACTATAATTCTTATAACAACGAAGGTTTTTACAAGCGGACTATTATCTTACTAGCAACAAATGTTTTCGCAAACTAGCTTCAATCCTAACAACAAATATTTTTACAAACAAACTATAATCATCCTATCAACGAATATTATTGCAAGTGATCTACAATCCTAATAACAAATATTTTTACAAGCGAACTATAATTCAAACAACGAAATGATTCAGGAGCGAATTATAATCCAAACAACAAACAATGAATGTTATCACAAGTGAGCTATAATTCTAACAACAAACGATTTTACAAGCGAACTATAATCCTTCAAACAGCATTTTTTGCAAGCAAACTATAATTCTAACGATGTTAAATATTTTACAAGCGAGCTATTATTCAAGGACAAAGGTTTTTATATAATCCTAACGGCAAACTTATTTTATGAGCAAACTACAGTATAATCATCCTAACGACAAACTTTTTACAAGCAAACAAGTGCTTTTACAATAATTATTCTAACAACAAACGTTTCACAAACGATGTACAATCCTGCTAACAATTTAATTCTTTTACAAGATAAATATAAGATTACCATTAAACGGTCCACCGGCGTAGTTCAGGCGGCATCGCGTTTTCCTAGTGCCTCTAAGCTGCGCTCGGGAGCGGGTTCGATTCCCGCTTGGGCTGATTATCTGGTTGCGTACATTTCGAGGTTTTTCTAAACTGTAAGACGAATTTAATGTAATCCTACGGTGATCATCGGACTCAGCTCGTGGAATATTATCTCACTATCACCAATTCAATCGATAGGCCTACTGGCCTAGTAGATAACAACGCACTTGGTACATCGTCATTAAATAACCAATTAAAACGAACAACAAAGGGCTGTCCAGCTGTACCTGCTTACTACGCGGGAGATTTTGAAACTGGGGCAAGATATAAATAACTCTGTATATAGCAATTTCTCTTTGTAAAGAGCTTCTTTTTCATTTTATTCGTTCATTTATTTATTTTTTCCTTTTTTCATTTTTCATTTATTCCTTTATTTTTCATTTAATTTTTTTCAATTTTTCATTCATTCTTCCTTTATTTTTCATTTCATTTTTTTCATTTTTTCATTAATTAATTAATTCATTCATTCATTTAATTATTCATTATTTATTATTTATTGTTAATGCCAACTTCAAAGTCACTTTTGTCAGCTTATTCTACGTAATACAAAAGCTACGAACAAAATCGTGTTATATATATATAAAGATTATTGATGATATTTTTTAGTCTTTCTGATTTTAAATAAAGAAGCGTTAATTTTTACTAGAAACTTGCATATGTCATGAGCATCATTTTCCATATAAATCTATCTAATGGTTTTCGAGAAATTCACTGTCCAGAGATAGGGGAGAGTCGGGTAGTATCGGACATCGGGTAATATCGGGCAGTGAGTTTCTTTCATCTACCACACGATGATAGTACCTGATTGACATGGTTACGTTTCTGTGATGTCGCATAGAGAAACGTAACCATGTCATTCAGGTACTACCATATGGTTGTAGATGAAAGAAACGCACTGTCCGATACTACCCGATGTCCGATAGTACCCGACTCTCCCCTAATAAACAAAACCATCTTTCGATATCAACGATGCTGAAAACCTCTAGTTTGCCAAAAATCTAAAATAATTTTTCTCAGCGTCACAATACTTACTTACTTACTGGCTTTTAAGGAACCCGGAGGTTCATTGCCGCTCTCACACAAGCCCGCCATTGGTCCCTATCCTGAGCAAGATCAATCCAGTCTCTACCATCATATCCCACCTCCCTCAAATCCATTTTAATATTATCTTCCCACCTACGTCTCGGCCTCCCCAAAGGTCTTTTTCCCTCCGGCCCCTCCCAACTAACACTCTATATGCATTTCTGGATTCGCCCATACGTGCTACATGTCCTGCCCATTTCAAACGTCTGGATTTTAACAATATTTAACACAAAGATAAAGGACGGTAAACAACAACACGGAAGAACCCGTTGACATTTTATTCTCAGTGCTTGCTGTAACATATTCTCAAGTTAGGCTACATCAATTCATATCGTTATTGAACATTAATATCAAAATAATTTTAGATTTTGAGCACTATAATCTATTTAAAAAGGTAAATAACACGAGTTAAATTCTCCAGTATTATTAGCACTATAAAAAATAATTTACTATACCCAACATACAAGCATGCCATCAATGGTGAATGATGCTACTAATTAAATAACAAAAGAATTATACGTCTCCTTCTGAAAACAATTTTCGACCAACAGTACTTTTAAGTTTCTTAATTAGACTGCTGTTTGAAATCAAGGTCTTGCATGTTGTCGATCTGTGCGCGTGTGATCTTCATATAAACTAGTGAAAATATACTGTAGGCTTAGCCAAATTAATATCCACGTACTACGTCCTTTATATTCACCTTGAATTCCCAAGTATATGTCCTCAATTAAAAAGCTTGTTTCCAAAAGTTCCTAGGTTGCATCACCATTGATTTCTGCAAAGTGAGTTGAGTGTGTTACAATATCAAGGTCACCCTGA